>NC_141460.1:92740000-93965000 GCF_015680905.1 Coptis chinensis | reverse complement strand
TCGTTTAATAAACCCTTCAAGATACATCCGAGCATACTATATTGTCTCTTATAAATTTCATTTAGGAAGAGGTTTTAGGGATATATTTTACTTTAACACGTAAACAAACTCAAAATTGTTAAGGCATTTATAAATTTTGGATTAGACTAATTTTTTTTATAGTTATGATCTCCTAACTATTATAAACATTGTCACAAATAATAAAAAAAATTCAAACTTACCAAATATAGTTAACAATTTATAAAAGTTGGCTAATTGTAGACGGTTCTTTTTCACCATTTATTTCCTATATTTGGCAAGTTTAGAAATTTTTTATTTTTTTAATTATTTGAATTGTGGGAATATTTAAAATAGTTAGAAAATCTTATCTACAAAAAATTAGCCTAATCCAAAACTTATAAATGCCCTAACGATTTTGAGTTTGTTTACCTGTTAAGATGTGTTAAGATAAGATTGTCCCTAGAACCCCTTTTTAATCTATTTAACTTTGGGTATTATGTCTACTTCAAGGATCTATTCGAAACTTGCCAAGAGAGTCGACCTTATGAATTTTGTATCACGTTAGGCATTGCTTGGAACACGTACAATCTCATATTTCACTAACAATATGTGCATGTTGTTCCAATTACTATTGTACATTTATCACGATTTTTTTTTCCCGTATATTTGCAGTTCACTTTACACATATTTCAAATGTAATTCATAATATAATGCATCATGCATGTTTGTATGCTTAGCACTTTAATTATATTTTTCTTTCTTGTTAAACGGAAAATAACGAACTCTTCACGATCCAGGTTTTTAAAAAAAAAGATGCAAATTTTTTTATACTTCATCTGTTTTGTCCATATGGTTGATTCGGTCAAAGTGTTTTGTTATAAACAACGATAATGCATAACAGCAACAAACCGACTTTAGCTCAGTTGGTAGAGCGGAGGACTGTAGTTGGTTCCCATCAGTAATCCTTAGGTCGCTGGTTCGAATCCGGCAAGTCGGATTTCATCTTTTCATTTTTTTTATATATTTTTTTGAACCATATAAAACAAGCAGAAGAGACATGGGGCTTCTTTATACTTGTGTATCATGGAGTGCCTTCAAGTGTGTTGGATAAGATGATTAAAGGGGTGATTAGATTTTATGACCATGATGCCAGAGGTCAAAAAACGTTACTACACTCGTGATGCAACCAAAAAAGTGTACTATAATAGTAATTTTGATCTATTTAAATCCATAGCTGCTCAGTGGAGAGACAGTTCGATCTTTGAGATCGACCATGCCGGTAGATCTTTTTGTGCATTCTAAAGATCACGACGAATTGCCAGCCGTTTGCAGGTATTGAGATTTACTATCTTAGGAGGCATTTTATATTGTAGGCTTGTACTAGGGGTGGGAATTTGCCCCTATTCCCCCTAACGACCCTAACCCGGCCCTGACCGACCCGACCCTAAGCCCTATAAAGCCCTCACAACTAAAGCCCTCACAAAGTTTAGGGCCGGGCCGGCCCTAATGCTAATGCCTTCTAGCGGCATTTGGCTAAGATTCTAAGATTCTAAAACATAGGCCCGAAAAACATAGGCCTAACCAAGCCCTAACCGGCCCTGTTTCATACTTTCACTATAAATACACATACCATAATTGTCCAACTCTTTTGTTAAATATTTTCAATTAAAATAACATTGTCGCTTTCAATTTATCACTTACACTGCAAGGTACTTCCAATAACTTGTTTTATATAACAAAAACTTGTCAACTTAAGCGGCCCACGAAGAACAATGAGCACTAGCCTTAATAAAAATAAGACTTTTATTCCTTTGATCATCAAGTCAAAGTCCATAACTTATTATTCTCAATTTCTTTTCTCACTTATTTCTTATAAATTATATTTTTATTCACATCCAAGCCAAGTCTAAAACTAAAGGTTTCCTTCCACACCATTAAAAGAAAAATCTGAGCGGACATTTGTAACATAGAAACAAAAACACTCTTTGTCAGAAAAATGACATTTGTAATCTCAAACCTTTCTCCATCACTTGTTCAAAAGCCAATATTTTCATTTCCATATACAAAGCTTGAATCACTTTTAAATTAGAAGAAAGGTAATATTATATTTGTTTGAATCTATTATAGAAATAATTTATGATATTACAAATAGTTTAACAACTTCCATGACCTTTAACCAAAACTATTATGTTTCTTCTTTATATCTATTATTTCTTCCTTTAAAATGATAATATAATTATTTGTCTATGTATTTCAATGTTAAATGTAATTTTAGTGAGGTTTGAGTACAAGGAAGAACAAATTTCGAACTCTCGATGTACTTGATTCATTAGATTGTGGATGTGCATTTTAAATTTTTGGACTTATACAAGATTATTACTAGATTGGTTGGACTTTGAGTTTGTAGATTATTGTACACTTTTGTAATATAAATGAGTTTTAAAACCGATGTAGTAAAAAAAAAAATATATATAGGCCCTAAAGCCCTGGCCCTAAAGCCCTAATCTCTAAAAGCCTTAAAGGGCTAGGGTCGAGTCGAGGATTGAGGTTTAGACTTGTGACCCGGCCTATGTTGACTTTAGGGCGGGCCGGCCGACTACCCTAATATTTGAAGGGCTTTAAATGTTTAGGGCCGGGCTAGCCCGACCCGGCCCATTGCCCACCCCTAGCTTGTACCCTTATATCAGCACTAAAGTGGTGAGGTCCAAAATTCCATGCTGGCTACGGCGTTTTCCACTCTGGATCTAGATCTGGTTTTTCTGCTGGACTTATTTCTTGCATTTCGATCTAGATATTTTGACATATACAAGCATGAAGAGCATTTGTTCATTGATGGATTTTCATAACTCCAAATTTGAAGACGAGTTTTTTTCAAGCTGAAGAGTATGATAAATGAGTATAGATATGGAATTAGCAAGTTTCTTATTATGATTAATTAGTAATAGGTTATTGTTATGAGTTTCCTATTTGGTTAGATCTAGGTTATTAGTAAGATTTCTATTTCAAGTCTAAGTAGAATTAGGAATAAGGATTATTATATAAATGTATATATGCTTTCATCGTTAGATGGTTATTATTGAATATTAATTCTTTGTGAATTGTTCTTCTTGTTTGAAGGTATAAACCTTAGTTTTAGGTGTTTGATTTATTAAATCTTATTGATGTTTATCCATTGATGAAACTTCCGCCAACAAGATACATCAAATTTAGTATCAAGAGCAATTTTTTTTAGGGAAGGGGGGAGGGGATTAGAAAACATTGTTCATACCAAGGAATGCTTCAATCATGAGATTTCTTTTATCCAATTTTCTTGGAAAATTTTATGGAGACGATCTTTATAGTGAGTATATCATATTCACAAAACATTGGGGTTGAATTTATTTTATAGGTGAAATTTTACCTATGTACTTATTTTAAGTTAAATTAAGTAGCTACTTTTTAGAGAATTACTATATATATATATATATAGCCCGGCTCCTAAAAGGACTTTAAACAAGTATCAAATCTAAAACACCCACAACTTCACCTACAAAATGATTTAAACCCTAATTTTTTGTGCATATGATCTACTAACTATAAATAACATCTCTACAAAAATTCAACTCGTTTGACAATTTTTAACACTGGCAAAAGATGATTGCAAAAACTAGACATTTACGGACCTTTATATATATATATATATATATATATATATATATATATATATATATATATATATATATATATATATATATATATATTCAAAAGTGGAAAACAATTTTATCTAAGTTAGAGGATATCAAACGAGTTGAATTTTTGTAGAGATGTTCTTTATGGTTAGTAGATCATATGCACAAAAAATTAGGGTTTAAATTATTTTGTAGGTGAAGTTGTTGGTGTTTTAGATTTGGTACTTATTTAAGGTCCTTTTAGGAGCCGGGCTTATATATATATATATATAACTATTTCTGCATACATGTTATATGTGAATTTGATTCGAAATTGATATGAAATTGACCCAGTGGCTTAGCAGGTCACTTGTTAGGTAACCCGTTATATAGGCGGGTTGGGTTTGGGTTTGGGTTTGCTCTCATAACACATGACCCAACACAACCCACTGCCACCCGTACTACAAACTCGAGGACGAGTTTCTTTCAAGCCAGGGATCGAGAATGATGCATGAGCATGGAAGAATATATAGTTATATTTCTAATTATATTATTAGTAGTCATAAGTTAGTAGAGTTTCCTATTTGTTTTAAATCTAGGCTATTTTGGTTTCTAACTAGAATTAGGAATGAGGTTTATTATATAAAGGCATGCTAGCAAGTTAGTTATTATTGAATATTTATTCTAAAAGAATTGTTCGTTCTTCATGTTTGAAGGTTTAAACCCTAGTTTTAGGTGTTTGTTTTATTAAATCTTACTTGTTGTTTAGAGTTTACGCAGTTATGGAGAAAAAAAAAGGTTTAAAATTAAACATAACCTTATAATGAAAAATAATGGTGCAAAGAGATATACCTCATCCTTCCAAACCAAAGAATTCTGAAGAAAAAAAAAAAACATCAATATTAGAAAAACATCAATATATATATATATATATATATATATATATATATATATATATATATATATATATATATATATATATATATATATATATATATATATATATATATATATAACTATTTCTGCATACATGTTATATGTGAATTTGATTCAAATTGATATGAAATTGACCCAGGTGGCTTAGCAGGTCACTTGTTAGGTAACCCGTTATATAGGCGGGTTGGGTTTGGGTTTGGGTTTGCTCTCATAACACATGACCCAACACAACCCACTGCCACCCGTACTACAAACTCGAGGACGAGTTTCTTTCAAGCCAGGGATCGAGAATGATGCATGAGCATGGAAGAATATATAGTTATATTTCTAATTATATTATTAGTAGTCATAAGTTAGTAGAGTTTCCTATTTGTTTTAAATCTAGGCTATTTTGGTTTCTAACTAGAATTAGGAATGAGGTTTATTATATAAAGGCATGCTAGCAAGTTAGTTATTATTGAATATTTATTCTAAAAGAATTGTTCGTTCTTCATGTTTGAAGGTTTAAACCCTAGTTTTAGGTGTTTGTTTTATTAAATCTTACTTGTTGTTTAGAGTTTACGCAGTTATGGAGAAAAAAGGTTTAAAATTAAACATAACCTTATAATGAAAAATAATGGTGCAAAGAGATATACCTCATCCTTCCAAACCAGCAATTCCTGCGAGAAGAAAAAAAAAACATCAATATTAGAAAAACATCAATATATATATAACTATTTCTGCATACATGTTATATGTGAATTTGATTCGAAATTGATATGAAATTGACCCAGTGGCTTAGCAGGTCACTTGTTAGGTAACCCGTTATATAGGCGGGTTGGGTTTGGGTTTGGGTTTGCTCTCATAACACATGACCCAACACAACCCACTGCCACCCGTACTACAAACTTCGAGGGGCGAAGTTTCTTTCTTTCGCCGGGGATCGAGAATGATGCATGAGCATGGAAGAATATATAGTTATATTTCTAATTATATTATTAGTAGTCATAAGTTAGTAGAGTTTCCTATTTGTTTTAAATCTAGGCTATTTTGGTTTCTAACTAGAATTAGGAATGAGGTTTATTATATAAAGGCATGCTAGCAAGTTAGTTATTATTGAATATTTATTCTAAAAGAATTGTTCGTTCTTCATGTTTGAAGGTTTAAACCCTAGTTTTAGGTGTTTGTTTTATTAAATCTTACTTGTTGTTTAGAGTTTACGCAGTTATGGAGAAAAAAGGTTTAAAATTAAACATAACCTTATAATGAAAAATAATGGTGCAAAGAGATATACCTCATCCTTCCAAACCAGCAATTCCTGTGAGAAGAAAAAAAAAAACATCAATATTAGAAAAACAAAACAAAGAAAATAAATAATAATAACCAACAAAGAAACTTACTGATTTATAAAAAACGAAGAATGCTGGAAAGAGTTCATCCAATAGAAGCACTATTCCACTATCATCCAACATTGCTAAATCTTCATTAAAGGTAGATATATATGCCCAAAAAAACTAAAGTTGGTTGCGTTCGTAGACCTCTACCACTTAGCAGACTCAAGTTCATTAGATTCAGCATAACAGACCTCAACATAGTTCTCAGGGATGAAAGATGTGTACTTATACTTGGGGGCTTTTCATATAAATGCACTTGCATATTACGTGTGGCTTCAATGAGGCCCCAACACAATTCTCATAATGCTAATTGATACAAAACATAGAGCTGAAGTAATTTGAGGAAATTGCAGTTTTTTTCCAATCAAACCAACCAGAGATATTATAACCATGGGTATTATAAGTATCACCCTCCTAAAAATTTGATAAATTTTAGAAACTTTTTGTAACTTTTTTCCACGAGAAAACAAACATGGATGATAGTACACCTTTTTAGGAGATGTGGGCCTATATAAACACAATTAGCATATTATAACAAAAAAAAAACATACATATAAACCAAAATAAAATAAAATAAATGAAACTCACATATTGATATTGCTTAATTGATCCAAGAAGTCTGTCACATCTTCACTAACTTCAGCATTAAATTTAAGAACCGAATCAATAATTGATTTAAAAAATGTTAACAATTTCCTCCAAATCTCAAATGATGGTCTCACATATATGGTTTTGGATGGTGGGGCAACAAGGAAATCGACCAACTTCGGCTAGAACTGTGGTAGACAAAATGGATTTTGTCCTAACTTAACGTCAAATACTACATTTTTTTGCTGAAAAATCATAACTCTTTGCTTTTGAATAAGATGTGAGGCAGGCATACAACACCCCACTAAATAGATAAATGGAGTGGAGAATCCAAATAACGCCTTGTCCAAGTGAACTTTTCCCTTTTGTGTAAAAAAATCTTGACAAATAGATGAGCAAACAAAGTCTTCTTGTTAGAACTTTTCCATCAGTGCAAGTCCACCATTATAGTCGGCATACTCCATCCTTAAAATGTTTGGATGGTCCCCCAACATTTCCAAATTTTGCTCATAATGACCTAAAACACTAACATTATAATACTTTTCCACACAAACCTTTTTTCTATCAGAAATTGCTATAGTTCCAAGTAGGGCAGGGATCGGGTCGGGTTCGGGTCGGATATGGCTATATCAGAATCCGAATCCGAACCCGACTAACCCAATCGGATAACACTAGCTAAAAATTCAAAAAAAGCCCAAAAAATACATCCGAACCCGAATCCGACAGACCCGACCCAGACCTCGACCCGAATAAATAAACCGATATAAAAATCGACTCGAACCCAAACTATTTGGATTCGGGTAGGGTCGGATTCGGGTCAAACCCGACCCGATTCCCTGCCCTAAGGTACGTAAAAATTCCTCTCTCTTTTTGACTGATTAACTATAGAATTGTACTTCAAGATGAGAGGTAGCTATGGCTTTGCAATATAAATATGAATAATATAATATTAAGTAATAATAGCATGGCACTTTGAGTTCGATATGAACAAACCTTTATTGTTTTTTCATAACATGAGAATATATTATAAGTATTTTTTTTTCTTTTTTTTAGTACTCTTTCGTAATATCGGAAAGAGACTTCTAGTGTGTAAATAAAAAAGTTTGTGACGTTGAAATGAACCACGGATACATAAAATCAAATCGGAAAACCTTTTTCTCATATTACTCGCCTGATACATAATCTCACGTTATGAAAAAACAATAAAGATTTGTTCATATCGAACTCGAAGTGCCATGTTATTATTACTTAATATTATATTATTCATATTTATATTGCGAAGGCATAGCTATCTCGTGACTTGAAGTACAAATTACGATTATGTAGTTAATAAGTTAAAAAGAGGGATTTTTACCTTGGAACTATAACAATTTCTGAAAGAAATCATAGAAAAGAGGTTACGGTTCTATTTTGATTTTTGTTGTAAGAATTTCTTTGATTGATTACTGTGTTAGGTCGGGGAGAGTCGTTTAGAAAAAAATGGTCGTGGTCACGCGCTAGGGCACATGACCATACTTGTCTAAAAAATGGTGTGTGATTTTTTGTTTGCTAAATATTATGGTGTATGAGTAATTAGCAGAATTTGACTTGTCTAAATCATATGTAATCTTTACTTGTACTCCCATATTTTTGTTCTTGAAATGCTTTAAGTTTCCAGAACTATATCGTTTCTTGTTTGTGTGGAACTCGTTAGTTTGTACTACATGTCTACATAGCATACCAACCCTACATTCCTTACTATCCGCCCTTCTCCAAGACCACATTGGCAGACTAGCTCCAAGTTCTTCATCAAAATCATTGGGTCGATGGTTCTTGCACTATGCGAATTCTAATGGTTCTTGTGACATTGCGAATGTAGTTGTGTGTGAAATGGTTGAGTAGAATGTTTGAGTTGAGTGTATGTAGAATGAAGAAGGAAACGAGTGTAGATATATGGATGTAGAATTTCGGCTGTTTTTTGTCTGTTTTTTTCCCGTTAGAGCATACGACATTGACAGTATCGCGCGACAGTGGCAATGTTCCCTATTATATCGCGCGAGAGTATCAACAGTAAGCTCATTATCATGCATTATTTCTTCCGAATATTCCCTATAATATTTATTTTTTCTAATTTTGTAGGCATCAAAGTTAAATTTTATAGGTTAAATTTTCTTATCGTCGCTATTATCCATGATAAGAAAGTTTTTCACATTGTAGGATTTTGGTACTTTAGCTATCAGGGTGTGTAAAAGTTTACTTTAAGGCAATTATGAGGGGCAGTGTACCAATGTTATCTGTTTTACAATTAGTTTTTATGAAACAGTTTAAAAATTATCATTGCTAAAGGTGTTCTATGGACGTATATATACTTGACTTGATGATAGCTTCACCGGCCTTTTTTTTTATGGGGAAAAAGATTCAATTTTTTTTATATCTAAAATAGTAGTCCAGCCATGTGGGACTTCTCTAACATCCATAATATATAATAAATTGTTTAGAGACTACAAAGTTCAAAAAATTGAAATGAAATTGAATTAAAAAAAAAAAATCATCCCAAAATCAGGACCGATGTTGTCATCAGTTTGTTACGAGTCTTTATTAGTTTGGTTCATGTGTTCCACTGACGGCAACAACAATGATTACTAGGCAAAATTATACCATTCCACATAGATCAGTCAGGTGGAGTTAGTCAAGCATATAATAGACAGAATTGTAGATTTTAACGTAATATAAACTAGCTTTCGAACCCGTCTTACAAACGGGTGTCGTTATATTAAATTATTTTGAAAAATATTTACAATTATGCAGAGTTATGAGATATAAATATCCCCCTATTATTATATTCATCACTCATTTAAATTTCTTGCAACGTGAAAATCTCACTCTCAATAAAAAAGAAAGATCCCACCCTTGATAAAACATTTTGACTTCTTTTTGTTGTTTAATAAGAGAAGTTCGATTAAAGTTTTGTAAAAATGCCCAATGAGGTAGGGGTGTGCATAAAACTGGCTGAATCGACAAAACCGACCAAACCGAATTGAACTGGTCGGTTTCTGGTTGGTTATATTTATGAGTCGGTTCGGTACTGTAAAACTATATTTGTCAAGACATTCCCAATACAATTGTGTTTTGAGGTTAGTTCAATGTATTTACATCTAGTTTTCAATTTCATGTTAATTATTTTTTGAGGTTGGTTCATTGTATTTGCATCCAGTTTCTGATTTCCCATTAATTATTTTTTTAGGTTGGTTCAATGCAATTGCAAATCTAGTTTTCGATTTCCCTTTAATTGTTGTTCTTTGAGGTTAGTTCAATGTGCATTTGCATATAGTTTTCAACTTCCCGTTAATTATTCTTTAAAGTTAGTTCAATGCAGTTGCATCTAGTTTTTTATTTTTCTTTTAATTATTCTTTTTTGAAGTTAGTTTAATACATTTACATCCGGTTTCTGACTTTCGGTTAGTTATTATTATTTAAGGTTAGTTCAATGCATTTGCATCCAGTTACTAATTTTCCGTTAATTATTCTTCTTTGACGTTAGTTCAATACATTTGCATCCAATTTTTGATTTCCCGTTAATTATTTTTTATTGAAGTTAGTTTAATACATTTGCATCCAGTTACCAATTTCCTGGGAATTATTATTCTTTAACGTTAGTTCAATACATTTTGCATCCAGTTTTTTTATTTCCCGTTAATTATTATTTTTAGATTAGTTCAATGCATTTGCATCGAGTTTTCAATTTCCCGTTAATTATTATTTCTTTAAGATTAGTTCAATGCATTTGCATCTAGTTTTTTATTTCCCGTTAATTATTCTTTTATGTTAGTTCAATGCAATTTCATCCAATTTCCGATTTTATTTTAATTATTCTTTGAAGTTAGATTAATGCATTTGCATCCATTTTTTGATTTCCTGTTAATTATGTATTTGCATCCAATTTTCAATTTCTAGCTATTTATTCTTTAAGATTAGTTCAATGGATTTGTATCTGGGTTCTAATTTCAATTCCCGTTAAGCCATTATTCTATGATGTTAGTTCAATGCATTTGCATCAAGTTTTTGATTTCTCGTTAATTTTTTTTTTTTTGGGTTTATCAGTTGCAATGTTGCATCCAGTTTCCGATTTCTAACTTTGTGGGATTCTCAAAAAATACCTTGAAATAATATAATAACATGTGATAAGTAATAGCATCATACTCTAATTAATCTGTGATTCTTTTTCCATATTATGTATGTTTTGTGATTTTAATTCGTGAAATTCTAGCATTTCCCAAGTTATAAATGTCTTAGTAGGAATCAACAATTTTTTTAGTTGATTTTACATGCAGCAGTTTCAAAATTAATTAAAACAAATATTGGTAAGAAAAACTAATGACAATAATTAGTAACACCTCTTATGTTTTCCATGTCGTATATAACATTTTTTATAGACCAAAAAAATCGACAATTTTCTATTGGGTTTAATTTACATATCACAGTATCAAAATTAATTAAAAAAATTCGAGTAAGAAAACGTAATGATATTAATTAATAATACCTCTTATGCTTTCAGTTATTTAATTTTGTCACGTCATAATGCCGTATGTAACTTTTTATAGACCCAAAAATTTGGGGGAGGAATTGTCACGGACAAAAAAATATTTTATATTTGAGCACACGTTGAAGAGATATTTGAATGCACAAAATAATCTTATAACATATTTTAAATTATAGTCCAAAGAAAACTAAAATTTGCTTTATTAGGTATCAATAGGTAGGTAAGCACAACTTTCTCAAAAGCAGGCTTCTTCATTTATTTCATCTGAACACAAAATACTTGAAACTGATTATTTAAGGGTGAGGGTGATGAGAAGAACTTAGAAAGTAATAACTATTTAATTTACTTGCCGAAACATAAAGGACTATTTGATGTACAACATTAGTGTACGCTTTCTACAGTGCTCATCTTTATAGAGAATAACCATAACAACCTTGCTATGCTTTTATAACTTAGCTAAAACAAAAAACTACTTAAATATTTGAACTGAAGTGACTTTTTGCTACTTTAACAAAATTTTGAGCCTAACAGTTTGTCTATGGCTTCACATTGTCTTTGTCCGTAGGTACATAGTTGTTGATTGGAGGCTTTCTCTTACAGTTTCCATTCCCAAAGTGTAATCCATATGCATCAAATGGTTTCCTCTAGGAGCCTTACAGATTCATAGTTTCATGCAATGCTTCATCGAGGCGTGAGGCCGATTTTCCCGATTACAAAAGTGCCACTATGATAAATGGCAGATTTTTGTGACTTGAGATTGTTCTTGATTGAGAGATCAACTGGTTCACTATGAAGATTTTTCTTTGTGGCTAATTTGCGATTGTTCTGTGATTAAGAAAATTGTTAGTAATGTAGATTGCCTGAATCTATTCGATCAGCAACAAAATGAGCAATAATTGCCCTGAAAACATGTACTGCAAGCACGCTAGAGAGAGAGAAAGAGAGATGCCTACTTTGTCATTCATCATCTTTTTATGTGATCCTCTGAGCAATCTGTTTGAAGTATAAATCGTATCCCCTGCATTCAAGCATATCCAAATATTCAAATGATCCTTGGAAACCATCTAGCTTGAGCCTAGCTAAGTAGTTTCTTTAGTATATAAAGCATTCACATTGTAGATTCCATATAACTAAAGTTAGGTATCAAATCTAAACTAAACAAATTGCATACACATACACAATAATTAAGAAAAATATAAATATATGATATAGCAATTTGACACTAAGAAACAAAATTAATTGCACATGGTCATCAAAAAACTTTTCTTTAAGCATATAATCTCTGTTACATACATACACATTTAAGGTATCTATCAATAATGTTACTATCATCTTATCAATTTTCACAAAAAGTATCTTAATTATTAATGAAAGAAGCATCAAAGAACAAAGTTAAACCCATAAATACAAAGAGTGCATTTTACAATGTACAATTCATTGTTCAAAGAGTGCATTTTACAATGTATGCATTGACATATTTATTAAACACTAAACGAATGACAGGAAGTAACAACTCTGAAAAGGCATGGCTTGACCATCATCTACAATGGATACAAACGGCACCCAACCCCACAAAATTCAAAATACCTACTTTAATTTGCAACTAAATAACATATGACTTATTAACACCAAAGAACAAATTAGGAAACTTGTTTGTTAATTTCCCAGTGGAATTAAAATTTAATTCATACAAAAATGAAATAAGAGAGAAAATCAGACCTAGAAGGCGGAACGTCCAGCTAACTAATCCAGTTTGAGAGCGAGTGCTTTGATGATGCCAAACCTCTATGTTTCTTCTCTACTTCATAGATAATATAAGCATGGACGACACAATATCAAAGGGGAAAATAGTGAAGAGTAGGGTTTAGTTTATCACTTGTGGAACAGAGAAGGAACATTTTTTTAATGCTATAAATTAAATCGTTGAGTTTTTGTTGGGTTTAGCTTTCCTTTTTCAGTTAAAGACTTCTAATTTAATCTTCCTGATTTCGTAATCCCCCAGCGGCGTGGATAGCCTCACTGAGCTGAAAAGAGGACCAAGTCATGGTTTCTTGCTCTATAGCACATACTTAACTATAGAATAAAAAAAGAAATCACACAATAGATTATAAGCCGCAGGGATAACAACGCTTTGCGTTGATTTAAACCAATTCACACTTTCAAGCTCAAGTTCAAGACTCAGGTTATACCAAATTAAATAGGCACCAAGTACCTTAATAGGCATGGAACATCATTAAGTCTCCATTGAAGGTACTTGAAGTCTCATCACTATCGTGTAGAACTCAGAGCATGCTGAAAATATAGAAGCGTATCATAAACCGTATGTAACAATAGTTTTAGGCATCCACTCACCACATATTATATTGCCAGTACCTTTGACTACCTTACATGCCAAAAATAGAAGTAGAATTCATGCTTTTACACCAAGTACATAGAACACCCCCTTATCAAGCATCATTATGTAAATTTGAATTTGAAAAATACATCATCATATAGAAATGCAAAAAACAGGGGAGAAAGAGAGAAAGCAAGTATAGCAACCCTGCAAATCCAAGTTGCACTATACATGTATATACTTAGTCAGCAAAAGAGTTGAACGATATGAGCAGTCAGTAATGATGTATATACATAGCTCATGGCAGCATACTAACTGATGACTAATTCTATCCGTCTAGATGAAGAAGTATGACTCTGTTGGGACTATTGATCTAAGTGGCGTATAAATTGCTTTGTTGATGTATATTTAGAATTAAAGGATGAATGCCAATGCAATGATGTCTATCTCGAACTCATTTCAAAAGCATCCAACTTAACCTGGGACACTAAGTACTATAAGAATATAAAAATTAATGAAATGAAACAAAACACATAACATCTACACCCCACCCCATTTTTTTTGATTGATAACAAAAGCTAAAAACCGAAGGACTAAAATCACAGTAATGGGTACCCACATACGTTAACCCGAATCACCAGTTGGTATTATGACATGCAATTGCCACATAATTGTAACTCAACTTATGAAATTATTGAAAGATATATACATGATATGTCATGCGAGAAAATTGGTTTGAATTTATCAAGATTTACTCCCTATCTTTTGTTTTTTGCCACAAATTCTTGGTATTGGAGCAGTAAGTGGATTTAGTCTTTTTTTTTTTATGGTTGGCTTCCTTTGGGGCTAAAATTTTCTACTTCCTAGATGGTTTATTAAGAACTTTTGAAGAAGAACCATTTGAATTTGAGGAGAAAGAAGAAAGAGAAAGAAACGTACCTGAAAGAGGTGAGGCTGAAGAGAAGTCCTTAGAAGGTGGTGAAGTGCATTGAACTCGCAAACCCAACCATCTTTCGTGTTGGGCTTTACATTCACATTGTTAGTGAAAAGATATCAGATGAGGTGGTGGGGAAAATGGCTGTAGAGGCGTTGGCAGAAATGGACTTCTAAGAGGGTATACATCATTCCTCAATTGTAAAAGCATTAGCTTTTATATTCGTGCATATATATTAAAACTTCTAGTCGTATATATTGGTACTTGTGATACATATAGTATAATCCCACACAGGGAATTTAAAGTTTGCATAATAATATTTAAGTTCCAAGAACAATTTGGGTTTTGTGTTGGATGCTCCAAATTTAAGATCTGTGCATCTTACTCGATTGATTTTTTTTAAAAAAAAACAAAAACAAAAACAAAATAGTAAAAAAGCAAATTTTACACTTTCGTAGCTGGAAAGCTAAATAGAGTTTATGGCACAACTCCATGAAGATTCCCATTTTCCATCACCCCGGTCATTCACCATAAAAGGTGCTTCAATCAATAGATAATTGAGTAAAGTACAAACACTTTCGATTCCTAGTATCCGAAGAAGTACAAGAAAAATTCACAAAGTCGTGGGGAGTGTATGGTTGAGAACCATTTTGGAGCTTCGGATGGATCAAATGAGTTGTTGCTCAAGTCCCCGGGTAATAAACAAACAATAAGCTAGGCTGCATCCAAAGTAGTTAGACTTAGACGCCGTCGAAGGAGAGAAGATGGGATGCAAAAAAAAAAAGACATCAAATTTAATCGGATCTATTTAACATAAACTCTATCTTACACATAATTGAGGAAGTTTATTCTGTTAGATCGTCTTGGACCTGTGGAGCATTTGTTTGCTAATTGCCTTGAAAAAAGAGAGAATAGTGAGAAAGGAACATTGCCGGAAATCTCGACCAACATGCAGCGTGAGAACTACTACAGTTCAAGCAATAACATAGTTTTCTCCGCGTTCGTTGAGGCTAGTAAGGTTGTTAAGGTTGGAAGGAACTGTCCCAGTTAGAGCGTTCTTATCAAGTCGACTGTTAAAGAGCGGAGAACAGTGGCATGTAAACCAACATAGATCAGAAGAAGTGAACAAACTATATAAAGGTGAGCACATATGATCAGAAGGCAACTTACAGAATCTCGAGAGTCTTAACAACTCCCAAAGTGGTTGGAATCTCTCCAGTTAACCGATTGTCATTCAATATACTGCCAACAAAGACGCTCAGTGATTGCCCATAGAACAACAATTCTAAATAACTGTTTCATATTTCATGTCTTCATTGTGTTGAAAGAGTTTGCTAAACAACAATAATTTCACTGGCTGCTAACTCGAACACAACTGGACTTAATTTAGTTAAATTTCTTCGCCGATTTAACTACGCCCCGATATAAGCTAATGATGGATTACAAATTTTAGGTACTCACTTGCATCATTTTGAAGATATACACAAAGGAATTCCTCTTCATCAGCAGCCATTCCCTTGAAAAGCAAGCTTTCAAAAGCTCTTTTTTGCTGACACCATACTCAAAAGTTGTCGAAGTAGCAGGGTGGCTCTTTCTCTTGTCAAAAGGGGTGCTGAGTTCTTGCCCTTGCTTGCGGCCAACATGGAACGACTGGAATGTGTCTACAAATTCCTGGACAGAAACATAGGAATAGGGTTAAGCCTTTATTGGCCCAAGATCGGTGCCGATCTTTTCTTGATGTTACCCTCATATGAGAAGAATTACAGGTCAGATCTTAACATTCTACTTAGTTTGACAGAATTGACAACTACAAATGCGTACAAAATTTATAATTCAAATGATAGGAATAGAATGTAATTGGTTGAGTAGTCTGCAACCCCCTTTCTTTCAGGACATCTAAAACCCTTGGCTTCAATGTTTGTCTGAAAGTAGAATAATATCATCGAAAAGATCATAAGTTTCTAGTGCTGGCTGAAGTAGAGCAATTACTACAGTTCCACCAAAAATATGGACAGACTGCCGCAGGGAATTCACAATTTGGAGCTTTTCTACGTGAATTCAGAGGTGGAGAAAGAAACTTTTCGGGGACTCGTGGGGTTTAGAATCTTATTTGTGGGGGACTCACCGTATAATTCCTTTTTTCTCTTCTTATTTCCCGCGATTTTTTTTCCATCTCCTAATTTCTCATGAGTAAAAAGGGTACTTAAAAGTTGCTGACGTGGACACCTTCAGAGACCAGGAAAAGGGACTGCTATTATATATATATATATATATATATACTAGCTTTCGAACCCGTCCTACAAACGGGTGCCCTTATATTAAATTATTCTAAAAAAATATTAGCAACTATGCATATATGCATAGTTAGTTAGCTATGTATAGCTATGAAATATGAAAATTATATTAATCACGCATTCAAATTTATTGCACCACTCTCTATAAAAAGGAAGTACCATACCTTGATAAAACCTATCGACTTCTTTTTGTTGTTAGGTTTAATAATAGAAGTTTCATTGAAGTTTTGTGAGAATATCAAATGTGGCGAAAATAATATTGAAGCTACTTGAAGAGCAAGACATTTCCAATCATAATAAAAGAATTATGATAAACACTACTTATAATACAAAACTATATTTGTCGAGACATTCCCCCTACATGTAATACAAACATGTTTTAGGGTTATTAGTTCAATACATATGCATCAAGTTTCTGATTTTCCATTAATTATTCTTTACGGTTAGTTCAATGTAGTACGTTCCATCCAGTTTCCAATTTCTCATTAATTATTTTTTGAGGTTAGTTCAATGCAATAATTACATCAAGTTTCCGATTTTCCGTTAATTATTATTTGAGGTTAGTTCAGTGCAATTGCATCCCCTTTATGATTTCTCATTTGTTATTCATTAAGGTTAATTCAGTACAGTTGCATCCAGTTTTCGATGTTTCGTTAATTAGTCTTTTAGATTAGTTCATTGCATTTGCATCCAGGTTCTAATCTCCTATTAATTACTCTTTGAGGTTAGTTCAATACATCTGCAACCAATTTCTGATTTCCCGTTAATTATTTTTCTAGGTTAGTTCGATAGTTTACAATTTATAATTATTTATACTTTGAGGTCAATGTGATACAGTTACATCCGGCTTCCGATTTCCACTTAACTATTTCTTTAAGGTTATTTTAATACATTTGCATCCAATTTCTGATTTCCCGTTAGCTAATATCTGATTTTAGTTTAATGCAGTTGCATCCAGTTTCTGATTTTCAGTTAATTATTCTTTGAGGTTAGTTCAATACAGTTGCATCTAATTTCCGTTTTTATGTTAATTGTTATTTGAGGTTAGTTCAATGTTTTTGCATCAAGTTTTCGATTTTCTGTTAATTATTTTTTGAGGTTAGTTCATTTTTTGAGGTTAGTTCAATGCAGTTACATCAAATTTATAATTTTTCGTTAATTATTTATTTAGGTTAGTTCAGTGCAGTTTCATCCATTTTTCAATGTTTCGTTACTTAGTCTTTGATATTAGTTCATTGCATTTGCATCCAATTTTTAATTTCCCGTTAATAACTCTTTAAGGTTAGTTCAATACATCTGCATCTAGTTTATGATTATTTATGCTTTGAGGTTAGTTCGCTGCAATTACATCCGATTCTTTGAAGTTATTTCAATGCATTTGTATTTAGTTTCTGATTTCCCACAAATTATTTTATGGGGTTAGTTCAATGTAGTTACATTCGGTTTTTGATTTTTTGTTAATTATTTTTTGAGTTTAGTTCAATGCATTTGCATCCAGTTTCCCATTAGCTATTATTTGAGGTTTGTTTGATGTATTTGCATACTATTTCCAATTTCCCGTTAAATATTTTTCAAGGATTTGTATCCAATTTCTAATTTCCCGTTAGTTATTCTTTGACGTTAGTTTAATGCAATTGCATCCAGTTTCCGATTTCTAGTTAATTACTTTTCGAGTTTAGTTTATTGCATTTGCATAAAGTTTCCAATTTCCTATTAATTACTCTTTGAGCTCAGTTATGTATTTGAATCCAGTTTCCGATTTTCTTTTAATTATCCAATGTAGTCTGTAATACCAACTTCTACTGATCCATCTGTAGTGTCATTGCAAACATGACATAAAAATTAAATTATGCTTGATTTACTATGTGGGATCATCGGAGATTATCCAGTTCCGGATTTCTCGTCAATTATTCTTTAAATTATATGCATGACTCACTATGTAGAATCTTCAAAGATTATCTACGAATGGGTGTTGTTATATTAATTATTCTGAAAAATATTTGCAAATATACATAACTATTATATATTAATATTATATTGACCACTCATCCAAATTTCTTATAATGTGAAAACCTCACTCTCCATTAAAAAAAAAAATACACTTTTGATAAAACCCTTCAATTCAACTTCATTTTGTTGTTTAATAATAGAAGTTTGATTGAAGTTTTGTGAGATTGTCTAATAAGGCGAAGTTCATATATATTGAAGCTACTTGAATAGCAAGGAGTTCTCAATCATATGGAAAGAGATAAGATAAACACCATTTTAAATGCAAAACTGTACTTATCGAGACATTCCCACAACATATAACCCAACTATGTTTTGAGGTTAGTTCAATGCATTTGCATCCAGTTTCTGATTTTCCATTATTTATATTTTGAGGCTAGTTCAATGCAAGTGCATCCAATTTCTGATTCTCGTTATTTAGATTTTGAGGTTAGTTCAATACAGCTACATCCAGTTTCCAATTTCCTGTTAATTATTTATTTGAAGTCAGTTCAATGCATTTGCATCCAGTTTCTGATTTTCCGTTAATTATTATGTGAGATTAGTTTAATGCATTTGCATCCAGTTTCCGATTTCCGATTTCTCGTTTATTATTTGATAAGGTTGCATTTACATCTAGTTTCCGATTTCCTGTTAACTATTGTTTGAAGTTAGTTCAATGAATTTGCATCCAGTTTCCGATTTTTCGTTAATTATTCTTGAGATTAGTTCAATGTATTTGCATCCAGTTTATTTTTTGAAATTAGTTCAGTGCAGTTGCATCCGGTTTCCGATTAATCTTAATTATTCTTTAAGATTAGTTCTACTCATTTGCATCATGTTTCCAATTTACAATTAATTTTTCTTTGAGGTTAGTTCAATGGAGTTGCATCTAATTTCCGATTTCCGATTAATTAAATCTTTGAGGGTAATTCAATGTATTTACATACAATTTCTGATTTTCCGACAATTATTTTTTTATGTTAGTTTGATGTATTTGCATCCAAGTTTTGATTTTCCGATAATTATTCTTTGAGGTTAGTTTAATGCAGTTGTATCCATATTCCAATTTTCTATTAATTACTTTTTAAGATTAGTTTAATACTTGTATTTGCATCCAGTTTTCGATTTCACGTTAAATATTATTTGAGGTTTAGTTCGATGTATTTGTTTCCAGTTTTCGGTTCCCCATTAATTGTTTTTTGACGTTATTTTCATTAAGTATTATATATATTTTAAAATATTTGTCATTATTGTTTTGCCGTTATTTTTTTTTCATTTTCTATTATATATTTTGTGATGTTATTTTTTGTATAATTTAATTTTTCACATGTAATTTGTTTTGATTTGGTATATAATTTATTTAAATCTAATGTCCACTTTAACTTAATCTCGTTATTCCGCCGAATATATAACATTTAAGAGTTGAAAAATTATAAATTCATAAATTTAATTGGAATATGTCATAATTATTGTGGCCAGAATTGTGATTTTTGGAATCCTTAACTATGAATAAATGTCTAAATTATAGAGTTGAAAAATTATATTATAGTGTTGAAAAATTATAAATTCATAAATTTAATTGGAATAAGTCATAATTATTGTAGCCAGAATTGTGATTTTTGGAATCCTTAACTATGAATAAATGTCTAAATCCCACAGTGGATTGCGCATCAAATCAAAAGGCTTTTAGGAAAATCGTTTTCGGTAGAAACTATTATTTTTAGCAATTTAATTGTTTGTCTCATATTTTTTTTTCGTAATTAGCTATATTGTTTAGGAAAATTTGGAGACTTTGTGAAACTCTAGATGAGATTTTTTTTTTCGTATTTAGCTATAGTGTTTAGGAAAAGTTAGAGACTCTGTGAAACTCTAAATGAGATTGTTTTCTTATTTATATCATACCTTTTTTATAATTAATAATAAAGTTAAGAAAAAATTGGAGTCTCTCCGAGTGCTCCAAAAAATAGATTGGTGAGGGTATAACTATAATATATATATAAGAAATTGGAATATGTCGTAATTATTGTGGTTAGAATTGTGATTTTTGGAATCCTTAACTATGAATAAATGTCTAAATCCCACAGTGGATGACGCATCAAATCGAAAGGGTTTTAGGAAAATCGTATTCGGTGAAAACTATTGTTTTTAGCAATTTAGTTTTTTGTCTCATTTTTTCCCCCTTAATTAGCTATATTGTTTAGAAAAAGTTAGAGACTCTTGTTTAGAAAAAGTTAGAGACTCTTTGAAACTCTAGATGGGGTTGTTTTTTTCGTAATTAGCTATAGTGTTTAGGAAAAGTTAGAGACTCTGTGAAACTCTTGGGATTATTTCCTTATTTATATCCTACTTTTTTATAATTAATAATAGAGTTTAGAAAAAACTGGAGTCTTTGCCAAAAAATAGATCGGTGAAGATATAACTATAATATATATCTAAGGATAAAGATAAATATTTGTTTCCTATTTTATCTCCTACTTTTTCTTAATTAGTCATGACACGTGGACACCCTTGAAACGCTTCCTCAATTGAAGAGGGAGAGCTATAATATATATATAAAGATATAAAGATTGTTCGAATAGAAATCGCAACCAATGAGAACCTCATTCAGAGCAACCTCAATTAATTTTGGAACAGGACTCGTGACAGCATCACTCTATTATGGTCCTCCAAATATTACCACGCCCACCTCAGCCGGTAGAAGTAGTGTTTTCCAAATGATTCTTTCGAAGAGACAATAAAGGAGGTCACTCGGTCACACACTCAGCTCTTGACATGAGTCTTTAGTTGCTGACAAACATTAAAACATGGATAAGAAATCTTCCCCATGAAATCCCATAGGATTAATTTTAGAAGCCACCAATTCAATCTTATTTGATTGGCAAAAATAAGTCACCTTAATTTTTAATAATTATGTGAAAAGTGACAAGTGTCGTAAGGACGTGGAGTGCAGAGTAATTATCAGTTCAAGCTGCAAAATGTGAATAATTTTGTTTTACTCTTCTTTTTATTGCAAGCACTTTTTGTTTGCTAGTTAAGTTGGCGTTACAATAGTGTGTGATCCAAGAGTTCTAACTTAACATTTTCAAGAACCATAGAATCCATATCCATCACACATCTAGTGAGGATTTACATATCTAAAATATAAAGAACCTCCCACTTACTAGGAAATGGTGGCCAAAGTGGAACCATGGTTTGTATTTTGTAGCAATATGTGTTGCAAAGTTGGCCACCCGTTCGTGTGTGAGATAGTGGTAAGTTCTTTTTGTTGCAAACACGCATGTGAAGACTTACTTTTATGTGTATTGCTATTTGAAATTACGAAACCATGAGAATGCTTTGATCCTAGCCAAGACCATATATCACTTAATTGTGCTAGTGAATACCATTCACGAATAGAAATAATACATGCAAACTAAATTAGGTTAAAATTTGATTTAATAGTTCGGAAAATTCTCAGTATTGAAAAGTTGTATTTTATTCGAATGTTTGGAAAGGAAATGTGTGCATGTTCGATGAAAATGCCTGGCCTTTTTCTGTTGTTGATTCATGTTGGTGTACCGGTGCGGCAAGTTAGTTTTTCACACAAACGTGGGCCTTAAGCTTGAATTTTGTGAAGTCAAATTGTGTCTCTGGGCCGTATTCTTTTACCAGCCGCGTGATTCAAACCAATGTTTTGAAAACCGAACCGGTAATCGAACTGATTTTTTGTTAAAATGGTTCAACTAGATTCAACTATGGTTCGACTCGGTCGGACCGATTAATGTTTATTTAGCAAATTTTTTAATAATTACAATAATAAAATGAATAAATACATGTTTTAATTCAATATTAATTAGTATTATATATCAAAATAAATTCCTTATACAAGAAATACATAGTAGTATGTTGGTTTGGAGTTTGGATTATCTTGTTTAGGTGTTAGGTTCAACTCCCCACATTATCAATTTTTTAAAAAAAGAAAAAAAAAAACAATTATATAAGGGAGATCCGGTTTAAAACTGAACCAGTTCAACCGGTTTGCCGGTTCAACCACGGTTTAAGTTTAGACCGAGAGTCTAACCATAAACTCAAGTTTTAACTGAACCGAACCGAAAATTTACCGGTTCCGGTCGGACCCCGGTTCAACCACCGGTCCGGCCGGTTTTCTAAACACTGATTCAAACTCCAATATGGTCCCGTTTGTTTTTTTTTTCCTGTACAATTGCGTGAAAATCAAGTTTCCTAATCACAAAAGAGATGCGTTCTCGACTTCTCGTGTTCTCAATAGAATCAAATAGAATCAAATAGAACCATATCTTGATCCTATCCCAAAAGCAGATTCCGACTCCCGTCAAATACGCTTCCTACTTGAGTTTCCTACCAGAGGGTTATAAATAGGCTTACAATTTGTTGATTTTTTCAATATTTTTGAGTCATTGCAAGAAAGTTAATTTGAGAGAAGAAGAAGAATGAGTTTGTGTGAAGAAGAATGTTGTGATGTTTCAGAGCCACCCGATCCTGACGTTGTGGAAACTGATCCCACTCGTCGATACCTCCGTTTCAAAGAAGTTCTTGGTGCTGGCGCTTCCAAGATAGTTTACAAGGGTTTTGATGAAGTTAATGGAATTGAAGTTGCTTGGAGTCAAGTTAAGATCGATGAAGTTTTGTGTTCGCCAGAAGATTTAGAGAGGCTTCATAATGAGGTACGTCTCTTGAAGTCATTGAAACACAATAATATAATCAAGTTTTACAATTCTTGGGTAGATGACAAGAACAAGACTATAAATATCATCACGGAGTTGTTTACATCTGGTAGTTTGAGACAGTATGGAAAGAAACACAAAAAGTTTAATCTGAAAGCCGTGAAGTCATGGGCAATACAGATTTTATTGGGGTTGAAGTATCTTCATAGTCATAGCCCACCCATTATACATAGGGATATCAAGTGTGATAATATCTTTATTAATGGTAATCATGGAGAAGTCAAAATCGGCGATCTAGGATTGGCGGTTGTTATGGAACAGGCCAATGAACATAAACATACTTTTGTAGGAACTCCTGCATATATCGCGCCCGAAGTGTATGAAGGAGATTATGATGAATTGGCGGATATATACTCTTTTGGGATGTGCCTGCTAGAGATGGTGACTTTTGAACAGCCTTACAACGAGTGCCAAATTCCATGCCAGATATTTAAGAAGGTTATAACAGGAGTTATGCCTAAGTCGCTCGGTAAGGTGGAGGATCCGGAAGTGAAATCTTTTATAGAGAAGTGTTTACTCCCCGCAAATCAGAGATTGCCAGCAAAGGAGCTTCTAAAGGACCCTTTCCTGCAAGTTGAAGGATTTTCTGATGTTCAGAATAAAGCAGCCTATGTTTCTAAAGGACCAACATACAGAGTTCTTGAGCGTGTGAAGCTTGGTGAGATCTCTCATGCTGATACTGAGTCTCAAAAGTCCACTGTTACGACTGAAGCTAAATGTTCTGATATGTCGACAACCGGAAACAGTCAGAAGTCTTCTCTCAGCACATCTGTATCTAATGTTACAGGACCTATGAAATATAGTGGAGGTGTCCTTGATGGAGTTAAAATGGACACAGATATTAACATGGCCAGCGACGCTTCCTCTGTTATGGATGACCAAAGTGATAATGAAGAGTATAGAAAGGAAGTGGAGCAAATTGAATTGCAATATCAGCAAGCATTGAAGGAACTATCAGTGAAGAGGCATCAGGCTATAATGGAAGCAAAGAAGAAGATTGTCACAAATAAAATAGCAAGTTAAGCAGATTTGATCCAGACATGCATCTTCTGTTATGTACTTATATACGACCACAGTGATGATGAAGAGTATAGAAATGAAGTGGAGCAAATTGAATTGCAATAACAGCAAGCACTGAAGGAAATGTCAGTGAAGAGGCATCAAGCTGTCATGGAAGTAAAGCAAAGATTGTCACCGAAAAGATAGTGCGAGTTTAGAAGATTTGACGCAGCTCCACTCCAAAATGGAAGTGGTAATTGAATAAGCGCGTTTCATGGATTGGACTCTTTGCACTCACATGTTGTAACTCTATCTGTATAGAGACTAAAAGCAGGTGGAATCCCTTGTTGTATTGTTGCTTCGTTTTTGCCTTTGAGCATAGTGGATTCGGTGTGGCTCCGTGGTTTTTTTCCCTGGTCTCAGGGTTTTTCCACGTAAATCTGTGTGTTCTTGTTAATTTGCTAGCATTTTAACATTCCACCATTAAACATGCACAACTAACACACTTAGGAGACCATAACACAAATATGATTTGATTGATTTCGTGCAAGTGTTCAACTTAGTAGAACACAATATCTTAATTGTCAGGGCATAATAGTTCCGAAAACATGCAACAGTGAATCCTGATATTTGTAGGCAATAGATGGACTGTCAAGGATCTCTCAAAATCACATGAGCACCATCTTGACTCACCATCCATCACATTAGAGTGGCTGGTAGCAATAACGCTCCCAATGACCCAAGTGGTGGTTGTCACGAGTTAAATGCAATATCAATAGAACTCAATGTCATACCAGTAGAATTGTGCATTAAGATGCAAGATTGCGCTACATACAACAATACAACAACAGCCCAAACATCCTTTGGGACATTGTTTTAGTGGGAGAAAGAAAATGAAATAATAAAAATTGGCTGAAGTACTTGTTAGCAACTAATCTCTACATTATATGATAGCCAGGTTTTTAGGAACTCCCTCTCCACTATCGAGTAGGCAATTTGTGATCTCCTATGTGCTCAATTTAGAAACACCTCCCTCCCAAACCGTGAAATTTCAATGGTTTTAATAGGTAATATTCAAATTAATTCAAATACTATAAGTAGGTTCCCAGCTAGCAAACTCACTCTTCAGCATGTGCACACAAATAAGAAAAATAGAAAATGGAGGCCATCAACTCTAACACAACAGAGTCAGGTTATAACAGAGCTGAAGAGCTCAAAGCCTTTGATGAAACAAAATCTGGTGTTAAAGGACTAGTTGAATCTGGCATATTGAAAGTACCAACAATGTTCGTCAGACCTCCAAATGAGCTCAATCAGTTGAAGGCAGATTCCAATGTGTCCTACTTCAGAGTTCCAATCATAGACCTTCAAGGAGAACATCAGAAAGTGGTTGATGAGATTAGACATGCATCAGAGACATGGGGATTCCTTATGGTTGTGAATCACGGGGTGCCTTCAAGCGTTTTGGATGAGATGATTAAAGGGTCGCTTAGATTTTTTTTTATCAAAATGTTGAGGTCAAGAAACATGCTACTGAGAGAGAAAGTCGTTTAGAGTAGAATATTGCAGAACTTTTCTTTATAATTTTGTTTTTTTAAGAAGCACACCTGTGAGTTTTGATTGGGTGGGGAGGGGGAATTGGCAAGCCTTACCAGCTGGTTTAAGCATATTGACGATGAAAGTTCTGAAGTGGGGACATCAAGCCTTATGAGAATCTCACTGCTCTACAGTCTACACTGTAGAGTCTACAGTCCACACTCCACACTACTATGATCCTAAATTTAAGCTGATGTCTACAGATTTAAGATTAAAGTGTTAAACAACGAATGCATTACAGCCTAACTAATGCACCATTATTGACTGTTGACTTAATTGTTTTCATAATAAACAAGTACCAAATGTTAGTTTTAATAGAATCTCAATTACATAGAAATCTTTATACACATTGAAAATTAAAGAGAAAAATGGTGATCACCAAAGAAGCAGCTGTTCCATCTAGCATATCAAGTGAGTCAGATTACAACAGAGTTGAAGAACTCAAAGCATTTGATGAAGCAAAAGCTGGTGTCAAAGGACTAGTTGACTCTGGCCTAGCAAATATTCCGAAGATGTTCATGATACCTGCAAATGAACTTAAGCAGAACTCAGATTCCAATCCGACCCGCTTCCACATTCCGTTGATAGACCTTCAAGGAGATCGTAAAAAAGTGGTCGATGAGATAAAAGTTGCATCAGAGAAGTGGGGATTTTTTTCAAGTTGTGAATCACGGGGTGCCATTAAGTGTGTTGGATGAGATGATTAAAGGGGTGATAAGATTTAATGAACACGATGATGAGGTAAGGAAACAGTTTTATAGTCGTGATCGAAAGAAAAGAGTGAGGTTTAATAGTAACTTCGATCTTTATACATCTAAAGCTGCTAATTGGAGGGACACCTTAACTGTCGAGATTTTTACCCCTGCTCCACTGGATCCTAATGAATTACCGGCTGCTTGCAGGTATGGTTTCGATTTTGGTTACTCCAATAGTGAATAGCAAGTTTAATTTAGCTTCTCTGGAATTCACAGTTAGATAGCATTGCCTTCATTTGAAAAAGTATAATCCAACTGGGGCGAATTCAAGGGAAGGCTAACATACACAATCTTGCGCAACCTTATCTCCTGATTATAGATTCTGAATTAGATTGGCTTAGTATAATTTTTTTCATATTAGTAATATGATACTAAGCATAGTCATGTTTTGATCTCATCCTGCATACCAAACAATTTTGTTCTGTTCACAGAGACATAACCATTGAGTATGCAAAGCATGTCACTACTTTAGGAGACGCTATGTTTGAGTTATTATCAGAGGCTATTGGGCTCAAAGCCGATCATCTGAAGCAAATGAACTGTAATGAAGCATGCCTCTTAGTCTCGCATTACTACCCAGCATGCCCAGAGCCAGAGCTAACTCTAGGTACCACAAAGCATACCGACCCTGCATTCCTCACTATCCGGCCTTCTCCAAAGCCACATCGGCGGACTCCAAGTTCTTCATCAAAAAGTATGGTTCTTGCACTATGCAAATTCTAACGGTTACTAAATAGTCAAATCAAACTACCAACCGTACGTATGTATGGTATATTATTGATAAACCTAGGATTTTCTTTTCCTACAGAATACCTCCAACGACAAGCTTAAAAGTATACCATCACTTAAATAGCGCTTCACTTTGCAGGTATAGTGAAATGAACATTAAAGATATAAGATGTGCTGCTCGACAACGGTCATACATATTGCAGTAACAGCCAGTACATGGTTAAGGCCATCGTACATTACACAATTAAGTCGAGACTTCTGGCATGACACGACCGAATCTCTGTCTACAAAAGAAAGTCCTTCAATATAAGGGTATTCAGTGTCGAAACTGGCTAAAGTTGTAAGCAGTAGTATTCCTTCATCCCCATGGATAAATGCTATTTGATTGGTGGAGACTATACAAGCCACTACCATTATACCCCCGCAGCTCCAATCTAACATAAACACCAATGAGTGATACAACAAACCCAAACCACTCCCAAAGCTACAAACTCTACAGTGTGAGCAATTTTTGATGTTCGGTTTATACAATTTGTCCAAAGATTATCTGCAAATGTATCGGGTCTGAGGATCCTCAGAAAAGAGCTTGAGTTCTACTGTACATGACAAAATAATCTACCCAACAAATTAAGAGAGTTCAGGAAAGCCGTGTCCCTTCAAAAGATGCACCAGGACTCCCACAGCCACAAAGTCCTCAAAATTCATGACGCGTAACTCGAGACCATAATCCCATACCTACCATTTGAGTTATGGGGCATGGCATCCTTATAGAGACAGATGTGAACTGTGACGAAATATAGGAGTATACAATCTTTGTCAACAAAAAAAACGAAGGTTCATGCAAACATTTCTTTCTCTAAAGTCTAAACATACATACATAGACAGCCATCCGACGATATCACAGTACACATAATGTAGGTTAATAGATTCTAGAGCTAGGCTTTTAACGGCTCAGCCAAAAAAAAAGCATATTAACCAAAATGAAGATAAAGGTTTGCCGTCCCCTAATCAAGAGCAAGACCTTCGGAGCCCAAGATCAATCTGCAAGCAAGTATACGGACAAATGAACGAGAAATAATGTGTACAATAAAAAGAAAAAGAAAAAGAAAAATAAGAGGTTTTGTACTTAAGACGACACGTCTAATGCTTACCAGATAGAGCTATGTTTAATGCGATGAGGAGATATCACTCATCAATTTCCACCGCTGCACCATCTTTGTTCACAATCTGTGGTCCACAAAATTCCACATTTAATACAGATTGACCAAGAAATAACTTACCAAAGATCCTCGCCACATGCCTATTACATCTAATTTAGCTTCATGTTTCTATAGGAACGATGATAAAATCATTAAAAATAAAAATCATTCTAAGATTCTGAAACGAAAAAACTGGGTCTAGGCTTGCGTTGGCATCTCACAACAAAGGCAAACCAAAAATCTAAGGTACACTATGGGGCGTAACTCTCTAATCTAATTGTTCAAGTTGGTCCTGGTTATCATCATGTCAGACACTAAACAAACATATACCCAAAAAACATGGTTCTGAATAGACCCTGCTATCAAGACCTACGAAGGATATCAATTTAAGAAGCCATACAGGTAACATGGTTGCCATTTTACCAACTACAGATTACTTAGTAAATTAAGGTCCCAAGGTTAGTGAAACATGCACTCGAGCAATGCACTACGCTAAAGCCTGGCCTATGCTAACATACAAGCCAATCTAATTGCATCCATCCTAATAGCATTTCTAATGAACAGAAGAGGAATGTCTTCCAGGAAATCATCTGATCCTTAAGGATATCCATTGCTTCAAGCTATTACATTTTGTGACCTTCCACCTACATGTGTCCTATGCATATAATTGTTCCTCAAAATATTACTATATAAATGATAAAAGATAGGCACCATATTTCCCATTAAGACATGATGCCCAACACAGAACATGGCCAATAAATAAGCAGCGTACAGCCTTGAAAGCTTACCTGTGATATGTATTCTTTCAGTCTCTTATTCAAGGACTCATCCAGTGCTCTCTCAGCAAGCTCATAAAATAATGTATTGCCTTCTGGACCATTAACTTTGTCCTTCTGCAAATATCTACACACAATTCTTTTCCTTTTTAGTCCGAGGATGCAACAGAAACATCTTCCACATTTTCTTATCAGATTTTAGAAACTGCACAAAGATTGTCATGGTTCAAGCACTCTAACCTTTGTTGAACAAGAGCCTCTACTGCCTGCTTGAGGTTACCAAGAACTGGATGACTTTCATCAGCTTCCTGTAGTCCCAGTCGCTTCAAATGATGCCACAGATTTTCTGAGAACGTCTCACATACCAGATAACCTCAATAAGCAACTCGTTAATTTTCTAAGGACAAGTAGATACATCATCATAACTCAAATCAAATGTTGGAGTAGCTTGAGACAATGCCCGTTACAGAAGTCAGTAATAATAAGATTTATCTAAACATCTGATTTTAAAAAGTAATATAACTAATGATAAAATGTATCATTCACATAACCATAAACCCAACCATGAGAAACATACCTTCTGTTATTTTGCCTCCAGCAAGATGCACAATGCTAATAACTGCAAAAGTAAAACCTGTAACATGGCAAGTCCTTTCATCCTCAACATACTTTTTGTACACATCAGCAGGAAGCTTACTCATTACAACATATGACTTTGCATCAGTGGTACTTATTTGTTGAGAATTACGGTTCTGATTAGTTGACGAAATACGGTTTCGTTGAAGTTCTTTCATTTCATACCCAAAAATGGTTGAAAGCTTATCTATGGCTTGTTTAATAACAAGTGCAGGAAGATTTCTCTGACGATAGTTTTTAGTAACTAGTTGAGTTAGTTCCTCTCTTTTAATAGGACACCCAGAGTTTTGATGAGTCTTAAATAACACATACCGAATCACTTCAGAAACAAGTTTATCCACTTCCTGCCCAAACAAACAACATGCCATATATATTATTATATATACAACCACATGTCAAAATAATAAAATATTATTAGTTTATACATACCTCTTTGGAGATATCAATTTGTGAGAAGTCCTCGCCCGGATTTGACATCCTGTTAAAACCCTAGAGAGAGGGAGAGAGAGAGAGTGAAAATAAGGAGGGAATTGAGAACTGCAACTAGGCAACGCGGCATAGTGAGGAGTTGTACATATATGCAACTCACAATAAAACAAACTTTTATAAATGGAAACCGTTACCTTAAAAACATCAAAATATTCAAAAAGAATTGATCTTTTTTCATGCACAAGAAACCATTAGTGTTGAGAATCATAGATTGCAGCTTATTGTATTGAATCAGTTGAATTGATAAAAGAAAAAAGAAAAATGGGCTTTGCTGGATGTTTGCAACGGACAGAGAATAATTTGGATACAAATGATTCCAATTCAATATATGCAATCAGGCCAGAATACGTAATTGATGTTCGCAAAACGAAATTCAAGCCAAGGGTACGTCTCATTTCACACTTTTTTAAAAAATATATAGACAACATAAAATTTGATATGTTTGATGGTTTGTATTATGTAGCCTGGAAGAACACTTAGTGAAAGAAAGTGGCGGTCTGCATTTTCAGAAGATGGTCATTTGGATATTGGAGTAGTACTTAGACGTGTACAACGCGGGGTGAGTCGTTTACCATGACTATGTTTTTGAACTTTGCGTTGTGATTGTGAACTTGAGTGAGTTGTGAAATGTGAACTTGAGTGATTGTTACCAATGTACCAGGGTGTTCATCCATTAATCAGAGCTGAAGTATGGGAATTTTTGTTAGGTTGCTATGATCCCAATAGCACGTATGAAGAGCGGAATCAACTGAGACAACGCAAGAGGTATCAATATATCTAGTAGTTTGATTCGAAACACCAATTTCTGTACGTTTGTTTGCCCTGCAGATATAAGTGGCATACTCAATACTTTACTGAATTACTATACTTATAATGTGATCACATACCCTTGGACTTTACCTGTTCTATTGATTGTGGAAGGGAACAATATGGGATGTGGAAGACTGAATGCCAAAAGATGGAATCCACCATTGGAAGTGGAAGGTATGTCACAAGACCTGTCATCACTGAAGACGGCCAACCAATCCAAAATCCATCAAGTCAGGGTGATGATGCACAAGAAGATAATGGAGACAAATCAACATTATCTCCTGTTAAATTATGTGATGATGCACAAGAAGATAATGTAGACAAGGAAACATCATCTCCTGTTGAACCATGTGATGATGCACAAGAAGATAATGTAGACAAGGAAACATCATCTCCGGTTGAACCATGTGATGATGCACAAGAAGAGAATGTGGACAAGGCAACATCATCTCCTGTTGAACCATCTGATGATGCACAAGAAGAGAATGTGGACAAGGCAACATCATCTCCTGTTGAACCATCTGATGATGCACAAGAAGAGAATGTGGACAAGGCAACATCATCTCCTGTTGAACCATCTGATGATGCACAAGTAGATAACGGAGACAAGGCAACATCATCTCCTGCTAAACTATTAATGCCTGAAGAGCCTGTAGCTGGAATACTGCATCAAGAAAAGATAGTGGTTCTGTGGAAGCGCACACTGCATCAAATAGGTATATACAAGGATCATAACATAACTTTTTTTTTTCTTTGAATGTATCTTATCACATAAGTATGTTGATTATTTTTGTGAAGATCTAATCCGCCCTCTCTTGTTCTATTGGTTTGGTTTTTGTGGTGTGTTTTGTCACATTTGGTTTAAGATGATTGACTACATAATATTTGGATGGCAGGTCTGGATGTTGTTCGCACAGATAGGGCACTTGAATTTTACGAGAGTGAAGCTAATCTGGCGAAGCTTTGGGATGTTCTTGCAGTATACGCATGGATCGACAAGGAAATTGGTTACTGTCAAGGTGAGTAGGTTATTGGCAGTAAATATTTTACTTGTTGAATTGGAAATATTGTTGAACCTGAGTTGCATAAGTTGTGAGTTTCTGGATGGGTTTACTCATTATAGGGAAAGATAATCTAGTGTTTTGCAATCTCCCAACTGCGATATGAAAGTTTATGATCCATCACCATTTTTTTTCAGAACATAGTCCATGTTACATGTAGGAGGAAGAAAATAATGGCAATTAAAAAGGCTCCCTACAGAGCCTAAAAGGTTTGTCAATCCAAACTTATGCCTTCTTTGTTCAAGATTTTCGCTTCTTGATTATAGTGATAGATTGACAAAGATCTAGGAATGGTCCATCTCAACTTTTTCAAGACAATGCAAGCCAATATTTCCTTAAATAATGTATGGATCAAAGATCTCAGATAGAACTTAGTCTTTACTTGGAACTTGAAAGCATTACATGAGCACAGTGGATAGTTTACCTAATATATGTGCATTTGCAAGTCGTCTCAAGAATCCGGTGGGTTTTTCTGCCTTCACAATGTCAGGCTGCTTTGAAGTGTTTTGCAACATTCTTGGATGCTTTGAAGGTGATTAGAGTGATGCCTTGCTTTCTAAGATCTATTGAGGGATGGTTTACTAACTCACTACTAAATTTCTGTACGGCCTTGTTAGTCTATGAATAAACCAAAACAGGATGAGGAATAAATCTGGACTCGATTACAATTAATACGGTAGTATATTTTTTAGTTAGAAACACGGTTTGTTGAATTCATTTGGCGCAAAACTGGAAGAATTGATCTACAATTGGTGTGTCTTTTCATGATCTAGGGTTCAGGTTTCTTTGGCTCCTGGAAATATTTTGTCATTCCGTATTACTTGTATCCATAATCTTTTCATCAAAAGAAAGTATTTTTTGTGATCACAAACCCTTTTCATTCTTGAACAGGAATGAGTGATCTATGCTCTCCAATGGTGATTCTTTTAGAAAATGAAGCAGATGCCTTCTGGTGCTTTGAACGTATAATGCGTAAAGTGGTAGGCATCTCTATCCCTTTGATCCCAGTTCTTAGTGGTTTGTGTTTTGTGTTTTTGGTTTTCACTTATCTTCGTCCTTCCGTCACCTCTTATTATTATTGTTATTGATGTTAACCTTAAGAATTGAAAGCTGCGAGACATGATGTTGTTGTGTTTGCGCTCACACCATGTCACATCGCTTACATTTTTTCATTTTCCTTCTTCTTGGATTCCATGACTCATGATTAATATATTTGAACATTTGATGTATGGAAAGCGTGGAAACTTTAAGAGCACAGTGGATACCCTTGGGGTTCGTTCACAGCTGAGTATACTTGCGAAGATCATTAAAGCAATTGACCCAAAACTGCATCAGCATCTAGGTATGGTGACCAGTTTGATAAGAATCTGCATATATTTGTCGTATCACTTGCTTTACCCACTCTTGACGTGTTTCTGGGTTATTTAGGTTTGACATTGTTTTCTTTTTGATCTGCCAAGGATTCCTAGAGCATACCATTTATTACTTCAGGGCCATCTTGTTGACCCAGAGAGCAGTATACAGTATTATGCTTAAAGAAAATTTTGAAAGAAAAACAGATTTTCTAGCTAGGTAGGCAAGAACAACCCCGCCCGCAAATGTAGTTCTGACAGAACGAAACTAGAAAATGATATAAAATAGTTGTCAAAACATAACACAAATGTTCAATTTATTTTTGGTTAGTTAGATAAGCTATACTTCATGGGTAGCTTTAAAGATTTGTGCTTGTAACTGCTTTTAGGCATGCAAGCTTATTGGCATGGCGTCCAGGTGAGATATGTCCAATTTGGCATCCAAGTATGTACAAACAGAAGGAAAATCTTCTGTGTTTTTTAAGTACCCAAAAATTGGAGAAAAAACCAAAATGTCAAAAATTGTTCTCTCAATTTAAGATATTATCTGACCATCTCATAAGCTTCCTTACGGTTTTCCCTTTTGATGCATCATGTTAAACTTTTCCCTTCTATTTCAGGGTTTATATGGTATTCTGCTCTTGTTAAAGTAACTGAGTATCATAACTTTGACTGATAATTTGCCTAGAGTACAAAATTTCATTCAAGATGATCTCCAGTGCTTAATTGCAAATTATATTTAAGTATCTAACACCCCAAGATGGATGAGAGAGTCAAAACTCAATAGCCACAAATAAAAGAGGTCTACATTGTGATCCACCAAAGCTATAAGAATTGTTAGATTTCTTTTTCCCTACCATACAGCATCTGAGCGGTTGTTATTTTTATTTATTTAAGTAAACTGTTCAGCTATTTCTCATTGTTTTATCTGTTCTTAATAAAACAATTTATTAAAAGGAAGCTAATAAGATGGACTCCTGATGGAGTGTTGTGAATGACAGAGGATCTTGATGGAGGGGAATATCTATTTGCGGTTCGGATGTTGATGGCACTATTTCGGAGGGAGTTCTCTATAATAGATGCTATGTACCTCTGGGAGGTAGGTAAGATTTATTGATTTAGTTCAAATTTGCTTAAGAAAATAGCTCCTCTTTATAAGACGAAACACTATTTATTCTCATACCCTAGTTATCTAAGAGTCAGAGGCCTATGATTTTTACCAATTCCAATGAGACTGCATTGATCTGTATTCCTAATGCAAAACCAAAGCTTATGAGGTATGTAGGTTATAGATAGTCAAAGAAAGATCTGCTTGTACAAGATTCATTTAAGTTCATCTGCTCATGCGGAAGAGATTAAACTTGTCCGGTGAGAACAATGACGATGCATCTCTTTTTGTTTATAGCGGACCTTCTATATTTCCCGGCCTAGAAATTTCAATAGAAGGATTGAGATTTAAATTTATACATAGTTAATAAAGTTATTCGCCCGGCAGTAATGAAGATTGATTTCAGATGATGTGGGCCATGGAGTACAACCCGAACATCTTCACCTTGTATGAGCCGTCAGAGACAAATTCAAGTGATGATAGTTTGGCCAAGGGAAATAATAAGCTGTTAAAGAAGTACGGAAAGTTTGAGAGGGAGAATATGAAGACTGGATACAAGGAAGAACAGAGCTCTCTCTCTGTTTTTCTTGTTGCCAGCATTCTAGAGGTCAAGAAAAAGAGGTTTATAATGGAGGCTAAGGGACTGGATGATGTTGTAAAGGTCCTCTCTCTCTCTCTCTCTCTCAGACACATGTATGTTTAACTTTTGTCTAACAGTGGAGTTTTCATCCCAGATATTGAATGACATAATTCTAAGCTTAGATGCAAAAAAAGCATGCAAGGAGGCACTGAAGGTTCAGAAAAAGTTCTTGAGCAAGGCAAGTTATATTCCTGTTAATCTTTTCATCACTCAATGACTCAAAGAGTCAAAGTAGGATCCATGTTACAATTCAAAACAATATTCGGGAAATTAAACTGTTCCTCAAGTATTAACTATGTCCTTTTGAGTGTCTCTGTGTGCAGGCAAAAGACTTGTAGGTATGGGTTCAAAGCCGTCAAGACTCAAGATCTGTTTCATCCACATTTGGTGGAAGCTTCGCAATTGGACCACAGATTTTGTAGGAGAGAGATATTACAATCTATTTTTTTAGCCTGGAGCGAGGGATAATTCTTTATCAGTCATTCTGTAATAATGTCTTGTTCACATAACGCGTTATTCTTATTTATAAATAAATACATCACCAGTTTTGTGAAATTTACAATTTGAAGTATCAGATACTTTTTTTTTTTTTTTTTTTTCGTCTATTGAATAGACTCTAAGTTTTTGCACCAACGACTGTCCCAATGTTCTAAAAACACTAGGTGGTAGTCGGGAGGTGGGAGCTAGGCGGTTTTTTTTTTTCAAATATATTTTATCATATATATAGTAATACACATATATACTATAAGAAAATGAAGAAAATTATTTACCATAATTTAAAAAATAAACACAAATAAAAGTACTTATTACAAAATGCGTAATAGTTTAAGAAAATCGACTTCATATAAAAATATATTCTTTTTTATAGTGATATATAATTTACATTGAATTTTAGTTTTTTAAACTCATTCAAATCTAAAACCAACATGTGTTTTAATTTTCAACATTTAATCAATTCAAAAATAATAATAATAAAAAAAAAAAACTTGACTGGACTGCCTAGAGGCCGCTAGCCTGCTTAATCGGTCCGCCTAGACCCGCCTAATTAGTCTACCGATTTTTTAAACGACTTGGGCCTAGGTGAGTCGGTTGGGCACCACCGCCTAGAGACCGATTTTTAGAACAGTGGACTGTCCACGTAAATTGTTGTTGTTGTTGGAGCTGAACCCTGAGTGAAACCAGCCCAAAGCCCATAGATTGAAAATTATTATTCTCCATCATCATCATTAGATTCTTGGATCTGGCATTACCATTTTTGTCGCTGGAACAATTCTAAGATTAAAGTGAAAAATGGAGGGAACTGTATTCAGTCCGTCGTTGGAAGGGATTAAGTATGTTAAATCTGAAGACGGGGAGATGCTGACCAAGCCTTTCTTGGATGTCTGCAAGAACATACTTCCTGTTATAGGTATTATTATTTGCATTTAACAATCACCTGTTTTTCTATGACGGAATTGTGTAAACTAATTTCTTTATTATGTCAGATAAGTTTGGAGCTGCCATGACACTAGTCAAATCTGATATTGGAGGCAATATATCGGTAACAAGTTCATTTTTCATATGCCTTCTTTTGTTTTCCACTTACAAGGATTATGTTTTCTACATTTATAAGCTTTTCCTTCCAACTCATTGTTATGTCTTAAATTATATTGTATGTGTTTTTTTATTCACACCAGCATGTGTATGCATATTTGTTTTGCGCAAAGATGGTATGAATAGTCAGTCTTTGCTCTTGTCTTCTAGGTAAAAAAATATCTATTGTGGATAAGTAGCAAGTTAAACCATTTTTTATCTTTTTCCGAATCATTACTTCTCATCTCGCTGTCTCTCTTTGCAGAGGTTGGAAGCCAAATATTCTTCTAATCCTTCACAGTTCAATTTTTTGTACAATATGGTGAAAGTAGAGGTTGAATCTAAAACTGCAAAAGGTTCATCAAGTTGCACAAATGGTCTTCTTTGGTTGACAAGGTATAGAAAATTGTCTTTTCTTGTGCATGTACTTGTGTAGTTGCATAATCCCTAGCCCTCTATTTCTTAGCACTATTTAGATGTCTACGCTCTAGACCTGGTCTTTTATATGGCCGGCATACACATTGTACTTTTACTTGCAGGTTTCATACTAAAGTTTGGACTGGGCATGTAATAGTCCGACCAATGTGCAGTAGGCCCACTTAGCAACGCTCTTTTTAATCTGTATCTTGGTTCTAAAGTTGAATGGGGCAGATCCCACTTAGTGTTAAGTATTGAATTATTTGAATTGAATGGGGAAGATCCCACATATTGTGTGTAAAGATATATTTTTTTGTGGCCATTTTTTTTTTAATAATTATTATTATCAAGAAAAGAAGAATAGTTCACCCAAAAAAAAGGGAAACTGAATGAAGGATATAAATCACGTGTTGCAAGTTGGTGTTGGATAAATCTAACTTTAGATAGATGACAGAATTGGTGGCCATGAACTGGAAACATGTTTTACTGTTGCAACTTGATCCTCTTTCTTTCAAAGTAGCAGAGATTTTCTATTCTGGCTTTTTACATATATGCTGCTTTATTTTTTTTTCAGAGCCATGGATTTTCTAGTGGAATTATTCCGCAACTTACTTGAACATCCGGATTGGGCTATGTCTCAAGCTTGTAGTAATTCATACGGAAAGACCCTGAAAAAGTGGCACGGCTGGCTTGCCAGTTCAACTTTCACTGTAATACCTCTTATGCACTCGGAACTATTTTACTATTTTATAGCAACGTAGAGCATGCATCAACTTTTTCTTTAGAGAATGTTTCTTATGGTATTTTTGAATCCAATTATTAGTACTAGTGTGCGACTCCCATTTATCATAATAGATGCTCTTAGAAGCATGGTTATGAGAAGTCATATTGTACTGATTAACAAAGATATTAAAGTATTTTTTTGAATTAGGATATTGTACATAGTGAACCAACACGATTTGGTGAAATTGGATAAGTCTTTCAATTCTTAGAATATATCTTTCAAATTTCTTAAACACATCTAGTTTCTTTTTCACTGACGATATCCTGAAATTACAGGTTGCTATGAAACTTGCTCCGGATAGGAAGAAATTCATGGATGTGTTAGGGGAAACTGGTGATATAAATGCTGATATTGAGAAATTCTGTGCAACCTTTACTCCACTTCTTGAGGAGAACCACAAGTTCCTGGTATGGTCTTTTATCATTAGGAACGGTTTGGCTTTTGCTTAAGTTGTTAACTTAATGATGACAGTTAAATTTGTTGGTGGGGATGTATGCAAAGAAAAAGGGGTATGAAAGAACATTATGAGAAAACTGAATTATGTATCTGGAAGTGAAGTATAACCAAGTATAGTATTCCTAATAAAGTGTAGAAGAAACAAAATTGGAAATAACCATCAATCTATGGTTCTCAGCTTGAGGGACTTAATTATTGTACTGAGTTACTGACCATAAAAAGGAAGGTGGAAAAAGAGAATTAGTTAAAAAAGATACTAGAGGGAGCTGAGATTTGAACTAGATGCAAGGAAGGAGAAGTGGGAAGGGAATCTACGTAACTTTTATTCTCCTAACTTGTTATTTAGGGTGTGTGTGTGTGTGTGTTTAGTGTAGGTTTAAAGAAGCAAATTACTTTAAGATGATAAGCATGATTTGCTTTGTTAGTATCCTAGCAGCCTTGTGTAAGAGTGTATGTGTGTGGTAAGGTGAATGGTGAGGAATAGTTTAACTGTTAAGGAATGAATATGAAGGTGTAAATGGAATTCCGTATTGTTTTTTCTTTCTTTTAGACAAAATACCAGATGTCTTTTCCCACCGTTCTTGTTGTTTTATTTTACTTTATTTGTGCACTGTTATGCATTACAAACCCAATAAAGCTTTATTCATCAAAACAGAAAAAAACTTTTCCATGATTTTATTTAACTTTGGATTGTTCTTCCTAGTCGAAATTGTAACTACCAGAGTACTAGATATATATGATTAAGGCCAGGGACAGACCCACGTAGGTGTGAGGGTATTCAGTCAAATTTCCAATCAAAGTTAATATTTAATTATTTATACTATGGTTCTGGTTCTTACACTTTTAATGTTACTAATCTCAGTCACTAGACAAACTTCTTAACCTTGATCAATTCATTGTTAGCTCACAAAGTGTAAATCAGATTAATAGACATAAAATGACGTTTAATTTTTTAACTTACTTCAATTAGCGAATTTCAGGTTTTGGTTGTTATTAATCATTTATAATTACAAAAAGGCAATAAAGAAAAAAAAAACATCATTTTGAGTTTTTGTTGTAATGTTTTACTGTAAAAAAAATTGGCTTCTCATTGCATGTCGACTTGAATACCCTCTAAAAAACTCCTGGGTCCATCCCTGATTAAGGCATGCTTTGGCATAAGCTACGACAGTAGAAGAGGTAATATACTTGTCTGTAACCTAGAAGAGTATTAGAGTGAACACGACAGTAGAAGAGGTAATATACTTGACTCTAAACTAGAAGAGTATTAGAGTGAACCGACTTCCACTAGCATGTCCATCATTAACTTACTAAGCAAGTAAATTGGTGAGATTGGAATTGGAATTACATACTCAGAACATTTACTTGATTTGCTTTCCTTTGAGAAATTGGCATTTCACAACTTATTTACCTTCCACTGCAGGCTAGTGTTGGCTTGGATGATCTTAAAGCTTCCTAAGGAGGGCAGTTAACCAAATATTCTTCATGATTTACGTCACAAGCTTGACTATTGACTTGTAAACCTTGTGATCATATATACCTAATATCGAGTATTGACTGTTGTCAAACTCTGCTTATAATAATTTAATTTCGTTAACTTTGTTTGTGTTCCTTCTTTTCCTGTTTTCATTCTCTTTTTTATCTTTTATCTTTTTGTTATTATTATTTTTTTCTTCCCTAGTATCCTTTATAGCAGAATTTACTTTTTGTAACTCTGCTCAAAATCATCATAGATACATAGGTGGGCAAAACGAGTTGAACTTAAATAGCCATTCGGCATCACTCTAAGCCGTGTGGCCTTCGGCTGAAATTTGGGTGGAATCCCATTACGACCAGTAAATCCAGAAATGATGGTTCAGCATCAGCATCCATCTTTGATGGATAACAGTTGGTGCTGTGCTATATGGAAGTGAAGCTAATAGAATTTTAACAATGGAATCCTTTTATAGAATTTTATGAGCATAACCAGAATGTGAAGTGCGAGCGAAAGTGGGAGTGGGATCGCAAGAGCGCCCAAGTTGAGAAGCTCTGTGATCTAGAGTGCTTTCAGAGCACCAATAAATACTATGTATAATATAGTTTATGTAGTGAGTGGTAGCGAACTTTGAGTTGGGTTTGGAAAGTTAGGCAATTGGTTCATTGCTCACTCCTTTACCTCATTATATACGTACGTCAGAATGCTAAGTAGTCGTCTACACCTGTCACCTTTAGCTAAAAGCCTTTTGGAATCTGATGTATTTTCTACTTTTCTAGTACAAATTACCAAATGTTTAGACACACAAACTCTTAAATAAATATTCCTCCAGGCGATATCAAATGTCAGCTTTCTAGGTGACAGCTTAGTGCACTTCCTTTTTTACTGCGCATTGAGATCATGCATGCTGCATCTCCATGCACAATCACTCAGTGCATTAGGCTGTGCTATCACTTTAGCATTTTGTTTCTATTTTCTGTAGTTATTGCTTCAAACTATATTGATAGCTTGGTCTCGAATTTGCCCGCCAAATGGGGATGGGCATAATAGAAACCAACGAGCACGTACAGTCCATTATATATCTTCAAACTTCAACTACCTTTCCCGCGCTTTCTCTAAGGACTGGTTAAAAACTGATCCTAAAATAGGCATTGATAGCTAATTAGTTATCGACTTTGTAGCCATCCCTTTTGGGCTAAAAATATGGAAATTCCAACCCCAAAAATTCGGAAATCTATTGGTTTGTTGCAGTGGGCCTAATGACAAATTGACAACTAACCAATGCGTGTTGTCGTCAGACCATCTGAGACAAACCTTTTGTCTTAAACTCATTTTGCAAATTAATCCATCGTCTCTTGCTTTCCTCGTTGGTTACTGGTTTTCTTTTATTATTCTAAAAACTTTGTTGCACACTTACGGCGATGAAATTTTGTATATATTGAGCTGAATTATTTTGGGATGGTCACAAAAATGTCGTGTAATTCCGGCATTGTTGTCCAAGTTCGTCGCAGATTTCATGCTGCTCTAGTGACCATTATTTCTTTCGAAGACTAAAGGTTTGAAACTTTTTCTTTGATTATATCTTAGCATTCATTGAGGATAGGTAGGAAAATTTTAGCATTTTGGATGGCTAGTGATTCTTTCCTCGTAAATTGTTGTTGAACAAGAGCTTTAAGATTGAGACTGGTGGTTCTATATCTTGAGCCAATGGTTATATGATGGCTTCTATATGTTACGAAACAGTACCACAGCATTATTGTATTGAACTAGTGCTAATTTAAAGGCTATTGCTCTTCTCGTTGTAAACAAAGTTTCCTACATGTTGATTTTATTTTTTTTGTGAAGAATGAAACATTTAATTTGTAGGTTCATCATGCCATCTTTGGTTTTAAGGTTGATAACTTCATATGAAACTGCATAGTGTTTCTAATATGGGTCCCTTCTAATATTATTGGTTTATACACTCACTTCTTTGATGTAGAATGTATGACTTAACCAACAAAATTGAATGGATTCATTCATTAGCTAAAAGTTACCCATTCTCATAAAGTTTTCTTACAGTTTCAGGCTAGTGCATTGATAGATCTGTTAGTTAGGACCTTTTCTTAGCATCAAGTACTATGACGGCAACAATGAAAGGCCTTTTAAAGGGGCTAAGATACATTTCTCAGATATTTGGTACGTAATTTCTCTTTTCCTGAAGTATTCACTAAAAATGTATGTTTTCTTAGACCATATTAGAAAGGGGAGAAGAACTATCAACTATCAATCTGATATCTATAAAAAAAAAAAAAAATCAATCTGATTAATGTTTTGTTATATGTATTTATGCAGATAATAGTGATGATGATGAACCAGAAATGCAAATTGGCAATCCCACAGATGTAAAACATGTAGCCCATATCGGATGGGATGGCCCAGCTGTTAATTCACCTAGTTGGGTAAGTAAATTCACCAGGAACTCCAAAAATACATTGGTTTGGTTTTTAGCTAGCTTTATACTATACCGAACTACTGGAATCACCATACTAGTTGAAAAATCATTTTCTTTTTCACAAGGTTCAGTGTACTATATATATATAATGACCCCCCCTGAGACCCTAAGGTAGTGGCAGTCTGGAAAAATAATTCAATGGCAATTTTTTCTGAACTTAATCTATGTCCTGTAATGATATATTATGTGTGGTTTTATAATCATTGCAGATGAACGAGTTTAGAGAACCTAGTGAATCATCATCAGCACCGTTAAATTATCCCCGAGGACAAAATGAGAATGGACAAAATGAGAATCATATTCCTAGACGGCATTCCAGAGGTTTGACAATTTTCGCACTCTCCATCTATTAAGTGTAATCTCATACACTTTCTTTTCATGACCATAATTCGCAAGTTTTTTCTTTTGATGAGTTGATAACATGAATGGACATTGAGATACGAAAGCCACTTGGTAGCGGACTTTTAAAGGGCCTATTAGATTCCGCACGCCATTCTGTGAATCACTAAAGGCCATTAAATTTTGGGACTCACAACCCGCACTTTACTAGTTTTATGGCCAATTAATTAAACACCCGTTAGCATGCACAAGTTGAAATACACCATAGAGCTAATCAAAGATTTAAGTGCAGCAACGATCATGAGCTTGTGTTATAGTTTAGAAACACATGAATATGTTACATGAGTGTAAGAATGGTGCTTCATCTGTGCCCTTTAATTGCATTGGTCTTCAGATGTTTTTAGTCAAGCTTCGGCAGACCATGCTGTTGCTAGACGCTTGTCCTTAGCGGATGATCCATCATCACCAGAACTCGAACGAAAGCAATCTCGACGTAGGCATTCAGCCGGTGGTTCAATCAATTCTCCTGGACGAGATTTATACAATGGAATCACACCAACACGGAAGAATTGTAATTCTAATATTGGATCTCCATCTCCATGCAACGCACCTTCACCTTCAATTCCTAAGAAGTCACGTAGGAAGAAGTCTAAGGAGTCTGGCATGAACCCTGATGGATCAAGCAAGTCAGGTGGTGGGTCAACTAATGAAGGGTCAAGCAAATCTGGCGGTGGATCGAGTACTGGATCGTCGAAGTCGAGATTGAAGAGTAGCAAAAAATCAGAACCCAAGTCCAAGGACATTGATTGTCCAACTTCAGTTTTAAATGCACTGGGGACAGATGAAAAGAAGGATTATGGAGGCAATCCTAGACAAGATCTTGATTTGTAAAGAAACATATTTCATGTAATTTGTATTTGGAAGTTGGGTTAGCTTAGGGGAGTGCATTTTCCATGCACAAGATACTGGAAAGTTTAAAGTAATGTCAATGTTCAGATTTCAGTTTTACACAGAAAATTTTTCCTGGTTTTTTGTTAAAAAAAAACTTCATCTTAAAAGCTAAAAACTTCATGTTAAATTAGCTGTATTTCACATTTATGAATTTATATGATACTTGTTTAGAGTTTGTAGTTTATGCATTAGCGCAGAGCCTCCAATTCTTTGTGCATACTCTGTACTGAATTTAGCCTTGATAAATTAGTTAGTAGCGTAGCCTAAGCATCAGGGGTGCAAATTTCTCATGACGATGGTTTTATTTGTTGAGGACTCTTATTTGTTTCTGTGTTCAGATCACCAAGTTATTCAATAGTGATGGGATAAGTATTTGTTTGGATAGGACTACAAGATTTGAAATCGACATCTCCCCTATTCTATTCAAATTTTCCGAGTTCGATCAAGATATGCAAAGCAATCACCATTAAGAGTTATCGCTGTGCCATTCTGATGGCGGGGATGCACATACCGATTTATTCCAGCCTTCCTGGATTTATCTGATACTGAATTTTGTTCTTGCTAAAATTTAAACAAACTAGCAATTATCTATGTTTATTTCATTTTAGTTTAATTTGGCCTATTTAAGTTAGCACGAAGATTGCCGGTGGATCTTGAATCCCCAAGTTGATAACAAAATTGTTGGAATCTCTTGTGTATTTCTAAATACTAGTGTGTGTGTGCAAAGTGGAGGAGATTAACAAAGGGTGTTCTCTCTACTTTAGTACATAGTAGATAGTCCCACATTGGTTATCTACCACATCGGGTAGGGTTCGGGCTTGGGATTGGGCTTACTGTTGTGGGTAGTGGTTTGACCAATAGCCTAAACTTGTTTTGCTTTTTTCTGGAGTAGTAGGAGTTGGTCTCTCTTCCTTATTTGTTTAGGAGACGGGAATTGACTTCATCAGAAACTCAACTCAGAGAAACAGAAACTCAAACCAGTCTTTTTTATTCTTCTTTTCTTCCTATAGCCGCCATAGAGAGTTATATTGTTGTTCTAGAGGATCGGATAATATATTCTAGTGCAAAGTCAGACTGCTGTTAACCATTGAATTCTGTGAGAAAGCAGATGTCACTGCTGCCTTTCTGCACTACTGGAAGAGGCGAAATCTTTCCTTAAGGACGCCTAATCCGCGCCTTGGTTATTCCCAGTTACTGCTGTCCTTGTCTCTTCATTGCCATTGTTGTGTACTGTTCTTTATGTTCTACTTTAGTTGCTGTTTCAATACAACTATTCTAACAATCTTAAAGAAAAAGTTTTGTAGTGGAACAAAGGAGAGTGCTTTAATACGGCAATCAAAAGATAAGGTCTTTTACTTTGAGTTATTGTTTGTGTTATTGGGTTATGACTTTAGAAATTTTCTAATAATTTCGTTTTTGTTAGGAAAACCAATTAAAGATTGAATATTTATTGATCTTTTGTGGTTTATCAAACCCTATATGGTTGTATACCTTTCTCCTTCGTTTGTGGGAGTCAAATATGAGATTTCTATTAAGAAAATCGTCAAAGTTCGTCTTTTTGACAGCTGCATCACTCGTTACGGAAACTGCTGTAACTTTCAACTCAGAGCTCAGTTTTGCAATCCGCTTCTTGTGTTGGATAGCTGATTCAAAGAGTTTTCCAGTGGTATAAGGCTTGATACCCAATTCGTCCTGAGCTGGTTCAGAATTATAGTTCTTTTGAACTGTTTTTCTAGAAGGAGGAAAATATGGTAATCCGGTTTTTCAATCGGTTAGGTATCGTATTCTTTCACTCTTTGCAATTCTTTTGGTTTGATTATATGGTGATATTCTTGTCTTGAGTTGCATGCTAGTTTTTCTTAGGAGAAAAATCCATAAGCTTAAACTTCTTTAATAACCTAGTCAACAAATTATACGTGTTTATCACTAAAATATTAATTGGTTTGACTAGAAATAGTTTGATATTAATTTTCTTTGTACATATGTAGATGTATGAAGATGGTCTAAGAGAGACCTTAAGATAGTTAATATCAACCACACTCAAATCTTGGATAGTAATTATAATGTATTCAATGCATAATTGCTTACCTCTATTGAATGTACGTGTTGTTAGACGATGATTATAATTGTACTGTTGTGAAAATACATGTTAGATGAAGTAACTTGTAGTTTATATCCAATATAGCATATGTTAAAGTTGTATAGCATGCTAGTTTTGGATATTAATCATCGTGGATTTACTTTGAACTTGATCGATGATAGTTTATTGGTAAAAATTTTCTAGTTTAAGACATTAATGGGTTAAGCCTTTTTCATCTAATTCTTTTATTCTAATAATGATATTATCTTGGGTAAAACCTTTTTCATCTAATTCTTCTATTCGATTTTTGACATTCATTTGAATCACTTATGAATTTTCTTTCATATAGATAGCATGAACATAATATGACTATGTTTAATATGATCCATAATCATAGACTTGATTAAAGTATATTCTTGTCATAAGAGTGCATATTATTGTTGGTGTTTCTTTTAGTGTTTGTAGCGGTATAATGTATTTTGCATGTAAGTTTGATTAGGTTGAGTAACCATTGAACTGTGGGGGGTGGTGATCGACCTATATGCATGACACTGTTTTACCATAGTTCTTCTCACAAGATAATTGGAAAGACACTGAACTACGAAGTATGGAAAGGTCTTGGGTCTATCCAAAAATGTTTCAAAATGTGGGGGTTATCTTGCCAAGGCTATTGTGAATGAATCTAAAAGAAATATTTTTGAGACCTAGAACTATCTAGTAGATGTTCATTGGTGAAACTCATAATAATGATGTTTGTTTTAATTGTCATGCATGATAACAATCTTGTAGATACCACACTATTATTGAATATCTTATATGCTAATTTTATTTGAGGATGTGCTTTCTGTGAAATTGGCATAGAGTGGTTGGATGTTCATAATGAACTACATAAGAGGATCCCATAATTTCTGAATAAGAAATTTGGAAGACTATCAGTGAGTATATCCACCATTCACGGTGATGATGTTTATATGTTTCTTGAGGAAGATTCATTAACCTATAAGAAAGTTGTCTGTCTATAAGAAGTGTCCTTTTTGAAGGATACAACTCCTATAAACTAGACTCTTGATTTATTGGGGGATCTATAGGTTGAATTGGATCTTCAAGAGAAAATTAAAACATGATAGTTGTATTGCAAAATACAAGACTAATAATAATAGCCAAGGGGTTTCACTCAGAGACAAGATTTATACTACTTTGGAACCTTGCTCATGTAACTAGAATTTCTTCTTCAGAATTCTAAAGACTCTAGTTGAGTAGTTGTGAGGAACTACAATACAAAGTAGTACCAGGTGATGAGCTTAAGGTATACAATTTAGTTAAATATTTGTATGAGTTGATTCAAGTGCCTATAAATGGTATGAGCAATTCAACAGGATATTGGTGTCGTATGGATGTCAAAGTACCGTTGTTGATAAAGATGTGTCATTTCTTTAGAGTAAAGCAAGACATATGTGTTAATCTCTATTTGTTTAGATGATTTAATATCATGAGTGCTAGCATTGAAAATGTGTCCAAGACAGAAAAATTCCTATTTGAAACACATAATAGACCGTCATTGAAAATGATAGTTCATTATGTTGTTAAACTCATTTCTGTAACTGCTATATTCAGTTGTTCAAATATTGACGTTTGAATATAGTTGAAGCTCACAGCGTACCTTAAACCAGACCGGCTGGATGGTCTTGGGGAATTTCGGGCACTACAGAATTGAATGACTGGTGAATATAGGAATTATAACTCATATTGGTCTTATTATATTGTTTTAGCACGTAGTAGAAATATTTTTCATTGAAAAGTATGGGTATTCTGATAGTAAGCATGCGTTAACACCTTTTGTGGCAAATATCCATCTTATGAAAAATAATCTACTTGTGTTTTCTCATACTAAATATGTCAATATCATTGGTAGCCTATTATACTTGATGAATTATATATGTGAGACATGACATTGCCTACATTAATGGTATACTTAGTTGATAACCCATTGTTCTTATAAGAAACATTGGATGTATATTGTCAGTTTATCCAAGTACTATAGCGGAGCCATTGATTATGGACTTATATTTAGTAGATTTCAATCATTGTTGGAAGGGTAATGTGTTATAAACTGGATCCAATAATTTTTATGTGTTTACCCTTGGTGGAAATTAAGTGTCTTGGATATTATCCAAGCTAATCGCCTTATAAAAGGCATGTGATGATGTTGAGTGGGTTAGCAACCTCTTGACAAATCTTCCCATTGGCTCTAAACAGCCTCCTGATGTGTCTATGCTTTGCAACTGTCTCATTGCAATAGCTAAGACATGTTACCCTATGTGCAATGGGAAAAGAATACATGTAAGTTTGAGATATAACTTAATTAAGCAGCTGCTAGAGATTATGTTAGGTTAGACTTAGTTTGGCCACATGTCTGACCGCACCATTTCTTTGGAGGCAAGTGGTTATACGTCGAGGGGGATGAGACTTATGCCCATATATAGGGCGACATTGACGGCAACCCTACCTATGTGATTGGAGATCCCATGAAGTAGGTTCAAAGGGAAAAACAAGTCACTTCGTCGTCCTGATGTACTATCGTATTCTTTATTTATGAGACATCCCACCCTATGGCGAGATGGTACTTAGTATACATTGTATAACTAGAATTGCAGTGAGTAAAGATGCATTTTTTTTAACTCTTATTGGATTCCATAGCCCATATTTTGCCCATATTTTAATGAGGTGGCGTATTTAAACTGCAATGTACACCTAATGGAAATCCACTTACGTGAATGTAGAACTGGGTCGGTTCTTATGAGTATTCGGGCTAGTACTCAAGAGCATTCATGGAACACAGGCAACGCAGGGGCCAAAAAACGCAACACTGTAGAACAAGCATATAATGAAAGAGCAGTGTGGGTGCATGTGATTTATTTTACTACAAAGGAATGTTGGTTCAAAGATTTTTTAATCCACCACTTTCACGTATTATAAGACATGTTACCCTATGACTGGTTCAAGCCCGTAAAGCACCAATATCTTATGCATTGTTTTTTCGATTCTCTCTGGCATTTCGTTAACTCATTTCTTTTGTAATATCATATTCCAAAATAGTGGGGGACTATTAGTATTTTGAAATAGTGGGGGATTGTTGGAATCTCTTGTGTATTTCTAAATACTAGTGTGTGTGTGCAAAGTGGAGGAGATGAACAAAGGGTGTTCTCTCCACTTTAGTGCATAGTAGATAGTCCCACATTGGTTATCTACCACATCGGGTAGGGTTCGGGCTTGGGCTTGGGCTTACTGTTGTGAGTAGTGGTTTGACCAATAGCCTAAACTTGTTTTGTTTTTTTCTTGAGCAGCAAGTTTCGGTGTTCTATTAGGAGTTGGTCTCTCTTTTCCTTATCTGTTTAGGAGACCGACCTAACATCTATAAATAGGACTGTGAGTCCATAGAGGGAATTGACTTCATCAGAAACTCAACTCAGAGAAACAGAAACTCAAACCAGTCCTTTTTCTTCTTCTCTTCTTCCTGTAGCCGCCAGAGAGAGTTATATTGTTGTTCTAGAGGGTAGTCTGTTCTAGTGCAAAGTCAGACAGCTGTTAACCATTGAATCCTGTGAGAAAGACACCATCTTTATCTTTTCTCACACCAATCGAAGGGGCTTAAATTTTTCCTTAAGGACTGACCTAATCCGGCGCCTTGGTTATTCCCGATTCATCTTTGTCCTTGTCTCTTCATTGCTATCTTTGGCTGTCATGTTCCTTACGTTTCTACTTTAGTTGTTGTTTCAATACAACTATTCTAACAAAAATTACCGAAGTTTGGATTGTGAGGGGTTGTTAATTCCAATGATCAAACGTCTCCCTGATATATACCAACCATTGTTATTGGTTTGCAGGCAATAGTGCCATGAAGAGCATGGGAGGAAATAATTTGATTATTGCATGTAGCTATATAAGTACATAGCTAGTCAGTCATCATTACTTTTCCAGATTACTCCAAAATGTTTTGCTAGGATCTCTTACCCTGGAAAATGGATAAACAACATACTTCCAGTTTTTCGGATTCACATATATGTTCACTCAGCGAAAACTTTAGGTCCTAGTGAAGTAGTACTTGGCAAATATGAGGAAGATGTGATCATAAAGAGATAACTAGTTTTCAAACCCGTCTTACGAACGGGTGCCGTTATATTAAATTATTCTAAAAAATATTAGTAATTATACAAAGCTATAAGATATATATGAAAATTATATTAATCACTAATTTAAATTTTTTGCACAACTCTCAATAAAAAGAAAACACCAAACCTTGATAAAACCTATCGACTTCTTTTAATAATTGAAGTTTGATGAGAATGCTCAATGTGGCAAAAATGATATTGAAACTACTTAAATAGCAAGACACTCTCAATCATAAAAAAATAATTATGATAAACATTATTTAAAATGCAAAACTATACTTGTCGAGACATTATATATTCCCTCTACAAATAATACAACTATGTTTCGAGGTTACTTCAATGCATTTGCATTAAGTTTCCGATTTTCTGTTAATTATTCATTGAGGTTAGTTCAATGTAGTTATTGCATCTAGTTTCCGATTCCCCATTACTTATTCTTTGAGGTTAGTTCAATGCAGTTGCATCAAGTTTCCGATTTTCCGTTAATTATTTTTTGAGGTTAATTCAGTGCAGTTGTATCAGGTTTATGATTTCTCGTTAATTATTCATTAAGGTTAATTTAGTGCAGTTGCATTTAGTTTTCGATGTTTCATTAATTAGTTTTTGAGATTAGTTCATTGCATTTCCATCCAGGTTCCAATTTCTCATTAATTACTATTTCAAATTAGTTCAATACATCTGCATCCAGTTTCTAATTTTCAATTAATTATTTTTAGAGGTTAGTTCGATGTTCAATGCATTTGCATCTAGTTTCAAATTTCTAGTTATTTATACTTTGAAGTTAGTTTGACCAGTTACATCTGATTTCTTATTTCTTGTTAACTATCCTTTGAGGTTATTTCAATACATTTGTATCAAATTTCTGATTTTCCGTTAAATATTCCTCAAGATATTACATCCAAATTCTGATTTACCATTAGTTAATCTCTAATTTTAGTTTAATGCAATTGCATCAAGTTTATGATTTTCCGTTAATTATTCTTTGAGGTTAGCTCAATATAGTTGCATCCAATTTTTGATTTCTAGTTAATTGTTCTTTGAGGTTAGTTCAATGCATTTGCATCAAGTTTTCGATTTCTCATTAATCATTTTTTGATGTTAGTTTAATGTAGTTGTATCAAAATTTATGATTTCCCGTTAATTATTTATTGAGATTAGTTCAAAGCAGTTGCATCTATTTTTCAATGTTTTGTTAATTAGTCTTTGAGATTAGTTCATTATATTTGCATACAGTTTCTGACTTCCTGTTAATAACTATTTGAGGTTAGTTCAATATATTTGCATCTAGTTTTTTATTATTTATGCTTTGAGGTTAGTTCGATTCAATTACATTTGGTTTCTGATTTTTCGTTAACTATTCTGTGAGGTTGTTTAATTTCAATGCATTTGCATCTAGTTTCTGATTTCCCACCAATTATTCTATGAGGTTAGTTCAACGCAGTTGCATTCGGTTTTTAATTTTCTATTAATTATTTTTTGAGATTAGTTCAATGCATTTGCATCCAGTTTCAAATTTCCCGTTAATTATTATTTGAAGTTTGTTTGATGTATTTGCATATTGTTTTCAATTTCCTGTTAAATATTTTTCAAGGATTTACATCCAATTTCTAATTTCTTGTTAGTTATTCTCTGACGTTAGTTTAATGCAGTTACATCCAGTTTCCGATTTTTAGTTAATTACTTTTTGAGTCTGGTTTATTGTATTTGCATAAAGTTTCCAATTTCCTGTTAATTACTCTTTGAACTCAATTCAATGTATTTGAATCAGTTTTTAATTTTCTTTTAATTATCCAATGTGGTGTGTAATACCAACTTCAAAACAGATATAAAAATAAATTATGTTTCATTTACTATATGGGGATCATCAAATTATCTAGTTCCCGATTTCCCATTAATTATTCTTTAAATTATACATGACTCACTATGTGGGATCTTTAAATATTATCTACGAACGTGTGATGTTATATTAATTATTCTGAAAAATATTTGCAACTATATATGCAGAACTATTATATATGAATATTATATTGATAACTCGTCCAAATTTCTTATAACTTGAAAAGCCCATTATCCATTAAAAAAAAAAACTCACCCTTGATAAAACCCTTCAACTTTATTTTGTTGTTTAATAATAGAAGTTTGATTAAAGTTTTGATAAGGCGAAGTTCATATTGGAGCTACTTGAATAGCAAGGCGTTCTAAATCATACGAAAAGATATAAAATAAACACTATTTTAAATGCAAAACTATACTTATCGAGACATTCCCACAACATATAACACAACTATGTTTTGAGGTTAGTTCAATCCATTTGCATACAGTTTATGATTTTCAATTCTATTATTTATTTTTTGATGTTAGTTCAATGCAGTTGCATATAGTTTCCGATTTTCCGTTATTTATTTTTTGAGGTTAGTTCAATGCATTTACATCAAATTTCCAATTTCCTATTAATTGTTCTTCGAGGTCAGTTCAATGCATTTGCATCCAGTTTCCGATTTCCTATTAATTATTCTTTGAGATTATTTTAATGCATTTGCATCCAGTTTTTTATTTCTCGTTTATTATTCGATAAGGTTGCATTGGCATCTAGTTTCCGATTTTCTGTTAATTATTGTTTGAGGTTAGTTCAATGAATTTGCATCTAGTTTTCGATTTTTCATTAATTATTTCTTGATGTTAGTTCAATGTATTTGCATCCAGTTTATTTTTTTAGATTAGTTCAATACAGTTGCATCCGGTTTCCGATTTCCCATTAATTATTATTTAAGATTAATTCTATGAATTTTCTGTTCCCAATTTATAGTTAATTTTTTTTTTATGTTAGTTCAATACAGTTGCATCCAATTTTCGATTTCCCATTAATTTAATCATTGAGGGTTAGTTCAATGCATTACCCGACAATTATTTTTTTTATGTTAATTCGATGTATTTGCATCCAAGTTTTGATTTTCTGTTAATTATTCTTTGAGGTTAGTTTAATGCAGTTGTATCCATAGTCCGATTTCCCATTAATTACATTTTAAAATTAGTTTAATGTTTGCATTTGCATCCAATTTCTGATTTTCCGTTAAATATTATTTGAGATTAGTTCGATGTATTTGCATCCAGTTTTCGATTTCCATTAATTGTTCTTTGAGCTTAGTTTCATGTAGTATTATATATATTTTAAAATATTTGTCATTATTGGTTTGCCGTTATTTTTGTATTTTTTTTATATACATGTGAACTTGCATTAGAATGAGTGCAAAATTTTCTATTATATGTTTTGTGATGTTATTTTTTTGTATAATTTAATTTTCCATTGGAATTTGTTTTGGTTTGGTATATATATATATAATTGGAAATTACATTATAGTGTTGAAAAAAAATTATAAATTCAGAAATTTAATTGGAATATGTCGTAATTACTGTTGTTTTTGAAATCCTTAACGATGACTAAATGTCTAAATCCCAAAGTGGATGGTGCATTAAATCTATCCAAGTTTATTTGTTTAGGCCCATATAGACATATAGTGCATACAATACAATTTTATTTGTTGTCCACTTAGTTTTGGGTGTACACTATTACTTATTTTATGATTAGTTGACTTTTATTTTATTTTTTTTGTCCCAGTCACATGTGAGATTAACAAATGTATAAAGGGTGTACACTGTTACTTATTTTATGATTAGTTGACTTTTATTTTATTTTTTTTGTCCTAGTCACATGTGAGATTAACAAATGTATAAAGTAAATGTTCAGACAACTCAATTCATTTTTTCATTCGTTATTTCATTGTGTTTTTCTAGAAAGAAATTTTATTATGTTAAACTTCACCTAAGATTAGTGTGGAAACTATTCTTTGTGGCGTAAGAGTTTTAAGAAAATCATTTTCGGTAGAAACTATTATTTTTAACAATTTAGTTTTTTTTGTCTTCTATTTTTTTGTAATTAGCTATAGTGTTTAGGAAAAGTTGGAGAATCTATGAAACTCTAGATGAGATTGTTTATTCTCTTACTTTTTCGTAATTAGCCAAAGAGTTTTACAAATATTGGAGACTCTGTGAATGCTCAAAAAATAGAGCCAAGAGGGTAAAGCGATAATATATATTTAAGGATAAGGACAAACTTCTTCCATGTCAAAACAGAACTTCCCTAATTTTCACTTATTAATCCCTTAGGCTGAGTCCATGGTTTTGGACTATGTATCTCCAAAACTCAAAAAAAACAGGCCGGGTTTTAAGGATAGAGAGTACAAAATTTTTTCTACGCCGTAATTTGGTTTTTCCCAAATTACACCAAATTAACTGGGCGTAGAATCTACTCCTAATGTAATTCAAAATATTTGCGGTATACAGGTGTTCATAAAACAATGTAATTCAAAATGGCTCACATCAATATACAAACACAGATACCATGCTTAGTAAGTTTCACATTAACAAAAGGGTGCATGTACTATTAATTAGTTTCCCATTGAAAACTGGCGATCAAATTTTTTCTTCATCCCCTTTCCCACATCTGAAATACTCCTGAGCTTTGAAGGACTGCCTCCACCGGCGAGTCTTGAGCGTATTCCATCTAACAACCCCTGCCTTTGGTCTTTCATCTCTTCCTTTCCCTTTTCTTTACTGTCGAGGAGGGAACCGGTTTCTTCCATAGGACGATAATCCCATAGGTGTAACTTTTTGAGATTTTCATTCATTGCGTCGTCTAAAGTATGGGATTTCGATTTTAATAGCTCACCATGAGAAGAGTGTTCTGTGAAATAATCCTTATTGTGTTGGAATTCTTGTTTGTTGAAGTCATCAGAATCTGTCCATTTAGGAGTACTGTTTGTAGAGTAAGAGCCAAAAGATGTCCCTGAATTTCCAAAGGACGAAGCAGAGGACGGTGTTGATGGTGATGAGGATGAGGGAGAAGCCAGCAAGTTTCCAAAGCCTTTAATTTCTTTAGTGACTTTCAAGGCTTTGAGACGCGCTTCTTTGAAAAATTCTCCTCCACGTAGAAGTTTTAGTATTCTCTCTGATTTCTTTTGCGTGCTGGCTCCCCAGTTGAAGCTACAAGAAAGAAGTTTATAGTTTTGATATATGAGTAAACAAGTAAAACCGTACACTCGGCTATGGAACATCATTATTTCCTGGCATAGAGTTACGCACCCTGTTTCATCGATGTGCCTAAAGGTTCCAAGGTCTCGAACTGCATCTATGTCGCATTGAAATTCTTCCGCAAAGTCTTCAGGACCATGAGTTAGTAAGAATTCAAGCAGTACTAAAGCTTTGTAAGATTGTCTCCATTGCTTCCAATCGAAGTAATAAAACCTGTAGTTGCAATCAAATTATTTGTTTGACGAAATAGTTAGTGTATGTACATTTAATCCAAACTGTAAGGATAGTTGTTTTAAATCGATTATCAAGTGTCTGGACGCTGGAGTCAGTATCAGCAGCTTGGCATTAGAAGATTATGATGTAAAAAGATGAGTATAATTTTGTTATGTTGGTAATCGAATTAGATTTCATTTTGTATCAATATTTGTTAATCCCAAAAACAATATGCATGCCACCAACAAATCTTAACTAAAATTATATAAATAGTGATCAATCATCAAACTACTGAGTTTTAATTATATTGAATACGAACCAAATTACTACTTTCCCATGTATCCGGATACATAGAAAGTATAGAACTTACCTCCCATGAAGAACATCAACAATTCTCCAATAGTCATCAACGTCGAAAGATGCTTCAGTTATCCTAGTCATTGTTTTGGCATCAGGACCCCATGGATCACCATTTGTTGCTTCCTCAGTTAATCTACAATAAACGTTAAAAGGAAAGAGAAACCAGAAATCAGAATAAGACTTCAACAAAGGCCTATTCCATGGTCTTAATATTCCTGTAGTTATTCTGTTGTTCTCTGTTACACTAGATCTCCACTTAGGAAAGGAAGATGGCTAAGGATGACTTTAGTTGATATCTGAGGTAGAACTTCTAGCTTCATCACATTTTCATGTGTGAAAGAACACGACTAATTCAATTCATCCGATCCTATCCCAAAACTTTGGGACAAGGCATTGTTAAGGTCACATTTAAAGGTACAATTTGTTTTCGGTTTGCAGGAATGAATTATGATACTTCCTGGAGTATAAAAGTTGCCAGTGGTCTTTTGGTAATTAAACAGTTACATGATTATGATCAGATGTATTATTTTGGTTTCGTTTTCTGTTTGCGATAGATGAATGTGCACTCCCCGTCCTTTAATAGAATCTCATTTGTAACAAGTACCATGTATTTTAAATCTATATAATGTGACGCGCGAAGTGATAAATTTCTGAAAGAAAAAAGACTTACAACTCAGCAGGAGTAACATCAGTTAATGCGAGCCTAGCACTTTTGTACTTCTCATGTAGAAATCCAGATGCTCTCTTCCTCATTTCACTTAATATCAAGGTCCCCATTTTCTCTATGTGGATGAGTGAAAGTTTATTATGGGAGCTAATTTGGAAGCCAATCTAAAGTTAAATTCAAAACTAAAAGGAATCACTTACAAGCAACCAAATGCTCAAATGGGGCAAACACTTGAATTTGGCAGTGAATAAATAAAGTCTTCCTGAAGCACATTGTGTCATAAAAGAAAACTTCCATGTATTGCGGACAAAATTAGAAGTGGAAAAGAAAACTTCCATGTATTGCGGATAAAATTAGAAGTGGAGGACTAATTCAGAAAGAGGAAACTAAGGACCATAAGTCCTATAAATTTCACTGTTTCAACCTTGTTCTATGCCTGAAAGAACTGAAAATTAGGATCTCTGAACATATGGATGATGGACCATAGTCTTTTGGCTTCCATTCTTCCTTTTTGGGTGCCAAGTATTTGTTTTACAGGCCTTGGCAAGATCGGGCGCATGCTGGAACAAGTTGCCACCAAACCAAAACAAAAAATAGGACTATTATTGGCACGAAACAATAAACTTTATAATAAAAAGTTTAGTTAGTTACCACTTATAGGCAAAGACCAAAATATCGCTGATATATCTGATATATTGCCGATATATATTGTTTTAATGGTACACCGACATCGATATTTTCAATATATATCCACCGAATATTGAACCCTTTTTTCCAATATATATCCGATATAAAATTTTATATCGCCGATATAATCGATATTTACGATATATATCGTTTGACTTTTTGACTATTTTTTAATATAAATCCGATATTTCCAATATATTTCAGATATATTTCAGATATTTTAAATAGTTTGGATTGATCACAAATATATTATATATCCGATATATATCGATTTTTAGGTACACCGATATATTCACCGATATCGATATTTTGGTCCTTGCTTCTAGGACAAAAAATAAACCAACTATATTTAAGAAAAAAATAAACACACGATTTGAATTAATCCCTCAATCCCGAGAACCCAACTCCATAATAAACTCTTTGATAATACTAAACAATTAAATAAAACAAAAAACACTAAACCAACTCACAATTAAAAACCCAAAATTTAATCTATATCTAAAAAAACAAATAAAACTCCTATGTCAAATAACAAAATCACTCATAATCCCTGAGAACCCAACTCATGATTAAACTATTTGACAATACTTATCTCACTCGTTACAAACAATTAAAAAAAAACAAAAAACATTAAACCAACTCACAATTAAAAAACCTAAACTTTTATCTATATTTAAAAAACAAATAAAACTCCTATGCCAAATAACAAAATCATTCACAATCCCGAGAACCCAACTTCTTATTAAACTCTTTGACAATACTTACCCCACTCGTTACAAACAATTAAAAAAAAACAAAAACATTAAACCAACTCACAATTAAAAAACCAAAACTTTTATCGTTATCTAAAAAAAATAAATAAAACTCCTCTGTCAAATAACAAAATCACTCACAATCACTCACAATCCCGAGAACCCCACTCCTTACTAAACTCTTTGACAATACTTACCCCACTCATTACAAACAATTAAAAAAAACAAAAAACACTAAACCAACTCAAAATTAAAAACCCAAACTTTTATCTATATCTAAAAAAAAAAAACAAATAAAACTCCTTTACCAAATAACAAAATCACTTACAATTCTTGAGAACTCAACTCCTTATTAAACTCGTTGACAAACTCTTTTTACAAACAATTAAAAAAAATAAAAAACACTAAACCAACTCACAATTAAAAAACTCAAACTTTTATCTATATTTAAAAAAACAAATAAAACTCCTTGTCAAATAATAAAATCACTTCACTCGCTCACTCTTGGATTATATTGAATAACACAAGTTTTAAAAAAAAAATAATAACATTAGCACACATAGGGCCACATTCTATTGTCTTGCTTTAGGCCACCAAAATGTTAGGGCTGACACTGGTTCCACCTTAATGGTAGCACCAACACCCGTTTGGGTGCAAATGTACTTATGTACGTATTTGTACGCACTGACCAGTTAGTCTATGAAGTCTGCGTTTATATATTGTTTAAAATATTCATTAACATATCGATATCCTTTCACCTAGTTTGATATTCCAACTATGTAATTCAACGAATTAGCAACAGTCCCCCGGCTAAAACAGTTGCTCAATACTTTCACCTCTTTGCAAATAACTTAAGTCGGTACTAGCTCTTTCATACTACACTACAATACTTTCATCTGAGATTGGAAAATGAATTTCTGAATATGAGTACTTGTATGTCCAGGTCGGTAAAGCAGCCTAGTATGTTGAGTACTCTGCTTTGCAAGAGTGAGTATTCATACGTTATGCAGAGCTATTTAATTAGCACCGAAATGTCGTTTAATAGTACAAACAGAAAAAATTCTCTCAATTGCGGAGGCTTTATTTGGTTGAGATTGGAGTACTTGACCAAAGTATATATGGTAGTGTACACCTCGCCAAACCATGATACCCTTTCCTCTATGTTCATTCCTGATTGGATATGAAAATGACATCCAAGATAATGGATAACTTCAACTCAATGCTATCCAACTCAAATGTGTTACATAAGTGAAACTATTCAGTGAATCGTGGGGCAATAAGTGAAGCAATCTGCCAAATGGTAGTAAAATCGCACACAGTCCAGAATATTGTATTTTGATTTAGTGGAGGAGAATAAAATCATTTAAGATTTTGAAATCTGAAAGATTACTTACATAGGTACATTTAAGATGATTTATTATTAGATAAAATATTGTATCATTAATTAAGCCTAGATCTATTTTGAGCTCTAACAAGAAAGAGGTTCCAAGTTAAGCAACTATAAAAGAGAAAGCAGTTATGAACTTCTGATGAACACCTATATATTCACAATACTAAACCATGACCTATGAATTTATCAACTTATACTGCTCTACTGCACAATAGATAGTACTTTCATAATGTCCAAGAGGGGATACATTTGCGAAACAAACAACTGGAATGATGCCCCTCGGCAAATCACAAGGAGGACAACTCTTGGTTGTTTTAAGTGTTCTTATTGTAGCAAGTCGTTCACAACTCCCCAGGGCCGCGGCGGACATTGCAGTGTGGTGCACAAAAAAGAAATGGAAGACTTCAACCGTGAATTTCAAGCGACTATCAATGGCGAACTCAACCTCACTATGGCTCCTCCACGAGTTATCCTTCCTCCAAAGTTTAATGTGGATCTCAATCTTCCTGTCATGGATGAATACCATGTGGGAAGTTAATTGTGAATAGCTAGCAAGTTGCCTAGTCCTCACTTTAAGGGGGTGAGGTTAGAAGGGAAATGGATTGAACTATTGAAGGGGCAAATAGCTAAGATCCATATTGGCACATAATTCGTTTCCTTTAGATTTTGTACTTTGGACTTTGGAGTTTAATTTTAAGGTCTGATTGTTCCTTTCATAATCTTATGGTTGTCAACCCCAAATTGGTAATAACAAAATACTATTTTGGTCAGAGAATCAATTGTGTCATAGTTTTCTTTCCGGATAAATTCAGTTAAGACTTATGACATAACTGGTGAATAAATGAAAGAGTTCGTCGAAACATCCAACGTTGGATGAGTTTGTTTTTTATTTTCAGACCGTTGGATCACACATCCAATAGTCTTGGAACTCTCATTCCTATGAGGATATTCTCGTGGTAGTCCAAGTCTAAATGAAAACTCCAAAGTATGAATAAAGAAAGAAACATATTTATTAGGGATATTTAGGTATGGGTCATAATAATAGTTAGTTTATTAGGGTTTGGTCTAGAAAAACTTGAATATTAAGGTTTAGTCCTATTTTTGGTTCTTGATTGCAAATCTGACGGTCACACATTAAAAATATAAAATGTGTGACCATCAAATTTGCAGTCAAGAACCAAAAGTAGGACTAAACTCTAATATTCAAATTTTTCTAGACCAAACCCTAATAAACCAACTATTATTAGGACTAAGACCTAAAAACCCCTATTTATTACTATGAAGTATGTGTCGTAGTCTTCTTTCTTGATTTCCTATCAAAAAAAAAAGTCTTCTTTCTTGACATGGCACAACCGTACAAAGGCTAACTTTATAATTAGCTTTGATGATATGCATATGATTCAAATATGTTAATTCATAGTTTTATTTTACAATACTTGAGAGAATCAGATATTAGGATTTTAGAAATGATTCTTAAGGTAAGCCAACATTGGGCCAGCGATTTTTACAAAATAACAAAAAGTCCCAAATTCAAATAATTAAAAGTTGCAACCAACTAACCAAGGTTCAAAATCTCAAATTATCTGAAATCTGTTTATCGAAAAAAAATTGTCTGAAATCTTGTACCCAGGGTTCAAAACTTGAAACCATTTCTAGTATGTCTCGTTTCAAATTCAGATGTATCGCAAACTGCCTTAGACTTTCTCGTTTGGCTCTAACTATGGAGTGGCTGGTTAATAATACTTTACTTCAATCCAATTTTGTTTGTATTCTACGTCTACTTGTAGGTATCTAATTAATCAGAAACTGAACTCACGTGTCTAAGTACGATTTTAATCAGGTGTTTGGTTCCTAAAAATTCAGATTTTGGAGTCCAAATAGAATTGGAGTTTGAAAATTAAGATTTTATAGATCTACATCCCTATTTTTTAAACGAAATTAGACTTGCCCCAAATTTAATAAAATTAGACTTGCCCCCAAACTCACACACCCTGAAATATCTCTAGAGTTCATGCACGACCATTTTAGTGAGTGCCAAGTAAGAGAATACGGACTCTGAGAGAAGTGGTTCTTCTTGAATAATTTGTTGAAGAGCAAATTTTTGTTTGGGTAGAAACTTGGTTTTAGGTACAAGATGGGCGATTTGCCTTCCATTGAGGTTCCATTCAAAGTAATTCTGAAAGAAGTCCTAAAAAAAATAGGTATTATGCATTTATGCCCCTATTATCTGCTTTTCAGCAGATGGTCCTGAAAATAGTAAGAGCTACCAAGGTTCTGTAAAAATCCTTAATGAGCAAACGTGAGAACGGTATTACGGCCCTTGGAAATCAAGTCGAGAGGATGCTGAGAATGCGGCTGCTCATGTTGCATTGGAGCACTTGAAGACTATCTTCCCCACCCAAATCATTGATGTGCATATCAATGAAGTTGTTCAGTTGCGTGAAGAGAATGCTGGGCTCCGAAGTCTAAGTGGAGTCGACAAATTAGAGTTCTTAGCTAACCTAATACTTGATTAGGCTCGAACAATTATGTATTAGATTAATTCTCCATATTTACATTTCAATAACTAAGATTTGTTATTGTTTACTGATTATGTAATAGCATTAGTGAAAAAATATAGAATTTGATTCCAGATTTTGCAATGTCAATTTGTGATATAATGGACCGTCTCTTCGTCTCTCCTTTTATTTATTTATATTCATCTTATGATAGTATTCAGAGTTGACAATGTACATTTACGGAACGATGACTGCCCAATTTTGCATATGCACGCATGATTTCTACTAGCTAAGCTTCTTAGCATGCCTTGAGAATTGAGATACAGGAACGGGATACAAGAACTGCATTGCCAACTCTTTTTTTTTTTTTCGATAACTGCATTGCCAACTCATGCACATGTATCTGTGTTCGTAAGTTTCTAACCCAGCTTGGTCACGTTAGCACTTACTTTGGACCTTCCATATATTTCCTTCAAAGTAAATTGATAGATATGGTCCTCGATGGATCTTGATTCTTGATCAAACCTACAATGGATATACAAGTTGATGTGGGATTCTTGATCAAACCTACAACGGTTAAAGGATTTATTGCCGAACTTTTTGGAGAACAAAGTGGACAGTCTACGAATCATATGCAAAAGTTCCAGTGCGAATCAAAATCAGAGGCATTCGGTTCCAGTTAAATGTTTTTACCTTCAGAAGCAGGATTCAATTCACGACTATCTACTAGCCTAAAATAAATTGCTATGGGACTATAATCCGTTTCTCCAAAAGCCAGGGTTTCATTATTTGGCACGATAGCAATCCAAGGCAAAACCCCTCCTGGCCTCCTCTGAGAGACACAGATGAATGTGCATTTCTGTCTTCTCAATGTTATAATGGGGGTATTATGTTATAGGCAAACGAGCTACATTAAATTGCAGGGTGTAAAATGGGACACGGTTCAAACTTAATCCAGTACCCAATCCGGTAAAAATTTCCTGATTTAAACCCTTTAGGATCTGACTAAGAAAACAGTACGGATACGATTGCTATTGTTTGATTCAAAATCTTCACAATCTGACGAAACAAAAGATAATCACATTTTCATATCTAATATTTGTGATAAACTGACAATGGATAACAATAATATTCAAAGAACCATCCACTGTAAGAGAAATTAGGACTTTTTAACAATAAATGCGACCCAATAAACTTGTGATCTAAAAATCCAGATCCAAATTAGCCCAATATTGGCTATAATTAGTTATGAAGGCCATTTCAAAAATCCAAAACCGATATATACAATGGATATCTAACCTCGTCTCCCATCTTCTGACCCATGTCCAACAAATTTTATGCCCTACTGGATTGTGGTAACATCTTGCTCCTGCCATGTCAGATACATATTTGAGTAAATGAGCCTAATCAAGACAGTAAAATGAAATATATTTTACTCTACAAAGGTCTACATAAAAATTCCTGCAAGAGAACTCATAAAAGAAAAAACTTTTATTTTGCAGCCTCCCTCAGACTTAACGTCTTAGGCGATGTATCGAATACTGTATCTAACCTTATATTGTTAATTTGCTATAGTAGTCATAGTTTACAGGATAATTGCTAATCAGTCATGTAAAATTTTCTAAACATCAATGTAGCACACAACTTAAAACACAATTACACTTTGAAGCAACCCATGCAAACCAATTAGATTACTCTAACCAAACCGGAGTTCAAATTTTGTTCACTTCACAGTATGCACAAACAGCACCATCGTGTGGTGTGGAGGTCTTTCTGTGTAATCAATATGATAATATGTTTTATATAGACAAATCAAATTGCTGTTTTTCTTGTGACTTTTAATATTTGGTTTTTCCGGTACAGGGTTTTCTCGATCAGTGCCTTGTGCTGGTAAACTAAATCAAACTAATATAAATACTTATTTTTCTTCTTTCTCATAAATAAATGGAATAAAGAAAAGTGCGCATCACACACAGACATCAACATGCAACATCTAAAGCTCAAAAAGCATGCCATCTAAAGCTCAAAAAGCAAGCCCTCCTGCCACTGGACAAGTACAGCCAGAAGTGGAACTATACATCCATTAAAAAAGAGGAAACAAATTGATATCGTTATTCTGAAACTATGCTACCTGGATAAGTATTCACCACCTGTCAGCAGTTGCGCTTTTGCCATCAAGGAGGCATCTGATGTTCCCAATTAAAGCATTCACCCTAGCAGTCCAGTTTGGCCGCTCACTTGAATAAAGGCAAGGATACCACCCACTTGAAAACAGACATATCTGAGTACATATACATGGCCATCCGACGAACTACCGTGGACGGGGAATTGAATTGTTACCAGGGTTCACTTTTTACCAGGTTCAAGGGTACTCCAGTGACAGGCTATTTCTCCATTCAATATTGCATCCACAGCTTTCTTCTAAGGACCTGACTTAGATCAGAAACAGATGAAATTACCACAACGGCAACTTTTGAAATGCCACAGAACATGCATGTAGAATGAGATCAGGAAACATGGAAGTAGCATAGGTTCTAGGCTTCTAGGTTATTCACACTACATTCAATTTCAAGAGAACAAACATGGAAGTAAACTCATTAGATTGAATAAAAAAGACCGTTTAAGAAAATCAACTGCTTAAAACCAGTAAAACAAAAGAAAACAACAAGGACATCCCACTTACCCCCGTTAAGTCAGAAGGGAGCTTCAAGTGATTCATCCCAAACTTCTGCACTTCCAATGGAGGCATCTTCACCATCTTCTTCCATTGAAAGCCTAATATATTCCCTACGGGCAAAGCGATCCCATTCGGTCAAAGTTGGATCTTCACGTTCCTGCTCATACCAGTAAACCACATCATTACATCTTCAAAGCAGCATGAAACCATTTTCTATGCTTTAGGTATGGATCATATAGTGGCTTCGAATATCTCAATACCTGACGAATAAGGAATGGATCACGAGTTTCAAAAGCCATGAATTTATTGAGATTGAAGAGGATATTGAAGACATTTCCAGAAAGTTTGCATCCTTTTAAGTCACGTAGTGTAAAACAGCCCTCTCTCTGCAAGCAAATTTCAATTGTTACAATCCAAAAATTCATCTCAACTAAACCAGACAAAATTTAGAGCAGACAATCAATAATGTATAACCTCTGGTCCAATCATGTCAACCATCTGGCATAAGATATCCTCAAACAGCACAGGTTCTTGGGCCATGCATTCCATGCGATGCAATTGTTCCTCGTAGAAGAACTGCATTTCATTGGGTGTAAGCACACCATTTCCATCCAAATCTATACACTTGAACCTAAAAAAAAAATGGAGATATAACTGATGTTGCTGAAGGCCAATATATGTAAAAAGACGACAAGGAAAGATTTCTTAAATAAAGTTTGTCAAGATCCAGAATCTATAGGTGATTCAGTAACATATTACACTAACATAAAATCCTTGTCGCCATAATCTGGGCCCAGAATGAACAACCACCTATCTTTCCCAACAAAAGATGGTTCAATTATTATTTACTTCTTAATTTATTAATTTATTTTTCCTATTTTATTTTTGGTGAAGTAGTCCCTAGTAAAGGCATATTTCTCCAGGAAACAATCGGAAACTTTGTCCTCTCTCCTGATAATGGTTGTTTCTTTGAATTTTCTAATAGCCCTGCATCTAACTTTCATGTGTGCAAAACATTTACTTCTGAATAGGAGAAAGAACATTATACAAGCATGTTTTTTACATCTTCGTCTAAAGTTGTACTGTATCAATTACAAAGTTTTCGCATAATATATTCATGAAATAACGACCATACCAATATTCGAGACTAGGCTCGGATGATTTGTCTTCCTCAGAAAGCATAAAGTAAACAAAATCTTCATAACACATCTTCCCTTTAACTTTACTGGTAAACCTTCTCGGAATCTGAGGTAAGATCAGAATTTCAAAAGAAAAGTAAGCAAACAAGCATCCATATTATATCTTTCCTTCACTTACAAAAGTAGGAATGCTACGGTATTACGGATACAAACCTGTGAAAAAATTCTGTCAACAATCCTGTATGTAAGAGCGTGATTTCCATATCGTATAAGATTTTCTTTATCAACCAAGAAATCATGATCAGTATCCACTTCCCAAAACTTGCAGTATATCACGTAGAAGTGTTCATATGAAAAGTACCTTCAGAAGTAAGGAAATATAAGAAAAATCCTTATTCGTCCTACTAGATTTGACACCAGGTAAAATCTCATCAATGATACGGTAGCAACAACAATATGTTACAAGCATATCAACCACTAACAAATTGCCAACAATATTTGAGTATTCAAGTAATTTTGCATAATAATTTACAGTATAAGAAACAAATATTTCTTTCTTTTTTATTTTTGAAAATAGCCGCATTAACAATTCGGAACAAAATAAACAAATTAAGTAGAGCCAGCAAAGGTGTCTCTTATAAATCCTTTATCAAGTGGAGCATTAAGTTAGTATGACATGCACAAACTGCAAAGTAAAGAGATGAGAAAAAAGTATAAATATACCCTCGCTACCTATTTTACTGAGTTCTTAGCTAGTCCACCTACCTCAACACTTTGTTAATATCCTCTTCATCATCTGCATGTTGCATTGCACCAATTAGATTTCCACGCTTCAGTTCCCTGAGTGTAAGATGACCACTCCCTGACTTGCTCAGATGGTAAAATATTCTGTATATGACAGTTTCCGCTGAACCATTGCAAAACAAGGTAGAGTCATGAACTTTCCATGATAACAAATTGCACGCATAATCAAATATTGGTGATTAAAGGGCAAAGAAAGAATAGGTTGCTGGACTTTGCCTAACACACCCGACCCAACAAAATAAAAGAAAAAAAAAATGCTCCGCTAGTCTCTGTGGACGGAGACTTATCACAATCTTATGAATGTAAAAATAAAAGTTGAAGGATGATTTTATTGACAAAACGTATCTGTGTCTGAAAATTATTATCGAGGGAAAAAGAAGTAAAATGTGTGTATGCTAACAAGAGTTGTAAAGACTGTCAACTATCCAGAGTATTGATTAATTTTAAGAAATTCTAATAAACTCTGTCCTGTACTCCTGTATAAGAAACTGCACGTGATTAGAGAGAGAGAGTGGGTACCATATCTTTCCTGAAACTCTGGTGTGGTCTCCAAAAATTCCAATCCAGGATGGGTTGCCAAAAGTTCTTCAAGGACAGGTTTGAAGTCATCCTGCATCCAGATTGAGGAATGTAAAATTACAAAACCGCAAAACAAAAGAAAAAAGATTTGTGACCAAACCGTAAACCTACAAGAACATTAGCCTATGTAACAGCATAGTTCCTGTTACTTTTCTGATGAAGATCCAAGTCATTTTGTTTGTACAATAGATTATATGCATTTGTATGATAGAGTATATGCATTAAAACACTTTGCAGAAACCTGGAAAAACAGACCTGAGTAAGGTAATTACAATCTGGCTGCTTTAAAATTGTAAATATTAGGGTTTCTATATCCTTGGTCAACATGCTGCTATTGACCCAATAATCAACAAACGCCTCCCTACAATTATCCAGAGAGCGACATAATCAGCAGTATAAACACGTGTACCAGGGAAAAATCAATCAGTAAAGGTATTTAATTTTTCTTTGAGAAAGGCACAAACTTTTGATTTCCGTAGAACTAATAAAAAATCAAGTGCACAGTTGTATAAAAGTAAATCATACTCATCCACCACATGAAGGATTACTTTCACCATTTGAATGCCCCATATGAACAGTGAACAAGTTGGATTCTTATAAAGGAATTCAATTAAAAATAAGAGGTTGTAGGATAAGAGATTGATGATTAAAAAAAAAAGGAACAGACCCAGCAGCAAGACTAAATCTCAATAGCCCAACAAAGAGTCTCATCTAAATATAAAACTTCCATATGTCTCCCAAATAACACTTTATTCTTTTTTGGTGTGTGATCTCATTAATTTGAGAACTCGGAAAGACAAAAACAAAAATTGTGTACCTTGTGACCGTACCAATGCAATTGGTATCAATTTTTTTGAAGAGAATGCTAGAGAAAAATGAGGGAAGCTTGCAGAGTTCCTTTGTAATTAGTTTAAAATCTGAAATAGTGAAATAACTACTTGTTAGGAAAGGATGTGAATAAGATTTCCACCCAAAATTACCGTGCATCAACATAAAATATTCCCTCACCATGAATTTGCAGTCCATCCGGATGACCAAAGAAATGTTGGTCAACTCTAGCTAGATATTGCTCTTTCAGAATATTTGGAGGTGGGCGACCATTTTGGAAGTAGAACTGAAACCAATTCAACAACTCTATCAGCAAAATAATGAACCAAAAAAAGGTATTCCCACTAATATATATGGTTGGTACCTGCGGTATGGCTTCTCGTACCGGCTTACTAGCTAGTCTCATGGGAGAACCCAAGGGAGAAGGACCAGCCGAGTGACGTTTCACAACACGTGGAGAACCAGATGTACTTCTTGGGGAAAGCGGAGGTGTACTGCCAGCAGAAAACATTGATGGCAGTGAATTGCTTGGGGAAGAAGTTGAACTGGAAGAATTCCCCGGGACAGAAGCACCAGTCTTTGCATCGTTAATCAAAGATTTTACCTATAAAACATATTCAAAAGTGAAAAAGTATGTTTTTTTAACATCAAACAAAAAAATAATGACAAGAAAGAAACAAAACAATGAGGTAAATATGGATAAGTAGCGAGACAATACCAATTTATTAGTTTCTGGCAAAGAGAGCCACTGCGAATACAACTCCTCAGCAATATAAGGATTTGATTTAATAGCCAATGGAGATAACTCTGGCAAATTCAACAATTCCGGGTCCAATGATGATGACAAAGACACATCTCCACTATTTTCCACATCCATTTTCATATCTATAGATCTCTCAATGCCCAAATACAATTTTATTCTTCTTCTAGATCGAAATCAACAACCGATCTATACAATTGATTGAGCTAAAACTTTTCTTTCACAACTGAAAATGAAAACCAACCTTTTTTTTTTTTTTTTTTTTTTCTCTTTTCTATTTCTATGGCCTTAAATAAAAAGGAGTTCAACAGTCACACTTGGCAACTGCGTATTCAATTTCGTATTTCCCTTTTTGATCGCTTACTTTAACACGGAACAATCATTAATTAATTAATTAATAATTAACATCGGCCCATAAGATCTTTCATTTGGGCTTTGTTATGTCCGTGATCCATGGACTAAGCCCATAATCCTATCATCTTCTCCGGCAGGTTGGGTCGGGTTGAGATTCAAATGTTTCAATCCAGCCGGGACTGAACTCTAGTCGGTCTTTAAATTTTCAGCCCAACTCAAGTTGGTCAAGTTTATCGGGTTTCAATGTTAAAAAGTGAAGAATTCAACGCCATTTTCAACACCGAAATTTAATATTCTAACTAAATTAAATAGATTTGATTATTTAAAAGGAAAACTAATCTTGATTGAATCAATTATTTTATCTAAAATTAATATTATCAATTTTATTTTTGACAATAATAAATCCTTACAAGGAAACAATATATCATAATAGAAAGAATAAAATATATATGTATATATATGTAGACGGGCTCGGGTTTTTCGGTTATTTGATATTATAATCCGAATCCAACCCAAAACTGAGTCGGATTTTGATTTTACAATACCAAGTCCGGACCACGGATCTGAAATGTTACTCCAACACCAACAAAAATCGGATTTTAACCCATCGGGCTTGGGCTAACCCGACCCAAGTTCCACCCCTACTAGCAGTATTAAAGTCAGAATATTTAAAGCCTTTGTAAATTTCCAAGAAGCCTATCTGTACTCGTTTAGAAGTCTCGGGTTTTTCTTCTCCTCAATTTTTGGCTTTTCTCTTTTGAGGCAATTGAGTCATGAACATATTCGCTAAAAAACCCACCCCTAAAGGTTTGTTTTTTTATTATTTGATCCATTATATTTTCACTTTATATCAAATTTATACCATGGGCATTGATTGATTTTAATATGTTGGGATTGCAGAAGCACTACGGGCGAGTAAGAGAGAAATGACGAATGCCACTAGAGGTATATTGACTTGTCTCTAATAATAATGTATAAAAGTCCAAGATTTGCTAGTGTCTATTTTATCTCCAGTACTAGAATGTTAGATTTATGTTGATATGGTATCTCACATGAATCTATCTTGTTTCAGGCATTGAGAAGGAAATTACTTCATTGCAATTGGAAGTATGTTAACTCATATATTTGTTTTTCATGAAGAGTGTATGTCTGAAATTATCAAAAGAGCCTAACTTGAGCCACCACCATGACAGGAAAAGAGGCTAGTTGCTGAGATAAAGAGGACTGCCAAAACAGGAAATGAGGTAGGCTGTTAAACTTGTAGGTGAATCTTATGGTAATGGTACTGATTTATGCCATTTTCAGGCTGCAACAAAAATTCTTGCCCGTCAGCTTATCAGACTAAGGCAGCAAATTGCTAATTTACAAGGTAGTCGAGCTCAAATGAGAGGTATAGGAACACACACTCAGGTACATTGACAAAACCATTACTTTTTCTTATTGAGTTCTTTGTTTGGGTATGGCACTTTAGTTTAATCTTTCTCCTTTTTTACAGGCAATGTGTGCCAATACTGCAGTTGCTACTGGCATGAAGGGTGCGACTAAGGCGATGGCTGCTATGAATAAGGTCTGTCATAAGAAGCATAGCTATGTTGTACATATATGTTCATGCTTGTATAGTTGCATGCATGTACAATCAAATATCTTACAACATTTGGGCTACGACCATGTTGAACCCAAATGTAAATACTCTGATTGTATTTTGGGTTACTGACCATGAATATTATTTTAGTTGTGAGAAGATAATCATGATATGCACCTTAACTTCTCCTTTTGTTTTCTTTCTCTGAACTATCTCACTTTTGTTTTGCAGCAAATGGCTCCTGCAAAGCAAGCAAAGGTGATACAAGATTTCCAAAGGCAATCAGCACAGATGGATATGACAGTAAGATTATGTTTTTTATCTCTCACAAATATGTATGCTATATTTTTATCTGTTGGTGTGAAGGAGATTTGTTTTATTTTATGTCTTGGAAATGTGCCTTACTGGCATGATAATCATCCTTGCAGACAGAGATGATGTCAGATGCCATTGATGATGCTTTAGACGATGACGAAGCTGAAGAGGAAACTGATGATCTGACCAATCAGGTATACTTCTCTAGTTTCTCCCGAGTATTATCCAAGTACTTACTACCTTCTTTCTCTATTTTGTTTTACATACTTTACATTTCTTACCTTACTTTTCTCTGGCTGTATCAACTGCAGGTGCTAGATGAAATTGGTGTTGATGTGGCATCACAGGTCAGGATTGGTTTAAATAGATATCCACAGTGTTTATACTTAATAATATGTTGTTAATCAATGTAAGGAATGGTTGAAAAATAACAAATGAGCTAATGTGAGTTTTATGGAATTTATAACAGTTATCAGCCGCTCCCAAAGGAAGAATTGCTGGCAAGAAGACGGAGGATGTTGGGAGGTATTTTACTACATCCTCTCTCTCTCTCTCTCTCTCTGCACATGAATTAATGACATGGCAGTCTTTGTCTTTATCATCTATGACCAAAAAGTGATTAATCAACTCTGATGAAGATTTGAGCAAATTTCTAAAAAAAATAGTATGATGGAGAGTTTGATTTTATTAGAATGTAATGTTTGTGAGTCTCGTAATGAGAAGTCAGACATTCACATTCCACACCCTTGAACGTCACATGCATCAAAGGTAGGAACACTTATATGTTGTTTATGGGTGTTCCACACTTTTTTTTTGAAGCCCTTAGACCTGTTTTCAAATTGTTCTATTCAACATCCCAGCTGCATTCTGGTTGGTGATGGGGACATTGATCCTCATCGTCTTACCTGATCTATTTCATGTCACTTTTGACCATTGTATTCTGTGGTTATCTACCATACTGTGTTGGGACGAGTCCTAGACAGATTTTCTCAAAATCTTATTGCCCCAAGCTAGTCTGCTATTTAAAGTGTTATTTAGTTGATTTGATTCTTGTGTTACATCACTTGGTCTGCAGTTCGGGTGTGGATGAGCTGGAGAAGAGGTTGGCAGCCCTTAGAAATCCATGATCTGAAGATATTGCTAAATACGACGACTCTTTGTATTCTGGAAATTCATTTCTCTGTTACTGTTTTTTATTTCGGCCAGGATGCATAGTGTATATAACAATATTTTGTGCATTTGTTTTTTACATCTTTCTGAACAGCACAGATGTTTTCTGGTTTTATCTATATTGATGGCCTACCAATGTACCTCTCTTCAAGTCTTCAACTGTCATTTACTTGTTTAGACCGGCACTATTTAACCTTTCTACTCATTTTTTTGCATTTCTAAAATGTTTTAACTTAGACATAAAGAATGTTGGCAAAGAATTCAGATTATCTCCTGCAGAAATAGTTATACAGAAATTGCCAGAGAAAAAATTAATGGAATTTGTGAGCTGTTTCCTTTACACGCTTATATTCCTGTCATCCCCTGTGACCAAAAAGAATAATAAGGAAATAGTAATGTGCAGAACGAAGAGAGCGTTATAAACTGCTCCTCTTCCTTGTTGTGACTTGTGACCTCACATTATTGCACAAAATTTTGTAAATATGATTTTATAGCCTCCGAACGAAGGGTTGTCCTCCACCATTGCTTTACTCTTGGGGATGCAACTACAATCTTTCTGGCTGCACAAAAAACAAACTACGGGCCTTCACCTTCGTACTCCTGAACCCCATTTCTTTTCTTACTCATTTTTGGCAACGCTATTGGCTGACTTGACAACTCCATCTTTTTCTTAAAACTTATATAATTGGCTTGCTACTAAATACTAATAAGTTTGTAACTTACACTTTTGCTACTTGTACAGTTGTAAGTAGCGAACATACCAGAATAAGTGGTTCTGCCAACTTATAAGTAGCTACAAAACAAACATCCAAAATAAAAATGGTCCAGCCACTCACAACTTAGAATAATGGCAAGGATAACTACCAAAAAAGAAAAAACCCAAAGAATGGCCAAAAGTCTACTTTTCCTGAACTACATTTTTTCCCAGTAGCAGACACAAGTCGGAGTATAGAGAAACCACACAGCTTTAGCTGAAATGGGAAAGCACAGAAATGGATACAAACATAGAAGTATTTATTACAACTATTCAAGTCTCGGGTATTATAAACAATTGCCTAGGATGACAGCCTTCCGTATGTTGGACGAGTCTACAACAGAATATAAATGTCAAAGCCTCTGAAGAAAAGAGTGAAATGTTCTCAACAAGAAAGACCAACAAACTTCAGCTGTGAAGAAACTGTGAAAGGAAATTTGCATATACAATGGTAATGTAACAACTTTTCGGAACACGCATGAAACAGGAAAAAGGGAATTTCCCCAGATATAAGTACTATCTAATTACCAATTTTCTTTTACTTCCTCTTTTCTGCACCAATTGAAAGGAGCTCAAAACTCCCAAGAGGATCATCACGGGTACCTCTTGCAGCTGTTGCACGGGTGAATGATGCCGATTTTGACTCGAAACCCTGCTGAATCCTGTGAGTAGACAGTCGAGCATTGCTTGATGCTAATCGGCTTGCTCGACTCTCACCGGGTTCATAAGAGGAGGAGCTTGGCCGGCTGCTTGAAATAACAGCCCTTTTGGAACTACTTCCATTCCTAGAGGAAGAAGTTCGGTCTCTTTCAGTGTCAGGTACCTGAAAAATCAACAAGAAATAAATTAATAACAAGATCAAAGTTAAAAATGAAGAGAGCTCCAAACAATACTGTGCACACCTCCGTTGCTTGTGATATGATTTTGAAAAAAAAAAACAGAGTCAGAATTGCTTCAAATTCCATAGATATCTTCCAGCACAAAGTGTCAAAGATTTTAACATGACAATACTCTCACAAGGAATAAAAACATCGAAGTTCTCCCCAAACCAATCCAAATTTTTTGACAAAAAAGAATGGTAAACTCAACCAAGTTACCATGTAATAAAGATTTTAAGTTTCTAATGAAACTACTTACCAATTCCTTCGATGATGGTCCATCCTCTGCACTCTTCTGCTTGGTGGGATCAGACCCTGAATTGTTTCTTCTAGCAAAAGCTTCAACTGCACCGGAAAATCTATCACGGATCTCTTGTCCCACTATACAGCACAAGCCAAACATTCAAGAATTGAAAGGAAATAAATCAAAATGGAAATTCTGCAGACTCCAATTAGAAGGGAAAACAAATTCAATCTACTCTCAACAACTTAAAATGACAGAATATTCAACTTCGATTCATATTTAACTCAACTCATTTAGGATATTGAGTTGAAACTATTTTCAAAAATTTGTTGTAAACCACAGTTGCAATACAGTGTTTTCAGGAAAACAGACACATACAGGCACAAACACACACAAAGGGGAAAAGAAAAATGGAAGATAAAAAGAAAGAGAGGTCAAATTGTCAAGGAAAAACAAAAAAGCACCTGAAGTCCTTTCCACTCTCTCTGCAGATGGTCCAATATTTGCGCCTACTTTTCCACTGGGCATCTGAAAAAACAGAAATGGACTAAGAAACAAAAATGATATAGATTAAAACAATAAGTGTAACAACTCTTACCTGTGCTCTGGAATTGGCACCAATCTGAGGGTACTTTAGTATGGTCCAATCAAATACATAGTCGAACTGATAACCTATATAGAATGACAAAGACAAATGTGGTAATTACTTTAACAGGATTCATAAAACTGAAAAAATCAGAAACTTTCCATAGTGTACCAACTGGAGAACCTGGTCCAATTACAGTCCCAACTAGAAAATGGTGAAGGTCGAGCTTTCCGACATTGGATGGCAGCAAAACAAAATAATTCAAGGTAGACCAAGCAAGCCGAAGGCACTTCAGTTATAATGTTGTTGTTTTAGATGGGATTGAAGGGGAAACTGAGATTAGCTAATCACTTATAATTTTAAATGTTTTATGATGTAGATGAAAATGTGAACCAAAAACTCAAATCCTCACTCATAAATATTTTAATCCCTACTATTCGGCAAGAGAATTATATTAAGGCTTAGGACAACAAAGTTTCAATAGTTTACCTTCTCGAATAAATAGGTCGCGGAAAAGCGTCTTCAGATATGGGTAATGAGGTTTGTCGTCAAAGCGCAAAGATCGACAATAGTGAAAATAAGTTATGAATTCCGAAGGATAGGATTTGCAAAGCACCTGTTGTATTTTAGAAGCACTCAACATAAATTCACCAATCACTGTATGACTACTATAAACAGAAGGAATCAACTAGAAAAGCACCTCTGGGAGCCAAGGGTGCCGAATGACAATGCAAGAGTCATCTTAACTCTTACCAGGCCCAATGTGCCCATAAATAAGTACAGGGTGGTGAATATAGTACCTCTATGGGAGTCAACATCTTCTTTTCACTGATCTTATCATACTTCTGCTTTTTAGTTCCAGCTTTCAACCCCTGCCAGGGAAGGCTGATAAACAACAATCATAAAAGTTGAATTAGAAAGTGTGTGGATACAATGAATCCAGATACCATTTGGTCCAGTAGAAGGTGGATTAGAATAAATAACTAAAAAACCATAGAGATGAATTTTCAACCTTCCTCTTAAGAAGTACATAAGCACATAACCAAGAGACTCCAGATCGTCTCTCCTGCTTTGTTCTGCAAGGTAAGATCTCCGATTAGAGTGAACCTAATGCATACCAGTCTCCTTTAAAATAATGGATAAGCAACTTTAATTGACAACAATATACTCACCAACTCCAAGGTGAGTGTTCACACTTGCATAGCGAGCTGTTCCAGTAAGATTCTTGTTTTCTCTGTAAGAAAAAACCAGATAACTATTCAAGACAAGCACAACAAGGTAATACATTTAGGAAAACAATACATGGATTCTGGTTATGCATGTGTGTATGTTTGTGGGTTGGGGGAGGAAAACAAAAGCAGGAGGTTAACATGATCCTTGAATTTCCAATAGCTCATACTCTCATAGACAGAAGAAAAAAGTCAATAAGTCACTTTTGGGCTTTCGGCTGTTGTGAAGAAACCAAGAAATTTCTCACTTAGTGTTTTATATAGTGATTTTCCCATCTTATGCGAAATCTTCAAGCATAAGTAGTATGATTATTTGCACAAGAAGCTTCCTGGTTCGGAATTATTGCAGAAAGTAACAAAATATACTACAATGTATTTGTTTCTTACACTCTGTTTGATGGTGGCAATCGGTAACCAATTACAACTAATTTGGGAAAACCTAATCATGGATTAAATTCCAAGGTTCCTTATAAAATGGAGAAATTGAGTGCATCATTACAGAATAGAATACTTGATTTTTTTGGTCCGCATTGGACGGAAACTGTTTTTTGGATGAATCAGCAGCTTATTTGTTAGCAGTAACTTGATACTTTACTCTCTACAACTTCCAACAGCATTTAAATACCAACCATAGATATGTACCTATGTAGGTAAAAATGCATGCAGAACTTAACATGGAATAACAGTATAAGAAGGTAAGCACCGTGAACTACTTTGAACCATGATATACACTCAATTTACCTGTAAGGTATATGCGTATGAGTTTGAAGATCTCTATATTTCTTCGCAAGGCCATAATCAATTATATAAACCTGCGTAGAAGAGCATTGGTAAAATATACAAAATACAAAAAAAATAAACAACTAGAACTATGCTTTACCTAGGATGACATAATTGTTTGTTACACTGAATGCCATATTTTAGAAGCTAGACAGCTACAAGATCCATTTGAACACGACCAAGAAACATACCCTCTTTTTGCAACTAACTACATGACCAGTAATATACATCAAACCGAACATGTTGCCAACATCACGTTCCTTTCAAGTATGTTTACAATTTTTTAAAGTTTTCATACATACTTTCTCAATGCTGTGATACCTTATCTCATAAACCAGAGGACAAATATATATATAGTAAAAATTAGTAACATAAAGCAGACTCATCATTAAAACCACAGAGCTCAAACTCACTTTTCGTGAGATTTCCATAATTAATGATACTTAGAGACCACCCTGTAAGGGGAAATACCTGATTTGCTTTGCGCCCTAAACCCATTAAGAAGTTGTCAGGCTTGATATCTCGGTGAAGAAAACCCTTTGAATGCATGTACTCGACTCTGTTAATCTACACAAGAACAAATATAGAAAGCATTAGTTTTGCAGCTAGAATATGTGTTGCATCTGCCAACTTTATGGGAAACACCATAGAAGAAACAGATTGGCTGTACTCACTAACTGATCTGCAAGCATCAGCACTGTCTTCAATGTGAACTTTCGGTTGCAGTAATTGAACAAATCTTCCAAGCTTGGCCCAAGAAGATCAATAACCATAACATTGAACTCATCATCGACCCCAAACCACTTCAAGTGGGGAATTCCCGCTTCATTTGCACAGTAAATAATGTCAAACAAAGTACCAAACTTGATTTTTCAAAAAATTAGCAAAAATATTACTTTCATGGGTTGAAGAGGGAAATACACTTCATCCCTTTTCATATACAACGCTATTACCCATAAAAATAGAAAAGTAAATCAGTAAGAGACTTACTTCCTCCTTGCAGGAGCATATACAATTTCGACTCATAGTGGAGTTGAGGATGCTTTGTCTTCACATGTTCCTGCGAACCACGAGAACATCACGCTGAGATCAAAAATCAGTTATGATGATGTAATAATTGGTAGGTATAATTTGTATGAACACAAGGTGGGAACACCGGAACACGTACAACTTATATGAACACAATGTACTACTTTGCCCCCTCTTTGGATCCAATACTCTAGCATAGGAAGATTACTAATTGTTTGAACAAGTGTTTATCATAAAAATAAAACAAATTAGGAAAAATGTGCAAGGAGAGAAAGAGAGCAATAGATCATAAGTTTCACTTAGAATTACACAATTTCAAAATATTTTCAATAATATGCAATTTCTACTTCCCAAGCAACATGTTCTACTTAAACTGCATCCAACGTCATGAGACTGCCAAAGCGTAAATTTAAAATTTTCACTACCGTTGAAATGTAAATAAAATTGAAGTCCCAGTATTTGCTTCTATTCTTGATAGCTCAAGAAGAACTATACGACTTCAAATACTCTGTTTGAAGTAAAAATACTAATTGGCATTCTGTATGGCTAACATAGTCCCAAAGTTAATCATGATACTATTTATAGATAAATGAAAGTGTACAAAGCTGCTAAAACGAATAGTTCTAGCTTCAGTCACTTCCATAAATGATTACTAGGTAAGCACAATCAAAATGCACGATTAAATGTTGAGAGACGGACTTATCCAAACTTGTTGTACTAAAAAACTGACACAGGCAGCAACAATAAGGTATACACAATGCTTTAAAATTAAAAAAATCAAGAGTAGAACATACCAATTTAATTGCCACCTCCTCCCCAGTTTGTATGTTAACACCTATATGACATCAAAATTCATATGCTTTAAACAACAAATAAGCAGCTCAAAAGACATTAAAAATTATTGAAAAGGATACCTAAAAAGAGTTCACCAAAGGATCCACTCCCAATTTTACGCTCAATCTTAAATTTTGTGCCAATTACATGCTCCGACGAAAACATTTAAAACAACACTCAATTCAATCGCCTCAAATTCTCATCAAAATTCCAAACCTAAATAACAAATCTACATCACCGAATAAATAGAAGAAACCCCGAAACTACCGACAAAAAATTGGAACCCAATTTCTCAACAAACCAAATTCCATTGCTCAATTGAAGATCAAAATAATCCAAAATACAAAATTACAAGAATAAAATAATGGAGCTAAATTTCGTGATGAAAAAGTAGGAAATGTTGGAAATTTTGAGAAGATAGAAATAGAGATAGAAAAAGAAAAAGAAAGAAGAGAATAATGACAGAGCAAAAGCTGTTTTTTTTTTTTTTATTATTATAAAAATGGAAAAAGTGACGCAACGGACTTCGTTTATGCTACGGCAGCAGCTGAAGTAACTGAGAGTTTAATTTTCCTTTTTTTTTTTTTATTAATTTGTTGTCCCTACTTTTTCGGGTACATTCCAAAATTTCTACTTTTGTTGCGATTATTATTGTCTTATTTATTACTTGGTTATTAATGGAGTGCTTTATTAGGAAATAATGGAGTGCTGTAAAAGTAGACACAAACACTTAACATGCCCGTGTTGTTCATGCAAAATGGTTGCTACCACCTTCTCTTACGCCCTTTGGGGGGATTGAGAACTAGATAGAGAGTTGCAAACAATATTCGTGTTGAAAACTGATTTTGTTTTTTGGTGGGCTATGAGATCAACCAACAGGTGAATAGGCATATTATTATTACTAGTATACTGTTATGCAGTGGGGGCATGAGCGAAGAGGGAGGAGGAGGAGTGGAAAGGGGAGAGAGAGAGATTGAGAGGGAGTGAAGAGGAGAGAGACGAAGAGAAGAGACACGGAATGAGGGCAGACAGAAACCAACTAAATGACTTTTTGTCAAAAGAGCCCTCTCTGCCTAGAAATGTTCACTCCGCTTTACTTGGGGCCTAAACCCAAGGCCATGTATAATATATAGGATTGATAGATGAAGAAAGCGACCCAATGTCAAGAAAAAGGCCCACAATGTAAACATGTAAACAATCATATTAATTTGAAATACCTCCCAGCCATTGTATAGGTCAATAAAAATAAAAGTCCAAGCCCAATAATTGAATCATCTATTCATGTATTAGATTATGAGCAACAAAGGTTGCAGCCCAAAAACTAAATCAAATTCAATTCTTTCAAATGAAGAGGAATGCATTGATTCAAAGTTTGGAATGAAAAAAATAAATTCCAACCCACTGAAGCCAACTGAGTATTCTTTTGAATGCTGATAATATTACAAGTTTACACCAAAAACCAAATTAAAGGTTTTGTAATTGAATAGGCCCCATATTTTGTGCTAATGCGCTAGAACTATCTGTCAGCCCTGCTTACTTAATGTCGAAACCCAATGTATAATATATAGGATTGATAGATGAAGAAACGGCCCAATGTTTGATAAATATCACAATGTATGATAGATGTATCCAATCATATTAATTTGAAAACAAGTATTGTATAGGTCAAGTTACAAAAAAAAAAAGAGAGATTTGTGAGGTTGGTGACATCTGATCCAAAGAGATGAGCACACAAAGTGTTGCAGCATTGAAAAAAAAAGGGGATGTATATCGTTCAAACAAGCGTGCTTGCATTGATTCAAAGTTTGAGAAGCAAAGAATAAATACGCGTATCTATACAACTGAGTATTCTTTTTCGCGATCACACTTATTATTTGTTCAATATTATGGCTCGCCTCTGAGATTGACATCATGCACCATTACTATAATGCGCTAGAAATATCTGTCAGCACTCAATTCGGAACCCACGGATTGTTTAAACAAGCGATTATAAGTGGGGTATTTCAGTTTACTCTAGCCTCTCACTTAATAACCAATTAAGACAGATTCCGATATTCAAAATGCAGCTCATAATGATAGGTACCGATATTCAAAATGACAATTCTCCTATGTCTATCATACTGTATCATTTTGAAAGGGGATACATTTGCAAGGTTAACTCTAGCCAGCTTAATAACGAATTATATATTACTCGGTCATCAAAGGCGGCCCTGAGTTTTGGGGCTCTAGGCGAGTTCAGAAATTGGGGCCGATGTAAGTATGTAGTAAAAAAAAAAAGAAAATCACATCACACTTTGAAGAAGAAAATGATGTAGTTGTCTTTTTTTGCACTCTTGCAATAACAAAACTTAATTTAAAAGTTAAAAAATGTAGCATAAGGATAGCGTTGTAGGTAACATATATCAACCTTAAAAGCTGGAGTACGAATTTTAAAAATAATCACAACTAAATGGTTTGTTAAATTGGTTATTACTTGGTTGATTTATTACATATAGCAGAGAGTACATAGTTAATGGGACTTGGCGTGGCCAAGGGACTTCTTTTGGGCCTAAAATATCGAGTGTAATTGAAATGGGCTTTGAGTGCGTGGGATATAGAGACATAGTTGATAGTTGGATTTGGCCAGACTGGGGGCCCTATTTTGGGCTGAAAGCTTGGGGGGCCCAGCCCATTGCCTGTGTGGACTGTCTTCAGGACTGGCACTGTCGGTCATTCAAAAAATAAGAAACTCTGTAGTGATTGTTCCACAATCATCTATGGTGGTGTTGGTTTGGGTGTTGTAATTACTGCACCTATGCAAGGTGTAGTGGTGTTCTTAGTGACCAAAGATATGAGAGTAATAGAGATGCACCAATCCAAAGTCATCCGCATAGAGTTACTCTAAACCAAATGTTGAATATTAGAGAACGAAACATGTATGAAAGGTTAGTTGCTGGTTATGATGATGAAGATGATGATCTATCGGAAAATGAACCCGAATTGTTTGGGAATACTATGCACCAGCTATAGTAGCCCCAACACCTATTTTGACTAAAAGATCATTGAGGTATGCAATGCCTTCTGAGGATCAAAATCAATGGACTACTATGAAGCCAAAAAGAAGCAAAATGATTCAAGAACAACGTGCTTAAGGAGAAATAGAGCTTAATACGTTTGCCATGATGAAGAAGGTAAAGTTGCTAACCAAGAACAAAAAGATGAGATGTCTTGAGGACTATACTAAAGAGTTTTAGGATAATACATTGTGACTCACTTATGTTTATTGTGTCTGCGAAGGTTTTTTCTGTAACTATGAGAAAGCGCAGACTCATCTTGGAAAGGAACATCCTAAGATTGTTAAGGAAATTATGAATAGGCCGGAAGTAGTATTACTATTTTTACTTTTTTAGGTTCGACTTATCATGTGTAGTGTGTTCACATGTATGTTAGGATTGTTAGGCTTGAGGCTAGTTGTTAATGTTGTGTTTTTTTGTGTGCCCCCTTGTGTTTTTTGTGTGCCTCTTTTAAGGATCCAATTATTGGGGAGGCTTGTAAGGTTTAACTTTTTTGCAATGAAAACAGGTGGGGGTCAGCTTAACCCCAATAATCTTTTCCAAAAAAATAATAATAAAAGAACCAAAACTACAACTCTTATCACACAATATTTGTACTCAATCAAACTATGTATGCAACATGGTCTAGACGCAAACGATTTTCTTAGGTTATGTTTGGCAGTGTGAATAGAGAGTCCATATTCAGGAATTGGTGACGTGGCAATTTTGTTTACCTTATATAGGTGTTTAGTCTGTCTAAAATGTGGATACTCTAGTAAGCCCCTTGAATTGCGGGAACACAAAAGTGTGGATAAACAAATCCAAAAGAAAAGCCCAGATTCGCTAAAATGTGTTTTCTATCAATGAGAGAGAAAATAATAATAATAATAATAATAATAATAATAATAATAACATGTAAAGAACGTTTTCCGATCCCTATCTCCTTCTCTCTCTCCTTCATGGAACCCTAGTAATAGAACCATAAACCTTATGTATTTTTCACTCTCCGCTTTTTTTATTTTCTTACATTAAAACTTTTTTTTTGTTTCTCCAAAAAGTGGTATTTAAATTTTCACATTATTCATCAAATTGGGATTTTCCTTTTTTTGGGAATGTTTTTTGTATAAATTAATTAGGTGCTTATGTATTCAATATTTAATTAGAGTTTTTTTTTTTTTTTTTTTTTATTTGTTTACGAGTTTTTATTTGTTTTTAAGTTTTTATTTGCAAATTTTGTATATGATTTTTTTTTTTTTTTTCTTTTGTATGATATAAAAAATGAGTATATAAGTGTGAATGTCAACCAAACAGTAGCCAAGTAAAACATGTGACAGATAAGAGGCACACACACAAGTACTTCATCTCATGACTTGTATCACCTAATCGTAGTTAAGTAATACAATATCTCTTCCAGCCAAATAGAGCCTTGCTATACCTAACAAATCCATATTTGGATAACACATTATCATCTATATATTGTTTAATTTGTAAAGGAAAATACCTACATCATTCTGACAGGTTGAGCTGTAAGCGTGTACAGTACAAGTGTCCACCAGATCGATTATGGACTGTGGATTGTACTTTTCAAAATTGTGACCCTGAGCTGAGATATATCAAAATATAAATGGAACCGTTCAAACCTTCAGAGTGATCTTTAATCGTCCACCTATATTAGTTTTGAAACCGTTCAAACCTTTAGAGTGATCTTTAATCGTCCACCTATATTAGTTTTGAAACGCATTGTCAATTTAAAGCTACTATCAAACCGGCCGGCCACCCTAAATTCTTTCAATTCAGATTTTCAGTATTCATAATCTTAATGGCTAGAACTTAACGATGTTCTCACTCTCAGTATATAATTTCTTGCATTGGTCCATTTTTATGAGGGACTCGTAAGTCGTAACAATGTACAGGAAATTAATTGAATGCCATTTTTGAGGATCTATCTATACGTCGTCATAATGAGGATCTATATCTGTATGTCAATTTAATTGATTGCTTAATAAGTATTTTACTACTTAGAGCATTTTTAGGAGATCAACCAAAAAAACACTAAAATTTTGAACCAAAAACACCAGGCAACTATGCGGTTTCGCCAAAACCGCGCCATATAGCCCACGCAGTTTTGCCAAAACCGCTCCATAAAAGCCCATCTTACAGGTCCAAACCCACGCGGTTTTACCAAAACCGTGCGGTTTTTCAGAAACTGCGTGCTATAACCATTTAACTCTCTTGGTTTTGCGATGTTCTCTTCATTTTTCATGTTCCATCTCATCTAAACTCATCTCCTTGAGCCAAAAAAAAAAACACTACTAAAACTCTTTGAAGATTTTTTCAATGGATCATTCATCTTCTTCTGATTCATTTTCTTCTGATTCTTCATCGAGCTCGAGCTCTTCAAATGATAATACTGCAGTTAAAACTCGTAAATTAGTGACTATTGCTCTACATTTGGTTCGACATCGTCTGAGTTTATTGCGTCAGTAAGAAGTGGAGTTTTCTTATAGACCATATGGTGGTTCGAAGAAAGGAATAAAATATAAGCCTCGTCAGTACGAGGCAACACTGGCTCGTGTAAATGCTAACTACTTCGGCGCAAATCCTATATTTCGTGACCCGCGACTTTTCGGCGCCGATTTAGTGATGGGTCATCATTATTTACTCGTATTTTCAATCATCTTAATCATAATGTACCATATTTTCAACAAAAGTTAATTGTCTTGGGTAAGTTTGGGATTAACCCAAAAATAAAAGTAATTGCTGCTATACGAATGCTTGCTTATGGGACTGCCGCTGATCTAGTAGATGATATGTTACATGTTGCTGAGCCAACTGTTCATGAATGCATGTGCTATTTCTGTGATGGAATTATTAGAATTTTTAGAGGTGAATACTTGCGCAAACCAAATGCTGCAGATATTCAACGTTTGCTTAAAGAGTCTGAGGAACGCGGATGGCCTGGAATGCTAGGAAACATTGATTGCATGCACTGGCAATGGAAGAATTGCCCATCCGCGTGGCAAGGGTCTCACACCGCCCATAAGCATAAACCAACAGATGATTTTTTGGAGGCGGATTGATCGTGGACGCATGGATTTGGCATGTTTTTTTTGGAATGGCGGGTTTTCACAATGATCTTAATGTGCTTGACCGCTCACCAATATTTGATGATATAGTCAATGATGAAGCTATTCCTTGTAACTACACTGTGAATGACCATCATTATGATATGGGTTATTACTTGGCTGACGGTATTTATCCTAATTATTCCACCTTGATTCAAACGATTGCTAAACCGACTATTGCACAATACAAACATTTTGCAAAGAAGCAAGAAACTGCTAGAAAAGACATAGAGCGGGCATTTGGTATATTACAGTTGCGTTGGGCTATTTTAGCGAATCCGTGCAGGTTATGGTATTTGGAGAACATGGCTACTGTTATGAGGGCTTGCATTATTTTACACAATATGATTGTGGAAGATGAATGCGAAACGGATATCCCGCAGTATATTCCTGATTTGGAAATACCAAGTAGAGAAAGTGCTCCTGAAGATCAACGCCACTTTGTTCTATCTCGTTGGGCATCTGGCGTCGAGAGGGTTCGTTCAAAAATTGTTCTTGATAGATTGAAGAATGACTTGGTCGAGTATTTGTGGAGTAGGCGTGAGCGGACTTGATTTCTATTTTTATTTGCACTTCATTTAGACTTTGTGTTTATTTATCGTTTCAATTTCTATGTATTTGTGTTATAAGTTTATTTCTATGTATTTGGGGTTTTATGAAAGGATTTCTGTATATGAGAATTTTGAAAATACAATTTTTTTTTAGAATGATAAAAAGTATCAACTTTAAATTAAAAGAAAATATTCAATTAAAGTACATTCTAATTAAAATTAAAATACAAACTTAAATTAAAGTACGCCATTAATTAAAAGACATAAATTAAAAGACAAATTAAAATACTCAAATTAAAAAACATACAAACTCAAATTTAGATTATGCACTACTTTGACTACTACCAGTGATATTGCCAAGTTGATTCTTCATTTTTTGTAAAATTTCTGCCCTTTTGAGTTGCCAAATTTCGCGCTCGTCTTCGGGTAATCCTTCTAATTTCATTCCTAATATTTTCGCATCATTTTCATCTTCTCGAACTCGGAGCACATCTTTCTTCAATTGAAGTTTTTCTTTTTGGATTTGAAGCTTCCAATCCATCGAACTTTTCTTCAATTGAAGTTTTTCGAATTCTATCTCATCTTTCTTCAATTGTCTTTGAGCTTCCAATTCATAGTCTTCTTTGGTGGTTTTAGAAAGTTCAATCAGAAAAGCATTAAGTTTCTTAGCGGATTCTTCCACTTTAGAATCACCTTATTCTTTCTCTTTTTGCCTTCTTTTTTTGTCTTTTTTCTTTCCAAGAGGTCTATCCTCAAGCCCATGAACTTGGTGTGGATCATAATCCATTAATTGAGTTGTCGCAGTTGATATTGGAATTGATGAACCTCCTTCCTCACTGTTTGACTTTGACTTTTTAGTGGGATGCAAATCATTTCTCAACTGTAGCCTCTTCCATTTAGGTGAGTCTTTCACCATATTATAGCATTGCATCCACTTCCAAACCCCATTATGCATCGCATATGCACTTATTGCTTCCTCAACCTACCAATTAAGCAAAAACTAAATTATAATTGAAAAATGTATTTGTTAATCAAAATAACAAATAAAAAGTAAATACTTACCATCATATTGTCATTATAGCCACTTGGAGGAGATGCTTGAATTTTAGAAAGAATAGCATGAATCTTGTTGATATTAGCTTGAATAATAGACCAACGGTGTTTCATACCCGTCAAGTTGCGTTCGGTCATTCTTCCTAAATTTGCATGAAATGTATTTAGAATTCTAGCCCAAAAATCGTTCGACTTTTGCTCATTTCCTACTACACCATCTTGACTAACTTGTAATCAACTATTGGTGAGAGCAATATCTTCTTCTTGTATCCAATGAAGCCCCTCTTGATTTTGATTTTGGTTATTGACTCATTGTTGTTTTAAGAATCGAGAGTAAATAGTAGAGAATAAATCGTAGAGAGTAGAGAAAAGAAGTGAGTATAAAAATATGGGGTGAGTGTTTCAATTTATAGGGTTAGAAAGATATAACCGTTTTTTGCCCATTGTTGTAATTTAGAGCACGCAGTTTTAGGAAAAACGCGCGGTTTTGGCAAAACCGCGTGGTGTTCCTACAACCGCGTAAGTGATTTGATACAGCATCAAACCTGGAACCAAATATTGGTCGATTTGGTGTTTGGTTTGGTGTTTTTTTTGGTGTTTTCATCAACATGTAGTTCTCCTGAAGTTGAAAAAACACCAAATTCTTAATGTTTGATGCTAGGTTGATATCACTACTGCTAAAGATGCTCTTAGTTCGTTACCAAAAAAAAATATATTATTTAATGTTCCCTAAATACAATATAATAACTCGATCTAGAATTTTGTAATAAGAAACTATACGATACACACAGTACAATTACACAAGTATCTTTTGCTGGCAACTTGCTACTTTGCTAGCTAGCCGCAAGTCCGCAACATCATAAGTTCCTTGGAAGCGGATCTACCAAATATTGAAAAAAAAAAAATAGTATGAACACTATTTACGGTCGATACTACATTGAGTTCTAGAGTTTCTGAAACCGTTTAACTGATCAAGCTATTGCACTAGTTCAAAATTTGTACTTTATCTGTTTTATCTTTTGTTTTGGTTTGGCGAGAACCTGATTTCGATACCCCATCGATTGTTTTCATTAATGCGAACATGGTACTTTTGAGTTATGTAAAGCGATATGTCATAAACTTGAAGAAGAGAATGGTATTAATACACCAATTTTAGTTAGTAATGGTGCTAAATAAAGTGTACTTCAATGATTGTTTGATGTTTGTTTGATGAGGTTATAATTCTGATCCGTTTTATGTTAGTTGTCCCGAAATGGCTAGAATGGTCGATCAAATCCGGTGATTGTAGAAACATCTTTGAATAATAACTTTTGTTGGATCCTAAAGTTTTAGAATCAAAACTTAATGAGAAGTCGAGGGTACTTATTCTATGTTAAGCGCTTCCAACCGGATCTGTTTATCCTATAAAACTTAAAAAAAATAGTTAAACATCCTAGACTATTAGTGTTATCGATGAATTTATGAACATATCGTTTATGCATAATATTAGTTTTTGCTTCTTTGCTTGGAATGTGGGAGAGAACATTGATTGTTAATGGGTTTTCGGCTACTCGTTTGCAATGACTAGACTTGGGTACCTTGCTAGTCCAACACATTTTGTTCAATTAAGATTCAAAGTCAAGCTACTTTTGGTGCTAGTAGTATTTCACAAAAAGCTTTGCTACTTTAGGACTTGGATATGCTGGAGGTGAAACTGTTGGTTTTGGCAGGGTATGCAATATATTAAACCACAACAATTGTATTTGGTATAGGCATAGGCAGGGGTGGATCTAGGGGACACACCCAACTTTTCCGAAAAAAAATACTAGTTATAATATGTATACTTCATCCCAAAAACAAAATTTGTAGTGTATATTAGTTGTAATAATCCTATCCGCCCCTGCTTGGAAGTTAGAATACAATCTTTTGATTTGAATATATGATTGCACATATAAAGCTACATGGTTAAGATGGTGAGTTGGTGACTAATTAATAATTAATTAAAGAGAATAATTGCATGCATACGTAGTCACCAAGTTAAAGCGTTGAAAAAGTGAAGTAAAATGGAGTTAAAGGAGGTGGATAACTATTAACTAGTGACACAAAGGCACGTTTCAAGTTACATGTTTTCAAGGAAGACATACATTTTCACATGTCAAAAGCCTACACAGAAGCTTGTGATGTCCAAGAAGAGGCAGTGAACAAGCTAGTATCTTTCCAACCAAGTTTTAATGTACCATCACCTTGTACAAGACTATAACCATGTGTTGGAGGGAACATGTTGAGGATGAGTTGTGCTTGAGCCATGGAATTACCACTCATAGGTACTTGAACAAAGCAATTTCGTGCTAGTTCACTTTGCCAATGGTTGAATTTTTCCTCCCCACTGCGCGTAGGACCTCCAATTGCAAGCATGTTGTTAATCTCTCTATAGAGAAGGCCATGCTCAACTCTGTAGCGACTTGGATCATCGGTGGGTAATGAAGCACCTAGAGAGTCAAAGATGGTTGAGTAATAATGTAGTGATCCAACAAAGCGGTCGAGGAATGATCCTCCAGGTGTTATATCCTGTTCAACCAATGTGATAACTCTTGGTGCTAGTTGTTGAAGTAGCCTCATTGTTTTCCAGTCAGGTCCTGTGGCATCATATAACGAGTGTTGTAACCAATGTACTGCTACGGTCTCTCCTCGGCGGACTTGAATCGTTGTTGGAAGGTCGATATCACCGAACTTCTTTGCAATTGGGTGGAATTCAAATGACAACCCTAGTCGCTTTGCAAAGTTGGATAGTTGTTTTCCTGTCTCTACCAAGAGGTCCATAGACGAGCCCATTCCCGTCATCCGAACGTGTGGAGGGCCTTCGATTCTAGTAGCAAGGATATGAAATAATGCAGGCCATTGTAGTCCTTGCATGATATCGAGATCAATTATATGAACCCTGTCCCTTTGATGGAAAGCTTCTAGGATAGCCTGGTTAGAAGTGAAGTGTGCAAATTTGATAAAGGGGGAGATGTTATTGAAGAATTGGAAGGCACCATGAACACTTTTATGGTTGATTAAGGGGGTACATATACCTAGCCAGGAGTTCATAATTCTACTAGACATGGCCATAGAAAAATATGCGACTATCCTCTCAGCACAAGATGCCCCATATGGTGAAGCCATTTGGGTGAGCTCAAGTACCATTCTATGAGCTTCGCCTAAATTGTCTACTGAAATGGCAACAGCACATTCAAGAAGAAGAGTTAATAAACTCAATCCATGTTCATCTAACCTGTTCATAGCTTTGCTTCCTTCGTTATTGTTACAGCTACTTTGATGTATATTCCATTGAATCCCGCCAACATTACCATTAACATTAAGACTATAGTTTCTTCTTGCAGTTTTTTGAGGTCTACATGAATCACCTATAGCTTGCACCATGAAGTTCTCTGCAGTAGTTGACACAGCTGTTTCAGTCTGAAAACTATTGGTGGTTGCAGTCTCAGAGAACTGCCGCGCTACATGTTCCATCCAATCTGAGACTTCAAACTTCTCCATTGTATTTGATTGATTACCCATCATTGGCCTTGATAAGGAATTTGTATGAAGGGCTGTCGCGGAAAAAGTGATTGGAGGGTTGCAGTCCCATTGTTCATGGGGTTGATTAATGAAGTCTAGACCTCCATGAACTACTTCAAACTCTCCCTTCATCATGGTGCTTGTTTCTACGATAGCTTTAGTTTCACTTACTGTGTTTAGAAGACTAAGTGAAAGGAAAGTAGAGGACAGGGAGATTATTAAGGAGTCATGCAGGCCATATTTCTAAGTTGCATACTTGATCAAAGTAGGACCAATGACATGGTCATTAACTAGATTCTAGAACAAATTTTCAGTTGTTTATTCCATACCTGGCCGGCATAGAAAGACATGGAGAAGAAGATAAATAACCAAAAGCCAAATTAACGTCAGTTTGGTAGTGATTTACTAAATATTTTAAATGAATGAAGGTTTTGTTTTATGGGGGCTTCAACCTAAGTAAAGAAAAGCAAAAATTAAATCTTATTTGGTACGGTGTACTAGAATTAAGTATTACAGGTGCTAGTGGAATTAGAAAGACTGAGATAGAACAACTGCCCACCAAATTAAATATAACTAAATGAATAATGCTTACTAATTGTTAAAAAGAATATATATTTATACTTAAATCAGTTGCCATTTATATATGCAAAATCACCTATGTGTTATGTGATGTAGATCTTTGTTTGAATAGTTCTTTATATGAATTTTATGTTGGCTTGTTGGTAATTGACCTGATAATGATCCCCAGACTATAGCATGAGACAGATTAAACACTGATATGGAGGCCGACGACATAAATATCGTGGTCACATCACTGACTGAGTAAAAATATAGTAACCAATGAAATTAATCTAATTACTACTCTAAAGCCGTTTATTGATACTTTAGCTAAGGTGTTGGTCATGGAGAAATTAATCAACATGCTGTGCAGATGCCCAGTAAGGGAAGAACTTCATTTTGTTCCATGATCTTCAAAACAGAGAACATTACTACTTCATGCCTACTGTTTTTTGGTCCTTAGAAAAATAGGCAAATTTAGGTTTTATATTGCAATTAATTGGCACTAAGTACTTCTGTACGCAAGTTGTTACTAAAATGATGATAGATTTATAAGAGGACCGTGTTTGCATGGATGGAGTTCAGGAGGTTGGCAGTATCACTTGCGCGGTTGCATCCAGTACTGTAATAAGCAATGTTAATGTCGTTTTTACTTTATAATGTTAGTTGATGTTGATTACCTTGGTTCACGGGGACCAAGTGACAGGGTCCAAACAATCCAATTCAATTTTAAATTAACAAATTGACAACAGCTGCTTGAAGTAGCTAATTGTAAAAGAAGAACTTAACATTTTTCTCTTGCAACTCTTTCCAAATGAGCTGAGAATACTGGAAATATGGAATGACTATTCCTATGATGCAGATCTCTTGTTTTTTTCCTCAAATCAATCCAAATATACTTAACCTAGACTCATAGTGAACCATATAGGGAATATACCCTTAAAATAGGGCGGCGGTATCTACACCCCTTTGCTAAATCTCATGGTTACAGCACCCCTCCATTAATTGAGAGACATGCAGTACGGTACACACCTCCAGTCCTCCATTATTCTCAGGCACAGAACAAAGCGCCCCCTCATCTCAATAAAATATTTTTGAGCCAAAAAATAGAATGGAAAAGGAAAATAGAATTGGCATAGGAGGTGTAAACCACCACAAAGATAACTAATATGACAATCTGCCTCCACCATCTTTGATTACCACCATCATAGATCTCCATAGACGACCTAGTGTATTATCAGGGCATTCACTTGAGGGCATCTCCAATGGAGAGTGTAAAAATCCACCTCCACATAGGCGCCATTAGGATTATACACTTTATCTAAATCCCAAATACATAAAGTGTATATTTACTATTTGTGGCTATTCCAATGGTAGGTGGAGGCAAATGTGTAAAAATAGATAACAACGGACTTAAACTGTCACAGCCCATTCAAAATAATGAAAAATGATGGGTTTGGTCAGTCACAAAAGCTTAAAACAAATAGTGGTCCTCTTTCATACATTATTCAAAGTAACGTCCTTGTTTTGTAATAGTTGTAAATCACTGAGCGACGGACTTAGACTGTCGCAAACAGGAAAAAAAAAATAAAAAAAAAAAAAAACTTCAAACGTGAGTTGAAGTGATGTCCGAGTTTTTAAGTTAAACAGACGTTACTATAAGTGACGTCCGGGTTTTTTTTTATTAACTAAGGGCATCTCCAATAGGGAGTGTAAAATTACACCTCCACATAGGCACCACCTAGGTGCCATTAGGATTTTACAACTTCAATTATAAATTATTGTAGAGGCCATAAATATCCACTCTCTATTATATTCCCAATGGAGAAGTGTAAAAAAGTCCAATTTTAAACTCGGACATCACTTGAAGTGACATTCGAGTTTAAAATTTTCAAATTGTGACTTTAGAGATAGATAGGGACGACACTCCAAGTGATGTCCGAATGTTTTTTTATTCAGACGTCTGTTCGAGTGTTGTCCGGGCTTTTTATTAGCTGATAGCGAGAGGGGGAATTCCCCATGCACCATCTCTATTAACTAATACTCTATTACCTACGGTATAACACTCCTATTAGAAAGAGTTTTTTTATATTTGGGGTGTAAAATTTCCACTCTATACATTTTACACGCCCCATTGGAGATGCCCTAATAGCGAAATGGGGAATTCCCCACCCCATCTATTGACTAATAACTTATTACCTATGATATACAACCCCTATTGGAAGGAGTTTTTTAGCATTTGAAGTGTAAAATTTACACTTTCACTTTATACTGTTTACACCCCCCATTAGAGATACCCTGAATACCCTCGAGTTTGCCAAAAAAAAAATAGTAATCTTACTAATTAACTTGGCCCATTAGTTTTTACTCTTTAGCATAGAAAAGGCTTTCCCCATTAGTTGACAAATTATTTTTAACATTTTAAATCATGGACTTTGTATTGTAGGCCCAAGTCCACACTTTTAAAGCTTTATTCTAAACTATATCTTAATATTAAAGCTCCTACAAGGGGTATTTTTTGAACTTTATTAAAATTCCACGTCATCTCCTATTAAAATGGAAATTTCTCTTATATTTGAAAAACGAGAATCTTTTATTTTACAATGGGAATTCTTCATCTCCTATTATAACGGGAATTTTTCTCCTATTAAAACAAATTCTAACACTTCTAATTAAAGCGGGAATCATTCTCCTATTAAAATGGGAATTCATCCCTTATTGAAAAGAGAAAATCTAGCATATCTAATTAAAATGAGAATTATTCCCCTATTAAAACAAGATCTCTCTCCTAATTAAAAAAATGGGTTTTTAAAATTTAATTAAAACTTCATTTAAAACAATTTGTTAGAAAAATAAAACGGGTTAGCCACTAAAACGGTAGTTCCAATTTTCTAAAAAAAAATCTAAATGTTTTCAAAAGAGCCGGTGCGCCTACAAGCTAGTCTTAATATTAAAGCTCCCACAATGGGTATTTTTCGAGCTTTATTAAAATTCCACGTCATCTCCTATTAAAACGAGAATTTCTCTCCTATTTGAAAAACGGGAATTTCTCTTCTATTATAACGAGAATTTTTCTCCTATTAAAACAAATTCTAACACTTTTAATTAAAGCGGGAATCCTTCTCCTATTTAAGATGAGAATTCCTCCTCTATTGAAAATTAAGCGAAAATCTAGCCGTGTATCTAATTAAAATGGGAATCATTCTCCTATTAAAATAGAATCTCTCTCCCAATTAAAAAAAATGGATTTTTAAAACTTAATTTAAAACAATTTGTTAGAAAATTAAAACGGGTTAGCAACTAAAACGGTAGTCTCAATTTTGTAGAAAAAATATAAATGTTTTCAAAAGAGCCGGTGCGTATGCACGGGCCTACAAGCTAGTTAGTAATTATTTTTCTTTCTAGTGAATTTCCCCAAATTTTTTTCCTTCTCTTTTATTTGGACTTTTTCTCATATTCGATTGGGCAGGATACTTGTATAACTTTCTATTTTTTGTGTCCTCAAGATTTAACGAAATTATTCGTTAAATTGTGATTTGTTTTTATCATGACACTAAATAAATTTTTGTTGTTAAATTTCTGACTTGAATTGAACCTTCTATTTTTTGTGTCCTCAAGATTTTACGAAATTATTCGTTACTTGTTTGTATGTGATTTTTATTTTTTATTAACATGATACTAAAGAAATTTTTGGTTGTTGATTTTTTTACTTGAATACCCTCGACAAAACTCCTGGGTCCGTCCCTAATCGTCACCATGATATAATTTGCCACCACCACCATCCCTCATCTCACCACCTTTATCTTTTCACCACAACTTATTTTTCTGTCACCACTATCTCCACATATAATCACTATCAAATGTGTTGCCTCACAATAACACATTTTTGTCCAGTATGTGTCTCACGGTATTTAACTTCCGTAACTTCTTGGTTTCCATGGTGATTGGTTGTCGTGGGATTGCATCATTCGTAGCAACCGTATACTGTGACGTCACATTTGATATGAATTAATTTTGAACCTGATTACAATACTACTCTGTTTAACTAATTTCGAACCTGATTACATGTTTAAAGATTATATGAATATATTAATCTTTAAAAAACGTTAAAATCTAAACGAAATCGCTTAGATATGATAAAGAGATTATAGATTTGATAAAGAAATAATTGAAATTACCTGAAGAGATTGTAGATTTGCTGAAGATAGCGATTTGAGGATCGATCAAATATTATGAAGATTTTGAGAGTGGTTTTTTAGAGTGATTTTGAGAGTGAAAAATAGGTTAGAGAGAACGAAACAAGTTTTTTCTTATTTTGGTGAGAGAGAACGAAACAAGTTATTTTCTATGGGTTGTGATAATGTTATCCGACGCTTAGGGGAGTTCAACGACACGTGGTGGGCATACTCACAAAAATACAAAACAAAAGTGTCGGTAGCTTTGTCTTTTTTTTTTAAAAATCTGGTGTAGTGGACCAACCCAAAAACTTCCAATCCAATTATATATATATGTATCCCACTCCCACAACAACCAATTGCCGTAAGTTATAGGTTTCCACAGTGACATGTTGTCGTGGAATTGCATCTGTGGCGGAATTCTTGTGTCGTGGCTCACCATCTATTTCAGAACTTCATTACCGTAGTCAATTTAAAGATTTAATTTTTCGATGAGTCATGGTCATAGTTAGCAATTCGTAATTCATAATGTGGCAAAAATTCAATAAGAAAAATACTCGAATAAAAAAATTCGAGTTTCGATGAGAATTCATTTTTTCAATATGGATTAAAAAAAATGGAAACGGCAAAAGTTCAGTTCGTAAGTAATTCGAGTATAATAAGAAGCTAAAAATAAAAAAATACGAGAAAATTTTATTTCATACTCAGCAGACTTATAGTGAAAACACGATAAATTCGCCAAATTGCTAACAATGAAATCAATGCGGGGGCAAATTATTCGAGAATTAATGATTTCTTACTGAATTAACAAATTATTCCGTATCATTGAAAAATATGACCTTTTTAAAACGTTTTCCGAATTAAACAAATAATTCGCTAACTATGGTTGTGGTTTGAGTCGGTGGTTGATTGCCCTGTATTTCTATTTTCCACATTTGGGATTGTCGTGGGTAGACAAGAGCCTTGCAATTTTCTTGGCGGCAAGTGATTTCTGTCGAAAAGAATGAACTCACGAAAGCCCACCCACTGTCGTCCAAAAATAGGAACTGGGGGTGTAAACCCATTTTTGATAAGGGAACAAAACTGAAAAGGACAAAATTCCGAAATAATAAACCCAAAAGGCCACCGTAATTTCAAAAACACTATTTAGGACAATAGTTGACTTTGGAATTGAATGACTCAAATATCCCCACAATTCCCCAAAAATATGATTCTATCCCTATTCATATACCACAAAATATCCCAAAACAAAATCCCAAACCCAAATTTGAGAGTGAGACTGAAAATACCGAAAAAACTTTCCCCAAATTTAAAAACCCGCAATTGAACTCGAAGATGTCAATTTCTCCATCTAAAAGTGATCAGATTGAATGTGCTAATGATGACGGAATTAAAAACTTTCTCACAATGTGGAATCAAAAGAAATTTTTGGACATTTTTTTGGTGAAGAAGAAGAACAAGAAGAGATCAATGAAGAAGAAACTAAAGATAATGAGAAATTTTGTAGAATAGATTCATGCAAGCTAGTTTACTGTGCTGGAAGGTAAAGCTTATTGTGCTAAGCATTTCACACAATTTGTAGAAAATTTAGAAGGCAAAGAAGATGACGAAGATGCTGGAAGTGAAGATGACACAGAAAATGACGATGAAGAGAGTGAATTTGATGAAGTGGATGAAGGTTTTGAGGATGATGATGATGGAGAAACTGAGAGTAAAGAAACACTCGCGGTAACAAATTTGCATCTTAATTTTTCATTTCATTTTGATATGCATCAAAATTAAATTGTTTCATGTGTTCTTGTGATAATTTTGGGTATGCATGCACTGCTGTGCATACCTAAATTCGGGTGTAGTGCATACCTAAATTCATGAACACCCGAATTTAGGTATGTACTAGACAACCGTGCATGCCAAATCTGCATGTGTTCTATGCTTATTCATAACATTTCTTTTGCCAATTCATAACAAAGTTTATTTGCCTGTTCATATGAATATTTTGGTAGAGTTGAAAAAAAAAATCATGGTATGCACAGTTATGAGTGCATACTATAGATTTGTATTGCTATTTTGCTCAGTTAAAAAATTCACGGTATGCACAATTATCAGTGCATACTATAGATTTGTATTGCTATTTTGCTCAGTTGAAAAAAATCATGGTATGCACAGTTATCAGTGTATACATTAGATTTATAATGTTGTTAAGGGCCGGCCCTGGGCCTATGCTGTCTAAGCCTTTGGATAGGGCCCCCAAATTAAACCGAAACTAAAAGCCCCATTAAGCTATACAAAACCCACTATGGTATTAAAACTCCAAACAATAGCCCAGAAAAAGTAAACAAATAGGCTCCATGTTGCGGACTTTGCATTGGGCCTTTGGAAACTTAGGGCCGGCCCTGATGTTGTTTCGCTAAATTGAAAAAAAATCATGGTATGCACAGTTATGAGTGCATACTATAGATTTGTATTGCTATTTTGCTCAGTTGAAAAATTCATGGTATGCACAGTTATCAATGCATACTATTGCTATTTTGCTCAGTTGAAAAAATCATGGTATGCACAGTTATCAGTGCATACATCAGATTTATAATGTTGTTTCACTAAGTTGAAAAATTCACGGTGCATACTATAGATTTGTATTGCTATTTTGCTCAGTTGAAAAATTCACAGTATGCACAGTTATTAGTGCATACTATAGATTTGTATTGTTATTTTGCTCAGTTGAAAAAATCATAGTATGCACAATTATGAGTGCATACATTAGATCTATAATATTGCTTTGCTTACAATTTTTTAAATAAATGCTTCTTCAATACTTATGTAGGAACTCAAAAGGAAAAACATGATGGAGAAGTGAAAGAACAAAAGGAAGAAGATGGAATCTAGTGGCAACAATAGGAAGAAGACAAAACCGGTTGGCAACAAAAGGAATAAGAGAACAGAAAAAGAGGAAGAAGTTTCGGTGCTCGAGAAGAAAAGGCCTAAGGCAAAGCCGCCACAATGCAGAAGAAATTTCAAATGGATGTATAGACTAATTGAAGAAAATAGGCCACAGATTGCAGAGGAATACGTGCGTGATGGCAATGGAGAAAACGCCATTTCGGAATATCTTTACCGCATTCTACAGTGGAAAAATTGTCAAAGGAAGTACTAAAAAGTCCTCCCAACAGATATTTAGTATCCTTAGAACCTACTCCCTAGATGATGATGCATTTGATATTGGAGGAAAAAAGATTAGTTTGACTTTAAAGGATACAATTTTGATTCTTGGGCTGCCTCAAGGATAGAGATTCCTAGAGCCGAGTTGTAATCATCGACACTTGAAGACAAACATGCAGTCGAGGTTCATGTTAAAGTATTTTCGTGGAGTAAAAGAAATAAAATCCAAACACATTCTAGCAAGCATTAAACAAACATTGGTGAGCACAGATGCACATAGGCATGATGACTTTGCTAGGCTTGTTTCCTTATATGTTATTACTACCATCCTCTTCGCCAATTCAAGCTATAGGGTCTCCAAATACTTAGTTGAGTGTGTGGAAGATTTCAGAATTATGAACAAGTTTTGTTGGGCATAACCAGTTTTGGAGGAATTGAAGCATCAAGTGGTAAATGAGTATAACGTGCAGAGAGCATTTAGTGGATGTACTTTATTACTTTTGGTAAAAAGAAATTTAGTTTCTTTTGTTTATATACTCCTTGCAACATAGTTTGTGTTTACTTCATTTTCTAATTTAGTTTTTGTTGTGGACATTACAGTTTTGGCTGTGCGAGCACACCAAACTAGTAGGGAAAGTTAAAGGCCAAGAAGAGGTAACACCGAGGTGTGCAAGGTGGGATCTACACATACTAGATAAGGCTTTGAAAAGGTTCCCTCTAAACTCATTGGAGGGAGATAAGGTACGTATTGCAATTATTTTATCACAACTAACCCTTTTGCTTATAAGCCACTTAAATACTTACTTGTTTAGTTTTCAAAGACTTTTGGGCATGCACATACATTTGTGCAAGCACACCACAAGTTACTATTTATTTTATGGTAATCCAGTGGTATGCACCGACTTTTGTTTTAAAATTTTACAACATACTTGGTTTAACACAATCTGATTATGATTATAATGCATATATACATGTCTTTAGTAGCAAAGTCTAGAAAATGGTGGAGAGAGCAATCTAAAGCAAATAATTAACACCATCGAGCTTGATGTCGATTATATTGGCATCCCATTAAATGTTGACAACCATTGGACAATGCTACTCCTAGAATTCTCAAGAGGAGCATCAACTGAATGGAGTATTTTTTACTCTGCTAGGGCAGGTGCCAAAGACGACAAAACAAGAAAAGTTGCAAGAGTGCTGGTAAGTTACAAAACACATGCAAAAAGAAACAATTAATTTGGCTTGCCATCTATATGCAACAATAGCATATTGTTTGAAAACTAACAAAATTGTTTGTTGCAAAACAGAAAGGGAAACTAATAGAGGCCATTAATGAGCGTATTCAAAGGGAGGGGAATGTGATGGCTCAACTCATTAAAGAAAATAAAATAGCCACTGGTGATTGTCTTTAACAAGAAACAGCGTAAGTACTTTCATAATCCATGAAATTAGCATATTTTGAAAATCATTTTTGACTATTATTTTGTTATAAATTATAACGTTTTTTTTTTCTATAATGCAATGCAGGACTGATTGTGGATTGTACGTATGCAAGTTGATGGAATATGTAGTGAAAGGTAAGCCTAATCATTTCAAAGAATTCACCCGAGAAGATGCACTTTGGATGCAAGGTGACTTTGCAGTCCGCTTACTCAATGACCCTCCAAGAAGCTGGAATTTGCTATCACAACAGACAACGGAATCATATTGTAATAAAGAGTTATTTGAGGAACAAATCTTGTTGGAGGTTGACAGAGTGGAAGAAGAAGAAATGAAGAAACATGAAGAACAAAAAATGTAAGCGAAATTTGATACGAACACAGGAATTTGATTGTGGAAATGTATGTTGGTCGAATGGATGAAATTGTTAGTTGCAACTTTCAAGTGCCATTGATGTATGTTTTTGTTGGATAATGAAGTTAATAAGTTGAAAACAAGTACTTTTTTAATAAATGTTACAATATTTAGTTTACATTATATATTTTTATTTTAATGAATTTAATTCATGCAATTGAATATAGTATAAGTATTAATTGTGCGTTAACCAAGTCTACATGTTGTGGCTTTGTACAAAACAAACAAAAAAAAATCTATGGTGCATACCATGTCAGTGCAGGATACATTGTTTCTGAATTAACTGGTAATGTTTCAACCACACTACATGTCTCTCCTCATGGATTTGCTTAAATGCAGCTTGAGATGGTTGTGTGTATGTATTGTGGTAGTTGACAATCAGTTTTTGTTGATGAACTACCACCACCAAAAGGCAAAAACTGTCAGTGCACACCCAAAAGAGGGTATGCACCAAAGTCCGTGCATACCCTTTTAAGTGTGCACTGAAAACTACGCATACCCTCTCACATACAAAAATAATGTGGACTAACAGGAGATGAAATTCCAGGATAGATACGTAAACAAAACAATGGAACCAACAAACTAAAATAAACTTTTATTGAATTCTGACATAATATCTAATAGAGAATCATGTATGTTTACTTGAATGTATGTGCAATTTCCTCTATGTTTATTGACATTGAAAAAAAATAATTGCAACATTAGAATGCCTTACTCCTTTCCCACTCATTCCTTTGGTATGCATTCTTTTCCCCAGTGCAAGTCTTGTGATTGTGGTAGTCCGTCGAATGACATTTTCAGCACTTATGACGCTTGTTGCGCATTGCACCCGTATTCTCAATTCTCTTAGAACATGGTTTGCCATGACCCCTCTTGACATCTGGTGGCAGCACTTGAAGGAAGTCGAGATCTCCTTTAGCATTTCATGGTTATCTATAGCACTAATACCATGAGAGTAGCAATTATAAAATGACGAGGTGTGGAAAGCAATATCAATATAGCCATAAACAAATTCTCCACTACACAAGATGGATTCAATTGCATGAATATAAGGGAAACCGTCTATCTTCCAATTATTACAAGTGCAATCTCTAGATATCAAGTCAACACGATACTCACTATTCTTCGAAATCACTTGGAACACATAATCATCATACCTTATCACATCCAAAAACTGTGCTTTCTCAATCCTCTCAGCTAACTTCAGTTCCATTTGAGGACAAAGAATGGTAGCCCAACCCTTAGAATCCTTCCTCCATTCAGTCGCCATACTCATCATTTTCTTTCTAATTTGATCTAACATGGAGGTGATGGGGAGAAAATATTCGTCTTTTACCCAACTATTGAAACACTCTGCTAGTGAAAAACACATCTCCCCATATCTTGAACCGCGAAAACATAAATTTGCCCAGTTCTCCAAAGAAACTCTAGCTAAAAATCTATCCACTTGATCACCACTAATTGTTTGGAGCTCAACCATTTTCCCTTGAAACTTGTCGTGTGTGGGAGCATATGCACAATCGAGAATAACTTGACTAAGTGTCTACTAACTGAATTAGTCTTTGACAAAGCAGCTCTCAAGTTGTTCTTCAAGTGCCAAAGACAGAAGCTATGATATGAACTTGGGAAAACTAGCGGAATGTTAACAAGCAACCCATGGTGCCGATCGCTTTAAAATGTATACCTCCTCTCGTATCCAAAATCCCCTTTAAACTTATCAAGAAACCAATACCAGTTAGTGTCATCTTCACCATCAACTACACCCATGGCAGAGGATATAAACCTAAATAAATAAAAGAACACAATATAAACTTTTACAGTATAATGCTAAGGTGTGCACGCATACATGCATCCGCATACCTTTACCCCCTGCATAAACAAGAAGGAAAACAATTGAACTAAAATAGCAAATGCTTACCTTGATCACCGTTCTTCGCAGTTGCCACCATCAAACAACCTTTGTACTTTGTAATCAAGAATGTTCCGTCTAAATACACCATAGGATGACAATACTTGAATCCATGAATGCAAGCCTCAAAGGCTATGAATACCCTCTCAAACTTACATATCTCCTTATTTATTGGTAGGTCAATACAATTCCCAAGGTGTCTTCTCATCAACTCCTCTATATACCAGACCAACTGGTGGTAAGAAATACCTTCCCCACCATACAACTCCTTTAAAGCCAATTGTTTCCCCATATAGGCAACATGTTTCTTCACAGTCAACCCATACTCCTTTTTAAAGTAACGAATTATCGTCTTCACCGGTATTGAAAGTGTATCACTTACATAATCCATAATCAAACTCTTCACAAAATTACTAGTCATTGGAGGATTATTATAGTCTTTACACGCAAACCCGCAAGTATGAATAGGGTTTATTTTCCTAATTGCAAATGCACCAAAATTATCTGAGGCATGGATTAACCATAAACAATTTGTCTCCAATCGCTTCCCACAAATAGCTATAACTCTACACTCGTCATTCTTAGTGAACTTATACTTATATCTAGTGGCAATAGAAAACTTGAGAACTTTCAAACGAAATTCAGCCGCACCTAATTCAAACCTCTGCCCAACACCCCCACTGAAATTATACACCCAAGCAATTGTCTTATACTCGTCATTCCCACAAGCACCAACCACCAACGAGTTTGAGCTACTAGATTCACCCGGAGCATAACTACTACAAGCAAGAGCAGGAACACTACAAGCAAGAGCAAACACATTACAAGCAACTTTAACCTTCACAGTTAACTCTTTCTTTGCAACAAAGCAATAACATGCCAAAGAATGTATCTCTTCATCGGTCTCAATCATGTTGCCCTTGCCATCATGGAAAAAAGACAAATTAAAGGAATTCGAACCCAAATCATACCACTTGTCACTCAATTCACGTTGAAGATCATCCAAACAAGTTTCCAACCTGATACGAATGTGCAACGAACCTCCTTTATAACAAAAAACACCCACCACACAAAAATTCATAGCACAAAATCAACCAACCACATCATTAAGAAAATATGGTATACACAGTTGTTAGTGCATACTCAAAAAGTTAGATCCATGACGATTTAAATATAGGAAGCAACTTGGCGTAAATGAGCCACATATATTAATAAGATAGTTAACAAACAAAAAAAAAATAGTAAAAACACCTTCTAATTCAACAAACAAATAAAATGAATCAAAACAAACATCGAATCAAATCAATTTCGATTTGAATAATAAAGTTGAGACAAACTTTCAAATCGAATCGAATGAAATGTAGAACCTCTAGATTCAGCTTTAATCTTCAATCGAAAACTATCAATCTTGTGTTTCATTTTTGCTTCGCTTGATGGTTTCTCCAATTTTTCTGTTTCTAGTTCAAATGAATGACTTATATACTACGAAGCATAGAAGGGTATAATTGGATCAAAAAGAAAATAAAAAGTCAAGTCAACATGGACTTGTCCTTTTGAATGATTAAAAACAAAAAACCAGTTTTATTAGTGATTATGATGTCTAACTTGTCCTAACCAATGATTTGTAAATCTGGCTAGTTTTTATCAGTGATAAAAACTAGAATTAGGGACTTTTGGCTTATTTATTGTTCTGATAAAGGATATAAATGGTATAACCATTTTTCTAGTACCCTTTAGCCTTGCCAATCCCACAATTTTGGGTGTAAATATCGCTCTATTAAAATATATACAGGGAGTAACTCTCTGGACAATTCGGAGGAAAAAGTAACTCTCTGAACCATTTTTTTTAAATCACTTACAAGGACTAGGTAGATAAAAGGTCAAGTATACTCTTGACGCGAAATTAAAAACGGCTTGGATAGATGAAAAGTCAAGTTACTCAAAGTATACCCCTGGCGCAAAATAATAAATGGTCCGGCCCAACCGAAACGACCCTGTATATATAGTATGAACTCCAATATGTATTCTTACTGATCATACATTATGTTGAGGTATGAACAATGATTGTTCATAGCCAAAATAAGTATGAAAACAATCACTGTTCATACTTGGTTGTTCATACCTTAATATGAGCTATGAACACTCAGTGTTCAATTCATATATGAACAATCATTGTTCATACTCATTAAACAATCAATATTCATACCTTAACATAATATATGATCATTAAAAACACCTATTAGAGTATGAACAATCATTGTTTATACCTATTTGGGGTATAAACAATTACTGTTCATATATCAACATGAGCTATGAATAATCATTGTTCATATCATACCTCAACATAATGTATGATCAATAAGAACACCTATTGGAGTATGATCAATCATTATTTATATCTCAACATGAGCTATGAACAATCATTGTTCATACATTAATATACTGTATAAGGCATAGTACAAAATATCAGGATATGGATATTTATCGATATTCAATTTCTGAATATGTATTGTGGATATATCCCCCTCTTTAGGGATATTTGACATTGTTTCACATGCAAATATCGTAGATATATCCAAAATATCGACAAATATCATAGATATTGTAGATATTTCTTGATATATCATGATACATTATTTATATTTATTTGAAATATAATGGTAAATATTAAATAAAATTGTTATATACACAAAATATCGCCAAATATTGTAAAATATCCCCAAATATCATAAATATCATTGAAATATCACTGATATTTGCAGTCGTATATATCTCTGAACATATCGTGATATTTATATATCTTTCTTTGAAATCTCGATAGATATCCCCAAATATCGCGATATATCGGAATATTTTGTACTATGGTATGAGGTACATTAACCTATTTGCATATATCAACATAAGGTATGAACACTCATTGTTCATAACAAAACAATAGAAAGGGTAAAATCAGAAAATATTAATTTCAAATCTTAGTTATTTGTCTTTATGGATTATTTTCACTCGAAAATTGATTTTCAAGGTATTTTCACCCGAAAATTGTCTTTGGGAGTGATTAAAAAGTGATTAAAATAAGAGGTTGTCTCTTTTTGTTTTGACCTATTGGATCCTAAGAGAATGTCCTCATAGGGATGAGCTTTTTTTCAAAAAAGATTTTTCTTACCATTGGATGTGTGATCCAAATCGGTTTCACACTTCTCGAGAAATACAACATTCTCTCATCTTCTCTCTTATCTTTTTTGTTTTTGATTTTCATAAAATTTTGGGATCACAAATCTTTTTGGATCCAAAAAATCCTTTTTTTTTAAATCCCTAAACATTTTATTTTTTCAAAAAATGTTTTTTCACTAATAAACACTTTTTAACAATAAATAAATAGGATCCAAACACCCCCTAAGGCTAATTTCACTCAAAAATTAGCCTTAGAACCAAATTCTTGTAAAATATACAGAGAATTCATTCATTCACTGTACCTGCCGCCCTACCTGCATTTGTGCTCTATGAATATTGAACATTTCCACAATGGAATCACAAGTATTTCTCCTTGTGAGAATGATCCAATTTTATCCCTGAAATCTGAAAACGACTAGTCCTTTGGTTGATACCCTATCATTAAACATGTCTTCTAATCAGAAGTTAATAATAGTGATGATGTGTTTAAAATAAAATAACAAACATAATTTCATGATCCGACGTGTTCTAATCATAGTTTAATGGTTGATTTAGTCCACAAATTAATTTTCTTCTCTAAACCATTATTTGGCATATATATATATATATATATCAGTTCTAGGTAGAGGAGGCCGTGCAAATTATTGCCACTTGGCACTCACCCCGAACCTTTTTTTTTTTTTTTTTCAAATGGGCCAAAGCCCAAGTGAGAGTCCAAACACACATTTTGAGCAACGAAGAACGATGTACTCCCCAGCTATTGGCAATTTTATTGATTTGATTCAATTTGATGGAGACACAAAGGCTAATTTATTTGTTAAAAACATGCATCACCTCAAAATCATTGAAACAAGGAAAACTTGTGCACCAAAAAATAGTCACACTTGACCTGCAAAACAACATTTCCTTGTGCAAACAACTTATAAATTTCTACTTCACTTGCCATTTATTTGAATCTGCACGGCTAGTTTTTCAAACTATAGAAAACCCATATGATATTTCATTATGGAATGGCCTTATATCAGCTTATACTAAGCACCACATGTACAATGAAGCTTTAACTCTCTTTGACAAGTTGAAAATTTCCCCATACCTTAAACCTGATAATTTTACTTACCCAAGTGTTTTAAAGGCATGTAGTGCATTGGGTAATGCACAAGAAGGGAAGAAGATTCATACCCAAGTTATTAAATCGGGGTTCGATTTCGATGTTGTGGTTGTAAGTACTATTGTTGGCATGTATGCAAAATGCAATTTATTTGATTTGGCAATCTGCTTGTTCAATGAAATGCCTGAGAAAGATGTGCCATCTTGGAATACTGTGATATCTTGTTATTATCAAGATGGGCAGCCTGAGAAAGTATTGGACATGTTTGAAACGATGAAGAGTTTGGGGTTTGAGCCTGATTCAGTGACTTTTACGACTGTTTTTTCTGCGTGTACTAAACTTTCGGAGTTGGATAGAGGGAGGAAAATTCATGAGGATCTGGTGAGAAGTGGATTTGTTTTGGATGGATATATTAGCTCTGCTCTTGTTGACATGTATGGAAAATGTGGTTATTTGGATATGGCAAGAGCTGTTTTCGAGCAGATTCCTAGAAAGGGTGTAGTGTCGTGGAATTCCATGATCTCTGGGTACAGTTTGAAAGGTGATAGCTATTCATGTGTTAAGCTATTTCAGAGAATGAACGAGGAAGGAGTGAGACCCACTACGACTACTCTAAGTAGCTTGTTAACAGCTTGTTCTAGAACAGCTAATCTACAAGAAGGGAAGTTTATACATGGGTACATTGTAAGAAACCGAATAGAACCTGATATTTTCATCTATAGCGCACTTATTGATCTTTACTTCAAATGTGGAAGTGCTGACTTGCCTGAACATATCTTTAAACGTATGCCCAAGACTCATGTTGTAGCTTGGAATGTGATGATCTCAGGGTATGTGATGGTAGGTTGTTACTTTGAGGCTATGCGCATCTTCAGGGACATGAAAGATGGTAATGTGAGGCCCGACGCAGTTACATTCACTAGTGTCTTACCAGCTTATTCACAACTAGCAGCTCTAGAGCAGGGTAGAGAAATTCACTACCTAGTCATTCAAAATAGACTGGAAAATAATGAGATTGTTATGGGTGCATTACTAGATATGTATGCAAAATGTGGTGCTATGGTTGAAGCTCGTCGTGTTTTTGATCAGTTACCGGAAAGGGACTTTGTGTCATGGACTTCCATGATCACAGCTTATGGGTCACATGGTCAAGCTTTAGAAGCTTTGGAGTTATTCCATAAGATGGAACAGTCCAAGGCGAAGCCAGATAGGGTTACTTTCCTTGCTGTAATGTCTGCATGTAGCCACGGGGGTCTGGTGGACCAAGGGTGTCATTATTTCAATGTCATGACAAACAAGTATGGGATTAAACCCACATTGGAACATTACTCATGCTTGGTTGATCTTCTCGGGCGGGCTGGAAGACTGAATGAAGCTTATGGTATCCTACAAAGTAATCCTGCCATTAAAGAAGATGTTGGGTTGCTTAGCACGTTGCTTTCTGCGTGCAATATGCACAAGAATGTATACTTAGGAGAAGAAATAGCAAGATTGCTTATGAAGAAGGATCCTGATGATCCAGCCACTTATATAGTTCTATCCAACTTGTACGCTTCTGTTGGGAAATGGGGTGACGTGCGCAAAACTAGACTAAAGATGAAAGAGCTAGGGTTGAAGAAAAACCCTGGTTGTAGCTGGATCGAAGTTGACAAGAGACTAAACTCATTCTTTGTTGAAGATAAATCACACCCTGAGGTAGAACTGATACATGAATGTCTAGCAAATTTTATCAGACATATGGATGAGGAGGAACTGCTGTCATACCAGGAAAGGGAGCAGACACAAAGTTAATTTCTACTGAACACCTCCACATTCATTGTACTCCGCAGTCTCTGAATTGCTGGTTGCATTAGGCCATTAGGGTATTACAGTAAAGTAGCCTCTTTACCTGTAAATTAAATTCCCCCGTCAAAGAAATGTGTGGATCTGGAAAGGAAGCAGACTCAGGACCTTAAGCATCGCCACATGTAATGTTTGCCTAATCAGATCAAGTTGATCAGGAAAAGAGATATACAAGTACTTTTAGGTTTGTGAGCTGTGATAATTGTAGAACTTAATCTTGGTTGTAGCTAGCTGATTGCAGTGAGTTGTCAGACCACATGTTTGAGCTTGTAATTCAGATGTTTGGTCTAAATTTCTTGTGTTTATTCTTCTTTACCTAGATGGTGAGGGTCCAAGAGTGGTAACCACAGTTGCACATACAACAATGTAATACTTAATTTAATCCTGTATTTTTTTTATTGATTCACTTCAAATAAGTAACACAGGCTCTCATTATATCCCAAATACATGTTATGTACAAGTACATTTTAAGAAAAAGACTGTTTTGTATTGTGATCATACTGACATATCACGTATTGCAACTCATTTGGGTGGGATACTGGATACAAGCCTGACTAGTAGACAGCTGAGAAATCATAAACAACCACAGTTTGCTCTTCGGTATATTAAATCAAATGGGCACTCTTATTGCAATTGCACCGTATAGTATGATTCCTGAGCAGGATTATAGATTTTTGACAAGTCACTGTTGTCCCAAGGAAAGCTGAACCTGATGATGATTCATGGAAAGAAGTTGACAGTTAAGCTTGGAAAATAGCTCCCAAGATAGTCCCCATTTGAATGCCATGGAAGTATGGAACTCGCTCATCTGCAAGCTTTGTACCAACAGTAGGTTTTATGTGTTGGGAGATTTCACTAGAAAGTCACACCTCAATCTAGCTACTTTCTATCCCAAACGATTTCAACTTGGAGATCACACTAAGGAAATCACCCACCCAAGACTTTGGTAGTTATCACAACAAACTCAAACAAAAACAAAGCCACTAATTTATCATTACCCATAACAAGGGAAGTAAATATGCAAAGAGACACAAAGATTTAGGTAGTTCCGTAAATGTTACCTACATCCACACAAGAGCCGAGTTTCCTTTATAGCAAAGATTGGAGAGTTTACAAGAGATATCAATAATCAAGAACAAGATGCCTCACTCAAACCCTAGCTCAATAGAGCTCTCACAATACCCAAGAAATGAATCTCTCAAAAGTTATCTCAATAAGTTTCTTTATATAGGTGGGGAGAAAATTTCGTGAGAAAATGGATTTGGTTATTGAAATTTCGACAAACTATCAAAATTTCATAATATTTCGTCAAGGCAATTTTGGTGGTTCACTGGGCCATCAAACTTCTTTCGGTCGGTTCACTGGGCCATCCAAACTTCTCAAGGTTGGTCACATCGGGCCCGATCCCAAGGAAGAAATGTGCATGGATCTCGGTTGGTTCTCTTGGGCGTCCAAACTTCTTTCGGTCAGTTCCCCGGCCATCAAACTTCTCAAGGTTGGTCACATCAGGGCCGACTTGAAACGAGGAGTGAAAAAACTACACAAAAGTGGGGCCGTGCTAGCGGGCTCCAGTGAAAAACGGCTTAATCCGATATCTATGTTTCACAACTGTTTTAGTTCCTCAATACCATCACGGAGCAAAGCTTCGGCGGTTCCACAAACCCAACAATCTCCCACTTGAAACACATCCCGAGATTCTTCACATCTCAATTGTAACAACTCCATCCAAATCCAATTTACTAATGAAACACTTTCCCTCTCATCCAACATGGTCTTCAAAGCAAGAAAACCACCGAAGTTGAACACTTCAACTTCGTCTTCCACAACTTGACATAGACATGTCTCCGTGATACTCCATGAATAATACAATATCCATTTCACCGCTTCCCAATGATGTTTGCCAAGGTTAGCCACAAACCTCCATGCAACTCCCACCGCATGGGATATATCTTCCGGGTTGTATTCAACTACCATGCAAGCTTTTTCGGCTTGCACATCATATTCTCTCTATCCTTCCGTAGGAAACCCAACAATTGTCGCGTGTAAATCTCCTCAACATGGTCACAATGGAGGTGAGCAGTTTTCACATTTAAGCTGCTTAAGATTTAAACCTTCCGCATACAACAATACTAAACACTTGTCATTGCCAAATATTTCTTGGAACCATCATGTTCCTCCTTGACTCGATACACCCATTTGCTCTGTAGAGTCATGTCCTTGGGTACTTTGGCCAACTCCCAAGTGACACTAAAGGCGAGGGACTTCCCTCATCATGCATAACAAGCTCCCACTTTGCTAGCATCACCAACCTCCAATGCCGCATCATAGCAATGAGGTTCACCACCATCGATAAATAAATAGGTGGAGAGGGATATTCATGCTTTCGATGCAGGTTTCGTAACCTCCTTAGTGCACGTGGAGATGGACTTATCTCCGTAGTCTCTTCACCCGGTCACTACTATCATCATCATCCGACCGTGGAACTTCCACAACACCACGACTCATATAAGAGCCTTCCAACTCAACATACCGTGTCACTATCGTAGCTCCACGAGTCTGTTCTTCTTTTCTCGTCCTTGTACAAAACCATCTCACCGAACAAGGCATTTCTACTTTAATAATTTTCGGTTTTGGTCATCCCAAAACGATAACCAATCCATCGCCATATCCAATGAAGGTACACTTGACATCAAGCTTACTCCTAGCTTGGTCACTAGTGTGCACATAGGACTCACACCCAAACACTCTCAAATGGGAAGGTTCACATCCTTCCCACCCACATTCCTCACGAATTCTGAAATCCAAAGGTACCGATGGTCCTCGGTTGATCGGGTTTTGGAGGAACACTTTCTGCCCGATTGCTTTCATTCTGCTTAGTGTATGCGCGACACCTAGCCCTATATGTCGGTGTTCTAATCATCCGGCTTATGCGACCCCATTCTCCTGAGGTGTCCCCAAAAGTCTTTTCCATCTTGATGCCACTTTGTTAGCCTGATACTTCTCAAAACCTGAATCAACATACTTCCACTATTATCGGATCTCAACTTCTTCACCTTGAAGCATGTCTCATTCTCAACCATGGCCTTCCACGTCTTGAACACTTCCAATACCTCGGACTTGTGTCTCAAGAAATAGACCCACACCTTTCTAGTATGGTCATCAATGAAAGTCACAAAATATAACTTTCCGCCAAGTGAAGAGACATTAGCTGGCCCCCAGACATCTGTATGAATCAACTCAAGCTTCCTAGCTTTCAAAGTTCGACCCATCTCCTGAAAACTCACCCTTCTCTGCTTTTCAAACATGCAATTCTCGTAGAAGTCAAAGTCCGTCGACTCTTTTACCGATGGAGTGCCTACTTGCATTCCTTTCTCACTCGTGTGACCAAGTCTGCGGTTGCCAAACATTTGGATCCTCTTTGCCATTTTGCCCGCGATTTAGACCCACACCCATAATGCGGTCATGTAGAGAAACCATCCTTGTCGCCTTTAGCGACTATTAGATAACCCTTAGAGATTTCCAAGTATCCTTCGTGAAGATTGTAACAAATCCTTCACTAGCCAATTTGACCCATGAAATCAAATTCTTCCTCAATCCGGGCGTGTCGACATCCCTTAATAACCATGTCCTATCTTTCAACATGACAAACATCACCTTTGCCAACAATGGCACAAGATTTCATCACCAAGAAAGACCTTTCCAAGGTCACCTTTGGTGTAGTTCACAAAGAACTCTCGATTTGAGGTTACATGGAATGATCTTGCCGGAATCTAAAACCCAAGAGTCCTTATTGTTCTCCATCGAACATATCAAAGCATCATCTTCCACTTCAACTACATTAGCTTCTTGATTTTTCTTGTAGTTGTTATTCCTTGGTGTTTGGCATCGGTTACTATAGTGGCCAAAAACCACAATTATAACATATAATGATACTATCATCTCTAGGCTCATCACTAGGGGCATGAGAGTTCATTCTCCCCTTCTTTTTCTCGGTTACCGACCCTTGTGCATGTGCATCCGCTTTCTCTCGGTACTCAAAGCCGAACCGATGTCGAGGCCCCATCCGAACTCCTTCAATTTCCTCCGCTTAGTATCATACTAACCACATCGTCAAATTTCAACTTATTCATTCCCGTAGAGCCACTAATAGCAAACCCAGCCTTCCAACTTGGAGGCATTTGTCCTATTATCGCCAACGCTCTCACTTCATCACTAAATGTAATCTCAACCGACTCAATTGGTCTTTCGTTTGGTTGAATTCATTTAAGTGGTCCTTTTTTCTCCGACATTCTCATGGAGAAGAGCTTGGTAATCAAATAGACTTTGTTCAGGCGAAGGTTGCTTCATACATGCCGTTAGTGCCTTCATGAAGGCTCTTCTCATTTTAATATTGAAGGCCAACGACTTCGAGAGACTTCGGTTTGTCGCCAATGCTTTTCTATTTAGCAAATCCCATTCACTTTGCTTTCGCAACTTCACTGGCTTCTCTCCCATCAAAGGTTCATACAAATCCTTTTGATAGAGTATGTCCTCAATTTGCATCTTCCATAGCGAAGTTTGTTCCACAAACTTCTCTCTCTTATAGCTTTCCTTTTTTTTCGTCATGACTTCCACTTGAACCAATACAACGGTGGAGACTCTCTCAGAGGAATTTCTTCAAACACCTAGCTCTCAATGCTAAAGGTGGAGTCTTTCCTCACACACCTTGTTCAAATGATTCAAAACCGTGCTCTGATACCACTTGTTGGGAGATTTCACTAGAAAGTCACACCTCAATCTAGCTACTTTCTATCCCAAATGATTTCAACTTGGAGATCACACCAAGGAAATCACCCACCCAAGACTTTGGTAGTTATCACAACAAACTCAAACAAGCAAAGCCACTAATTTATCATTACCCATAACAAGCAAACAATAAATAAGGAAGTAAATATGCAAAGAGACACAAAGATTTAGGTAGTTCGGTAAATGTTACCTACATCCACACAAGAGCCGAGTTTCCTTTATAGCAAAGATTGGAGAGTTTACAAGAGATATCAATAATCAAGAACAAGATGCCTCACTCAAACCCTAGCTCAATAGAGCTCTCACAATACCCAAGAAATGAATCTCTCAAAAGTTATCTCAACCCCAACCATAAGTTTCTTTATATAGGTGGGAGAAAATTTACGTGAAAAATGGGTTTGGTTATTGAAATTTCGACAAACTATCAAAATTTCATAATATTTAGTCAAAGGCAATTTTGGTCCTGGCTTCACTATCCAAACTTCTTTGGGGCCATCCAACTTCTCAAGGTTGGTCACATCGAAATTGAAGCGAGGAAGGAAGAAATGTGCATGGATCTCGGTTGGTTCTCTTGGGCCGTCCAAACTTCTTTTACGGTCGGTTCACGGGGCCATCCAAACTTCTCAAGGTTGGTCACATCGGTAGACTTGAAGCGAGTGAAAAAAACTACAAAAAGTGGGGCGATTTTGCGGGCGATCCAAGAGTGAAAACCGCGGCCAATCCGATATCTATGTTTCACAACTGTTTTTAGTTCCTCGCTACCATCACGGAGCAAAGCTCGGCGGTTCCACAAACCCAACATTATGCACCATATGGTGAAGGGTGACGAGCCATTTTTTCGTGAAATGTATCTTACTTTTCAAACTCGCCAGTACCGTGGGGAGGTTTCTGCACCCGCTCATCTTCAAGTGCTGCACCAAAGGGAGGTTTTCTGCACCATACCAGGAAAAGGCTCAAGCGCCAGTGGGTTTGAACGCAGTGACATGGATCTCACTTTTACTCACCAGTAGTCCCCACAAGAGCATTTCCCATCCTTGAAATGGTGAAATCTGCTAACGTCCCTCACAATTATCTCCCTCCCAACAATCTTGGATATTAATTTTGTTGCTATGTGGCAGTCCACACATACCCGGAGATTCTTTGTAATTCTTAGGGTTGTTCCAGAAGGAGTGCCAATGATGCCAAACGCTATAGCCAGCCATTCACTGTTGGTGCACAATATGTTTCTCTTTTGCTCCTCTTCAACATCATGAAGCACATCCTCTGTGTTTGGTACATATCCTTCCCGCTCCATTTGCTCCAACAGAACTTCCAGAGCCTTGTGTATTCTATCGTAGTCAGGGTGGGACTTATCTCCTGACACAAAGGCATGTACCTCGCCTTTAACTTCTATCCAACTACAAGCTGGTTTCTTTCTCATCCCTTTATATTTCATATCTAGTCTCATACTCGCTGCATATTTCCATCTGAAAGCAGCAGCATAATATCAGGATATGAGTATTTATCGATATTCAATTTCTGAATATGTATCGTGGATATATCCCTCTCTTTGGGGATATTTGACATTGTTTCACATGTAAATATCGTGGATATTGTAAATATTTCTTGATATATCATGATACATTATTTATATTTATTTGAAATATAATGGTAAATATTAAATAAAATTGTTATATACACAAAATATCGCCAAATATCCTCAAATATCACAAATATCGCCGAAATATCACCGATATTTGTAGTCATATATATCTCTGAACATATCGTGATATTTATATATATTTCTCTTAAATCTGGATAGATATCCTCAAATATCGCGATATATCGGGATATTTTGTACTATGAGCAGCAGAATATACATTTGACATAAGAACGTAGACCCCATATTCTAAAAAACCATTGAAGTGTATGATGGATTGGTTTTGAGGATTTGTGCATGGAGTTGGTTTGTTTGGGATTTTGATTTTATTTTTGTGGGTTTTGAAAGGAAGGATTTTATTATTGGCCTAACACTCATTTGTGTTGATACTAAATTTTTTTTTTGGGTCTTTTAGGTATTGGTCCTAGCTGGTAATAGGAAATTAGACATTAAGGACTAAATAATGTGTATTTAGGGATTGACCCTAGTTCCGTCTGTGGACCAGTTACGCCGTGAGCAATCTGTTTATATTTGTGAAATGCCTATGATGCCCTTCCATGTGCGCTGCACGTGAGCATTTATAATCAGTATTAGGTCACACGTGTCATGCGTGTAGTGCTTTAATCTCATGTCGTCTATCTTGCACATATCTCGAGGAATCTAACACAAATAAACCATGAAATTGATGGATCTAATTAGGGTTTTACTTCGTTCACACTCATCTGAACCTTACCTCCCACAATCTCTCGGCCATTTTCTTATATACGAATTGAAAGTTGGTTTTACGAAATAAAGTGAATGCTATCTCTTGGAAACCTCTTGGAAGCGAAATACGATGAAAACAAATCTCTGCATGTAAGTATTCGATCTAATTGTTTGCATTCTTCTTCTGCATGTTTTTGCGTGTTGAAAACTTGTTTTTAAAGACTTGCACCACTTCAAATTTTGAGTCCAATTTTTAAACCCAATTTTTAATTGATGTGGTAGGACCGAACCCTAATTGTTTAGAAGAAATTGGGGGTTTTTTTTTTTTTACTAATTCTTTAATTGGCACTGAATATTCTTTAATGGGTATATGGGCCCCTTAATTAATATATATGTTTGTCGGGTACCCTTGTTTGTCAATTGATGTCTGTCATTGCATATTTGATAATGGTATATTGGGTACCCTTGTATATTACGTACTGTATATAATTGTGTAAGTGTGATAATTTCTCTAAGTGTTATATTACTGTATATTTGATATGTGTAATTTAGTCATTGTATATTTGATATGATGAAATTTAGTCATTACACATTTCATAATTTCATCACACTTTGATAAATGACTAAATTACTGTATATAATTGTATTTATACATTATGTGATATTAAATTGTGTGAAATTATGTGAAATCATTAATTAAATTGTGTTATTTCCAGTGGTATGTATGGCTCGCGACTTATTAGGGTGTAAGAAAGTTTGTTATCCATTATGGGGGATGTTGGGGGAAAACTGGAACTAGGATTTTGAAGATGTCTGACTATAAGGGTGGGAAGATAGAGAAATGGGAGTTAAATGGGGATGAACTCTCTTTTATGGATCTAAACAAGGATGTGAACAAGTTGTTGGGTCTAGGGGTGAGTCCTTGTTCATTTGTTGATATTGCATGCTTGATTGGTGGTGATTTGTGTAAGATTAAAAGTGATCAAGTACTTATACATTTGTGGAATCTTATGAAACCTGGAAAAGACAAGAAGTTTCATCTATTTCTGTCTTCTACAGCTGGTCCCCCTCCACAAGTGTCCCCTACCACTTTAACCCCCACCATTATCTCCTCCAGCAACAACACAGAATCCTACCACTCTAACCCCACCATATATTATCTCCTCCAACAACAACACAGAATCCTACCACTCTAACCCCACCATATATTATCTCCTCCAACAACAACACAGAATCCTACCACTCTAACCCCACCATTATCTCCTCCAGCAACAACACAGAATCCTACCATTCCAACTACACCAAAACATAAGGGGTTAAGCAGAAGTGATGGGGTTATTAGGAGGTCACCTAGGTTGAATAAAGGGCTGAGTCAATCCCTATCTCATATTCCCAAAGTTAATGTTATGTATGATGAGGGTATACAGTCACAAATTGATGATGCAGTATCTGCAATTTCACAGAATATATCTGATTTTATTGAAGTTGATATTGAAGAAGAAGAAGAATATGAAAGTGGAGATGATGGGGATGAATATGCATATAGTTCAAATTTTGGACCATTTATGAGTGATTGTACTGGAGGAGATGAGAGTAGTGATAGCTTAGAAGAGGAATTTGTGGCAAATGCTGAGGATAATGCATAAGAGAATGGTGATGGTGACATGGGACCACCACTTGTTGTGAATGCTGATGTAGACATTTCTATGTTGAGCAATAACATATTTGAAAAAGAAGAAATGGAAAATGTTACAAAAGATCATGTAGATAGAATGGCTAGCTTAGCCTTAATTCCTGGGATGACATGGCCTACAATAGATGATTGCAGATAATTTTTTAAGAATCTAGCTATAAAAAACAAGTTTATTAGTTTCAAACCACAGAAAAATGACAGAACAAGGTACATACTGAAGTGTATAGATAGATTACAGAGTGCAAGTGGAGGATCAATGCAACTGTTATTGCTGATGGGTACACTTTCCAGTTGAGGAAGTTTTGTGGTGAGCACACATGTTAGGCAAATGAGAAGGATATGTACAAACAATGCACAGCTCCATGGATTGCAAATGCCTTGGAAGATGAATTTAGGACACATCCCACTTACAGGCCTGAGGATATTCAAGCTGAAATCATGTCAAGACATGGTGTTCACATTTCTTATTGGACTGCCTGGGCTGCAAAGAGTGAAAATTCTGGAAAATATCAATGGAAACTATGAGGAAGGGTATAGGTTACTGCCAGGGCTTTGTAGGCAAATTCAAAACAAAAATACTGGGACCATTGCAAGATGGTTTTGTACTAAGAATACAAGAGAGTTTGTAGGTGTGTGCATTGCCTTTAAGGCATCAATTGATGGGTGGTTGGAAGGGTGTAGACCAATTCTTGGTCTTGATGGTTCATTTTTAAAGGGAAAGTATGGTTGGTGTTGCTTGTCTGTTATTGGGCTTGATGCAATGAATGGCTTGTTCCCAATTGGCATATACATATGTCAAGGTGAAAACAAAGCCAACTGGCAGATGTTGTTGAAACTTCTAAAACCTGACCTTGATCAGCACAGGGAATAACTCACATTCATCTCAGACAGACAGAAAGGACTGATACCAGTTGTGCATGCATACTTTCCAGACTCTAACCATAGGTAATATTTCCTTCATTGATTAAACTGATTATAAGTGTAAGTAACATTTCTAATTAACATTTGTAACTAATATATTATTATGTCAACAGGTTTTGCTTCAGACATATGTTTAAATTTTTTAAGAAAGTGTTCAAAGGTGATATGTGGGAGAAACTTGCATGGGATGCGGCCGGAAAAGTCTGAGAATGACTTCATTTACGAAAAATGGTGATATAGTGAAGAGATCAAAAGGCAGCTGATTGGTTAGATTCAGAAGAAAGAAGTTGTTGGGCTAGAGCTTACTTTGACCACACCTGTAAGTGTGATGAAATTACCAATAATTTCTCTGAGTCATTTAATTCCTGGATTCTAAAAATGAGAGACAAGCCCTTAGTGCAGTTTGTAGACATGTACAATCTTTCTCTTGTGAAACTCATGTATGATAGGATGATGGTGTCTAGGGAGTTGGGTGATTATGATGTTGTAGTTCCAATAGTTCTTCATATTATCAAGAAGAGAGAAACTAAGTATAAGAATTATAAAGTTTCTGGGGTGTCAGACCATATCAGTTTAGTTCAAAACACAAAAAATAAGAATCATTATTGTGTAGATTTGGAGAAAAAAACATGTGAGTGCATTGTCTGGCAGATATCAGGAGTTCCTTGTGTGCATGCAATATGTGTGATCAGACAAATAATAGATAAATGGAGCAAGTATTGTAGTGAATACTTTACAGTAGAGGCATTCAAGTCAACTTATTTTACTCACATACATCCTATTGCCAATCAAGAAGATTGGGAGATAATTGTAAGTGTTCTGTTTTTTTATTATTTTATATATTCATATATATATATATATATATATATATTTTTTTTTTTTTTTTTTTTTTTTTTTTTTGAAGTTCATAATTGTAAGTAAGTTCATTTCTTTGCTAACTTCATTTGTTTTTTCAAGATTGATCGTGAGGATTTGGGAAACCCTCATGAATTTAAACCCCAAGTAGGAAGGCCCAAGAAGCAAAGAATCAGAGATGAAGATGAACCTGAAGCAACTAGTAAAGTCTTAAGAAAATGTGGCAAATGTGGTGAGTTAAATCATAATACAAGGACATGTGATGCAAGGAAGAATGAAACTAGGCCAAAGAAGAGAGGTAAGAAAAGTGAACATTTGTATATTTGTCCCAACTTATTGGATTTTAACATTTTAATCATGTAACAGCTAAGAAAAGTATCATTCAAGATGAACTACAAGGCAATTTCCAGCAGCAACAAGAAGCAACTCCTCCAAGTGTGCAGCAGCAGGCAAATGTGCAGCAGCAAGTTCCACCACAACAGCAACATGCTCCAACAAATGTGCAGTAGCAGGCTCCCCTAAATGTGCAACAACAAGTTCCACCACAACACCAGCAGGCTCCCCCAAATGTGCAGCAGCAGGCTCCCCAGCAGCAACAAAGGGCTACTAGATCCACAAGAAGGGATTGGTTGAGCTGGTTTGAAGCATCAGGAGCTTCAAACCAAGAGTCTTCAACTCCTCCACCATCACTTAGTCAGACCTAATTGAATTGTGTTGTTGGTTAGTTTTTTTTTGGACAAATGACAAATGTGTTGGTTTATGAAGTTACCAACTTGTTTTTAGCATTTTGGGCACATCACACTTTTAAGAAGTTCATGCAGACTTGGTATTTTGGAACAAATATGTGTTGGTGGTTAGTTTTTTTTTTTTTTTTTTTTTTTGGACAAATGTGTTAGTTTATGAAGTTACCAACTTGTTTTTAGCATTTTGGGCAAATGAATGGTTTAAGAAGTTCATGCATACTTGGTATTTTGGAACAAATATGTAGTATTTTGCCGACTTAGATAAATGACAGTTTATTTCATTTCATTTCAATAAGAGATGTGCATCTCATAGCAGTTCAACAAGATGTGTATTTTTTCTCACAGTTATCACACTCAATTACAAATGGAGCTTTGCTCTCTTCAAGGACCATGGGCTTGTTATCTTTGTAGAGATTCTCAACACCTTTGCAATCATCATACTCACACTTGAGAAGCATCACATCCACATTACCCTCATCATCACCTCCTTTAATAATTTCCATGATGCCATTACACCCAGGTTCTTTGCATCTACGATTCAAGTAAGGGCATGATGCTGCTTTATGCCCTTGTTGCTCACCAAGTTGACAAATCTGTAAAATAAAAATATCAAGTTTAAGTCCTACCTGTAAATGAGAAAATTAGGTTTAAGTCCTACTTTTCTGCCATTAAAGCATGAACATACCTTTGGTGCAGAGTAGACTTCCACATCAGCTCCACCCATTTGTAATTTGTTATACTTTCTTCAAGTACCGACTTGCACGCAGATTGTGAGAATGATGTTGAAGAAGAAGGGTTATGGAGAAAAAGTGTATTGGGGAAGAAAGGTCGTGAAAAATGATGGTGTTTATAGGTGAATAAGGAAAGTGACAATTCACAACGACTATATATTTGTGAGCTCAAAATACACGTGACTCATGTGGACTGCCCATGGGTATTTTGGGTATCAAAAATATTGATTTGTGACATCATACAAAAAGGGGAAAACATAAACAGATTGCTCACGGTGTAACTGGTCCACAGACGGAACTAGGGTCAATCCCTAAATATACATTATTTAGTCTTTAATGTCTAACTTCCTATTATCAGCTAGGACCAATACCTAAAAGACCTTTTTTTTTCTCTCTTCTTCAATTTTTAACATTTAAACATGTCTAGCGGCCTAGCCGAGTTTTAGCCAATTAGCCTCCAACGGTCTCGGATCTCGTCCCTACGAGGATATCATTGGGATAGACGAACTCTTTTTTTTAAACCTATTAAAACAGATTTTGAGGTTCAGGGAGTTTAAACACTCGTATAGCGTGAGCGTACAACTTATTGAAAAGTAGAGCTTCGCATGGCGAATATGATCTGATCTAAGCTGGTTAACAAAATCAGCCATCAGCTCTTAGCCGAGTTGGTTAGAGTTTATCACACCCATGTGTTATAGAACACAATATGATACAATTTGCACCTTATTTACAACTCAGTCTATTAGAGTTTTAGGGTATTAATATTTTGACAAGAAATTAAATCAATATAAGGTTCATATTACCCAGACTATCAGTTTCCAATTTCGTAACAACAATAAATAGAGCTGTCGGATCTCCAAGAAGATGAACAATAATGAAACAAGCAATTCCATGAGAGGTACCATACAAACGGCACCCTCATCTAAAAATCAAACTGATGGCAAGAAAAATTGCAAGTAGTGTCTTCATAATTGATTCCAAACTTAATCAGAAGTTCAGAATCTGAAATGGGTTCAACATATCAAACACAGTAGTTCCACAGAATCCCTAACAATACTCTCCATCAATAGTACAAGCTATACGTTGATGTTAGGATCGGAGGTAAGTTTTCAATCTTCCTCCTTTTCTGGCGGGAGACCACAAGGCATCAACATTTTCTGCAAAAACACAACAAGAACACAAGAAGTTTGAAGTTCTTTTATAACAATGCCAAACCATTATGAGCTACAATAGAGAAAGCTCGAGCAATAAGAATTGAACATATTAGAAGATTGCACACACAATTAAGTTAAAATGAAACAAACATATATATTTTAAAAAGAATATATAACACACTCAAACTTCAGATATGGGTACTAAGTTTAAATAACACCAACAAGACTATTAAGTAGTATTACAGTCTATGCATCTTAAATCATGGCAATCATTTTATGATTGGTCATTGGTCTAACAAATGGAAATGGTTCATCAAGCAATCTATACATTAGTTGCTCCGCTGAAAGAAACAAAGGGTGAAAAGATAAGTTATTCGTATTATCAGATGAAAGTTATGAATCCAAGAAGAAATACTCGAATGGGTAGAATTCTTATATTCATCATGGCTTTGAATCGACAATGAATCCTATTTATCTATTTCTACAGCCAAAGTATCCAGTAAGATCAACACCTTACCCACGAATAGCTACTTTTTTCCACATCCATCAAACACCTTCTCGTGTGAAAGGATTCCAAACTGCTGCCTTTGGCTGCATTTAGGTTAACCCAGATGTTTCCTTTAAAATTCTTACCTTCTTTCCTTTTTGCACGAACTTCCAATCACCTACACGTCTAATTCTAGTTCCACATTTTTATTAGCAGAATCTGCTGATAGATAGCCTACCCTTAACATTTATGTCAGCAATTTATGTGCAGTTTAATTGGCTGATCTAAAGTTCGACGAGACAACAACATGCTTTACAAATGTTTTTCTCATTTAAGCAGAAGACCGCATTTAACTGTTCCTGTATTCCCATGAGTTAAGCATGGGCATGGAAGGGTCCAAGTACAAATAGTAATGCTGTAATAACTAGGGCAACCGCTCAACTTCCTTAATAAAAACCAGCATATCAAGACCTAGTAATCATCATGCATCATATCCAGTAAACAACCTCATCCTTTTTGCTAGGCCTCTTTCTCTCTCTCTCATTGGGTGTTTGCTCAAGAAAATATAAAAGCACTATAAACATGTGATTGTAAAGTAAGCACTAAGGCCCCATTTCAAATTGCTTAATTCCTATAGCGTCTTTTTCTTTGATTTCACAGACTAAAACTAGTTGTACAGTCCTCATGCTATACTTTAATCATTTACATAAGCAGTAAGGGAAAAGGGGAACAAAACCACATTTTAAACAACAATTTAGACATTTGATTCAGTTCAAAACAACGGAAAAGAAACGTAAGCTAAAAACTAAACAAAAATACTCTTCATTAGATAAGTAGTGCCAAATGGGACCTAATCCAAAACAAACTCAAAATTAATTAAACAGTAGGCGAAAAATCGTAAAGCTTACCTGCATAAAATTGTAGCGCTCTCTTTTTCAGCAAGGGCAAAAAAAGCAAGCATAGGATAATGACCAACATACGATGCGTAACTATCTCGCTGGATGTTCACCGCCCATTCACTATACATCCAAACATATATACATAAATTCAAAATCCCCAAACAAATTCTTAAACGCAATTCAAAGAGATGGAAACTTACAATCTATTCAAATCAGCATGACCTGTCCCAACATACTTAGCTTGGAGATTCTCAAGCTGTGAATTGATATTAAACCTGTCAGTGGCTTGCATATCTACTACACTCCTTATCTTTTATTTGAACTTTTTCTCATATTCGATTGGGCAGGATACTTGTATAACTTTCTATTTTTGGTGTCTTCAAGATTTAACGAAATTATTCGTTAAACTGTGATTTTTTTTATCATGACACTAAAAAAAAATTTGTTGTTAAATTTCCGACTTGAATTGAACCTTCTATTTTTTGTGTCCTCAAGATTTTACGAAATTATTCCTTACTTGTTTGTCTGTGATTTTTATTTTTTATTAACATGACACTAAAGAAATTTTTGGTTGTTGATTTTTTTTCTTGAATACCCTCGACAAAATTCCTGGGTCCGTCCCTAATCGTCTCTTCACCATGATATAATGCGCCACCACCACCATCCTTCATCTCACCACCTTTATCTTTTCACCACAACTTATTTTTCTGTCACCACTATCTCCACATATCATCACTATCCAATGTGTGGTCTCACAATAACACATTTTTGTCCAAAATGTGTCTCACGGTATTTAACTGTCGTAACTTCTTGGTTTCCACAGTGATTGGTTGCCGTGGGATTGCATCATTCATAGCAACCGTATACTGTGACCAACCCAAAAACTTCCAAGCCAATTATGTATCCCACGACAACCAATTGCCGTAAGTTATATGTTTCAACAGTGACATGTTGCCGTGGAATTGCATCTGTGGCGGAATTCTTGTGTCGTGGCTCACCATCTATTTCATAACTTCATTACCGTAGTCAATTTAAAGATTTAATTTTTCAATGAGTCGTGGTCATAGTTAGCAATTCGTAATAATTCGATACGAAAAATAATCAAATAAAATTCGAGTTTCGATGAGAATTTGTTTTTTCAATATGGATTAAAAAAAATGGAAATATCAAAAGTTCAATTCGTAAGTAATTCGAGTATAATACGAAGCTAAAAATAAAAAAATACGAGAAAATTTTATTGCATACTCAGCAAACTTATAGTGAAAACACGATAAATTCGCGAATTATTCACCGAATTGCTAACTATGAAATCAATGTGGGGGCTAATTATTCGAGAATTAATGATTTCTTACCGAATTAACAAATTATTCCGTATCATTGAAAAATACAACCTTTTTAAAACGTTTTTTGAATTAAACGAATAATTCGCTAACTATGGTCGTGGTTTGGTCGGTGGTTGATTGCCCTGTATTTCTATTTTCCACATTTGGGATTGTCGTGGGTAGACAAGAGCCTTGCAACTTTCTTGGTGGCAAGTGATTTCCGTTGAAAAGAATGAACTCACAAAAGCCTAGCCACTGCCGTCCAAAAATAGGAACTGGGGTGTAAACCCATTTTTGATAAGGGGACAAAATTGAAAAGGACAAAATTCCGAAATAATAAACCCAAAAGGCCACCGCAATTTCAAAAACACTATTTAGGACAATAGTTGACTTTAGAATATCCACAATTCCCCAAAATATTCCCAAATATACCAAAATATCCCAAAACAAAACCCCAAACCCAAATTCGAGAGTGAGACTGAAAATACAGAAAAAACTTTCCCCAAATTAAAAAACCCACAATTGAACTCGAAGATATCAATTTCTTCATCTAAAAGTAATCAGATTAAATGTGCTAATGATGGCGGAATTGAAGAACTTTCTCACAATGTGGAATCAAAAGTAATTTTTGGTCATTTTTTTTGTGAAGAAGAAGAACAAGAAGAGATCAATGAAGAAGAAACTGAAGATAATGAGAAAGTTTGTAGAATAGATTCATGCAAGTTTACTGTGCTGAAAGGTAAAGCTTATTGTGATGAACATTTCACACAATTTGTAGAAAATTTAGAAGTCAAAGAAGATGACGAAGATGCTAGAAGTGAAGATGACACAGAAAATGACGATGAAGAGAGTGAATTTGATGAAGTGGAAGAAGGTTTTGAGGATGATGATGATGGAGAAACTGAGAGTGAAGAAACACTCGCGGGTAACAAATTTGCATCTTAATTTTTCATTTCATTTTGATATGCATCAAAATTAAATTGTTTCATGTGTTCTTGTGATAATTTTGGGTATGCATGCATACTTTGCATGTGCATACCTAAATCAGTGTAGTGCATACCTAAATTAAATGAACACCGAATTTAGGTATGCACTGACAACCGTGCATGCCAAATCTGCATGTGTTCTATGCTTATTCATAACATTTCTTTTGCCAATTCATAACAAAGTTTATTTGCCTATTCATATGAATATTTTGGTAGAGTTGAAAAAAAAAAATCATGGTATGCACAGTTATGAGTGCATACTATAGATTTGTATTGCTATTTTGCTCAGTTGAAAAATTCACGGTATGCACAGTTATCAGTGCATACTATAGATTTGTATTGCTATTTTGCTCAGTTGAAAAAATCATGGTATGCACAGTTATCAGTGTATACATTAGATTTATAATATTGTTTTGCTAAATTGAAAAAAAATCATGGTATGCACAGTTATGAGTGCATACTATAGATTTGTATTGCTATTTTGCTCAATTGAAAAACTCACGGTATGCACAGTTATCAGTGCATACTATTGCTATTTTGCTCAGCTGAAAAAATCATGGTATGCACAATTATCAGTGCATACATCAGATTTATAATGTTGTTTCACTAAGTTGAAAAATTCACGATATGCACAGTTATCAGTGCATACTATAGATTTGTATTGCTATTTTGCTCAGTTGAAAATTTCACAGTATGCACAGTTATCAGTGCATACTATGGATTTGTATTGTTATTTTGCTCAATTGAAAAAATCATAGTATGCATAGTTATGAGTGCATACATCAGATTTATAATATTGTTTTGCTTACAATTTTTTAAATAAATGCTTCTTCAATACTTATGCAGGAACTCAAAAGGAAAAACATGATGGAGAAGTCAAAGAACAAAAGGAAGAAGATGGAATCTAGTGGCAACAATAGGAAGAAGACAAAACCGGTTGGCAACAAAAGGAATAAGAGAACAGAAAAAGAGGAAGAAGTTTCGGTGCTTGAGAAGAAAAGCCTAAGGCAAAACCGCCACAATGCAGAAGCACTTTCAAATGGATGTATAAACTAATTGAAGAAAATAGGCCACGGATTACAGAGGAATACGTGATGGCAATGGAGAAAACGCCATTTCGGAATATCTTTACCACATTCTATAGTGAAAAATTGTCAAAGAAAGTACTAACAAGTCCTCCCAACAGATATTTAGTATCTTTATAACCTACTCCCTAGATGATGATGCATTTGATATTGGAGGAAATAATATTAGTTTGACTTTAAAGGATACAATTTTGATTCAAGGGCTGCCTTAAGGATAGAGATTCCTAGAGCCGAGTTGTAATCATCGACACTTGAAGACAAACATGCAGTCGAGGTTCATGTTAAAGTATTTTAGTGGAGTAAAAGAAGTCAAATCCAAACACATTCTAGCAGGCATTAAACAAACATTAGTGAGCACATATGCATATAGGCATGATGACTTTGCTAGGCTTGTTTCCTTATATGTTATTATTACCATCCTCTTCGCCAATTCAAGCTATAGGTCTCCAAATACTTAGTTGAGTGTGTGGAAGATTTCAGAATTATGAACAAGTTTTGTTGGGCAAGAGCAGTTTTGGAGGAATTGAAGCATCAAGTGGTAAATGAGTATAACATGCAAAGAGCATTTAGTGGATGTACTTTACTTTTGGTAAAAAGAAGTTTAGTTTCTTTTGTTTATATACTCCTTGCAACATATTTTGTGTTTACTTCATTTGCTAATTTAGTTTTTGTTGTGGACATTACAGTTTTGGCTGTGCGAGCACACCAAACTAGTAGGGAAAGTTAAAGGCCAAGAAGAGGTAACTCCGAGGTGTGCAAGGTGAGATCTACACAGACTAGATAAGGCTTTGAAAAAGTCCACAAATTAATTTTATTCTCTAAACCATTACTTGGTATCAAAGACCATGAATACTGAGTAGTTGAGAATGCTCCCAAGCACCCACGTCAGCCCCTCTTTTTTCTCTCACACTGACACATCAGATTGCATAAAAAAGGTAAATTTACGCTCTTTTTTTGCAGATTTCAATTGTTCGTAACTCAAAATAGATAAAAACCAAAACCCTTCTTTCCATACTCTCAAAACACCCCCCAAACTCTGCCAAAAAAATTCATCTTTTCAAATCTTCTATCTTATTCTTCTTCCAAAATTAAACTAAGGTCATCCCATCAACCCCTCCACAATATTTTGTGTCATGAAACATTGCCTGTCTCAAGAAAGAGAAGATTCACAATACAGAGTAGGCTTTGAAAAAGAAGATGGAGAAGCTAAAGGAAAAAGAGAGAGAACTTGACCCAAAGTTGGAAGCTTTGAGGGAGGTGAAGAAGAGCATAAAAGTTGACTAGAAGAACCTGGAGATGGTAATGAAAGAAAAGGTCATAGATGAAGAATATTGAAGAATCCTATTAATTGCTGAGCTTGAGATGGAAAGGGCTAACATCGAACAGGAACAGCTGTGATTGCATGAAGATGAAGAAAATTTAAGAGTAACTGAAAAATAGAGAAAGCCACATATCCGTTGAAATTTCACTTGAAGCAGGATTTATGGATTAGATAAAATTGCCGAGAATAGTTGCTCCTAAAAGAGTGTGATGATTTGAAGAAGGATAGTGAGAATTTTGGAAAATGAAGGTAATGTTGGACGAGAAAAGGGTGGAGATGACAGAAGTTTAAAAACAAGTGAGTTTGGGAAGGAAAATCTAGAGAAAAAAAATTAAAACACACCCTAGAGGAAAAATTGAAGACGAGAAGCTGGCGACACAGGATTATGTTCCAAAGGAGGTGGAGCCGTGGAGGAAATCATACTGAAAAAGAATCTGTTGAGACCATGATGGAACACTAAAGATCTGCAGCATCTGAAAGAGCACTGTGAGCATGTCTATCGCCTCACTAAATCGAAAGAAGCTGCTTTGCTTGAGGCTGAAAGAACTATTCAGATAGCTTTGGCAAAGGCGCCATTGGTTGATGAACTGCAAAACAAGAACCAGGAATTGATGAAACAGATTGAAATATGCCAGGTTTGTTTGGTTTTCAACCTTTTGGTGCAATGTGGCTATTTTGTTGAATTATCTTATGCTTCACCATGAGCTATAAATGTTTGATTTTAATATTTTGATTCTATATCAGGAGGAAAACAAAATCCTGGACAAAATGCATCGTCAAAAAGTTGCAGAGGTTGAAAAGCTAATGGAAACAGTATAGGATCTTGAGGAAGCTATTCTTTTTCGGTGGAGCGACCGCCAATGCCAGTGTGATTACCAGAGAAAAGTGCAGGAGATGAATGTAATAATTTTATATCATTTACCTTTAATTTCTTTAGATATGCCTAATACCTATCCATAGTGTACAACAATTTCATGAATCAATAAATGATCTTAAAGTTTTTTTTTTTTTTTTTTTTTTTTGTCGACTAGCAAAGTCGGTAAAACCTTTGGGTGATGATACCAGAGGTCTGGGGCTCGAACCCTGCCAGCATCAAAGAGTTACTGATCTCATTTTAAAAACAGGCTTGCCAATCAAAAAAAAAAATCTTAAAGTATTTTGTTTAGGACGAGATGAAAACTCTTGACCGGGAATTGGCTTGAGCAAAGGTTAATGCAAATAGGGTTGCAGTTGTTGTTGCTAATGAATGGAAAGATGCCAATGAGAAAGTAATGCATGTAAAGCAATGGATAACTGAATCACCTCTTCATACTTCCGTAGCTATTAGATACAGTAAACAAATATGTTAGTGCTGCAAACTAATATACTTGGTGTTATTGATATCAAATATTAGATAACTTTTTACTATGCTAGCTTTAGATTTATTTTTCTTTTCCTCATTTTTTGCAAAACATGCTGCGTCTTTTCTCACTCCAATAGATGTTGGCCATGTAGGTGCGTTGTGATAATTTTTTGCTTATTTTACAAGTTTTCCTATTACAGTGCATGACGATGCAACCTTATTAAGACCTCAATAGCCTATGTAAAGGAACAAACCGATGGAAAGTAAGGGGACGTATTACAAGATTATGGGACTCCACTAATTTGAAAGATAAAAATAGTTCCTGGGCTTGGAATTTCTTCTATTGGATTCTAAGGTAGGCACTTTTCAGGCTTTATACTTATTAGGTTTTTTAAGTTTGTGTTGCATCACTACCTTATTTTTTCTAGCAACTAATTTATTTGTTGAAATCTTCATCATGGATAGGGTACTCACGATACCTTATTTTCTATTTGTGGTTGACTTATGCATATAGGGAGCAACAATGAACTTTGGGGAATGAAGGAGATTTACATGTGAACACAATTCAGGAATTTTATTCCTTCTCACTGTACATTGGTAAGCCGTTACCTTCTCTCATGACTTAAGCCTCTAATATATTTTAACTAACAATCTTAGAACTATGGATCAAGTCATCCATTTTGTTCTTAGGAATAATGTTTGAAAGCAGCTTTTTAATTTATTTAGTTTGTATACGAAGATGTTTCAACTCAAAATCTGTTTGGAATTTTTTTATTAACAAAGTAGGGTCGAGGGCATTCCCGAGTTCTTCACAAGTAAAGTTTGGATTTGTATTGCCTGTTAATTCCTTAAACTAAGTTCTATTGTAGACCTCTTCATGTCATTGCTAGAAATTATAGGGATGCGCATATGTTCTGAATTTAGTTTCATATACTTTGTGGTACATTGGTTGTTTTACTGGATGTGGTGCTCATAGTTTACTAAACTTTGGCATCATTTTATTTAATTTAATTTCACCGTTCTTTTTCTTTCCCCAAGGTATGACACTAAGGAATCCTAAGGTATGATGCTAAGGAAGAGTTCTACTACCAAGGTTAATATTATGCAGAAACTCTAACTCTGAGTGCTCATCTAATTTTTTGTCGTCAATTAGTTTGTGAATTCATTCCGTGCTACTTGGTATTCCACACAATCTTCCTAAGGATTATGAGGTATTTGATTCCAGTGTAAAACCGAAATTCAATTGAAGGTGAGGATTATTGTATTCTATTATCCTCAAATTGTTTTGTTGTTGACTGATGCAACTAATGGAAATAGGAATCCCTAAGGAACAACAATGAACTTTTTGGAATGGCCAGTTGCACAATTCAGGAATTTTATTCCTTCTCACTGTACATTGGTAAGTAAGCCGTTACCTTCTCTCATAACTTAAGCCTCTAATATATTTTAACTTACAATTTCATAACTATGGATCAAGTAATCCATTTTGTTCTTAGGAATAGTGTTTGAAAGTAGCTTTTTAATTTATTTAGTTTGTATACGAAGATGTTTCAACTCAAAATCTGTTTGGAATTTTTTTATTAACAAAGTAGGGTCGAGAGCATTCCCGAGTTCTTAGAGCATATATAATGGTGAGTTCACCTTCACAAGTAAAGTTTGGATTTGTATTGCCTATTAATTCCTTAAACTAAGTTATGTTGTAGACCTCTCCATGTCATTGCTATAAATTATAGGGATGCGCATATGTTCTGAGTTTAGTTTGGTATACTTTGTGGTACATTGGTTGTTTTACTGGATGTGGCGCTCATAGTTTACTGAACTTTGGCATCATTTTATATAATTTAATTTCACCGTTCTTTTTCTTTCCCAAAGGTATGACGCTAAGGAACCCCAAGGTATGATGCTAGGGAAGAGTTCTATTACCAAGGTTAATATTACGCAGAAACTCAACTCTGAGTGCTTATCTAATTTTTTGTCAATTAGTTTGTGAATTCATTCATGCTACTTGGTTTTCCGCACAATCTTCCTAAGGATTATGAGGTATTTGATTCCAGTGTAAAACCAAAATTCAATTGAAGGTGAGGATTATTGTATTCTATTATCCTCAAATTGTTTTGTTGTTGACTGATGCAACTAATGGAAATAGGAATCCCTAAGGAGCAACAATGAACTTTTTGGAATGGCCAGTTGCAGTTTTACAAAATTTAGGAATTTCATTCCCCATTGTAAGTGGGCAAGTCTCAAGTATATATTAGGTGCATTTTTTTACTGTTTAATTAGAAATCTCTGTTAAAAAATCCCATTCGACTCAGCGTAGTTGCCCTCTACATCAAATAACTCAAGGGTTTCAGTTACGTATATTGCCTGTATTGCTTGAATGTTTGAATCTACAATAGACTTTTATGGCTCCATATTGCTTCTTTTTTTTCAATAATTGTTGCTTCTTATACGCATGAGAGGATCACTTTCCCTTTAGTCATTTTCTTTTAAAACTTGCCATTCCATTGCAATGAATTGTGGCATTACTTAGGCCACAAAAAGTGTGTGTTTGTTTTTCAATTGTTGAATGTAGTCAATCTATTAACTGTTTGAGACTCTTTACGTATAGTAAGTAGACTCTTTCAGCCCTTAATCATTTTTAAGGGGTGCAATGAAGTAGGTCAGGATTGCCAATTAGGCTAATAAGAGAAAGGCTCCTAACTATGGTGGTTGGTTTGACCTTGCATAAGGCTTGGCTCAAACAATGTTCCAAACGGGGATAGTCTCAAGGCAGAGGCAAACAAAGATAAACCAGTTCAACGACCCTATTGCTCTTATAATAATTAGATTGGAAATGGAAGTTATGCTATATTTATATTGCGTAACGCTGGATCAACCCAATACTTAACATGTACCAGATCTAAATGCTTGGTTTATAATGTTCCACTGTATTCGAAGATGAATGATTACATATACATATATATTTATTTATCTATATGTTTTTCTTTTTATGGATATGTTATGCTTATGACTTTTGGAGTTGTTAGTCTTTTTTTTTAGAAACTATAATGATGAAGGGTTACATTGCGGTTTGGTCTCATTACATGGAGATCCACGCTTCAACACATCATTAAGAGCAGGTATCTTATCAAATATTCTCCGTTTTGTTTTGAAGTTTTTATATTTTATGAAAGTGTTTTTGTGGAATTTGTGGTTCTAGATGAATGCTACATCGATAAGCCACTCTTCTCCACATTGTCTCTATTTCGCGACAAACCAAATAAAGGATGCAACGTTTCATGAGTTGATCTTGACACTGATAATGGATATACACCTAAAACAAATTATCTTCGACAAATTCTTAAGAAATCGATCTCCATGTTTTCACACCAGATTTGAAACCCAAGCAGTAGCATTGGAATCCATGTGTTCATACCAAGTATTCACCATTTAGTATATAAGGATTTATTGGGGCATGTTGAGAAGTCGATCATCTTTCACCTCCATCAACTCGAGTCTTTGTTTTTTCTGAGAATACCAATTTGATCTCCTTCTTATCTATGGTTTCACTCCTTTCCTAATATCCTCAAACAGTGAAAGTTTTTTGAACATGTACTTTTCATCTGGCTATAACTCCTATAAGAGCTTTAGCTTTTTTCGGTTCTTGTACCCCTGACAGTAAATCTATGTAGTTCAACACTAAGAAGGGAGGAGTTTCTGAAAGTTTTGAACATGATTGGAATTGTGGCTTGATAGGAAGGTAGGAGAGACATTTTCCTTATTTCCTATATGATAAGTACTTTCAGAATTTAACCCCACCTTGAATTCTTGATGTTGGTTTACTTTTTGTGGGTCTGTGGTGTAAACCTTTCATACCTCAATTTAGGCTAATTTAACGGTTGTTGGTTTGAGAAGTTTGCCTACGCCCCAATAAGCTTTTCAAAGAAACTTAAGAGAATAGTATTATCCTAATGTGATATTCCACTATGTACTTGATATTTATCTATAAGAGAGGGGTCCAATCTATTCAACTGATTTATTTTTGGTGCCAATTTATACATTGAAGCTTTGCCTTTTCCGTTTCACAAGGTTTGGGGATAGCTCATGAAGATTGGTTATCAAAACTCTTGCTTTGCTCATCAGGTTATATGCTTTTCTGAAGTTTTTCTCTTTAAGGTAGTATAATTTTATAGAGTATTTTGGAATTAGGATTATGTATTGGTAAAGAACTGGTTTTATTTAGACAGAAAATCAGTTCTTGAATCTTCTTCCAGCAATGGAACACTACGTAAAACTTAAGAGTTTTCTTGCCCTCTCCTATCACTTTTAGTTATATTCATCTGATTTGGCAAAATCCAACAAAGTGTAATAATAATGTTCAGGAGATGCACTATTGTCTTATTACTGATTTTTGCTGAAAACAGGGGAACATTTCCATGTTCACCTGACAACGGAGATCATGTTTTACATCTTCAATGTTTAGTTTAGAATTCTTTATTTCGTCTGATAGACAAACCATAGTCTCCTAAAATAATGGTTAGAATGTTGGACCACAACAAGTTGTTATAATTATGATCAAATTGCGAGCCATTGATAACTAATTTGCACATGTCATTAATAATCCACTCTTAATATTCATCTCCTTTTATTTCATTTATCGGTGGCCGCTCACTCCTTTTTATTTGTTGTAGGTGTTCCGGCCCCCACAAATGTGGCCCAATAAAAGCCCAATTCAATATAAAGCCCACGCTCAAAGTCCATGCTACAAAAAAGCCCACGCTCAGAGCTTTGTTACAATAAAAGCCCAATTCAATATAAAGCTCACGCTCAAAGTCCATGCTACAAAAAAAGCCCACGCTCATAGCCCATGCTCAGAGCTTTGTTACAAAAAAGCCTACGCTTAGAGCCCATGCTCGAGCTTATCTACAAAAAGTCACGCTTAGAGCTTATCTACCAAAAAGCCAACGCTCAGAGCCCATGCTAAGAGCTTATCTACAATAAAGCCCACGCTTAGAGCCCATGCTCAAAGCGTACATACCTACACAACTTCGTCCACATTCAAGAAACAACTTCCACCAACTTCATCCCATGATTGGACAGTTCTCCCGCCAGTTCTCCAAGTTCATCCCACGAGCTGACAGTTCTCCCGCCAGTTCTCCAACTTCATCCCACTGACAGTTGTCTCCAACTTCATCCCACGAGCTGACAGCTCTCCCACCAGTTCTCCAACTTCATCCCACGAGCTGACAGTTGTCCCGCAAGTTCTCCAACTTCATCCCACGAGTTGGCAAATTTGTCCCCCAGTTCTCCAACTTCATCCCACGAACCGACGGATGTCCCGCCCAGTTCTCCAACTTCATCCCACGAGTGGCGGTTGTCCCGCCCGGCTCTCCAACTTCATCCCATGATTGGACAGTTCTTCTGCCAGTTCTCCAACTTCATCCCACGATTGGAATATTGGAGAACGAGGAAGTAACTATCACCAATCCTACCTATAAAATCCAACCTTCGTCATTTTTCCAAAACTACGCATCAAGACTTGATCCTAAGCAATACATTTGGGTACGTAGGCAACTTCAAAATCGAAGTCCAGTCTCATCTTTTCCCAACCACCATCTCCTTCACCATCTCCAAAAAAACATTACTTCCAACCCTCAACTGGTGTGTTTTAGCAAATCTTGCTGAAACAGTAGGTATGAGTGAGAAATCTATGATGCATGTTGCATGTTTATTAGTCTATTATATGTGAATTAGGTTGCCTTATGTAACTTACCTTTCATTCTGATGATTGCATAGATTATAAATGTAGAAATTAACATTTTGTAAAGTACCAGTACTGATATTATATATTTACATGCCATCAGTTTGAACTTTGAAGTATAGTTATAATACTTAACAAAATTAGGCAGTTGAACTCTTACAATTGAGTATCCAAATTGGACGCTTCCCGTTAATAGTTGGACTTCTATTCTTTTTGTTTATTTCTGGGAGTACTTGAATGCTTTGCTTACTTCTATATGTATATTTTTAGGGGTAAGCCTACATCAAATGTTAGCAAAAGTGTGAGTGTTCTCAATCTTCCTGCGAATGACAAATCTGCCAAGCCACTGAGAAGGCTCTGTAGTCCTACAAAATCTTCTATCAGTCCCACCCCTAAGTCAACTGGCACAATAACTCCACTATCTGAGACCAGAAAGAATGGATCTAGCAAAGGGCAAGGGAGTAGTAGTGAAAAATGAGTTTCAATGAGCAACAAGAAGTTCATTCTTATATCCTCAACTTCATATTGGTTATCACAGATCAAGCTCTCCAAGTCAGTTGCAAAGCACTCTGTTTCACTTGGATTCTTCAAGCTTTCATTGGAATCGGGATGTGAGGTGAGTCAACTGGAGTTATTTTGCTCTTTGCATAACTGAAATGGTTATGGGATTAAGGCAGACCCCACCTGTCTTTTATTTTAATTTTAATAGGTGATTAGATTGGGGAATAAAACCAGCATTTCTAAAGATTTCAGATTGGGGAATAAAACATGTTTAATTGCGTCGAGATTAATGTTCTACCTATACTTCTGAGGAATCTTATTTAATCGAGTGTATAATGTATAATAGCTTAGGTAGTATTCATCTTGCCTGATTTTTACATTGATCCACCCAATGAGGAGTATGATTCATCTTGCCTGATTCTTACATTGATCCACCCAATGAGGAGTATGGAGGTACTATAACATGACTCTCTCTCTCTCTCTCTCTCTTCTCTTTAGTTTTGTTTTGTTTGACAGAGGTTGGGTGGGTATATTATGTTTGCTTCTTTGTAACTATTGTGGTTTTATGTACTGTAACACAATTCTAAGTAATGATGATCTCAGGTTGTTCTTTTGACATTAAAGAATTATCTATGATTGTCAGGAGACAAATATGAGAACAAGATAATTACTCACAGGCCTCCGCCAATACAGTATAGGTCTGGTAGATATGGTGATATGAAGCGTAGTAATGGCCGCCCACCAATGCAACCAAGAAACCAGTCGTATGATCACCAGGGTTCTGCCCAAGGAGATAGAAAGAACTATGCACCACAAATGTAACTATGGTTCAAGGGAAAACTTTGGTCGGATCCAGTCGGTCGGACCAAGAGTAGGAAGGAACTGTGGGGTACAACAAAAACTGGCCCACCACAAAAAGAAAATTTTTGCTCCAAGTCCAAATACACGGAGATGGAAGGAACTATGTGGCACAACAGAATTATCCACCACAGACAAACTTCAATTCAACTCCAGCTGGACCAGGAGATGGAAGGGGAACTAGGGTACAACTGAACTCCGTACCACAAAGCTACATACCATAGCAGAACTATGGTCCAGTTTCAGTCGGACAACAGACTGGATGAAGAGAGACTTATCAGGTAGAGCGAGAGAGAACCAATGCCTTCGTATCAGAGGACTTCCCACAGGCGGGAAGAGGAGATAATATGCCTCCAGAGAATAGGGATCTCAGAGGCGATAGTAGGAACTTTGGTCCCTGCTGCTGAGAGGCTACAGGCCGGCAAGGAGCTGCCTCTAGCTATAGTCAGAGTTATCCAGGGCCAGGCAAAGGACAAATATTCTCTCAGATGGAGTAGAGGGATGGCATGTAAGGAGGAGAGCAACAAAATTTCAATCCTCCTATGGGACAAATGAGGAATGACCAAGTATGATTTTACTTTTTAATTCTTGCTATGTACATCGTGTTACACATGTTTTACCTATTTTCTGTTGATTGATAATAGCACTGTTGACCTTCTCTCTGTGGCGTTTCCAGTAATAATTTGTTGTTGTTGGGAGTGCTTTGGAGTTGAATCACTATAGTTTTCATAGTTTGTTGTAACAGTCTTTGTTGGCCAAGGGGTATATAACCCCTCAGTTAGTTATGCACTACCTGTTTTTATTTCATTGTTAATCAAATTACGGACAAGGAATGCCCAATTTAGAGCTTTCAACCTTAGAACATGGGGTTTGGATACCAGTTTTGGCGCTTTCCTGTGGGTTAATGTGTAAGTTGCAATTGTAGTTGCTCTAGCGGATGGTAAATAGGTACTCCTTATGGATACTTATTTGGAGGATAAATTGGGTAAACAATGAAATATATAGTACTCTTTAGACATAATAATCCGATTATTTTAGATAACAGAGAAAAAATGAGTTCTGAGAAGACATAACCGATTGTCGAATCTGATTATTGACAATCAAAGACTTCTTGCCTTAGGTGATCCAAGAAGGATTGAAACAGTGAAGTACATTAGAGGAGTAAAAAGGTATACTGTAATTTGGGGTTGGTGTTGATTGGGACAGTGGGAAAGGTAAACACAATGGTTCAATCAATAGTGTTTCATATTTCGAAGAAAATATATGTACCCTGAAACTAATATTTGCTTAAACTAATATTAAGCAAAATTTTCTTATTTCAAGCTTGAAAGCAGTTAGAAGTATCTAAGGCATATCACACGTGCAACAATGGTCTTACAAAGGATATGGAGAACTTAATATTTAATTTGTACACCAGACTTGATGAGGACTAGACAAAAGATCAAATCATGGTTAACAAACTCTAGCTAGATACATTTCCTTTTTTCCCTTAGTATATTCATGTAATGTGGTATTAGCCTACTTCATTCTCATATATTCAAAATAGAGTTGATCTAATGTTCATTCATGGTTGTCTCAAGCTGCATTTATACAATTATACATTTCCTGGACTTGCTTATACGTTTTTACTTTTTAATGGAGCATTTCATTAACTCAACAATAGCGTCTGCTGTTCAGTTGTTATTCTTATATACGGTTATTATATTTTTCTTATTTTCAATTAGATCCTCATTATTCCCCGATTAATTATATGACTAGGACTCATCACTATTTGCTCCTAGACCGAGTAGCTACTGATTAACGCTTAAACTACATAGATTAGAAACCAAATGGTGACTGTCGATGGGACCAGTTTATATGAGTAAAAGTTATCATCCAACTCTGTCTCTCATTACTGCAATGTGTTGTCCGATAAATTGTTACTAATACGTTATTTATTTAACAGCAAGTATAACTTTTATAGAAAGAGCAAGGTAAATTGATTTGGAAGATGTGAAGTCATGCTATTTCTCTCTCATTGAAAAGGTGAGTTGTACTCACAATGATGTTATGAAGCAAGCCAGCGAGCGTGCAAATACAACTTCTTTAAGAGAACTTTTTGTCACTTTAATCTTGCTGTGTGAGGTTACATCTCTAGAAATACTTTTTGAAAATCATCAGAAAAGCCTTGGTGAAGATATTTTATTTCGTTACAGAAAAACCAACCACAACCAAAGTCTACAACTGAGTGAAGACCAGATAAAGAATGATACTACTCTTTGCGAGATTGAGAATATTATGGTTCGTAGGGTATTAATTATTATTGGTTAATTATAGTAATTCACAATTGGATGGTTCGTAAGCTAGAAATTAATAATAGTGGTTTGTAAGCTAGAATTTCATGAAACTCCACAATTTTAGATTGAAATGACTATGGATCGGTTATTGACAAGCTATTGATCAATTTGTTTATACTTACTACTCCTTGAAAAAAAATCATTATACTTACTCCTCAAAAGAATTAGTACAAAGGAAAATTAATTTAATATAGCAGGCCCGCTATTAATTTTTTATGCTACTGATGCATCAATTATATTACAGTGGAGGTAGGTCAGTCAATACTCTGCCAATGGTAGGTAATGCATGTAATGGATAATATTGTATTGTAGTTGTTAATACTACGCTTGATAAAAGTAAAATAAATTTATCGTGAACTATCAATGTAGCACTAGTTTTCGAACCCGTCCTACGAACGGGTGCCGTTATATATTACATTATTTTGAAAATTATTTGCAATTATATAGAGCTATGAGATATAAATATTATATCAATCTTGCAACGTGAAAACCCCACTCACCATAAAAATAAATAACCCCTTCGACTTCTTTTTGTTTTTTAATAATAGGCGTTTGATTGAAGTTTTTTTTTAATGCTAAATGAGGCGAAGATCATATTGCACCTTGTTGAATAGTTAGGCATTCTCAATCATACAAATAAAGATATAATAAACATCATTTTAAATGCAAAACTATAATTGTCGAGACATTTCGACTACATATAATACAACTATGTTTTGAGGTTAGTTCTATGCATTTGCATTCAATTTCCAATTTATCATTAATTATTCTTTGAGATTAGTTAAATGTTGTTGCATCCAATTTCTGTTTTCCCATTAATTATTCTTAGATGTTAATTCAATGCATTTGCATCCAGTTTCCAATTTTTCATTAATTATTTCGATGCATTTGCATCCAGTTTCCGATTTTCCGTTAATTATTCTTTGAGGTTAGTTCAATGCATTTGCATCCAATTTCTGATTTCCTATTAATTATTTTTTGAGGTTAGTTCGATGCATTTTCATCCAGTTTTTTATTTCCCGTTAAATGTTTTTTAAAGTTAGTTCGATATTCCTGTTAATTATTCTTTGAGGTTAGTCCGATGCATTTGCATTCAGTTTTCGATTTTATGTTAATTATTCTTTGAGATTAGTTCAATGTAGTTGCATCCAGTTTCCAATTTTCGTGTTAATTATTCTTTGAGGACAGTCCAACGCATTTACATTAAATTTTTGATTTTCTGTTAATTACTTTTTGAGGTTAATTCAAAGCAGTTGCATTCAGTTTTTGATTTCCCGTTAATTGTTCTTTGAGGTTAGTAGGTTAGTTCATTGCAGCTACATCTAGTTTCCAATTGTTCTTTGAGGTTAGTAGGTTAGTTCATTGCAGCTGCATCTAGTTTCCAATTTCTCGTTAATTGTTCTTTCATGTTAGTTCAATGCATTTACATGTAATTTATAATTTCCCATTAGCTATCTAAGGTGGTGTGTAATACCAACTTCTATTGATCATTTTGTAGTGTTCTTAAGAGACAGGAAATACAATGACCTCAAAACTTAAATCAAACAGATCTTTGTAGATCTTTGTAACGACGTATGAGAAAGGAGAAGAACAACATGTAACAAATGGTTTCAAGTTGTGCCAAATTGATCTTGTTCTTCAAGGCTTGACTATCTTATTACCTCAAAAAGTGAGTTGGATTATACTTAAATAGCCTTTACCCCAAAAAGAAAATGACCACCATGGACAGGATCACAAGACCTTGGTGGATTCGAACCACCATCCCTTGAGATGTATTTCCATACTCAAGTGCTCTACCATTGAGCTAAAGTTCCACTTTAAGATAGCAAAGTTAAGAAAAGTATTACTCAGCTAATTCACGACAACAATATATAGACTAAGAACCCCAACAAACCAAAACTATATAAACACAACATTGCACTCATTTACTTTGTTTTAAAAGGAAATAAAGAAAGGAAAAACATGTTTTTTTATCTTAATTTTTTAGACATGGATGCTAGCTTTAGTTGTGGCATGTGGAGAAATATAGTGAATTCAAATACACGTGTAAACTAAAACAACTAAGAATAAAAAAATGCGGCCATTTGCTAAGCAACCCTATTGCATGAGATGTCACCAAGATTCAGTTTATCTCAGCAATAAAATTCATGTGATCATAATTTCAATCTCAACCAATTATGAAAATTAGATAGAGGACATAGGTTATGTAAGAGCAATTGCTAAACTTACCAAATATAAACTAAAGTAATAGGATTTTAATTAAAAACGAATATTGAGAAAGATCTAACCATTAACAGTGTTACATTGATATAACCATATAAGTATTGCATGTAATGAAAACCAAAAGAAACATATTCAAAGCTAAAGAGAAATAGGGAATTTGCAATTCACTCCCAAAATTTATATACAACGCTCAATAATAAAAGGAGAATAAAATGGAAATTGTAAATGGAGTGATTTAACTACTACTTTGTAGGATTACCTCCAAAGGAATCCATATTCGGAATTATAGCGAGTTTTTTACTCAATCACAACAGCTAAATCCACTACTGAGTTTCCTGACAGTACATATAAATATCTAGTTTCATTATTTCTAGTAATTCTGCAACAAAAACGAAGGGAAGCAAAAGGGAAAAAAATAGTTGTGGAACCCCTAACCTCAAAAAGAAATCAGGGGTTTTCACAGAAATTGAGTATTAGTACCTTTTGAAACTTTTTAAGAGATTGAGAAGTTGAGGATGCTAGAATTACTTGAGCTATAAGTGACCCAACATGACACTCCTAAACAAAATCAACATAGCACTGAATTCTGAATTTTTTATTAGCTAAATCAGATCTATCTAAATGTTTCATTTTCCATTCATTTCTAAAAACCCAAATAAATCCTAAAAGTTCAATTCCATAAAGTTCAATCAATTCCAATGCTAAAAAGACACGTTAATGAAGCTGGAGAATGTGTATACCCTAATTAAGCATGTTGGTTTAATTACAAAAAATATATTTTAGAGAGAAAGAAGAAGACACATACCTTGATTTAGAACAGTAGTGAGAAATGCTCCAAATGGATACACATCATTATGTGTACTTGTTTTTCCAGTTCTAGCAAATTCTTCTCTGATATAATCGAGAGTACCTCCATGGCAAAAAGTTTGAGGATCACCTCCATGATCACATAATTTAGCAAGGCTAAAGTCCCCTAACTTCGCATTCATTTCAAAGTGTGACATTTAAAAAATATTTTCAGTTCACAAAATTATATAAGCATTGAGTGAAATTACACTTGATCCATCGACTCTACAGTAAAAGCTTAGATATCAGGAAGTTACATAACTATAATCCTCTTTTTGTCGTAGAGTAATAAAGTTTAGCTTTCTTCTAGTTTCTTTCAAGAAAAAAAAGAAAATGTCTCTGTTGCTTACGTGTATCAAAAGTCTAAAGTGCCTCAAAAGTCTAAACTACTAAAACCAATTGCTACCGTGTATATAACCATGTTATCTAGATGTTGCTTGCACATGAAATATTTGCATATAAGTTGATTTTTCGAACAAAAATATATGCATATGCTTGAATTTAATAGCGACCCATACACAATTACACCAATGCTTAATAAAATCAAGGATTTTGTATTGAGTTAAGGGTTTTAGGTGGAAATTGAAAAATAATGGTGATCTGACTGTAAAACAGCGGTCGGGTTTGTCATTTCGTTCACATTTCAATAAAATTGCAAAATATTTCATCTCAATGATTTTAATAAGTTTTGTTATTTGATAAGTTCATTTTATTCTTCCTAGAACTCATAGACAAGTCTAATAGAAGAAAACTTGATCCCTAACATGTAGGGCTCATCTCTAAGCTCATACATGCTAGCAAGTGGAACCAAAGCAATGACTTATCTCTAAGCTCATCACTTTGATCCCTAACTAGACACTACACCAACTATCATTTTGGGATATGATGTAGGTCTAGTTGTTCTTCCTAAACAACTTACCAAACCAACAACGAAGATTTTCCCTCACATGAGTTTTATTAACTCCCCAAACGGATATAATTCTCACTCGAGCAGAGTTTCTTCTCTGAGATCACATAACTAAAGTTTTATTCTAATTAACAGAAAATAAAACTGAATTAAAAACATTTTAATTAAAAATTGGAAATTAAATTCTTCATTACACTAGGAAAGCAGTAAACTACTCTACTCCTATTGATGGAATGCTAACCATTCCATGAGAAAAACTAAAACTAGACCCTTATATTTATAGTTGAATGGACGGTCGTGATCGAATCTCAGAAATCTGATCCAACGACTGAGATTTGATCACTATTCAACTTTTTGATTTTAAAGAACAGTAATCACTATTTGACACTATTCAACATTATTTGACACTATTTGAACTATTCATCTTTTGACTTTACAAAAGTTAAATAATAAAAAATCTAAAATATCTACGCCGTCTTCGATGAATAGTGGCGTGCTTGGCTTTATCTCTGATTTCAAACCATATGTCCATTTTGTAAAAGCAATATACCGTTGTGTAGAGTTTTTCTCTGCTGATCATCATTTTGACAGTCATATGCTTCAATCGGAGTTAGGAGACGAAAGATGTCACCATTTGAACTTTCTACTGATTTTCGGACTGTTACAAGTCAGTTTGACCAAGTCTTGACCCGAACATGACTCCTTTGGCTAGCTCAAGAACTCAAGTTTGGATTCTTCAACTTGTTTCATGGTTTTCTGAGTCCATGAGCTTTGCTGGCAGATTGGAGCTTTAAATGAGCTGATACTGAAGATTTCAAGTCCAAGCTTTATTCGGCTGTATTTCATGCTAAAACGCAGGTTCTGTGTGTATTTTATCGTTGACTGTTGAAACCTGTGAAAACATGAAAATACAATTAATTTACATTTATTAAACACATAATTGACCCAAATGTAATGTCTCTGCGGGGTTTAAAACACAATTTTGGGTACTTATCAAATGGCATACCTCAGCTTCATCTTTGATTTCTTTGATTTTTTTTGCATATCATTCAACATATATATTTTTTTTCCCGAAAATAAGCTAGGGTTAGGCATACCCTTACCTGTATTACTCAAAAACTATAGTTTGTTGTACAACTTGCCAGAGGCATCTTCCTCCACTATTACATTCGACTGTCTCGAGTGCATATCTTTTAAGTCGGCATATATGAAACTTAAATGGATTTTTTATATTGTGAGAGTTCACGGAGATTTTATGGTTCAAGGGGAGTGATCTAAGAATTGCAGAGAGATCTCAGACCAATGAAACAAAATCGATTTTGGTGCTTTGGAGATGACTAACGTAGAGAGGAGATGAGTAAACCCAAAAGATATCTTCGGTAAATCTTGTGATTCTTTTCGACTCTAACAGTCTAACTAATATTCTCGCCCGCTTCATCGGTATATCAAGAAGTAAGTTCTTTAGGCAAGCTTTTAATTTTCTCCTGATTTTTCGTGAGTAAAATTTGATATGGACACCTTGAGCTGAGAGAGCTCAAAAGGGAAGCTAGGCGAGGTGCTTCCAACTTATGACCCCTAGGAATCCAACTCACGTCCCAAGAGGGTCTAGAACATAAGATAAACAATACAATACTATATGCAGCAATTCAAAGTTCGAAAAAAGTTAATTACAAAGAAAAAGTCATACCTGATTCTAGTGTTAAGTTGCTCCTCCTTCTCATATACATATAACACGGTGACAACTAAAAGTGCATATTAATGTCCCAAATCCCTAATTAGTTCACATTACAGATTAATTATAATCATCAACCTAATGAAAACAAATAGTAGAAAATTAATTGTACATATGTGCCCATGCATTTACACAATAATCAACCAGGTTCTGAAAATCAGTAATGACAATATATAAGTGCTAGAAAGTCTTTGAGCCCTACTAACATAGGTTGGAGGCAAATCGTCCCACAAATATAATTTTAAAAAATTAATAGCTTCTTGAATCTGCAACATGTTAGGCTTAAACTAAGTTAAATAAGGATTAGTATAGTACTGGATCAATGACAACACATATCTGATAAAGTTTGGTTATCAAAATGGATATCTAACCAAAACTTCAATATAAGTATAATAATATTTTCCTAATCCAAGTTCATGTCTATGTTTTTTATTGTCATTATCTTTGAAAAACTCAAAGGCATATACATATATGGTTTTCAAAATTTTCCTATACATTATGTAACTTATTAAAAGCCTTTTATTCCGTTATATACAATGGTGAGAGAGGGAGTCATCCATAGATAGATTGGATTTTCCAAAAGGAAGCATCGAAATTAGATACAATATATGTTTAGAAGAAAAATGAATGCATAAATTAATAATAGAGAGAAGTTGAAAACAACAATAATAAAAAAAAGCAAAAGGAAAAACCATACCTGATTTAGTGTAAACGGAGTGGCAGAACTGGCTGGAGTGTCGAGAAACCAAAAAGTATAAGATAGAGAGATGCGAAAAGTGTATAGTGGGCCTAACACGGATATGTGTGATGGTCAGATGTACACAAACTTTAGGTGTGATTACATTGAATAAGAAGCTGAAAAACAAATTGTACAATTGATCAAAAACTAAGGAATTCGGTTGTAATTCAACTTAGTCTAGTAAATTCATGGCGGACTAAATTAAAGTTAAGTTTGCAGTAAAAACGAATTTAAGTGCTTATATTGAAAAGGACAACATTGACCAAGGAAGCGGTGAATGCAGCAGATGTGAAATCTTCAATCTTCTGCAAACAATTTAAAGAAAAGTTTTAGATTCAGATAGTTGTCTTCAAGTAAGAGGCTGAAACATAGCTAACGCAATTTGTTGTTGGCTTAAAGACTATCAGATCGAGCTTATCTCTAATTTCCCAATAAAGCCCGTATGTCGAGTGGAACCTAAACTTTGATAGAGAACCATATCCGTTAGAGAAGCGTATAACACAAAGGTAAGAACCCAATATCAGCCTATATATCAGAATATCAGTGTCTACTCATCCAGTTATGCTTTAAAGAAGAAAAGCTTAACAACTCAAACTATTAGGGCGTGAGGCAAATTGCTTCCATTTACGTTGGATGTCCGTCAAACATATCTACATTGGTAAGAATTTCAGCTCTTAGTACCTCATCCTCAAGTTTTCTTAGTAAGGGAAAACACATTGTGTTACACATAGACTCTAACACAGACCAATGAGAACCAACCCATAGGCCTTGTGTAAGCTACAGTTAGTGAGTGAAACCAAAGATAAATTACTGTGTATATACCTTTTACATTTTGTGCTTCTCATGCATCATGGGTTCACCGTTCACGAATTAAAATTTCCAACATCATACATTCCATTTCATTATGTTCAAGCAATACCTTGTGCTAATGGTTAATTTTCTACACGTCCCAGTTTTTTAGTAGTTGATACTATTTTTGACTATGGCATAGGAGCATATCAAGATTTAAATAAAAGATGTTTACCTTCAAAGAAGAAGAAAACCAATTAGTTTGCCTTTGCAGGAAGAAACCTGAATCTGAGAAGTGATGGCGAGTTGCACTAGAAATTGCTTCAGTCTTCTTGTACATACTTGAACGGCTTGACTTGTACTTGAAGTGGACAGAGCAAGCAACCTGAAACCAACACCAAAATAAGATATCATCTTCTTCCAAAACTATTTGTAAAAGAGAATATAAATAAGACATTCCACTATGTTAAGCAAAACTTAAAGAGATGCAAAAGAAAAAATTGTACTATAAGGCAAACCCATAGTTTATTCAAAGCATCTGAATCCAGTATCCCATTCTTAAAAGTGGTGACCATCCATATTGATTGTTGTAAGGTTCCAGACCTTTACAATAACTTGCATGATAAAGAACCACACTTTTTAGTGCCATTCTTGGTAGCAAGACTTTGAACAAAGTAGGATATTCTGAGACAGAGCATTACACAGAGATATGATTTCCTTGAAGTTGACTCTACTTGTTCCAAATTTTAATTCAAGTGATTACAACGATATCAAACAAATATAACATAATTAATTTCAGGACCTGGTTCCTGCATGCATTTGCACAGTAAAAAAAATTTCTCGAAACAACCCTAAGAAAGAAATCTAATAATAGCATATAATGGTGCGTAGTTAATTACGTCATTACTCACAAAAAGACAGAGTTGATTTCGACATTATTCATTTTCTCAAATTTAAAAAAAAAAAGTGGCTCTTAAGCTTTATGCAATACCTGCTTGTATGACTTATTTTTTTAGGTGGACATCTGACTTAAAACCATAAAAAATTAGTATTTTGAATGCAACTTACGGACATGAATTCAGTTACATTTGGCTTGTAAATATTAGAACATTGTGTACATCACAGCTTCTCATATCGTGTACAAACTGCAAAGAATAAAATAAGATTGATTATGCACATTGATTATAATTATTAGGGCGATCAAAACAGAACCAATTAGGCATATCATGTTAGACCCCAAAAAAACATGCCGGTTACACATTTAATATAGGCATATTGAATGAGCTTTGGTTCTCCTAGATCACATTAGATTCAAAAGTCTCAAACAGGTAATCTCTATTACACTATGCATTCACTACTAAATACATATCATGAGGAAACATTCTTTCCTTCTATACTGGACACCTATCTTTAAAAACTTAAATACATTGTTTGCGTTGCTGCCCAGGTTCAAACCTAATGGAAAACAAAATACTAAAAGTTCAAAACATTTGTTCAACAGGTCAAAAGTTTCAACACTCTACTGGTATAGATTGATGACAAATGGGAGGGGTAGCATGCTCGTCAAATTAATTTACTTAAAATACTACGTATACTTGCAGATTAAGATTTCGAATGATAAACTCCAGTGGCTGAGTGCGGTGAATTAACAAACGATAAATTGTATTGCGAAAGTAGAATATATTGATTAAAATTAGTGTAAAGAAAATAAACTGGTGCAGTTCTAATAATTGTTGAATCACAGTGTTCAAGACATAAATGATAACTTACCATATTTATGAGATTGAACACGATAAAATTAGTGTTGGAAACCCTTTGATTGCAGAGATCTCAAATTCTATTTTTGGAAATATATAACAAATATGAGAAACTAATCTTCATCATCAGAAGTTCAGAACCAACCCCAAAAATAAAAATCAACACTCCTAATAGAACAACTTCATTCAAAATAATATTAATAATAAAATAACTTCATTTTACCTCGCGATCATGGAAGTTGTATTGAGGATACAGATGTAGTCCCTTGAAGATTACGTCATATTGAAGTAAAATTTAAATAAGCACATAGATTGTTACATTTAGGACCTGAAGGAAAAAAGTAAATAGATAAAGACACCTGTATCACCATTTATCTATTTATATCGTCTTGTTACCATTTGTTTAAATAATAACAAACCTCATGTGAAAATTTGTTGAATGGCCATGCAATAAATACAATGTATTTGAGTTGAACCAATAAAGACGAAGCACAAAACCATGTTGTACATAAAAACATTGAACAATATACATACAAATTGCCTATGCTCTAATTCTAGAAGTAACAACAATTTAATCTAGTAACTGATTTTCCTTACCAAAATACAATAACCAGTTTCTACTATGACCAATCATTGGAGAGTTCAATTGATCCAATTGTGATTGCCTTAGATAACCCGAATCGCTAGTCCAATCTTATTTTTATTGAGTGAGATTGCAATAAAAATCTGATTAATCAGTTCAATACAAATACAAACTAAAATAAATTTAAAAATAAATAATCCTCGACATAAGAAGAGGAGGATTGAGATAACGCATATATGAGTATGTGACTAAGAACACTTGTTATTTAGAAGAGAGACTTGAAGATGAACACTCATAAGTCGTAAGGAGAGGGGTGGTATTGTATCATCAGAGTGGAGTTGGGGTTTGAACTTTGAAGATTGAGTCATTGCCGCGTTCTTCTTCGTGAGAGAGAAAGATGGGTTTGCAGTTTTTGCCGTATTCATAATGTATGAACTCAACCTATGTTCAAGAGCTTGAACAATGAAAGACTTGATTTTAGAGTTCGATCTGGGTTTCATCATTGTCGGCAATAATTTTGACAAATTGAGAAAAAAAGGGAGTGTTTTCATTTTCTTTGTTTTGTTTGTCGAATCCCATCTTTCTTAGGCGATATTTTGCATTTGTTTTGGCTTTTCATTAGCCTTTCAAGAGTAGGCTCCCCTTTCCATTTAATCACTGACAAAATCTACCTTTCAATTCGACTTAACGAAATGACTTCGACTTAAGAACAATCAATCGAACGGCCAAGGACTGGTGGGTTTTTGCCTGTTGTTCCAGTCACTGTGGCTCTTGCTTGAGCCGGGGAGTACAGAAGGCACAGAGGTGAAAAGTGTTTAGATTATAGAGATTGGTCCTGATTTTTAGGAAACACAATTAATTAACTTTAGTTTCGCAGGGAATCTCCCTTTAGTTAGCCCCAATGAGTCCTTAAAAGAGATTTTTTATATAAAAGATGCCTATTTTATATCTTAAGGCCATGCAAATTATTACCAAATGGGCCAAAACCCAACCGAGAGTCCAAACACACATTTTGAACCATGGACCAAAAATATCTATATATATATATAAAGATGCCCGGCACAGGCGGGCTATATCCAAACATAATATAGAACCCTTTTTTCCGATATATATATCGAATTTCCGATATGAAACTTTATATCGCCCGATATAATCAGATGAGGCCGTTGACTTTTTTACCATTTTAAAATATAAATTATTTCCAATATATTTCCAATATATATCCGATATTTCGATATTATATTTCCGATATATCCCATATTTCCGATATTTTAAATAGTTTTGGGCCAAAAAAAATGGATATATCCGAAATATCCGAGTCCAAACACACATATTTCATCGATATCGATATTTTGGGCCTTGTTTTGAACAACGAAGAACGATGTACTCCCCAGCTATTGGCAATTTTATTGATCTGATGCAATTTGATGGAGACACAAAGGCTAATTTATTTGTTAAAAACATGCATCACCTCAAAATCATTGAAACAAGGAAAACTTGTGCACCAAAAAATAGTCACACTTGACCTGCAAAACAACATTTCCTTGTGCAAACAACTTATAAATTTCTACTTCACTTGCCATTTATTTGAATCTGCACGGCTAGTTTTTCAAACTATAGAAAACCCATATGATATTTCATTATGGAATGGCCTTATATCAGCTTATACTAAGCACCACATGTACAACGAAGCTTTAACTCTCTTTGACAAGTTGAAAATTTTCCCATACCTTAAACCTGATAATTTTACTTACCCAAGTGTTTTAAAGGCATGTAGTGCATTGGGTAATGCACAAGAAGGGAAGAAGATTCATACCCAAGTTATTAAATCGGGGTTCGATTTCGATGTTGTGGTTGTAAATGCTATTGTTGGCATGTATGCAAAATGCAATTTATTTGATTTGGCAATCTGTTTGTTCAATGAAATGCCTGAGAAAGATGTGACATCTTGGAATACTGTGCTATCTTGTTATTATCAAGATGAGCAACCTGAGAAAGTATTGGACATGTTTGAAAGGATGAAGAGTTTGGGGTTTGAGCCTGATTCAATGACTTTTACGACTGTTTTTTCTGCGTGTACTAAACTTTCGGAGTTGGATAGAGGGAGGAAAATTCATGAGGATCTGGTGAGAAGTGGATTTGTTTTGGATGGATATATTAGCTCTGCTCTTGTTGACATGTATGGAAAATGTGGTTATTTGGATATGGCAAGAGCTGTTTTCGAGCAGATTCCTAGAAAGGATGTAGTGTCGTGGACTTCCATGATCTCTGGGTACAGTTTGAAAGGCGATAGCTATTCATGTGTTAAGCTATTTCGGAGAATGAACGAGGAAGGAGTGAGACCCACGTTGACTACTCTAACTAGCTTGTTAACAGCTTGTTCTAGAACAGCTAATCTACAAGAAGGGAAGTTTATACATGGGTACATTGTAAGAAACCGAATAGAACCTGATATTTTCATCTATAGCGCACTTATTGATCTTTACTTCAAATGTGGAAGTGCTGACTTGGCTGAACATATCTTTAAACGTATGCCCAAGACTCATGTTGTAGCTTGGAATGTGATGATCTCAGGGTATGTGATGGTAGGTTGTTACTTTGAGGCTATGCACATCTTCAGGGACATGAAAGACGGTAATGTGAGGCCCAACGCAGTTACATTCATTAGTGTCTTACCAGCTTGTTCACAACTAGCAGCTCTAGAGCAGGGTAGAGAAATTCACTACCTAGTCATTGAAAATAGACTGGAAAATAATGAGATTGTTATGGGTGCACTACAAGATATGTATGCAAAATGTGGTGATATGGTGGAAGCTCGTCGTGTTTTTGATCAGTTACCGGAAAGGAGCTTTGTGTCATGGACTTCCATGATCACAGCTTATGGGTCACATGGTCAAGCTTTAGAAGCTTTGGAGTTATTCCATAAGATGGAACAGTCCAAGGCGAAGCCAGATGGGGTTACTTTCCTTGCTGTAATGTCTGCATGTAGCCACGGGGGTCTGGTGGACCAAGGGTGTCATTATTTCAATGTCATGACAAGCAAGTATGGGATTAAACCCACATTGGAACATTACTCATGCTTGGTTGATCTTCTCGGGCGTGCTGGAAGACTGAGTGAAGCTTATGGTATCCTACAAAGTAATCCTGCCATTAAAGAAGTTGTTGGGTCGCTTAGCGCGTTGCTTTCTGCGTGCAATATGCACAAGAATGTATACTTGGGAGAAGAAATAGCAAGATTGCTTATGAAGAAGGATCCTGATGATCCAGTCACTTATATAGTTCTATCCAACTTGTACGCTTCTGTTGGGAAATGGGGTGATGTACGCAAAACTAGACTAAAGATGAAAGAGCTAGGGTTGAAGATAAACCCTGGTTGTAGCTGGATCGAAGTTGACAAGAGACTAAACTCATTCTTTGTTGAAGATAAATCACACCCTGAGGTAGAACTGATACATGAATGTCTAGCAAATATTATCAGACATGGATGAGGAGGAACTGCTGTCATACCAGGAAAAGGAGCAGACACAAAGTTAATTTTCTACTGAACACCTCCACATTCATTGTACTCCGCAGTCTCTGAATTGCTGGTTGCATTAGGCCATTAGGGTATTACAGTAAAGTAGCCTCTTTACCTGTAAATTAAATTCTCCCGTCAAAGAAATGTGTGGATCTGGAGAGGAAGCAGACTCAGGACCTTAAGCATCGCCACATGTAATGTTTGCCTAATCGGATCAAGTTGATCAGGAAAAGAGATATACAAGTACTTTTAGGTTTGTGAGCTGTGATAATTGTAGATAATCTTGGTTGTAGGTAGCTGATTGCAGTGAGTTGTCAGACCAAATGTTTGCGCTTGTAATTCAGATGTTTGGTCTAAATTTCTTGTGTTTATTCTTCTTTACCTAGATGGTGAGGGTCCAAGAGTGGTAACCACAGTTGCACATACAACAATGTAATACTTAATTTAATCCTGTATTTTTTTTATTGATTCATTTCAAATAAGTAACACATGCTCTCATTATATCCCAAATACATGTTATGTACAAGTACATTTTAAGATAAAGACTGTTTGTATTGTGATCATACTGACATATCATGTATTGCAACTCATTTGGGTGGGATACTGGATACAAGCCTGACTAGTAGACAGCTGAGAAATCATAAACAACCACAGTTTGCTCTTCGGTATATTAAATCAAATGGGCACTCTTATTGCAATTGCACCGTATAGTATGATTCCTGAGCAGGATTATAGATTTTTGACAAGTCACTGTTGTCCCAAGGAAAGCTGAACCTGATGATGATTCATGGAAAGAAGTTGACAGTTAAGCTTGGAAAGTAGCTCCCAAGATAGTCCCCATTTGAATGCCATGGAAGTATGGAACTCGCTCATCTGCAAGCTTTGTACCAACAGTAGGTTTTATGCACCATATGAGCCGAAGGCTGACGAGCCATTGGAGCTGAATTTCGTGAAATGTATCTTACTTTTCAAACTCGCCAGTACCGTGGGGAGGTTTCTGCACCTGCTCATCTTCAAGTGCTGTACCAAAGGGAGGTTTTCTGCAGCATACCAGGCAAAGGCTCATGCGCCACTGGGTTTGAACGCAGTGACATGGATCTCACTTCTACTCACCAGTAGTCCCCACAAGAGCATTTCCCATCCTTGAAATGGTGAAATCTGCTAACGTCCCTCACAATTATCTCCCTCCCAACAATCTTGGATATTAATTTTGTTGCTATGTGGCAGTCCACACATACCCGGAGATTCTTTGTAATTCTTAGGGTTGTTCCAGAAGGAGTGCTAATGATGCCAAACGCTATAGCCAGCCGTTCACTGTGGGTGCACAATATGTTTCTCTTTTGCTCCTCTTCAACATCATGAAGCACATCCTCTGTGTTTGGTACATATCCTTCCCGCTCCATTTGCTCCAACAGAACTTCCAGAGCCTTGTGTATTCTATCGTAGTCAGGGTGGGACTTATCTCCTGACACAAAAGCATGTACCTCGCCTTTAACTTCTATCCAACTACAAGCTGGTTTCTTTCTCATCCCTTTATATTTCATAGCTACTCTCATACTCGCTGCATCTTTCCATCTGAAAGCAGCAGAATATACATTTGACATAAGAACGTAGACCCCCATATTCTCAGGATCCACCTTAAATATATTCTCAGCCACCTTTTCAGCCAGTTCAGTATTTTTGTGAACTCTGCAAGAAGATAACAATGCTAACCAAACACTCCCTGTCGGTTCAATATGCATGCTACTGATGAATTTGTAGGCTTCTTCCAACCTTCCTGCTCGGCCAAGAAGGTCTGCTACTGCAGCATAATGCTCCAAACCAGGAGAAATGGCATAATCCTGTATCATGCTATTGAAAAGCTTCTGAGCTTCATCTATCAGTCCAGCATGACTACAAGCAGTCAAAATAGCGACAAATGCCACATAATTAGGTCTCACACCCACCACCTCCATCTGCTGGAACAAGTGGAGGGCATCCTGCGCATGCCCATGCAGAGCATATCCCATTATCATGGCAGTCCATGACACCATATCAGACGATCCCATCCTATTAAATACTGACCTAGCAATCTGAACATACCCACACTTGGCGTACATGTCTACGAGCGAGCTAGCAATGAACACATTATCGTCAAAATTATTCCTAATTATGTACCCATGTAGCTGCTTCCCCAGATGCAGTGTTGTCAAGTGAGCACAAGCTGGCATGAGACTTGAGAAAGTAACATGCCTAGGCTTGATATTTGCCATCAACATTTGACGAAACAACTTCAGCCCCTCATCAAACAATCCATTCTGCACAGAAGCTGCTATAACAGAGTTCCACGAGATTGCATCACGGTAAGGTAAGAGACTGAAAATTTGACGGGAGTCATCCACCCTACTGCAATTTGCATACATATCAATCAAACTACTCCCAATAAAAACATCCGAATCAAACCCATGCCGTATGGTGTAACCATGTATCTCCTTTCCTTTAGAAACATCAACATACTCTGCAAATATAGGAAGGACACTAGACAAAGTGAAGGCATCAGGTTTCAAATCAGCCATCCCCATCTCCCTAATCATCACTAAAGCTTTTTCATACATCCCATTCTGTGCATTACCAGCTACAATAGTATTCCACGACACAATATCCCTCTGGGGCATCGTACCAAACACTTTTTTCACACTTTCCATGGAAACAACATTTGAGAAACGAGAGCTGGTCCCACCATTACTTACTTCCTTCCCCTGCAATTTGCAATACATATTCATAAGTGCATTACCAGTATAAAGATCAAAATCCATACCAAGTTGAATAACAAGTCCATGTATAGATTCCCCAAGCTTGAAATCCATAAGCGAAGTAGAAGACTTAAGTAGAGAAGGAAATGTATTATGATCAGGATACTTCCCTTGATTTCTCATTTGAACGAAACTGAGTAAAGAGTTGTTAAAAAGACCAAGTGAAGTATAACATCTAATAATTGATTTCCATGCAATAGTGCAAGGTGAAGTGAAGTTATTGAAAATGAGTAGGGACTCGGGTAAGTAGCCTAGGTTTGAGTAAATGGATACAAGTGAAACCATTGAAGTGTATGATGGATTGGTTTTGAGGATTTGTGCATGGAGTTGGTTTGCTTGGGATTTTGATTTTATTTTTTTGGGTTTTGAAAGGAAGGATTTTATTATTGGACTGACACTCATTTTTTTTTTCCCTCTTCTTCAATTTTTAACATTTAAACATGTCTGTGCCCACTAGTGCCTCTTACTCAACCTCAAGCTGTTCTTGGTGCTTCTCTTGTTTCTTGTTTTTGTAATGAATCTTTAAGAATGAATGCTAATGTCTTTAGTTACAATTGTCCATATGCTCTCTTGAAGATTCAAAATAATTTACTATGTTATCAAAAGTTCATGTATCTGTATTATCTATTCTAACAGATAAAACAAACAACCCTCTTATTGTAACTGTTTTTGGTTCAACGAGTTTGGTACAAAAAAAAATATGGCTTATTGATAATGAACTCTAGAGTCTAGACATATTTTCTCAACCGACATCGCACCTTTTCACACAGCGCACTGTTTCCATTTTTTCTTAAACCTATTAAAACAGATTTTGAGGATCAGGGAGTTTAAACACCCATATAGCATGAGCGTTGGACTTGCTGTAACGGCGTACAACTTACTAATCCAATGCAAGGCCACCTCTTGAAAAGTAGAGCTTCCCATGGCACGCATGGCAAATATGATCTCATCTAAACTGGTTAACATAATCGGCAAACAGCTCTTAGCCGAGTTGGTTAGAGCGCATCACACCCATGTGTTCATAGAGCACAATATGATACAATTTGCACCTTATTTACAACTCAGTCTTCTAGAGTTTAGGGTATTAATTATTTTAACAATATCGAAATCAGATCGATATAGGATTCATATTAGCCAGACCATCAATTTTCAATTTCGTAACAACAATAAATAGAGCTATAGGATCTCCAAGAAGATGAATAATAATTAAACAAGCAATTCCATGAAAGAAATCAAACAGATGGCAAGAAAAATTACAAATAGTGTCTTCGTAATTGATTCGGCACATAAGATTGGCTTATCTTTATAGGAAAGCATTCCAAACTTAATCAGAAGTTCATAATCTGAAATGGGCTTAACATATCAAATACATTAGACATTAGTTCCACAGAATCCCTGACAATTCTATCCATCAATGGTACAAGCTATACGTTGATGTTAGGATCAGAGGCAAGTTTTCAATCTTCCTCTTTTTCTGGCGGGAGACCACAAGGCATCAACATTTTCTGCAAAAATATAACAAGAACACAAGAAGTTTGAAGTTATTTTATAACAATGCCAAACCATTATGAGCTACAATAGAGAAAACTAGAGCAATAAGAGTTGAATGTATTAGAAGATTGCACAGACAATTAAGTTAATATGAAACAAACATATTTTTAAAAAGATTATATAACACACTCAAAATTCAGATATGGGTACTGAGTTTAAATAACACCAACAAGACTATTAAGTAGTTATAGTCTACGCATCTTAAATCATGGCAAGCAATTTATGATTGGTCATTGGTCTAACAAATGCAAATGGTTCCTCAAACAATCTATACAATAGCAGCTCCACTGAAAGAAACAAAGGATGGTAAGAGAAGTTATTCGTATTATCAGATGTTATGAATCCATAAAGAAATACTCAAATGGGTGGAATTCTTATATTCATCATGGCTTTGAATCGACAGTGAATCCTATTTAGCTATTTCTACAGCCAAAGTATCTAGTAAGATCAACACCATACCCACGAATAGCTACTTTTTCCACATCCATCAAACACCTTCTCGTGTGAAAGGATTCCAAACTGCTGCCTTTAGCTGCACTTAGATTAACCCAGATGTTTCTTTTAAAATTCTTACCTTCTTTCCTTTTTGCACGAACTTCCAATCAATCACCTACACGTCTAATTCTAGTTCCACATTTTTATTAGCAGAATCTGCTGATACACAGCCTACACTTAACATTTTATATCAGCAATTTATGTGCAGTTTAATCGGCTGATCTAAAGTATGACGAGACAACAACATGCTTTACAGATGTTTTTCTCATTTAAGCAGAAGACCGCATTTAACTGTTCATGTCTTCCTGATAATGAGTTAAACATGGGAAAGGAAGGGTTAGGGACAAGTCAGCCGCTCAACTTCCTTAATAAAAACCAGCATATCAAGACCTAGTAATAATCCTGCATCATATTCAGTAAACAACCTCATTCTTTTTGCTAGGCCTCTCTCTCTCTCTCTCTCATCGGGTGTTTGCTCAAGAAAATATAAAAGTACCATAAACATGTGATTATAAAGTAAGCACTAAGGCCCCATTTTGCATTGCTTAATTTCTATAGCGCTGTTTTCTTTGATTTGACAGCCTAAAACTAGTTGTACAGTCCTCATGCTTTACTTTAATCATTTACATAAGCAGTAAGGAAAAAGGGGATTCGAAAAGGGATTCCTACTTCAACAAAACCACATTTTAGACAACAATCTAGACATTTGATTTAGTTCAAAACAATGGAACCGGAAAGTAAGCTAGAAATTAAACAAAAAACTCTTCATTAGGAAAAGCAGTGCCAAATGGGACCTAAACCAAAACAAACTAAAAATTACTTGCACAAAATAAAACAGTGGAAATTATTGGGCGAAAAATCGTAAAGCATACCTGCATAAAATTGTAGCGCTCTCTTCCAATGGATTCATTTTCAGCAAGGGCAAAAAAAGCAAGCATAGGATAATGACCAACATACGATGCATAACTATCTCGCTGGATGTTCACTGCCCATTCACTATACATCCAAACATACATACATCAATTCAAAACTTCCAAACAAATTCTTAAACGCAATTCAAAGAGATGGAAACTTACAATCTATTCAAATCAGCGTGACCTGTCCCAACATACTTAGCTTGAAGATGCTCAAGCTGTGAATTGATATTAAACCTGTCGCTGGCCTGCATATCTGCTACACTCCAAAAAAGAGGTGTGAGCTTAAAAACTACACTAGAAAGGAATACAATGTTTTAGCTATTGAATTAACTATATGCAATAAAAACATGATTTAAACTACTATTAATCACAGTTAAAGAGGAGGAGTGGACGGGCACCTTGAGCTTTCGCCTTTTAGTTGCTGATTGGTGAAGTAGAAAATTATGGGCAGCCTATTTTACATAGGTCCACTATGGAAAGAAAAGGAAAAGTAATGGAATGGAAACAGTTTCAGAATAGTGTCTGTTTGGTAAACTGTGGAATGAAAAGTAAAACTGGGGAAAAATATAATCCAGTTTGTTATGCAAAAACTGTGGAAAAGAAATGAAAGTTGGAAACAAAATATTTCATCCATATTACTTATCATTTTTCTCAAAACTCATAGATTCTGAAAAAAATAAAATAATAATATTAAAAAATTGGCATAACCTTTCCTATTTTTGCAGATATATGACACTTTAGCATATAGAAAAAAAAATGGCATAAACTACCCTATTTTATCAACATAGAGTATAAACTTGTATGACACCTGCAAACTCATATTAATATTATCTAAAAATAACAATAGAGACCTCCCACAAACATGTAACCATTGTGCATTCACTAAAGCAACAATGCAAAGCTACTATAATCCTCAAAACATCCAAATCGCTTAATGAATACAAAACACCACAAAAGAGTAGACACTTCCACCATAAAAAGAAAAAGAACAACATCAAAACATACCCAAAGTGTATCTAAAACAGCCACAAAAGTCTAAGAACTCATCCACTCAATTATCAAAAGCTTCTTTAATAATCAACTAGCATGCTTATTAGTACTCATCTTGAGAAAAAACATTTTCAAGTTTTCAACACCATCCTTTGAAAACAACTCCATAGCCTCAATCTTTTGTTCCTCATCCAACACATCAATTTCATCAATGGAAAAACAAATCTGGACCCATAGAATCTGCCATAAAATCTGCACTTCAACCCACTCCAACAACCTAGGTATTAGCTTACCTTTACAAGTCTTCCTTTTCGGGTTTGCCTTCCGACATAAAAAAACATATACAACTTGGTAGTCATATTCACAAAAGCAAATGATAATTTGTAACACTTTTGTAACTGCATGTCACGCCACAATTTTCAAAAATAATAATCAAACGGGCATCGTATTGTAAAGGAAAATACTCTCAATCGGTTCAACATATATATAATCAAGAAAATAATCATGGTTAACCACACTACTGAAACAATCCTAGCTTTCTCTCTATAAGTTGGTTTGACACAAATCCAAATGGGTCAGAAACTACACTCCAAGCTCTACAACATTTGTTCACACCCAAAAACCAGATTCCAACTCATAAATTCACTTAACCTGACTTTACAAAAGGTTGTCTGGAAAAATCCTGGTTGACCTTTTGGCATTAAAACTATCGCAACTTTATTTGTATAACTTGGATTAGTACAAGGTAAATTGGGTATGAAACTACACTAAATTTTCTACAACTAATTTCCAGACCATGCAAGCAGGTTCCCAACAGAAAATGCACAGAATGCCACCAAACACAGAACTCTGTCAGAAAAATTCTAGCTGACCTTTTTGTACTAAAACAGTCGTAACTTACTGTGCAGGTATCGAAACGAGATGAATCCAACTGTATTGGAAAGCAGACTCGCAGATCTATAACTCTTATTCACGCCCCGAGACCTAATTCCCAAGCACAATTTTTCAGGACTCTTCTGAACCGACCCCAGAAACTAAACCAAGAAAAACTGCTTACATATTACATTATCTTTTCATCTTTCTACACATGTTATGCCGAATATGAAAGCATCATAAGATAAAAATGAATCTTACGCATTGTTAACATAATCAAAATAACTAAGCATTCTCTCTTAGCTTCTTCTTACTTCACTCCGTTTAGAGCAAATCAAGAGAGGGAGAGAATATTACTAAAATCATACATACAAGGAAAGAATACTTACTAAGAGTTAAATTTTGAATATTCAAAACTCAAATGAAATCAATTCTTACATGTATATGAACATATTTATTGGAATAAAGTATTCTTACTAACCATTTAAAATAAATAAATAAGGTGGTAAAAAAAATGGAGGTGCTCCACTACAATAACACTAACAAAACTTTTTCAAACAAATATACTTACCTTAATTGCATCTGCCCATATAGTATAGAAAAAACAAAAGCTAGTAACTTTTTCTGATGGATCAAAACCACAAAAAGAAGTAGCCATGCATTGTCCCACTTGGCTACACAACCAATATACTAAAGAAATGACATTCACACCATAATCCATTTCATCCAATTAGTGATGATGTTGTCAAACAATCTATATCCAAATTAATTAGTCTTCTAATTCCTCATCAAATTTAAAGGTCTGCCATAGTTAGCCAATTAGCCTTAGCCATTACCCCATACTGTTCATAATGAAATTTCCTTTAATCATATTTTTCAGTAACAAGCTTTAAACAAGAACTTTCCGGTTGTAGTATGTACAGAGATGGACAGATTAGCCAAAAAATATGCTTATTCCATAAGAGAATGAGAGGGGAAGAAGACAATACCTGAGGTAGAGTTTGAGAGAATGAGAGCTGAAGATTGAAGAGTGAGATAGTTGTCAAAGATGAAGAAGAAGGGGTGAAACTTTTCGGGTTATATATATAGAAGAATCTGCGCACATCCTTAATGCACCCAGTTAAATTCAGCCAGATATGTTCAATTTCACAAACCAGCCCAACCCTAATGTTTATCTTCTATAAAGCCCAGCCCGGCCCACCTAATTCGAGTGAAATAAACCAGATTCATAAGTTTTTTCCCATCGCCGTTTTCAAGCAAAAAAATTTGGGCGTTTGCAATGGCCAAATATGTTTTGGCTTAGTTGCTTCCTTCAAATTTGAGATAGTGACGCCATATGTTCAAAAGTTGCTCGGAGTGAAAGATTAAACGGACAAATAATCCATTCCGCAGAATGCTAAATGTGAATTTGTGAGTTGCGATGAAACTATGCACTGAAGGACACTTTTGGATTTATACCTTGGTTCCACGAAGGAATAGCAAGTATCAATAACAAGGGGATAGACATGTGCATAATGAACCAATACCAATGAATATGGCACAAATCTTTAAATAATTAAAGATAAAATAAAAAATTGTCTGATAATATGATTGATCAAATTTGAGCCAAGGTAATGTATTCTATAGTCTGTACACGATTGTTCAATTCCACCAACGAAAACCATATCATGTATATTATCCCCAAAAACTTCTATCTATTTTTTCACAATTCCCCATCATTGCATCTTCTCATTGACGAAATATTCACCACAATTTTACAGTATAAATCAACTGTGTTTAGAAAGACAAACCTTTCATTATAAAGAACATCGATTCACATGTGCAAGCTTTAGCAAGCAAGACAAAATTTTCATTATGAAGTGTTGACATCATCAGGAAAATAACGTTAAAGTACAAGAAAAATAAATTAAACCTCCAAAGGGTAGACAAATGATAATTCGGGAAATTCAATTTTCCTTCATTAGAAACCTATTTGAGTCTCAAGAAGTAATGGCGGCCTCTCCGACTTCAAATGGCTGAGAACATCAAATGCCGAGGATTAGCAGATATGCAAATACCCATTACAGCAAGTATGATTCCACAACAGTCCTTCCAAACTTCTCTTGCACATCTTTGGGAGTTTCAATCTGGATAAGCGAAGATGATAAAACCACAAAGGAGTCCAACATAAGCAACCATACAAGAAACCATTATAAACTCAAGAGTGAATTAGAATGTTATTAGTAATTTGCTCCTACTCACCGCATTCAAAGCTTTAAAAACAGCCTTAACTGTGTTGAGAGGGTTCCTTGAACCAATAACCTACAAAAGATGACAGAGGTTAAAGACTCATAGACCAAGCGATCACCGACATACAGTAGGGTCTATCTTCTATTCTGTTACCTTAGACTTGATGTTTTTGAAACCAGCTAACTTAAGGATGCATTTGACAGTTTTGCCTGCTATCATCCCTGTTCTTGTTGAGGCAGGCCAGAGGTATACCTGAACAAGTACAGAAATTGAGTATCAAAGGAATTAAAGAGCCACAAGGGGAGAAAATGGCAGAAATGAGCTAGATATGTGGACCTTGGTCTTCTTATAATTTGATTGTACTGCATGAGCAATTGTGTGCTCCTCATGTAGTTCTACATAATGTAGATTCTGAAAGCATTTCACACGAGCCTGTGAAGTGGAATACCAATTAAAACTGACAGCACAAAACCATATGACATTGCATACCTATTACTGACAAAGAACACATAAAATACTTAACCAGATCTAGTATGTAGCGAAAGAACCTATTACACATACCTTTTGAAGGGCAATGGGAACTTTTGGACCTTTTGCTCTTGCAAAACCCACAACTCCATGTAAGTTCCCACAAGCTACCAGAGCAGTGAAGCTAGCCACTTGCCCACCCTAATATGTGCACGGAGAATACCAAGTCATGAGAAAAGGTTTAATCAAATAACTGACAGAACAGGAAAAGGAGGTGGGTGGTGGGAAGTCATTACCTTTGTAACTTTACATGTGCGGTTGACAGTAATTAACCGCTCCTTAAAACCCTGCCATTACAAGAAGATCAATACATTACAATGAGCAAAGAATTGGAATGAATATGAAATCCAGAAAGGACAGTACCGATCCGGGGAAAAAAAGGAAAATTAGGAAGGAGAACCGAGTAAGACTGAAGGTTGCCAAACCCATGGGCCTAAGTTTAACAAGAGAGATCTTTTGCATATTAAGGAGTCTGAAAGCAAATTGCAGAAATTAAAAAGGTGCAGATAATGATTATGATAACTTGAACTTAAAGGGGGAGTTCAGCTTGTTTCCAGATAATTACGCATACTGACTATAATCAGTCAGTAACTAGCAAGTACTTAGAGTTTCACATCTGACTAGACCATAGATCACAAGTCTCAAATATTCACATCGTCGCGTCGTAAGGAGGAAAGTTTAGGAAATTATTGTTTACCCTCCTCTTATATGCAAATATTATGCATCTATGCTGGAATTCGTCAAAACATTAGCCGTAATGCCCCTATTTCTTTAATTATCAATACACTAATTCTCAATGAACACGCAATCCAAAATGCTTAAATGACAAATGCACCCAGATTTTGTGAGACCAAAGAGTGCAGAACTAACTTTTAATATAAACATACGATTTTCACTATCTTTGTCGATGGATCTAAAGTCAATATTCATTAGACGTTTGGACCCTTTTTCTTATTAGTATAACTGATCAAAAGTGCAATTCACTGTATGCCTGAAGAAACATTATCGTGGAAATTTTGAATCACTTTCAAAAGGTCAAACTTAATCACAGCTTAACATTTCTCAAAGTACTCAAGAGGGAAACCATCCTGCCACAACACCCTATCACCATCCCAATTCCTTACAGTTTATTTCTTGTGAGTCTGTATGACTATAACAATTGTACCCCTAGTTTAAACTACTCCCTTACTCTGGACTGTCCAAAATTAGTCCTGGAATCCTGAGACTGGGTATATGATCTCCTGACTCACTATGCATTCCTTGCTGACCTACATATTGCAATATGTTCTGGGACAAAAATTTAGCCCTTCTACTGGTGTTTTCTATACTAAAATGTAAGTTTCAAATGATACAAATCTGCTGCAAATGTTATTTCATACTAAACCTTAGACCATCCCGGTCAGCCATATGTTTACATCTTTTGTGTCTAGCTATATACCGTCCCCTTGACTATCTCTAGTAAGGAAGGATTAAAAAATATAAGAAAACATTAGAAATACATGGTTATGTATATTTCCACGAATCGTAATTATGCTGATTCTTTATGAACTTTCAACTCACGTGACCTCATAACTCAAGAGATCAAAGTTGCGTTGGTTTACACCTAGAACATCAACCGCAACTTAATATAAGTATGTATCAGAACGAAAGAAAGGCATACCAGAAAACTAAATAAATAAATGGAAGACAAAATACCCACAACAGAAAGACGTGCACACTTACTTTTCTGTAAAGTGGGCGTGTGTTTGCCTCTGTCAAAGCGTTTCTCTCGTCAGCAAGATCCTTAATCTCTTCCTCTAGAGCCCTACCCTTCCTTCCAAACGTGTGATCCAGTAGAGCCAGCTTATCTTCAAGGTTCTTATCAATGGCACTAAGCTTCTCAAGCAGCTCCGCATCCTTATCATCTTCAAAGTCACCCTCATCGTCGCCGTCATCATCAACTCCTCGCATAAGGTCAAATTCTTCCTTATCCTCTTCAACATCCTTGACCGAAGGACTGTCTTCTTCACGTTCAATAATTCCATAATTCTCCTGATTATTAGGATCATACTTTTCCTTCCACTGCACTACTTTCAAGGCTCTATGTAACTTCTGTTGAAGCATAAACTTTTCCTTTCCAGTGGCTCCTCTCAAACGATTCATCATTTCTCCAATAACCTTATACTCTAACGGAATCTTCAAATGCATTTCCTCAAATTTGTTAATAGTTACCATACATTTATATGCTTCCTCAAAAGTTTCTGTCAATCAAATAACTAACATAAATGAAAAACAAGTAATTATAATAAATAAATAAAAACACAATACTAAAAAAAAAACACAATACCAGCATTAGTAAAGTTGCGAACCAAATCTTCGTGACGTTGACACTTTTTGTCATGCAATTCAGCACGTTTCCGAATAGCATCTTCAGTAAACCTATCATCATCTTCATCAGTTTCATCATCAGTAGGTATTTCCAAATCCCAATCACGTACATTATTGTTATTTGTGTTCCTTCCCATTTTATCCTTATTTATTTTCCTTTCCATTTTCAAAACTTTTTCAATTAACGGGTGGACACCTGAAAAATTTTCATCGTCTTTATTATCATTAGGTATAGGAAGACCAGCTTTTTCTCTTTCTTTTTGTTTCTTTCTTTCCAATTCTGCTCTTATTTTTCGTATTAATTCTGTTGATTCTGTTGATATACAGAAATCACGTGACTGCTGATGATTGAAATGAGAATGGGTTTCCGGGGTTTGGAATAAAATGTTGTGAGTTTTTGGGAGATGAATTAGATGGCTTCTTTGAACAAGTACACGTGTCCATGCTCCTCTCAATTTTGAGAGTGTTGATGCCATTTTTTTTTTTTTTTTTTTTTTTTTGTTTACAGTGGAGAAGGTTTAGCTAGGGTTTCCATTTCACTGTGTTCATAGAAACTGAGAAGTGAGCAAGTGTGAAATTTGTTGATAAATGTCGAAATTACGTGACATTCTGATATATATGGTATTATACCGATATCTCGTTTTCGACCATGTTGAGAAAACCCATTAGAGCATTTCCCAATGCATATGAATATCAACGGGATCTAACAATATTACTAAATGGTCAAAAACCGAATATCAAGGTGACTATTTTCCCAAGTCAAAACAAGAGTGAAACCTTCAACCGAGATAATAGCTGAGTTGGAATCTTCGGACGGGATATTTTATTCCTGGCTCGTGTGTCCCGGAATGTTTCATTCTCGTTTTTTAGATTTTTTAAACTTCAAACGGATGTTTCATTTTTTTTTTTTTCGATTTTTACATTCAGACCGAATCAAACATCCCATCCGAAAATAATAGTCACCTTTGCATTGTACAACCTCACCTTGCTTTTCACCAAAATGGTGGAAAATAAGGGAAATAGAACTAACGTGGAGGTGAATAAAAGTGGCTTGCATTGGGAATGCTCTTAGAAGAAAATGTACAACGTGAGCAGAGAATTAGAAGAGCGTGGAGAGTGGAGAGGGAGAGGAAGAAGGAGAAGAAGAGAAGAGAAGAGATGAGAACAGACAGAAACCAACCAAATCAAATTTTGGCGACATATTCCCCTCTCGGCCAGAAGGTTCGCTCTGCTCACTTGACAAGAGAATGCTGAAACTGCTGAATTTACTGTATATATCTTTACAATGTCGTACAAGAAGTTACAAAGCATTTATAGACACAAGATTAGGTTTTTTGATTCAAAATTACATCCATGTATTTCTAATAGGCAGAATATTTTAGGGTCTGTACATCTTACGCAAAGAAAAGATTCCAGGAGTGAAAGAATTGTTGGTATCCAGAGGGAAAAGAAAGGGTGGTAAAAAAATTGGTATCCTATTTCAGTGAAGGGACCCTGATTTAAGCAAGTAACTAGGCAACTATAGCTCCAGATCAATGACCTCCAATGGGCATGTTGCCGTACTGCATTGGAACTCAATGTCCTGCGGAAATATCAGACAACCAAATCACTAAGAAATGCGGACTTGGAGCTTCTCGACATCTAGTGTTGTAAATTCAGTAGAGCTTATGGGGATTGGATTTCCTTCGGAGAGACTCCTGCTTTGGGAGGTAAATAGTTGAGAAAGCTCCCCTGTGAAACAGATTTAGAAGAATGCCTAGAATCATCTGATGACTCTTCCTCTGCAACATAAAAGTGACATTATCAATAAAATAAGGAAAATGGTGTTTTATATATTATATATTTATTTCATGTCTTTGATTGTAAGGACACTTGCTTATCAGTATACATACATCAAAACAAAGCGAAACTAAAAAACTAGCTATATTTTACTCTTGGTATGCATGTCACAATCCAATTTGGCTCTGAAAATGTCATTAGGAACAAACAGGGATGGAAAGGGTGATCAAAGAAACTAGATGGGTATTTTCAAGCAATTATAAAGGTAGGTCCAATGCGTACCAAACAAGGACTTGATGGATGGCCGCTTCGGTTTACTGCTCTTCTTCTTCTTCAGTTCAGCTGCAATGAGAATGAAGACTAAATCAGTAATGAACCAAGTTACTGCAGCTAGTAAATATGCGTTTGGGAGAAGGTCAGGAATGATGTCTGAATAGCAATATTGTTTTCTGTCAAGAATTTTTCTCAGAGAAACTTAGAAATGAAAAGAAAAGTACATTGAATAAGCAATTATTATTTGCAAATGCCTAGCATAACATATAATGGGATCTCATTTGACCTAAAAAATTAAATGTTGATTTTAGATTGTCAGATCCCACGAACGAAAAGCTTGGTTACTGATTAATTGCCTACAGAGCAGCTATTTTTCTATCCATGTTTTTACATGTTTCCTTTAACATTTATCAGCATTCGAGCAACTAGTTGTTGATCTCATACTTAATTTGAATATCAGGTTTACTGTTAAAAGGTATCCTTGGCCTTAATGGTGATTAGAATAAGGAACAATTTCTACTAGCTTATTAACACAAAAAAGCACCTGCAGAATGACAACGCAGTTGGTGTATCCATCTATCGATTGTCTAACTTCAGAAAGAAATAATAAAGTAAAATTCATTGATCTTTTGATATTTCCTCAAACACAATGGAAGTGGAAAGTGAATCCAGAGAGAAACAGTATGATATTACAAACAAGAGATGGATATATTGCACCAGAGTAGAGAAATTACCAATCCCAGGAACTTGATAATCATTTACAATTTCAAAGTTCTTATACGTGTAACCAACAAAATTGATGTCCTTCAACGAGAGCATCTGCAAGTACCGAGACAATAAATAAATAAACTAATATGGACATTGAGGCACTTGATAAACACTTCAACAAATGCAGAATGTAAGATTAAGACCAATGCTTCAACAATGAAGCACACAAAGTTAGACATCATGTATTCATAAAGTTACCTTTCTCCATGGGCCTGATTTTGATGAAGTCTCATTCTTGTTGTCAGCCTGCAATATGTACCCATAAATTACAACAAAATGAAACAACGCTCACGGTAAAAATTGCCTAAAGATATGAGGATCCACAGATTGATGGTTCTTGACCAACATATTTACCTCTTCAAACTTTTCAAAATTTTGAGTATCCAAATCATCATTCACCTCTGGAATAAATGCAGCTTCCATCTGATATAGCCTATCCCATTCAACTCCAACAAACCATGGATGGGCCTGGCATTTGCAGAAGGATCAATCAGGTAAGTCCGTCAAGTTTTCATTAGAATACAAATTCAACAATTTAGAACTAATAAACCAATAAACACCTTAATTTCAACAGCGCCTTTTGATCCAAGCCTCTGATTAACATTACACAGGAGTCTGCAGATAAGATCTTTAGCTTCCGGAGATAACTTTGCTTCTTCAGGGAACTTCAAATGAGTTCTCCAATTTACTATCTGCATAGACAGCGAAGAAACATTTGATGAAATTTATATGAACAGGTTGAGATCTAAAAGGCCCCTGTGAGCCCTGTTGGCATTATGTACCTCGCCCAACACCATTATGAGTCCATTGCAAACTTGAAAGAAGACGAGAAAATTGTGAAAATTTGAGGAATTTTTTTTGGAATTCTGCTTTCCTTAATCAAGTTTTTCTTATCTGAATCACCGATCTTACTCGATAGTTCCCAAGTAAATGATTATTATTGTTATGTATAATCAGACTCTCAGACTAACATATCTGTTTTTCATCAACTGATAAATAAATGAAAGTCTATTAGTACAATACACTGAATAGAGGAATGATTAAAAGTTAGCGAGTGCCTGAAATATGTGATTTCGATAGTGATGAATAATAGTAACCACACAAGACAAAAAACAAAGATCAATGACTCGCATTATACATTCAAAATAGCAGCCTTGTGGCAAACATGCATAAGAATATGACATATAAGTTCCCAAATAAAAGATAACTTCCACAGAGAGAGAGAGGTCGGACATTGTGAAACAGGAAAAAAAGGCATGTATTTCCAAGAAAATTAGCTGCAATGCTATAAATAGGAAGAGCCAAAGATAACAATTGGTGCATACACTGGACTGCAACCATGGTGCTGCAAGTCTAACTCGTGATATTAGTTTTAAAAAGAAAAAGGTGTCACACTGACTTTATGGAACAAAGCACTTAGCTTAGCCAAGTCATAAGCACTAGTAGATTACCTTCCTACATGTTGACATCGGTTCATCCGAATAAAAAGGCGGATAACCAACAAGCATTTCGTACATGATAGCTCCAAGTGACCACCTGTGCAAAATAAAGTGCACCAAGTATAAGAGACTACACTAACTCTAAAAGTAGGTTTATTCAATGGTTACTTACCAATCACATTCCATTCCATATCCCTTCTTCAACAATACTTCTGGAGCAATGTAATCAGGTGTACCAACCGTAGAATAAGCCTGCAAGTTTCATGTTCCAACAGTTGAGTACACATATATCTCAAGCAGTCACCGAGAAACTCTGCACTGGAAAGAACTGAAAAACTATATATATATATATATATAAGAACAAGGCAACAAAATACTGGTTTTTTTTCTTTTCACTTTAAACTCGGTCAGCATCAATTCAACAAAACTGCACCTTATTTTCGTAGTAAAAAAAAACTCTTGAAAATATCTGTTTCTGACAAAAATATTACTACTGCTATAAAAAAAATTGCAAAATAATCACTCATACAATGTTAGGAAATTCACCAGTGTCCTCCTATTTTTCTGCCAATGTTGCAATTGCTCCATCTGTGTGCGTTTAGGTGGAGCATTTGGTTGAGAACTATTAAAACTGCTTCCCGCAGAAAAGTCCTTTTCATGGAGATTACTACAGTCTAACGGTTTGCATAGCCCAAAATCTGACAGCTTCATGTGACCATACTTATCTAGTAGAAGATTATCTGGTTTAATGTCTCTGTTAGATGGATTGACAGAAAGACTTAGTCATCTGTCTCAAACAACCAGTTAGAGAAGCAATAAATAAATAAGAGTATCTGCAAACCTATGAATGTAATTATGTCTGTGGATAGACGCGATAGCTAGAACTGTTTCCCCAACATAAAATCTGGCCTCATCTTCCGTCAAAGTGTCCTTCCGCATCAGTAAAGTCATCATATCTCCACCAGGTAAATACTCCATAATGAGATACAAGAACTCATCATCTTGAAACGAACAGTATAGTTTGACAATACAATTGCTGTCAACTTCCGCTAGTAGATTCCTCTCGGCTCTGACATGCTCAACCTGATAAAGATTTTGAACAAATAAAGATACAGCACAGGGAAACACAGGCCAAGATTGACAGAGAAATGTGTACCTGCCCTCTGCGAAGCATCTCTGATTTTTTAAGCTTCTTCATTGCATACACATGACCCGTCGTCCTCTCCCTACAGACTCTGACCTGAACAACAAAAGTAAATAATTACCATGAGCACAAAACTTCAGTGAATGCAAGCAGAAGGCCAGAAGCAATTGCGTAAGAGAAGCCAATACATAGGAAACTCCAGATATATATTGCAGAAAAAGTAGTGTGGATGATTGCGGGTGTTATGCCTTAGCCCTGAAGCTAGGTACACATGAGAGGATCACTCTTTTGCAGCTCAATAAGCTCCAACCTCACCACTATAGACAATAGTGGATCGTTTATAATCTTTATTGAAAGTTACTTACAAGAGTGTTTTGGCATAAACACATACTTCAATGTAGGAGACGTGGAGAACAGTCATACTTAGTAAACAAATCAACATATATAGCTAATGGAAAACATACCTCGCCAAATGCACCCTTTCCTATCATTGTCAATAACTCAAAATCATCAGCTCCCATTTTATGCCTTTGTAGACGCATATATTCGGTTTCCTTCTTTTCCAAAAACTTTAGTAAGTTGTTTTGGTCTTCCTCAGACACATCAGCATCGGCCAATTTCTTTTCAAGTACATTACGTCTGCTTGAATAGTGGTATGAATATTAGGAATCATGCTAAAGTGCAAAGTTTGATAAGAAACTCACTTTTCTGATAAAAAATGTTTTGGTTTGAAGATCAAAAGTCAAATAATATGTACCAATACTCAATAGTCATACTACCAATAAGATCAACCAGATGCAGGACATAATTTATGGACGAATAAGTTACCATCTAATTATACATAAATCATTTTAGACAACATAATGGATACACAGAAATTTACTAGGTTTATGTACAATAGTTTGCTCACCAATTGCAATGCCTGAAATAATACTTACTTGAAAGCATCTGTGTCACACAAACTGCCAGTTTCCTTAAACATAGAAACATATTGACATCTTCTATAGTATTTACCGCACAAAAACATGAAATTAACCATGTCACCCATATGAACTAGGTAGAATAAATCCTGTCCTATGTATTGACAAATTCAACTTTCAAAAATCACGAAAAGCAAATAACCAAGTTGATGAAAGGCATAACCAATAAAAAACTACTTTAAAGAAGGTACAAAGAACCGTAGAAACCATGCATACCGCTCTTTTCTCTCTTGCAGATTCTTCATCTGCTCCTTATAATGATTCTCTATATATTGTTTAGCCGCCGCAGCTTTCTGTTTCGTTATATTAGAAAGTGCTTCATCACTTAATGGTTGTTGTGATCCTTCCATATCCTGACTCGATTCCCTTCTCTTACTCGACCTAAATCTCTCTCTTGGTTGAAACTTATGAAACCAACTCCTAGCTGAATCCATGACCACCTTTTTTTTTCCCTCAACCAATAACAATATAAATATTTCTTGTATCACACCGTTAGAAATCCATTTTCGAATAGACTCAAATGCCCGAAACTATAAACACATTCTAATAATAAGAAGCAAAGATCTCATGCTTCTTCACCACCTCAATATTCACAATTTCCTTCCTTCTGCATTAATCATATAAAAAATGTGAACCTTAACAAATATTATTGACGAGACTCAACAAGAATTCAGTGGAGAATTCCAGTTACTACCCCAGAAAAAGGGACCAACAAAACAAAATCTTAAAATATCCAAACGAAGAAAGAGAAATCGGGATTACCGCGCATTTGTGTGAGAAGAAAATGGATCTTTTCAAAAACAACCCGCCATTTTCGCTGGTGTAAAATAAACAAATTTCCCTTCATTTTCTCGCGATATTTTTATTAAAAAAAACGATAAATTGAAATTAGTTCTAGAAGTTGTTATAATAATGCCCAGTGTTCTAAAAGGCGGTGGGAGTGGCTAGGGCGTAGGCCTTCTAGGCACTCGCTAGGCTTTTTTCCTATTAGTAATACACATTTATATTACAATAAATAAAAAAAATCATTTACCATAACTCAAAAAATAAACACAAACAAAAATACTTATTTCAAAAATGTATAATAATTAAAGAATATCAACTTCATATAAAAACATAATCTTTGTTATAGTAACATATAATTTACATTAGACCGTAGTATTTTAAAATCATTTAAATCTTAAGCCTATGCACCTCCTTTAATTTTTGACATTTAATTATTAAAAAAAATTAAAAATATATATATAATAATAACTTAACTGGACCGCCTAAACCCACCTAATCGGTCCGCTAGACCCACCGAGTCGGTCTACCGATTTTTTAAACAACTTGAGCCTAGGCGCCTAGGTTAGGCACGACCTAGCGCCCTAGACCGATTTTTAGAACAGTGGATAAGGCCAAATACTTCGGCCCGTGTTAGTATTAGAAGCCCAAGACCGAAACCTATAAAATCCCAACTCTTTTGCACTTCTGCTACAACCCTAGACTTGATTAATGGAAAAGGGAATACACAAAAAGAAGTGCAGTAATGGGCTATTTTCAAAGCTCCCGATTGACGTGATTTACTGCATTTTCTGTAGATTACCACTTAAAAGTATTTCTCAGTGCAGATGGGTATCGAAAATATGGTATGATTTAATACAACACCCAAATTTTGCTGAGTTTCATTTTTCAAGGAATAAAAGTAAAAGTCCTTGTGCGGTTTTTTTCAAACGATTTGGATTGTCTTACTTGATTGAACCTGAATGCTTGGATAATTTTGAAACATCAGTGACAGCTTACGCTCTAAAATTGAGGGAAGATTTTACAATAATGAAAAAAGGTTTTGAAGTTGTAGGAACAGTTAATGGCTTGGTTTGTTTTTTGTTATACGGTTCCGATTGTTCGTATTATATTTGTAATCCTATCACAAGAGATTACTTAATGACTCCATTATCTCCTAAGAAATATATTAAACCCCTTGCATCTGGGTTTGGGTTTGATTCAGTTAGTAATCAATATAAGCTTATTCGAGTTTTGAGAAAAAATTCCGGGAACATGGCTGAAGTATATACTCTGGGTTCGGATACATGGAGAGAGATACCAGTAAGTATTCCATACATTATTACTTTTATGAAACGGTCTAGTTTGGCTATAAATGGATGCGTTCATTGGCTAGTTATTTCAAGGAATGATCATGATTATGGTATTAGATTTATCCTTTCTTTCAATGTGAATACAGATGAATTCTCTATAATCGAAACGCCTTCTCCTGTAAACAATCATGTGAATTTCGGATTTGTTAATAATTTGATGGTATTAGGTGAACGCCTTTGTTTTATTTATGGTGATGGCTTATTTCGTGGTGAGGAGATTTGGGTAATGAAAGATTATGGAGTACATAGCTCTTGGTCTAAAGAATATGTTTTCCATCGAAAAGTTTTTCATCCTCTTTCTCATGGGTGTCATGAAGTGATGGAATTACAGAACAAGAAGCTCTTGTTGCTTGACAAAATGAGTAATCTTGGTTACTTTGACCTGGAAAATAAGATTTTTAGCTCTATCTCGGTTCGCAATATCAACAACTACCCAGTACTGATGGATACAAAAATAAAGATGGATAAACGAGTGGATAGTGACTACTTTCCAATTTATCTGACCGGGAGCTTATTTTCACCCAAGACAGGACTGATGGATAAACGAGTGGATTTCACCATAAAAAAAAAGATGGATAAACGAGTGGATAGTGACTCCTTTCCAATTTATCTGATCGGGGAGCTTAATTATCTAGCTACGATATCAGCTTGCAGCGTCTAAGTGTGGTCGACTGAGTAACATTACAAATCTTTTCGTTATGTTATTTTTGAACTTCGTTCATGGTGATAGTTTGGGAAACAAAAACTGGAGCATTTCCTTTTTACTGCAACCTATTATGTGTTCCAAAGTGTTCAATTAATCTCACAATGACTAAAGAGTAGTTTATATTTATACAATATAATTAGTCTCTGGAGAAGAAGAATTTTCAATGTTCCATTTTGCTCACAGTAGAAGCCTTATTTCAACCTATATAGGGAGGGGTGAGTTCACGCTTCTCCTATAAATGTCTACGGACCATTATGGCTATGAAGTATGAACTTGTTGGTGCAATACCAGGGTCAAACCATGACGATATTGAAGGGTATGAACGTCGCCTAGTTGGCTTGGTAGTTGTACCATCATTGTCTCCCTATATATCCCTCGTGCCATTAGAATATTGACCATCTCATTAATTGTAGGTTAATGAAGAATACTCGCCGGGGTGGTTACCAAGACAACTTTATATGAACTAGGCCCGTTGGGTCTTGAGCCCAGTTGATGGCAAATTTTAATTTTTGAACCCCAAGTCCCAAAAAGAGATGCCCCACTGAAACTCGGGTTCTAGCCCTTACCCGCCAAGTTGCACCCGAGGTAGAGAAGTCTTACGTCGCCTGAACAACAAAATAGTTTGTAGAACGCAAGTCATCAATAACTTATAAAATCCCACAATCAAAGATTCACGTGCTTTAAATCATTTCAACCTCGAAATTTGGTAAGATTAAATTTCATCTAAATTTTAATTTACATTGTTAAATTGATTCTACTTATTTCTTTTGAGCGGACACCGTTGCAGAACGTGATTGTTTACTCATGCGTTATAACTTGCAGTATTCTATTTGAGATAGTTGTTGCATTGGCATGGAAGAAGAAGAGGAGGATAGGATTCTTTTCAGCGGTCTAGGCGTCACATCCGCCAACCCTGAAGATATTGAACGCGACATATTAGCCGAGGTCAGATTGACATGTTTGATTATTATTGTGCCTATACTTTTGTTAACTGCTCCGTCGTAGTTATGGTTTCAATATTGGTTTGAAAATGACAGTCCTTATAATAATAATGTAGGCAACAGACAAGGTTGGTGAAGCTGGAGGGAGCATTGAGGAACAGCTTCTTGACAATGAGAAAGTCGGTGACTCTTCGTCTTCTAGTCGAGTCAAGCTTCAAAGTAAACTGAGGGCAGTTGAAGTTGAAATAGATGCTGTTGCAGCTAGCTTTGAACAGGCTAGTAGTCGTGTGGAAAACGAGGAGTATTTCTCAGGAAGCATTGATAATGGAGAGCAGGAAGGTAAAGAGGATGATAAAAATGACATTCGGAATGCTACCAATAATTTAAACCTTCAACATGCTCTAGCTAAAGATCGTTTAAGAAGCCTCAAGAAAACAAAGGTACAGCTCCAAAATGAACTATTAGAGTTGGATAAAGATGAGCATAAGTTGATTGAAGATCTGGTTAAGGAAGAGGTTAAGCCAAAGCGAAAGCTGAAAGAAGCTCAGGCATCCAAAAAAGATACAAAGAAACGCCAGAAAACAGTCTCTTATGATGAAGATGTTGACTTTGATGCGGTTTTGGATGCTGCTTCTGCAGGATTTGTTGAAACGGTAAGTTACTTAGATATATATCACCCCTTCTCATGTTGCCTTTAAAGATCTGAGAATGAAAAAGTTGGTGGAGTGTACTTCATACATTAAAGCTCTATTCATTTATGCATTTTTATTGGATATGTGGACTTTAAAGTGGGAATAGAGTGGAACACATAGAAAGTTAGGCATGTGAATGACATTTTGCTATGATGTCTTAGGAAAGGGATGAGTTGGTCCGCAAAGGTATCTTAACCCCTTTCCATAAACTTAAAGGGTTTGAGCGTCGCCTTCAACAACCAGGGCCATCTAGAAGGACTGTACCCGAGGAAGAGGACAAAACTGATGACATTGCTTCAGCTACTGTGGCCAGAGCTGTTCGATCAATGTCTGATGCTGCACAAGCTCGCCCAACGACCAAGCTGCTTGACGCACAAGATTTACCCAAACTCGATGCACCCACTCATCCTTTTCGAAGACTAAAACCCCCTTTGAAGCCTCCATTGTCACCAGACACTGAGACAGAGAAGAAGAAAGACAAAACTCGCAAACATAAGAGACCCTTACCTGACAAGAAATGGAGAAAGGCAGCTTCTCGCGAGGTGGAACTCTCAGAAGGAAGTGGTATGATCTGTGTTCAATCATATTTAGTCTGTAGTGTCATACAATTTGGTTAATATATCGATAATGTAAAGGCAGACATGCATTTTCATTTTTTTTTGACCCTTTTGTTCAGATTGTCTAGTGTTGTTTTCATCAGCAATACTTTCACTTTGAAGGAAAATAATAGTTATTCATGTTATGCACATAATACAGTGTACTCACTTGCCACTTGTGTTTCTTCCAGATGAAGCAAGGGATAACCTGACTACATCAGACAACGAGGAAGAAAACTTAGGCGTCGAAGGTGCAGATGACAGTGAACCTTCTCATGTAACTCTGGATGGAGGATTGAAAATCCCAGAAGTTATTTTCAGTAAACTCTTTGACTACCAAAAAGTTGGAGTCCAGTGGTTGTGGGAACTTCATTGCCAAAGAGCAGGTGGGATTATTGGAGATGAAATGGGTCTTGGTAAGACCATTCAGGTCATATCTTTCCTTGGAGCTCTGCATTTCAGTAAAATGTATAAGCCCAGTATTATTGTCTGTCCTGTCACCCTCTTGCGACAGTGGAGAAGGGAAGCGCGAAAATGGTATCCTCGATTCCGTGTTGAAATACTGCATGATTCTGCTCAGGTTCCTTCTAACAGAAAGGGGAGAACCCAATCTGATGAAAGTGATTGTGATACTGAATGTTCACTAGATAGTGACGAAGAAATATCTCTATCCACCAAAACCACAAAAACCACAAAAAAGTGGGATTTACTCATAGGTCGTGTCTTGAGATCAGAATCTGGACTGCTCATTACCACTTATGAGCAACTACGGCTATTAGGGGGAAAGCTACTTGACATTGAATGGGGTTATGCAGTATTGGATGAAGGACATCGAATACGAAACCCAAATGCAGAAATCACATTAGTCTGCAAACAGTTGCAAACTGTCCATCGTATAATAATGACGGGTGCACCAATTCAGAACAAACTGGCGGAGCTGTGGTCATTGTTTGATTTTGTCTTTCCTGGAAAGCTGGGTGTTTTGCCTGTGTTTGAAGCAGAATTTGCAGTGCCTATTTCAGTTGGTGGATATTCAAATGCTACACCATTGCAAGTATCTACAGCTTACAGATGTGCAGTTGTTCTTCGTGACCTAATCATGCCATATCTTCTTCGCCGCATGAAAGCTGATGTGAATGCTCATCTACCAAAGAAGACTGAGCATGTTCTCTTTTGCAGCTTGACAATGGAGCAGCGATCCATATATAGGTCGTTTCTTGCTAGCTCGGAGGTAGAGCAAATCTTTGATGGGAATAGGAACTCTCTGTATGGAATTGATGTCATGCGCAAGATTTGCAATCATCCTGATCTGCTTGAGAGAGAACATTCCTCGAACAATCCGGACTACGGGAACCCTGTGCGCAGTGGGAAGATGAAAGTTGCTACCCAAGTGCTTAAGGTGTGGAAGGACCAGGGTCACCGTGTTCTTCTTTTCTCGCAGACCCAACAAATGTTAGATATTCTTGAGAGTTTCTTGAGAGCAGGTGACTATACATACCGACGGATGGATGGACTAACTCCAGTAAAGCAGCGGATGACCCTGATTGATGAATTCAATAACTCAAATGAGGTATTTGTTTTCATTCTTACTACTAAAGTTGGTGGCTTGGGAACAAATCTGATTGGTGCGAACAGGGTGATAATTTTTGATCCTGATTGGAATCCTTCTACGGACATGCAGGTACCTTGATATATGCCTAATACTTACATTCTTAATGAAGTGCCATAACATGTATTTCAGAAGAATCATATCATCATTTCATGATTGGTGCTTGTATCTCTCTTTTCCTTGGAAGATTCATTTTAATTGATGGTTGTTATTTCAGGCAAGGGAACGTGCTTGGCGTATTGGGCAAACAAGGGATGTCACAATATATAGGTTGATTACTCGTGGAACCATAGAAGAAAAGGTGTATCATAGACAGATATACAAACATTTCCTCACCAATAAAGTTTTGAAGAATCCGCAACAGAGAAGATTCTTTAAGGCTAGAGATATGAAAGATCTGTTTACTTTGCAAGATGATGCAGTAGGTGGTTCGACTGAAACATCTAACATATTTAGTCAATTGTCCGGAGATATAAATGTCGTACAGACCCATAAAGAGAGTCAGGATAGAAACACAACTTCCAGTTCAGCAGCGATCGTTTCTGGTGACACTGAAGTTGGCAGGGGAGCGAGATCTTTAGTTCTTGAGCCATCCACAACTAAAGGGAAAGAAAAAGATGATCAGAAGAATGAAGAATTAGATGAAGAAACAAATGTCTTGCAGAGTCTTTTTGATGCTCATGGGATTCATGTAAGTTGGATTTTACTTGTTTCTTTTGTTTAACAGGTTATGCATTCTTCTGCTATTTTACTGTGCCAAACAGTTCTATGTCTTACTCATGTGGTGCCTTTGCATTTCTCTTCATCAGAGTGCTATGAACCATGATGTGATAATGAATGCTCATGACAAGGAAAAGATGAGGCTTGACGAGCAAGCTTCCCAAGTTGCCCAACGAGCTGCTGAAGCGTTACGTCAATCACGTATGCTTCGAAGCCGAGACAGTATCTCTGTTCCTACATGGACTGGAAGATCTGGGGCCGCTGGTGCACCGTCGTCTGTGCGTAAGAAGTTTGGCTCAACTGTGAATTCTAAGTTGGTTAGCAGTCCAAAACCTTCGGAAGGTTCTTCTGTCAGTCTGACAAGCAAACCAAATGGCATTGCAGCTGGGGCGTCCGCAGGAAAGGCATTAAGTTCTGCTGAATTGCTGGCAAGGATTCGAGGAACCCAAGAAATAGCAGTTGGGTCTGGTTTTGAACATCAGTTTGACTTGGCATCTAGTTCTAGTAATAGAAACCAACCATCAACAACAAATAAACCTTCCTGGTCTTCTTACAGTACGCAACCTGAGATATTGATTCGTCATATTTGTACATTCATACAGCAAAATGGTGGAAGTACCACATCATCCAGCGTAGTGGCACATTTCAAGGAAAGAATACCTTCCAAGGATTTGGCTCTCTTTAAAAATCTTCTAATGGAAATAGCCACATTAGAGAAAAGACCTACTGGAAAGTTATGGGTGCTGAAGGCAGAGTATCAACAGCAGTAAACTCATGAGTCATGACCATGATTCCTTGTCTCAGTTTGTGCTTTGAACTCCAGTTCCCATCTTTCAAGCAAATGAAACCTTCTCTCTTTTCTCTGGAAATTTTGTCTATAAGCCTTCAAGCACATGAACCTTCAAATGAGGTTGTATTCGTTCTTGGTGCAGAGTGATGCAACTGCCGTTAGCCGTTGGGTCTTTCCACATTTTGAGCTGTTTCTTTTAGTACGATATGATGGCGAACACACTCATTTCACATGTACATATGCCAATTTTTGGTACTCAACTAGGCTTACTGGATTTCTCCTTTAGTCTATTTTTGTTAAATTCATTTTGTTATCTATAAAATCAAATCCAGTTTCAGAATTGAATGGAAAGAATATGGAGAACTCATCTGCTCTGTGAGCTATGTATAATCTTCTCTCGAACAAATTTTCGGATATGCTGTACACCCACAACAGGCCAGGCTTATAGCGAGTTTTGCAAAATCAGTGTGGCTGCAAATAGCCAATTATATGGCTGTAATTAGTTTTTTTTTGTTTTCGTTTTAATTTCATCCCAACAACAAAGAATTAAAAAGCTGAATACTTCCAGAAGATTTTTTTAATTTTCCTTCAATCAAAACGAGCTTTTCTTTCTCTGGTACAATATCTTTTTATGTCTACGCTTTTAATTTATTAACTTTGATCTCTATAATTCCAGCTAGTACAATTAAAATTCTAACATACCGATATCGCGGAATTCAACAGAAAAGTTGTCTGATATTGTTTCTATGTGGTGAGGCCAGTTAAGCTTATGGCAGACGTACCTCGTTATTTGATTGCCTGCTTGCATACTGGGAGACTTGCATTATTGGCAATTTTGGTCTCAGCTGGAATCGTGTTACAAATTTTGGTAAACAACAATCTCTCTAGTTATACATTGTGGTGCCATTACCTAATGAATTCTATGTGTGGTTTTGCAGGCATGTGCCCTTTACAATAATTGGTGGCCAATGTTAACAGGTTTGTGATGCCATTTAATTGCTTATATCAGTTCTAGATTGTAGAAAGAGTTACAGAATCATGACTGAAGACTAGTAATTGATGTAATATCTTTTCAGAAAGTGTGGGATGCCATTGAAGGTCATAAGTAAATCAGTAATCGTATTAAATTGCTAAAATAATGATGGACTTCTCTATCTTCATGCAGTTATCATGTATGTACTACTTCCCATGCCTTTGATGTTCTTTATGAGTTCTGATAACTCTATTTTTTCTGAAAGTGAGAGCAGGTTAGCCTTCTGTTAAAAATCAAATACTCTTTTTGCCATTTTGCGTTTACACGTTCAATTAAGCCTATGCTTCATAAAATGGTTGACTTGTTCTATTTTGCTATTAAAACCTATGCAACAGCTGGGAAGATGCTACCAAGTTCTTAACTGGATTTTCAGCAGTTGGGAGCATTGCGATACCAATTATCTTGAAGCATGCTGATATTATTGGTTGGGGGGCTCTCATAATGGAGCTATCATCCTTTTCTATTTTTGTATTTGCCATACTTTGTTTTGTCCAAATGAGCAAAGAATCTGAGTACAGTATGTTTTGAGCTGTGAGATGTTGGATTTGGTGTATCTCCATAACGTCTGTGTAAAAGTATAAGCAAGTAAGAATGTGTTTGTGCATGAACCCTTGTTTGATAGATAAAGGAATTACATGATTCAATGAAATTATTTGTTTGTTAGGTGAGTATTTGCCTGCGATTTTCTTAGCTTGTCATTCAAGAGTTATTATAGGCTTTTAGCCTTGTTAGGAAGAATCGCTCAGTGAGGACTCTAGGTATGCATTTCTCTCCTATCGCCTTTATCTTCATTATGATTTTGGTCTACGGTGTAGTTCCTGGTGTTTCACATTCTAGGAGAACAACATGAAGGCTGTGTTTGGTTCAACGAATTTTGATTCTCAAAGAAAGAGAAAATTCAGAAACTAATTTGCCAGAATCCATTTTTGAGGAATGTGTTTTCTAGTTGTTTGGTTCACAATTTTAAAAACTGGTCCACTGGATCAAACCCCACCTGAAACCTGATAACTCTATACACGAGTGATTTTCTAGTTCCTCTCGAGCAACGACGATGGAATAACTTCAGCAAATCTCGGCCGACAGACAAAAGGAAAGCAACTTCTCTCGTTTTAAAAAGGATGTTGTTTTCCTCAATAGTGACCCTGAATGGAAAATGTTTTCTCTGTTTATCATTTTCCGTGGTCTACCAAACACCTAATAGAATTTAGAATCCAGGAAAACATTTTCTTTTCTCCCATTTTCCGTGAACCAAACGCAGCCGAAGTCTAATGTATTGAGTATAAATCGCCGAAAAACCTTAGCAAAGTTGAGAAGCCTGAATTCAGTCATACAAGTAACAGTAGATATGCACGCTTTTTCAAGTTTCATGCAGGACCATTCATTCCACAAAATGAATTGTTACATCGTCGTTGGAGATGGAAGGAACATCGTATCAACATCTTAAAGTAAAATGAAAAGACACAAACACGAACACCATCTTTCTGAGGCTCTTGTAAGCTGAAATTTCTCAGCACTATTGTACTGATTGAATGTGTCTCATGTCTTAAAAGAGACTTGTAAACTTTTAAACTGGATTTGAAAATCTGCAAGTAGTGTTCGCCATTGCAATCATATAAATTTATTCAACCCCACCAACATGAGTTGATAATGAAGTTAAAGATACTTCCAATGACAAAAGGGGTACCAATACTACTACATTTGTTACATTTTCAACTGGAAACATCGGTACTAGATTCCAGAAATGGGTAGTCAACATAACCGCGAACAGGATCAGATATGTAAAAAGTCTCCCTGTCATATTTGTTAAGAGGTGCACCAAGCTCAAATCTCCTCGGTAGATCAGGATTGGCTAAGAACCACCTGCCATAAGCAACAAGATCTGCATTCTCAGCAATTACTTTGTTACCATCTTCCCTCTCATAACTACCAGCAACAATGAAAGTACCCTTGAAAGCCTTTCTCATTGGCAGAAGACTAGGAGGAGTTTCAAATTTCTCTCCTACCAACTTCATTCTTGGTTCCACCATATGGCAGTAAAGAATGTCATATTTGTTTAGTGATTTAGCCATTGGCCTTTAATAAGTCATTGATACTTCCAAAGGCACAAGGCGTATCAATAATACCATCTATATTTGGTGCATTTTCAACTGGAAACATCAGTACTAGATTCGAGAAACGGGTAGTCAACATAACCACGAACAGGATCAGATATGCCAAAAGTCTCTCTGTCATATTTGTTAAGAGGTGCACCAAGCTCAAACCTCCTCGGCAGATCAGGGTTGGCTAAGAACCGCCTGCCAAAAGCAACAAGATCTGCATAATTCTCAGCAATCGCTTTGTTACCATCTTCCTCCACATAACCTCCAGCAGCTATGAAAGTACCCTTGAAAGCCTTTCTAATTGGCAGAAGACTATGAGGAGTTTCTAATTTCTCTCCGATCAACTTCATTCTTGGTTCGACCATATGGCAGTAAAGATTGTCATATTTGTTTAGTGATTTAGCCATGTAAAGTCCAAGAGCTTCTGGGTCTGAGTCACCTGACTCCATATAACTAGCGAAAGGGGAGAGCCTTATTCCAACTCTATCAGCTCCGATCTCATTGACTAGTGCTTCCACAATTTCCAGAGGGAACCGAGACCGATTTTCAAGAGTGCCACCGTATTCATCTGTTCGGTCATTGACATGATCTTTCATGAACTGATCAATTAGGTAGCCATGTGCGCCATGGATCTCTACCCCATCAAAACCTGCATTAACATGTTTGAAAATGATCAGGACAATATTCTGACAATAAACAGAAGTATATTGGTGTTGAGTGCAAATGCCACACGTGATGAAGCCATGGGCCATTTAACGTGTCAAAGTCGACTTGCGCGAGGAAACAAATAAGGGTAATGTAGACATAGGTAACACCTTACGATGTGCCAGTGTAAGAGTGTATTGAGGAAAGTGATATTACCAGCTTCTATAGCATTCCTACCAGCAATCCTGAAATCGTTTACAATTTGAGGAATTTCTTCTGTTTTTAACCGCCGAGGAGGCGAAAATTCTGCTTCATCATTGGATAGTTTTTGAGGTGTCAGTGACTTGTCAGTAGAAGATATTGGAGCTTGTCCATTAGGCTGAAAACCTGTAGAAGAAAACCTTAAGAGCCAAAGAAATGATTGAACACTAGACGAGAAAAAAAACAAATCATCTCCAGTTTTAAGATCCTTAAATAGGCATGTTCCATCCACTAAACAATTTTCTTATGTTTTTTCAACTCATCGCAGATGAAGAAAATATGAACATAGTAGTTTACGTTTGACAAATACAAATCATACCAGTATTTGAAACCCTTCCTGCATGGAAAATCTGGCAAAAGAAGATACCACCCTTTGCATGGACAGCATCTACAATGGGTTTCCAAGCTTCCACCTGCTCCTTTGTCCAAATACCAGGCATATCTAGATACCTAATAAATTAAGTGGCAATAAGTAAACCGTCATGCAATTCTGAGACACCATCTATATGTAAAACAAATGTAGATCGCGACCATTTCAAGATCGATCCTTAGTGCAGATGAGCTTTTCAGGACCAAACTTTCATCTCCATGTCCATTAGCAGGGGTACTACTTTAGCATCTTCCCCCAACATACGTTCGAAGCAGTGCTTATATATTTTTCTATATAGAAAAGTAATAAGCCTTGCTTGACCTAATGCAAATAATTTCAGAACATATCTGGAATTGAGAAAATCTGGTTGTCGCTGGTTATAAAACACAGTGCAAAATAATGAAATGACGACAGTGCCATTTCCAACAAAATTTGCAGCCATGACTGACTGCAAAGTGCCATGGAGTATCTCTAAATCATTCCTGATTTCACAACGGGAGCTTCTAGCACAAACAGCCAGATTAGCTCTAATCACTTTTATAGAATCATAGCTCATCCACATTTTTCATCTCTAGCATCTTTTGATTGATACCAAGTGCACCTAGGACCAAGATGCAATGTGGTTCACTAGGACCTTTTACCATACCTAGTTACTAAAATACCATCTTCACGAGCATCCAACAAACATACTGATAGTTTATGAGGAATTTGAAATTGATACGAAGCTGGATTCATGACCAATAAGTTACGAAACGGAGAGGTATATAACCTTCGATAGAAAATGGTAACAGAGGCGTTAGTAGATGGTGAAGTTATTACCCTTGAGCAGTATCAGAAACCCCAGTGGCTTCAGCTATAAGAAATCCTCCTTTGCTGGTTCGTTGAGAGTAATACAAAATTGCATGCGGTTGAGGGACATTTCCGTAAGATCTCAGTCTACCCATTGGTGCCAAAACAACTCTATAGCAACATAAAAAAGATCAACTAACATTTCTTAGCATCTAATTTCCAGGCTATGAAAAATATGTTGTGTATAAGAGAGACAAAACAGCATAATAATACCTGTGAGATAATTGGAACTTGCCCATCTTGTAAGGTGTGAGAAGAGGGATTGTCTTTTCAATAGTACCCATTGTCTTCTTTTCTTTGTTTCAGTTTCGAATTAATATCAATTCATCCACCAGGTGCGGGGTTTTATAGCTGAATTAGTGTGTGTCCGTCGACGAATCAAAATCAAGAAAGTGATTGGATTTGTAAGCACGCCCACTTGTTTTGACGGAGTTGAGGTTTATGATAATATACAAAATCAATATCAATATTTAAATGTCTATAGATAAGGAAACCAAGAGAGTAAGTTTTGACTCGTCGACTTTCATCCTTTTCAAAATATTTTTAGAGACACGTTGGCGGGGAAAAGCAAGGGTTCCTTCAAGAGACATCCGTGAGAACATTCTTCTAGTGTTGGGCAAAAATGATAGGAGCTAAATTTGAAGACCATGTCATTTGGCTCCAACATCTCCACGAAGTTGAGAACATTCTTTTAGTGTTGCAAAGTTGATAAATTTGCAGACTATGGGCATTTGTTTTTGCCTCTTATAAAGTTATAAGAACTTGCCTCTTATAAGATCTGGCCAGTGATTTTAGACATTTTTTTTGTTTGTTTTTTTGCTTCTTATAAGAAGCATTCTACTAGAAATGTCTTATAAGTGGCTCCAATTCTATAAGTACCAAAATTGAATCTACTTCAATTCTATAAGTCTTATAACTCGAAAAATGACTCAAACACCCCCGTCCATATACCCTTAGCCTCATTTCTCTCTTCTTCCCTTTTCATTATCTTCTTCTTCAAATAACTTCATTGCCCTAAACACCATTGGCTACCACCACCACCACCACCACTACCACTATCACCACCATCATCACCTCCACCATCACTACCACCGTACTATTAAGACTATCACCACCATCACCACCGTGCTATTAAAACCAATACCACTTCTACTACTACCACCACCACCATCACTACCTCCACCACCACTACCACCGTACTATTAAAACCACCACCACTTCTACTACTACCACCACTACTACCACTACCTCCACCACCACTACCACCGTACTATTAAAACTATCACCACCACCACCACTGTACTATTAAAACCACCATCACTTTTACAACTACCACCACCACTATCACTACCACCGTGTTATTAAGACCAAATCATCACCTCCACTACTACTACGACCACCACTACCACTACCACCGTACTATTAAGACTATCACCACCATCACCACAGTACTATTAAGACATCTACTACTTCTACTACCACTACCACCGTACTATTAAGACCAATATCATCACCTCCATTACCACCACCGCCAATTAAGATAGTTTTCTAAAATCGATATTCTAATTATCAAAATTGATTTGAAATCGAAAATCAAACTATACACTTATTTCAAATTAATCTATTCAAGTTAAATGTGATGTAAAGTAGGGTTATATTTGTCAAATAACTATCTATAAGATGTCATGTATTTGTTTTTTCTACTTTTACAAGTGCTTATAAGAAGAACTTAAAATGAAAAACAAACCACTTTATAAGATCATCTTATAAGACCCTCTTATAAGACATGTTCTTATAAGACCCTCTTATAACTTAACCCAAAAAAACAAATAGCCCCTATGTCATTTGGCTCCAAGCCTCCAACATCTAAGTAGTGCTTCTATGAAAGCCAAATTGATTATTATCTAAAAAAAAAAACCAAATGTTTTTGAATTTAGCTAAACTTAGTGTGTTCCTGAGACCACCTCTTTGTCTCCAATCGAGACAATTCTTATCACCCCAATCATCTTTAATGATTTCCAATAGACTTTTATTACGCACCTTGGTATATTAATTATCAAGTTCTCCACCTCCACCTATTTTGAAATAAAATATTTCAATGAGAATATGAGACAAATTTATCTATATTGATTATATATATTAAAAGTCTAATGAAATATATATTAGATGAAAATTTTAATCTTCGAGGCAAGGATTAATAAGCAAATTCGAATAATCTATCTATGTTTTATGTAAATATATAAGGGTGGAATTCAAGCTAATCAAGTCGAGCTTCACTATGCTCAAGCTCGGCTTGTTTATTAAGCGCTTTGAAAAAAAACTCAAGCTTGGCTCATATAATATATGAACGAGCCTGAGCCGAGCTTTTAGCTAGCTGAGCCCGAGTAGCTCGATTATTTTACACTACGATGATGCTATTTAAATTTATCGAGCCGAGCTTTATTATAGCTTGTTTGTTAGACAAGCTATAATATAGCATCAAGCTTGGCTCATTAATTAAATGAATGAGCTCGAGCCGAGCCCGAGCCCCTCGGCTCAAATCCCACCCTTATAAATATGAGACAAATCTATCTATATTGATTTTAATCTAATTGTTTTGATTTTATATGAGACAAATGTTGATTACTAATAGATAGAAAATTTGTTTTTTTCTTCGCATTGTATATTTATTAAGAAAATGACTAATTTTATATAGTCATATCAATAAATGAATATTGTGAAATAACAAAAGTAACTCCATATGACTATGCAAGTATGCATGCATATGAGGTTCGGTTTATGCATCTAATAAGGCTTGGTTCCACACTTTCAAACCTCCCCACAAGTGTAAACACAAATAGATCTTTAGTTGGTGGTGTGGTTGGGGCTTTTAGCACCGTCAATAGGGGTGTTAACCACTAGCCATAAGCCCACTTGCATCCCTCCTATTGGGTTATTGGGGGTATGATATGGTGAATATGGATGAATGATAAATAAAAAAAGTTAACAATAAATTAAAAGAGGGTAAAGAAAATGAACATTATCTCGGTGTAGTAGTAATACATGATACAAAGCATAAATGTTAAATACAGCTAGTAGAAATAGAGCAAGGAGGTCTTGAATGATTGAAAAGTACACAATGAATATGCTCTAAAAACAACATATCTAATCGCCAGTGAAAAATATGAATAACACAAAGAAGATAGGGGCCTGATGTCCTAACTGTTTGAGTTCTAAGTTCAGTCCACAGTAACAGAAAAGATTCAATACTTGATGTATGACAAGGAGAACTTTTTGCAGTGCCATGAACCTTCAAAAAGGTAATTAACTCAAGTTTCTATCGCAAGAAACAACTAATGGACCTTAAGGGAGGACGTTACATACGTTAAAACTGTACACTATTTCACTCTATCCTAAAGACTTACAAAATTGAAACATATAGAGAAGTGATAGGTGCAGTACCATATATCACTGGAAAGACAACTGAATATAGTTTTTGGCACATGGAACGGCTTGCACAACCGACCCCTAGAGGGAAAGTTATACTGATTTCATGATTTAACCACAAAACTACCAATTTGTGACTTCTATCCAAAGATATAAGTTACTGAACCAATACATAAGAAGCAAGTGTACTGCCTCATATCACCGGACAGACACTGTAATCTAGTTTCCAACGCAGAGAAACGGCATGCAAAACCGATCTCAAAAGAGGAGGTTATGCCATGATATTCCTATGAGTTGCTATATGAAGCCCTTGTTAGGAGTGATGTTTTTTTTGTCCAAAGGTATAAGTTACTGAACCAAATACATAAGAACCAAGTATACATAGTGACTTATATCACTAGAAAGCCACTGTAATCTAGTTTCCAACGCAAGAAACATCGCGCAAAACTGACCTATAAAAAGGAAGTTATACCCGATTTACTTACTCCACCACAAACTTTCAATTTTCTGACTTCCGTCCAAAGATGTAAGCTACTTAACCAAATGTATATATAAGAACCAAGTGTAGTGCCTCATATCACCAGAAAGACATTGTAATTTAGTTTCCAACGCGACAAACTGCATGCAAAACCGATCTCAAAAGAGGAAGTTGTGCTATGATATTCCTATGAGTTGCTATATGAAGCCCTTATTAGGAGTGCTATTTTTTTTGTATCAAATTGAAGAAGAGTAGAAAAACTAAAGCTATGCCTTGACTCCACTCCTCCTAGCGCCAGGGCAAGGTCACCAATGAAACGTAATATGTGGATTGGGACATGCATGATTAAGAGTTGGTTTGAGATGGTGCTAGGGGTCATGCATTCTAGTTTCTTTAACAAGCACAACATGACAATTTTTATTGGGAATGAGTTGCTATATGAAGTCCTTGTTAGGAGTGCTGTTTTTTTTGTATCAAATTCAAGAACAGTAGCAAAACTGAAGTTATGCCCTGACTCCACTCCTCCTAGTGCCAGGGCAAGGTCACCAATGAAGTGTAATTTGTGGATTGGGACATACACAATTAAGAGTTGGTTTGAGATGGTGCTAGGAGTTATGCATTCTAGTTTCTTTAACAAGCACAAGATGACAATTTTTATTCGGAAGTTTTGTAGCAGTCGTGAAATAAAGCGAAATGTTCCCAATCTATGAAACATAATTAATGACATGAATCAACAAAGACCAGTGTTTTTGCAAGCTTGCAAAGATATGGGACTGAAAGATGGAATGATTGAATGTGTCATCAGAAATGTCAAGTCAGGACTAAGGACCAACTGAAGTGAACTAGCTTGGAGTATCTCAAAGTTTGTTTTTGATGTGGTTCACCATATATTATTTAGAGGTTAAATGTTGGGAGTTGAAGATAGGAAGGTAGACTTTTGGTTTATGACTTGTTTAGTTTCTAGTTGAATGAAGAACATTGAAAGCTTACGTTGTTTGAAGATTGAAATAACACAAAACATTGAAAAAGTGATTGAAATGATAGATTGAAACAAAGAAAAACAAAAGAAGATTGATTGATTGAAATAAAGCAAAATAACAAGATTGAAATGAAGAACAATAAAGTAAAATGACTTGAAAATATAAAAGACTAGAAATTAAATCCTACATGACACTAGATTAAGTCTAGGTGCATTCTTTCTCCCTAACTTTTAGTTTATATATCCCTACTTTATGCTTTTGACTGATTTGCCCTTCTTCATTATATTTGAGTCACCTCATCCTTTACTTTATGCTTTTGTTTTTTTTTCTTTTGCTTTTTGATTTCTTCTTGATTAAGATAGGTTTTGGAGAATGCCATATTTTGTGCTAAGGACCTCCATCTCTGGTATTCTGAGTTGAAGACTTTGACCTTTGACTTTTTCATAGCAGCCTCTGGTCTTCATAATAAGCGTGATTAAGACTGTATGATAGAGCTTTCATGTCTAACTAGTTTTCGAACCCGTCCTACGAACAATTACCATTTAATAATATTATTTTAAAATATAAATTAGAAGTCTTTCATCCTTAAAGATTAAGTTGAACTGCTACATGATTAATCCTGCTTATTGTCATAATCGTCTTTCTATTAGTACTTTCGGACTTTTTAGAGAGAGAGAGAGAGTGTGTGAGTTTGGATTATTTGTTCTCTTGAGTAAGTAAGACTATTTATGTTGGACTTTTGGTAATGAATCCCGTTTGAAATTCCATCTTTATATTTTTTTAGAGACATCTACCATTAGAAGAAAGTCATAATACAATTGGAATTTATGCTAGCTATGCACCTCATGGGTGTACAATTCAAACAATAATGTTCTTCAAGAAACATGGTAAAATCATGAGAAAACAAATGCATTAGTGGTTTGGTTTGTTCCAAAACTTCAAATGAACAATGTGTATGAAAAAGACTTGATATTTTGTTGCATTGGGCCTTCTTGGTTGGTTGGATAGAATAAGCTCAAACCTTAGACATTATAAGTACTATTCAAGCTTCTGATTTTGTTGGTGCTTTGGGATTGATCCAATTTTTCCATCTCGTGAGTGTTTTCCATCAAGCTTCTTATTTCCTGTCTCGTGGTTATTTGAAATTGATCCAATTCTTTTTCATCAAACTTCCGATTTCCCATCTTGTGGGTGTTTTGAAATTGATTCAATTCTTTAACATCAAGCTTCTAAGTTCCCGTTGAAGGCCATCATGTTTTATAGTTGTCACGTCAGGAATGTGAAACTCAACACTGATGGGTCTTCCCTGGGCAACTTGAGTTTGGTGGTGGCAGTACAAAAAAAGAAACCAAGCAAACCAATACTAAAACCACAATATCATTATAAGAAAAAACAATCAGAGATTTCATTCCTTGTCTCCCCAACAAAAACTAAGAAAATTAATTTTGTGTTTGATTAAACAAATCTGAAATATGTAAATAATTTATATCTAACCACTCCATAGTTTTTCTATTGCATCAGTCGCTAGTCGCTACACTCTCCTCCAAATCCACAAATGGTTTATGAACTTGCAATCTAGCCGAAAAACCAAAAAAATGAGAAAGAACAAAAGTCAAAGCAGTAAGGAATTAATCAGAACAATAAACATAAGATTCATGAGATAGCTCAAGAGAGTAAATTCTTATTCCATAGAGTAATTGTGGTGGAAGTTGGCGGGGTTCACGGTTCACCTAAATACGAAAATAAATCCTGAGAATAATGGAGGCGAATTGAAGTTAGCAGGAGAAATACTACTCACTATATGAGAAAATATAGCATGTCTTGCAAATGCAACGCTTACAAAACTCAAAAAACAACAAACCTGTTCTTCTTCTTCAGAGTAGTCTTAACTCATAAAGTTTTAAGCACTAAAGAGTGGTGGCAACTCACCTAGATGCGCAAAAAAACATCAAAGCAAAGAATATATGGAGATTAATCAAACTGGTATGATATGTCTCAAGTTTATCGCAACAAAACCTAGCAATTTAATATTGAAATATAATTTAGCCAAAAAATCTTTAAAAAGATTGACGATGAGAGAAAAACCAGTTTTGATTGCCAAACTCACGTTGGAGATCGAGGAAGAAGATAGCAGAAGATGTGCTAGCTCCTTGGTTTTTGTTGGGGGTTTAATGCGCATAGTGTTAGCGAGAGATAGAAATCAATTATTCAGTTTTTCATCCTTGGATACTTTTGAAATCATTGAGCAACATTACAACTGGAACCTTTGACATGGCCTGACAATCTAGCCCTTTGATAAATTATATAAGGGAGACTCATAATGTTTAAAAACTAATAGGGGTACATGGCTTCTATTTCATATTAATCACAACTTCACAGTATATATAATTGGATTCATCAATCAGTCTACCTCATTGTCAATGACACCAATTGAGTACACGGGGTGTATTCTCCACATATAAAACGATGGGTTCTCCACAAATAAAAGGCTAACATGCTGCTAAGGCTACATAATTGAAACAAAATGAAGTAATAATTTAAGTTATACCAAACGTGGACTGGAATTAGGTGAGTCACACAACCTAATGTGCTACAAATAATGGAATACAAAATACTATATCTTGGCTATCATATAACTATCTTCCTATCATACACCAAACATGGACCATTGTAAAAGCAGTCACTAACAACAAATCAAACCAATCGACTTTAGACCCTAAAGCAAGAAAAAAGAGATTGCAGATAGATGGCCGGTACTGAACAAAATAAACAAATAAAAGGATCCTTGCAGTCGTGAATTTGATCCTACAACCTTGCCCATGAACTAACTTTATATTGTTGTTTCAATAAGGAAAAAAAAATTGCTAGCATCAAAACGCGTAAAATTATTTTTTACTAAAACAAACAAAAAATACAATGATAAACAAAATTCTTAAAAAGCAAGTCATGCACCATATTTGCATATAGAAAGGGCATAACGGATTAAATAATTTCATAAATTCAAGAGCAGTTAACCAACTCGGTCATGGAAAAGCTCATAAGTAGTTCAATGGCCAAATATCTTGCAATGGTGAAGTATGTCAGCTTATATAGTGATGCAAGGCAAAATAGTGTAAACTAAACAGAGTGTGTGAATGGAATTATAAGTCTGGCCATTGAAGAATTTAATTGCTTTGCCCTTTGTTTCGACCCCCACCTACGTGGCAAACGTCCATTGGTAGGAGTCTCCACTTTATTCGTTTAATCGACAGGGCTAAAGCCCAATTCGCAATATCATGGATCAATGTACAGGCCCATTAACTCATGTGGCTAAGGCTGAACCTTAGCCACATGGCTTGCCACTAATGTACGTTGATTTATGTCCAGATTCATTTCTTATCAAAAAGATAATTATCAGTTGAAAGTTATAGTCTATCACAATTACTCAAGCTACAAGATTACTTGAGCTACAAGGACTCTCTACTCTACCTATATAAATACCAAACTATTTTTCATACAGAACTACGTTCTTGAGACTTGATCCCACTGATAATTTGGGTACGTAGGCAACCGCAAGGTACAGTCTCATCATTCCCCCGATCACCATCATTTTTCTAATTACTTTTCTACGTTCTTCGTCTTTTTCATCAACACTTGGTGTTTTGATCATATTTGGTCGAAACATAATTGGCGCCGTCTGCGGTTCTTATACTACACCCTCGATCACGTTCTGCGAAAAGTTATGACGATACCGAAGAGCTCAAGGTCCCGATGTGATTCTTACTGACGATCATCCACGAACATGATGGTCAAGGACAACTTGGCGGCAAAGATAATACCTTCAAATATTGTCGTTCCACCAATGCCAAATTATTCAGCGTGGAGGTTATTGTTTCGACGATTCTCCGATTATCCGATCACGGATAATGTAAGTCATATGTCTCGAGAAGCACTTCTTCAAAAGTTAAAGACTGTCCGCAAACAGAATAATTACTACAGGCGTCATCTTAAACGACGCGCTCCACTCGTAGATGATGTTGTATCTGTCACACCACAACGTCACACACGCCAACGACATAATAGTGTGTGGGATCGTTTAAGTGGTGAGGATGAGATTCGCAATATTCGCAACAGCCATCAACAAGTTAAGAGTAATGGGCGACGAATTCCCGACCTCCGCCGAAAATCCCCACCCACTTGGTCACGCGTTCTCGGTAGGCAAAGTCTTGCTCATAATCGTCCGGATCGCACCCCACGGTCCTACAAATTTTCGGCAAGTCCCGGAATTCAAATGGTGAACGAATAATGATCGCGACTCATGATCGTAACCATCGGTATGGTGAAACACTTCAACAACGCTTCGTTCTTATCATTCGAGCATTATCGTCTCGAAAAGCCCAACGTACCATCCACAATCATCTCGACACGAAACGATGAATCTTCGTCGTTTTCTTCTCGTCTGTTAAGCCCCATAGCGCCATCGTGACTATGATCATGATCCAACAGATACGGATCTAATGACTCCTCAACGCGTGTCGAGAAATGATTAAAAAGCTCTTACGGACAAATGATCCTTTTGAATCGACACTAGAAAATCTGGCGGTTGAAGATGGTATTTTGGACAAATTTTCTCTCGCCCAAAGGGCTACTCATAACAAAGACTTCAAACAACGAGTTTGATCAATATGATGATGTCGAGGGTTGCCCTATGCTTCATGTGATTAATTTCACAAACAAACCGGTTTTATCGGGAGGTGATGATGCTTTAAAATGCAAACTTTTCCCTCTACATTATTAAGGGGAAGCGTTGGTATGGTTTAGCGAATTACCTCCGCGTTCTATTCGTCGATTCAAGGACTTAACTGAAAAGTTTTCAAGGCGTTTTCATCATAATCTCAAACGTCCAAATGGAGTCCGAGTTCTTTTCAACATCAAGCAACAACGTGAGGAAACTCTCCGTAGTTTTATCGGCGTTTCCGCCAGCTGCGGTGAGATTTACGAGCAATCCGATCTAATGGTGGTTTACGCTTTTAAAGAAGCTATCTTGTTTGATAAAGATGGGTTATACAACTCTCTTTGTTCGATATTCCATCTTCCCGACGTCGTTATACCAAACCGAAGTTCAACAATTTATCAATGTTGAAGACGACCGCGGTACGCTTTCGAACTTCTCGTGACAAAGATAATAAAGGAAAGGATTTCAATGATCAGCTTAAATAAAACGAAGAATCCGACTTTTGATCAACAAAGAACCCAAATGGAAGCCTTCAGATAAGAAAGAAGACTCCACGAAAGCGGATTTGGAAAGCCTTTTATTGATTTTGAATTAACTCCGCTTAATACCAAATATCGCGGTAGTTTACGACAAAATCAAGGATAAGAGTCTCTTTCACTCCGCCATTTCCTTTGCGGCGACGACACTAAATCAACTTCGTGATAAATCATTATGGTGCAAATTTCATAATGATTATGGTCATGAGACGGAGAATTGTCGGTCTTTTGCGGGGAAGAATTGAAAAGCTTGTGCGAATGGGAAGCTTGATCAATATGTGCGAAGAAAGTAACAACTCAAGCTTTAACTATCAACGATCATCACAATGTCATTAAGGTTGGACATGCCATCATTGATTCATTGTCCAATACTCGAAAAACCGCTTCGTCGCTCTAAAGTCAAATATCCGTCTAATTTGTGCGAAGTTAACGGGATCAATTTAAGTGGAAGGTTTTCGCATCGAGACTATTGAAGATGAACCATTATGTTTCACTGACCAAGATCTAATGGGTGTGCATGTTCCTCATTATGATGTTTTGTCGATAATCTGCGTATATCGGTTTTGTATCGTGTACAACGTATAATGATCGACACCGGTAGTTCAAATAAGCGTCATGTTTTCTCGGTGTTATCGCAAAGTATTCCTTTTATTGATAACTTGGTCACCCCCCTGAAAATCGCCTATCGTTGGTTTTGATGGTACCGCTACTCATTGCGTTGGAAAGGTGTCTCTCCCGGTCACTCTTATGCGAAGGAAGTCAATATTGATTTCTTATTGATGGATTGTAAATCCCCACAATGTCATCCTTGGTCGAGATTGATTCATTATATGGAAGCCGTCGTCTCAACATATCATCAAGCCATCAAGTTCCCATTCAATAAAAGAGTCCAGAAGGTCTTGCGCGATCAACCGGCATCTCTAATTTGCCACGACAATGTTCTCGATGATTATAAGAAGTCCGAAGTTGTTGGACTAACTATTCGAGTTCCAACGCCAAAAATAGCAATTACAAAGATCCGGACCTTCGGTTTACTCTGCCAAATAGAAATGTTGAAGGACCCCGACATCGATCCACTTTTAGAAGTTCAAATTGGCCAACTCCACAAGAGACTACTTTTATTTCAAAATTCTAACTTCCGAAGAGGAGAGACAAGAGCTTATTTTGTTATTGCGGAAGAATAATCATGTGTTTGCTTGGCGAATAGAGCAAATGCCTGGTATAGATCCTTCGGTGGCTTGTCATAAACTCGACATTGATCCTAATGCAAAACCAGTTCGACAAAAGCCCCGAAGGATGGCCCCCGATAGAAAGATTAAAGTGAAAGACGAAATCGACCGTCTCTTGTCCATTAACTTTATAAGGCCCGTGACTTATCCAACATGGATGTCAAATGTTGTCGCATTGCCTAAAAAAGAACGGCAAATTACGTGTTTGTATCGATTTCACAAATCTCAATAAGGCTTGTCCGGTTCATCCATATCCATTGCCTCGTATATCTGAAATGGTCGATGCAACATCTGGTTTTCAGCGTTTGTCTTTTTTGGATGCTTATTCTGGTTATCATCGATTCCGTTATTCATTGAGGACCAAGAGTTCATCTTTGCATTCATTACGCACCAAGGCATTTCTTCGTTACCGTGTAATGCCTTTCGGTCTGAAAAACGCCGGAGCCACATATCAAAAAGCTAGTCAACACTATTTTTCCTCGACCTACTTGGAAAGACAATCGAAGCATACATCGACGACATGGTTGTCAAATCTACAGAAGCACCTGATCATCTTACGGATTTGCAAGCTGTTTTCGACAGACTCTCCAATGTCAACATGCGTTTGAATCCGGCTAAGTGTTCTTTCGGTTTATCATCTGGTAAATTCTTAGGATACATGATGACTAGACGCGGAATTGAAGCAAATCCGGATCAGATTCGAGCTGTCCTTGAAATGCCTTCTCCGACGTCAAAGAAAGAAATTCAACGACTTACAGGACGCTTGGCTGCCCTAAATCGATTTATCTCTCGGTATTCTGATCGATGCCGCCCTTTTTCCAAACATTGAAAGACGCGATCAATTTGGGCCGGAGGACTGTGAACTTGCATTTCGTCATTTGAAAGCATACTTAGTCCAACCTCCAGTTCTTGCCACCCAAAGAACGGGCAGGGCAGCTATAGGTTCAGTATTTAGCCGCCATCGATCATGCCGTAAGTGCCGCCTTATTTGTCAACGGCGATGGAAGGGCGCCCTATATTCTTTGTTAGCAAGACTCTTACAAATGCTGAAACAAGATATTCTCGAGTGGAGAAAATCGCATTGGCCCTTTAGATCAAATTAGCATTAAACTGACAACATCCTGCTTCTTTATACAGTAAAGGCATAAGCTCTTTTGCATTTTTGAATCCAGTCGGGTTTGCCATCTACCAAACTGGTTCCATTGTCCTGAAGTAATGCTCCTGCTTTTGCTAGCGTGTCCACTGTAAAGTTAACTTCTCTCCAAATGGAAGAGATCTTGAACTTTACCAATTGACCTTTGCAATTCATCCACCTAGGTAGCAACATCCATGGTAGTTTATCCATATTGAAGGCTAAAGCAGTTGCTTCTAAATCGATCAGTTTCTACCCAAATATGCCGCCAACCCTTAGTCAAGGCACATTCTACTCCTTCAAGAACTGCAAGACATTTAGCTCTATAGTTCGATCTAAGACTAATGTTTTTCCAAAGCGAGAACTTGAGAAAACACCTTGTTATTCAAATAGTCCTAGCTAAATAGGAATATAGAATGCAGAATCAACTTATTTTTTGGTTTTTAGTCATGGGTTTAGCTTTCCTTTTTCAAGTTCAACTATCACTTGCAAAACATTGGGTTAAAGGGGTGGTATCTTCACCGCCAGAAGCTAAGATTTTATGATGAGCGTAGTGAAAAGGGGTTTATAGAGAAAGAGAACACCACCATTTATATGTATATTCCCCCAAACCCAAAGAATAATAAGGACAAATATCTATATATTCGATTTCTTGTTTAAAAGAATGAAGGGTCAAATAAGAGAAAAAAACATAGTACCTCGATCGTCCTCGTTCTTTCCCATTCCAATGGATTGTTAGAAGAATAAATGAAGTATTGGTTGGAGACATTCATTAGTAGAGTCCGACTCATACTGATGATTCAAACTAAAAAATAGAGAATAAACCCATTAGTTAATAACACTTGATCAAATACAACATCACTAATAAAAACCAATCAAAACATTTTAGAAAAATTAATAAATAATAACAAAAAGTCTACTATCATTCTATAGTTGAAACTGGATTCCTTAGTATAAGAAAGGCAAGGAATGTATGCACTCATGTTCAAATGTGAGTAGTTGGGTTGTAAATAATATATATATACACCCAAAGGTTTCTTGATCTTTGTATATTAGAATTTACCAAAAACAAACTTTAAAATTCAGGTAATACTAACAATGAGAGTCCGTGAGCACAGAGAACAAACAACTAAGTAAACTTCATGTCCGCAATCACAACTGATCTCCCCAAGTTTGTAATTTACGTGGTCATTTGATCGCCATAACATCTGTATAGATACAGTTCTCTTCGTTCCCATGAACTATTCATATTAATTTGAGATATTAATTTTCTACATTCAAAATGATAGGTGATCTCTTTTTCTGCCACTTTACTTTAACATGCCATTAAGGATCTCCATGATCAGAAATTGGATTCATGTTTTGCCTTATAGTGATCATCAAATGATTCTAATTCTCTAGCAGACATCAAATTTAACTCCTTTCTCATCCGGTCACCCCTTTACAACCCAACAGTTTACGTAGACATTGAGTGATCTCTTTGACGTTTGACTGAAGCAAGTATCTGCAATGGAGGAACAACTTGAGTAACCTATAGCTTAATATCATCTTCATTATGACATTATCGTACTCATAGGAACTCTGCAACATTGACCCTAGTTATAACAGAATCCCAACAATTCCTATGATCATATAGGGATTAGATACAAAGGTTTCTAATTTAAGATATTCTATCAGACATTGAAATGTCCTAAATAATATGAGATTCCAATGCCTAGGTTGTTTGATTGCTCTTATGACTTACCAAACAAAAAATGAATGCTCTAATGTATTCGGTAAGCTTGCATGCACCTCCTGACATGGGCTGAAGGTTTAGTTAATCATGAATTTAACTTCAAGTGTTGATTCTTTAAATACATTTTCAAAGACAATTTGTGGGTATTAAATGATTTGCAATTGGGAGTATCTATAAATTATGAGGTCTGAGTGTGGAAAAAATTGTAATGGTAAAGTTTGTGTGTCGGTTTGTGCAAATCCTTCGCATGAACTATTAATCTTTTGTTTCTTATGTTTCCAACTATAATTGTGAAATTTACATCAAGTGTGCTTAGGATTATGCTTTTCTACAGCTAAAATTTGTGGTTTCCATTAATTATGACAATTTTTACAGTAAATCTTTCCTCTGATATTCTATCATTTCTACATATTAAATATTTTGGTTCTTTTACAGGTGAGGAGAGTCCAATATCAATCCAAAACAGATGTGAAAGACAAAGCATATGTAAAGCCTAATGGGCATGTCTATGGGTTGAGTATTGGGAAGACTTAATTTATATGCTTATCAATTCTACTAACTTTATAATGGCTTGAGTATCAAGTCTTCTTTACTTTGATTTCTCGATCAACAATTAATTGGTTTTGGGAAATTCATCTCTTACAACTAACAATTAAAATATGAATTCGAGGGTTTTGGAAAATTAAACTTTGGGAATAAGAAGTATTATTACAACAAAAAATTAACTAAAAAAATAAAGACAATGATAACAGTATGGAAATAATATGAAAAAGAAATTGAAGCGAGAGAATCTCTAGGGTTGTTTTTAATTTTAGTCGTTGTGTGTGTGTGTGTGTGTGTCGTGTGTTTTGGTGAATGGGTCGTGGGTTTTTGGCAGGTTTAGGGCTTTTCAGTCTATGTTGGAGACATGTATCGCAATTTTTCTCTCCTCTTTCAAGTTGAGATTTAATAAGTAAGATTCCACCTGTGAGAACCTTACGATAAATTTAGGGTGTAACAACGCTGTCTACCAAAACAAAGAAAAATTCACTAAACCCTGGATATTCTAATACTTCTACAAAATCAGCTCGTCCATGCATTCACATGGTGTTTGAAGTTCATTTGTGAGCCAATAGTTTTATGATTATGCAATCCTTTTTTGGGGCAATTTAAAATAATAATATGGAACTCACTCTTCCTTTGGAACAATGGGCATAAACGCGTAAAAATGGCGATGAATTGCTATCAGTATCAAGGACTCCTTTGCCCATAAGCTGATGCCACATCAGTGCACTGAACATAATAAATCCATCAACAGAAGAAGGACATTAGAATTAGAGTATCACTCAAGTATATATATATGTCGTTTCAATCTCAATGAAAATTTTCTTGCCTGTAATAATCAGGATTGGGAACAAACGTTGTCATGTTGAGGAGACCATAGTTCCCACCAATTAAAGTCTGTCTACAGTATACTTTAGTATTGTACTTGGGTGCCATCTCCAATTGAGACGGTAATAACATGCATGTGGAATAGTCTACACAAAGAACACGCCTGGTAATGTGTTGAGAATTCTCTAATTAATAAAAACAAATATGAACTACTCAACCAATTTACTGTAATTGAATGAGCAGAAAATAACTTAATGAGTTTGGGAAAAAATAAAACCGGACATTGTAACAACTTGCTAACATGTTGTTATTCAATAATCTTGTTGAACATAATGTAACCTAATTGCCATCATCATAATTCTTAACCATCATCTAACCGTATCCACTAATTATAGAAATCAACCATCCACTGGATGGGATAAACCCGAATTATTTATACTAATGAGCAAAGAAAAAAATAATTGTAAAAGCAAGGAAGAACTCATCAAGTTTGTAAGAGGATGCAAGAACTTACAATAAGGAATCCGTATATATGTTGGTGTTAGCTTTGGAATATCCACCACGTTATCTGCTGAGAATAGAGATCCCAAAACTAATGAGCAAAGAAAAAGAAATATTGAAAAAGCAAGGAAGAACTCATCAAGTCTAAGCCCTAAACCGTATGAACCCTCACTTTGCGTTACATACAATTTGCACTTTATGTGTGCAAATACGCTCTATGCACTTACCCCATTCTTTTACAACCCCCATACATAGTTAAGACAGTACACAATAAGACGGTAGTCTAGCTAATACAACCTCCACTTACTGATACAAACACAGTAATTGATTCAGGCACATGTAAATAATTCATAATATTGCAAACATAGCACCATTTAGAAAAAGAATAATAAACCATGTCCCCCAAACCATTACTTAATCTTTAAGCTATCAACGACATACACACAATAAGTAATGACCATAAATAAGGCACACATTACCAATTAACAAAACATAACAAATGGAACTAAAGACATCACCTATCAATCTAAAATAAAATTCTCTAATTATTGGAGCTAAATCGTAGCTTTCACAATTCCAAACTCTTCAGTAGACATTCAAAGATTAAGAAAGAATAGGCATCACAGATATCAATGAACCTGAACAGTATTTACTCCAAGAAGAATAAATTCAGCTGCGTCGCTACCAGTCTCCACTCCACTCCACCAATACCAAAAAGATAATAATGCTTGTCGTCAAATTTAGATTTCATCATTTGTGCAATGTTCATCACTTTTGCAAGTGCAATAGGATGAACAGCCTTGCAGGAATAGCCTACAGGTGTGGAGTAGTTGTACATAGTAGCAGCAAAATTTTAGAAACTTGGTAATTGGTTTACGCCTATTTAGATTTGTAACTTTGATCAAGTAACCAATATTTGACGTAATCACCAAAACCAACGTCAGAAATTTATGGTATGAATTAGGGGTGACTTCGGATCGGATCGGATCGGATTAACCTCCTTCGGAATTTTTCCAAATTTTTTTCGGAACCTAATATGCTAGCCAAATCCGATCCAATTTTTTTTCGGATTCAAAATATATTTCCAATTTGAACTTTCGAAATTTCGAATAACTCGGAAATTTCGGAATACTTGGTAAATTTTCAAAGATCTCTTTACTTTCAATTATTTTTGGAATATCATACGCCAATGTTCATTGTAGGGAGAGAAAACCATGTCCACAACACCAATGTACCAACAACAATACGCACTTGCTTACTGAGAAAACCCATTTTCATTGAAACAAGTGATCCAAGAAAAAAACGAAAAAAGAACCTGCAGCCACCAATAGCAAGCATTGTATTCTGTTGAGGTCTGGGTATTTGTAATGTTTCAATCTTTTTTTGTGTGTGGAAATTGAAGCGTGAAGTGTCTGTATAAATAATGGATTATGATCTTGGACTCTAAGTAGTTTTATATAATATTCTATCTATTAGAATTTGGCTTTTGGATTGGTCTGGAAATCATTGTATGACTTAATGACATTTTTTTTCATATCATTGTTGTTATGGCAGACGGTGTAATGACAGTAGAGTGGTCCAATTCCAGTGGGAAAGTAGCGGCTAGGTTATGTTTTTGTTTTGTTTTTTGAAGTAAAAAATTAGAAAATGAATGAACGGTCGAGATCTAATCAAATGGATAGTGAGAGAAGTATATATTTTCGGAATAAATTAGAAATAATATCGGAAATTTCGGAATTTTCGGATCGGATCGGATTTTAGAATTATATCCAAATCCGATCCAATTTTTTTTCAGAATTTTCGGAAATCGGAAAATCGGCCCATGAAAACTACACCCAGAGCCAGACCAATTTCGGGTTGGATTTCGGAAAAATCGGAAATTCGGCAAAAAGGGACACCCCTAGTATGAATGAATTCTCTCAAGGACTTGAATGTATTGCCCGCACAAACTTTCATGGGCCAACTATGCCATGTTGGGCCTTTTTATGCTGGACTAACTTGGAAGCCTAATCCACTAACAAACAACCATGCAAAAACTCTTCAAGCTCAATTGATTCGTCCAAATATCCTATTTTACCAAGAGCACGACATAGTTTTAATTCAAAGCTAGTATATTTTAGATCAAGCTTACAGAGGGAATTTTGCACAGGCAAACCCAAGCACAATTGCACAACCTTCAATGTCCATTTTTTAGCTGGAAGCAGATCATATGCGTAGAAGAATTGCTTATTGCACATTTGCACTACTGTCTAATATGAACTGGATTGGCTTTAAGAATTTGATTCCAGGTGTAACTTACCATTCTCATCTGAAAAAAAAAAAAAACTTGCCATTCTCCAAGTTAAAGCTCTGAAAGTTAGAAGAAACTTCAGAAAGCACCTAACTTTTCCAGCTAACCTGAGTTGCATCCCCAGAATCCCATATAAACTGTTTTCTGTCAATAAAGAAAACTTTTCAAGCAACTTGCTTTACAACATATAGACAGTAGCTTATGTAGAAATATTTTGCACAGTAATATTTCTCTGATGAATGTAAAACTTAATGGAAGGGCATAGGTACTAACAACATAGGTGAAGGACTAATTAACCATGACAAATAACTTTTTAGTATGAAGATAACCAATTTGACCCTATAAAAGCAATTCGGATAGAGGCGAAACGAATGACAAAATGTTATTGGTTGCTGCATCATTGTTAAACATACCTAGCCAAACTAAAAAAGTAAGCAATCCTCGAAATTGCATGTTCTTAGAGCATCAGATGATGAACCAGTTTACCAGGAAAAAGGAAAAAAAATTGCAGCAGTATAACACTATCTGGTACAGACATGAATGTAATTATTTTGGGTTACAATCCATGCTAAAATGTGAGCCATTTGAAAATGTGGGGATGGGGCTTATATGAGTCGTCACCAGCTGATATCTCTACTTCTGTTGAAACTCTTGTTAGTTTCATTAGTTTCTCACTAAAACCAATTCTTCCGGCTTCAGTCATTTCTTTTAAATAGCAGATATTCATTCTCTCTATGGCGTTACCATTCTCAAACAAATGCCTCAAAAGTCTAAATTCACTCTCTGTTCCTTGAAATGACTCGATTTTAAGTAATTTAAGATGATCGAATGTATGCACAGAGTATAACTCCTGTGGTTGCCAATATTCCTTTTCCATGAGTGTATCTTGCATTGTATCTCACATCTGCAGTTGAAAAAAATAAATAAAATGAGCTAAACCGCAATTCTCCTCATAATGGTATATGTAAAATTTATAAAATTTCTAGTATTACCAGGACATAGATACCAAGAGTCTGCAGATTAGGAGTTCTTTTTAATAAGATGATAACAGCTTGAACTTGGTTTTCAATGGGAAGCATATGAAGGTGGAGATGCTTCAAAGTAGAATATGTAGGCAGACAAACTGGGGTTTCAATTTGAGGTCAGCAACTCTCTTTGCGGATCCAAACCTAACAACTGGAGCTCTAGTCATTGCATCTCTCAACAACACGAATCGCTTTACAACCCCTGTTAGTGCTGGCCACCAAACAGCCTTCTGTGGTAGCCATTGGGACAGAATACTCTGTTCTATTGAGCAACAAAGGCCCAGTAATCCCTACTGGAATTTGAACATAACCAACAGGCATTTCACAGCACTGCCCCAAAATGGATTCGTAATCGAACCCATCTAATGGCAATCCAATAAGAGATTTCCCAGTCACTCTCTGCAGAGCTTCTTGGCGAATGGATGCCGCTCGCTTGCAGTCCCCGAGCTTTGATTCAAGCGAGTAAGACGGGGTAGTGCCTGAAACCACTGAATCAATAATTCCCTCCTCATCGTCGTCTTCGGATGAATGAGTGAATGTTTTTGGAGGAGGAATCAACGATGGGCGAAGACGGGTGATGAATCTGTCTTCTTCTTCTTCGATGGGGCGAAGAGGAATTAAGGACTGGACGAAATCGATGCCGAAGAAGCTGAGGAGATAGATGAAGGAAGCGATGAGAGAAAGGATGGCGGTGATTTCAGAGAAAGTGAGGACGTGGAGATGAGTTGAAGTACGGATCTTGAATGAGTGAGCGGAGAAGAAAGAGGGTCTGGGGTTTTCATTTTACTTTCGTGCGATGTGCGACTCTTCTTTAGTTTTTGCAGATTTTTTCTCCTGATTTATCGTTATCGTAATTAGTATGGACACATGGACACTCTAGTAGCTTTCTCAATTGAGGAGGGGAGAGCTATAATATATATATAGAGATAGAGATGTATTGAGTATAAATCGCCGAAAAACCTTAGCAAAGTTGAGAAGCCTGAATTCAGTCATACAAGTAACAGTAGATATGCACGCTTTTTCAAGTTTCTTGCAGGACCATTCATTCCACAAAATGAATTGTTACATCGTCGTTGGAGATGGAAGGAACATCGTATCAACATCTTAAAGTAAAATGAAAAGACACAAACACGAACACCATCTTTCTGAGGCTCTTGTAAGCTAAAATTTCTCAGCACTATTGTACTAATTGAATGTGTTTCAGGTCTTAAAAGAGACTTGTAAACTGGATTTGAAAATCTGCAAGTAGTGTTCGCCATTGCAATCATATAAATTTATTCAACCCCACCAACATGAGTTGATAATGAAGTTAAAGGTACTTCCAATGACAAAAGGCGTACCAATACTACTACATTTGTTACATTTTCAACTGGAAACATCGGTACTAGATTCCAGAAATGGGTAGTCAACATAACCGCGAACAGGATCAGATATGTAAAAAGTCTCTCGGTCATATTTGTTGAGAGGTGCGCCAAGCTCAAATCTACTCGGTAGATCAGGATTGGCTAAGAACCACCTGCCATAAGCAACAAGATCTGCATAATTCTCAGCAATTGCTTTGTTACCATCTTCCCTCTCATATCCACCAGCAACAATGAAAGTACCCTTGAAAGCCTTTCTCATTGGCAGAAGACTATGAGGAGTTTCGAATTTCTCTCCGGCCAACTTCATTCTTGGTTCGACCATATGGCAGTAAAGAATGTCATATTTGTTTAGTGATTTAGCCATGTAAAGTCCAAGAGCTTCTGGGTCTGAGTCACCTGACTCCATATAACTAGCGTAAGGGGAGAGCCTTATTCCAACTCTATCAGCTCCGATCTCATTGACTAGTGCTTCCACAATTTCCAGAGGGAACCGACACCGATTTTCAAGAGTGCCACCATATTCGTCTGTTCGGTCATTGACATGATCTTTCATGAACTGATCAATTAGGTAGGCATGTGCGCCATGGATCTCCACCCCATCAAAACCTGCATTAACTTGTTTGAAAATGATCAGTACAATATTCTGACAATAAACAGAAGTATATTGGTGTTGAGTGCAAATGCCACATGTGTTGAAGCCATGGGCCATTTAAGGTGTCAAAGTCGACTTGCACAAGCAAACAGATAAGGGTAATGTAGACATAGGTAGCACCTTACGATGTGCCAGTGTGTAAGAGTGTATTGAGGAAAGTGGTATTACCAGCTTCTATAGCATTCCTAGCAGCGATCCTGAAATCGTTTACAATTTGAGGAATTTCTTCTGTTTTTAACCGCCGAGGAGGCGAAAATTCTGCTTCATCAATACCATTGGATAGTTTTTGAGGCGTCAGTGACTTGTCAGTAGAAGATATTGGAGCTTGTCCATTAGGCTGAAAACCCGTAGAAGAAAACCTTAAGAGCCAAAGAAATGGTTGAACACTAGACGAGAAAAAAAACAAATCATCTCCAGTTTTAAGATCCTTAAATAGGCATGTTCCATCCACTAAACAATTTTCTTATGTTTTTTCAACTCATCGCAGATGAAGAAAATATGAACATAGTAGTTTACGTTTGACAAATACAAATCATACCAGTATTTGAAACCCTTCCTGCATGCCAAATCTGGCAAAAGAAGATACCACCCTTTCCATGGACAGCATCTACAATGGGTTTCCAAGCTTCTACCTGCTCCTTTGTCCAAATACCAGGCATATCTGGATACCTAATAAATTAAGTCGCAATAAGTAAACTGTCATGCAATTCTGACACACCATCTATAAGCAAAACAAACGTAGATCGCGACCATTTCAATTTTCAAGATCGATGCTTAGTGCAGATGAGCTTTTCAGGACCAAACTTCGTCTCCACGTCCATTAGCAGGGGTACTACTTTAGCATCTTCCCCCAACATACGTTCGAAGCAGTGCTTATATATTTTTCTATATAGAAAATTAATAAGCCTTGCTTGACCTAATGCAAATAATTTCAGAACATATCTGGAATTGAGAAAATCCGGTTGTCGCTGGTAATAAAACACAGTGCAAAATAATGAAATGACGACAGTGCCATTTCCAACAAAATTTGCAGCCATGACTGGCTGCAAAGTCCCATGGTGTATCTCTATATCATTCCTGATTTCATTCACAACGGGAGCTTCTAGCATAAACAGCCAGATTAGCTCTAATCACTTTTATAGAATCATAGTGTTGGTTTTACGTAACACTTAGCTCATCCACATTTTTCATCTCCAGCATCTTTTGATTGATACCAAGTGCACCTAGGACCAAGGTGCAATGTGGTCCACTAGGACCTTGTACCATACCTAGTTACTAAAATACCATCTTCCCGAGCATCCTACAAACATACTGATAGTTTATGAGGAATTTGAAATTGATACGGAGCTGGATTCATGACCAATAAGTTACGAAACGGAGATCTTAAGTGAAATCGATTTGAATTGAAGTAAATAACCTTCAATAGAAAATGGTAACAGAGGCATTAGTAGATGGCGAAGTTATTACCCTTGAGCAGTATCAGAAACCCCAGCGGCTTCAGCTATAAGAAGTCCTCCATTGGTGGTTCGTTGAGAGTAATACAAAATTGCATGTGGTTGAGGGACATTTCCGTAAGATCTCTGTCTAGTCAATGGTGCCAAAACAACTCTACAACAATAGAAACAGAACAACTAACATTTCTTAGCATCTAATTTACAACAATAGGGACATATATTATCTTAACACGTAAACAAACTCAAAATCGTTAGGATATTTATAAGTTTTGGATTAGGCTAATTTTTTGTAGATATAATCTCATAACTATTCTAAACATTCTCACAAATAATCAAAAAAATCAAAAAATTCCGAACTTACCAAATGTAGTTAAAAATTTACAAAATTTGGCTAATTGTAGACCGTTCATTTTCACCATTTTTTATACTATAATTGGCAAGTTTAGAAATTTTTGATTTTTTTTATTATTTGTGACAATGTTTAGAATAGTTAGAAAATCACATATACAAAAAATTAACCTAATCCAAAACTTATAAATGCCCTGACGATTTTGAGTTTGTTTACGTGATAAGTCCCCTATAACCCCCTCCTATGATAAATATGTTGTGTATAAGAGAGAAAAGACGGTAGAATTATACCTGTGAGATAATTGGAACTTGCCCATCTTGTAACGAATAAGAAGAGGGATTGTTTGTTCAGCAGTACCCATTGTCTTTCTTTCTTTTATTTTCTTTGTTTGTTCAGTTTTCAATCAGCAATTCATCCACCAGGTGACCAGTTTTATAGCTAAATTAGTGTGCGCCACACTTCATGCAACATTGGAAAGTTAGACAAATCAAAATCAAGAAAGTGATTGGATTTGTAAGCACGCCCACTTGTTTTAAGGGAGTTGAGTTTTATATTTTAAATTAAATTCAATGAACTTGGACGGTGATATTTGTTACGTGCGGAATGTGGAAACGTACAATTGGACAAAAAAATTGAATGTGGTGACGAAAATGAGAAATCAAATTAATCAAAATACTTGTCAATGGAATGCAAATAACCAATAGAAATGGAGACGAGATTTATATGGTTTAGCGTTAGAATACAAAAATCTTTGCCTACTCATTTCTATTAATAATGTGGGGCGATTTTCTTACCTTGTCACTCAAGTTATTATAGGCCCTTTTAGCCTTGCTAGGAAGAATCGCTTAGTGAGGACCCTAGGTTATGCATTTATCTCATATGGCATTTATCTAGGTACATGTAAAGACCAAGAGCTTCTAGCTCTACTCTATCAGCTCCAATCTTATTGACAATGTTGGGCCTATAGATCTCACTAGCATCGATATTGTCCCCCAGTGCCGGCTCAACCCTTAGTCGAGTTAGGCGGCAACCTAAGGCCTCAAATTTGGAAGGCCTCATATTTTCTAATTTATCCACATATTTGTTTATTATTACCTAATTTTATAAAGAAAAAAACACCAAAAAAGGATATGATAGTTAATTTGTTTATAAATGGGTTTTCTATCCACGCACTAAATTTCAGAGTGAATTAATATGGAGTGTATACAATCTAATAGTCCACCGCACAAATGACATCTCGATGTATTAATATGAATCCAATGGCTACAAGTGCGTAGTAATTTCAGTTTTTGTAGGAGTGTGCTCATTTAATCAAATTGTTTCATTGGAAGAATAAAAACAAATGGAAAATTCCATGTTTAATGAAAGAATCTCTACATTCTATGCATTTTTCTTCTTCTTAATTAAAATGTCTTAATTAAAGAAATTGTCATTACACTTCTCTCATTAAATCTTTCTCTCTCACTTGTTCTATTTCACCAATTTCAAGTTTAACCATTTGTCAATTTCATTTTTGAGTTCTAAATGATTAATCATCAATTCATCATCTAATACTCACAGTTTTTGTGAAATTTGATTTTTTTTTTAATATGAATCTATTATTTTATTTATTTATAGTTTTGATGTTTATTTGGTTACGTTCTTGTCGTTTTTTCGTTCAATTTGAGTCATGACACTAGATTTTCGCTCTTAATTTATAATAAAATTGTGAATATATAGTAAATTTTGCTCTTAATTTATAATAAAATTGTGAATATATAGTGAATTTTTTTTGTGATTATAGATAGCCTAGGAAATAAAGGCCTCGCCTATGGCCACATTTTGGCTTGATCGAGTCACGGCCCTGTTGTCCCCATTTAACCATGGACTGGATCAAGGTGTGGGGTTTTCTTAGAAAAGGCATTGATGCTAGTTTACGGAGATCCACACTTTTATACCTAGTGGTTGCTTCATCTTTTAGCAATGTGGGACTATTGATGTCGGTCCACACCCCAACAGATAACTGTTCCCACAACTTCCAAAGGGATATTGTAGAAAATAAAGAAGAATTAAAGACAGAACACACAAAGTTTAAAGTGGTTCGGAGCCATTGCTACAACCTACGTAAACTGGAGAAGAAATGGTGTTTATTGTTTAATTGATGATTAGGGTTTTATAAGGATTTATATAATTAAGCACAATCGGCTGTAGTTGTTTCTAAAGGAATGGAGTTTCACTTATAGAAACTACGCTATAAAACTCAAACCGAACAAACTTGATTAGGGGGCGCACACCCCTTGTCAATGCCCAAGCCAGGGGGCGCACACCCTCACGCTCTATCTTCTCCCACACTCCCCCTCAAGTTGGTGCGAAGATGTCCAATGAACCCAACTTGGAGAGGATATCATGAAACTGCGATCCTGGAAGTCCCTTGGTAAAAATGTTTGCAAATTGTTAGTCACTACAAACAAATGAGGTAGTAACTATGTTAGCTTGCACCTTTTTCACGCACAAAGTAGCAATCAACCTCAATATGTTTAGTTCTCTCATGGAACACCGGATTAGCAGCAATATGCAATGCAGCCTATTTATCACAGTAAAGGGTAGTGGGCAGATGCTAACCAAAACATAAATCCTTCAGAAGAGTTTGCTCGCAACCAAATAATTTCACTAGTGGTTGACACCATAACTCTATACTCGGCTTCAACACTAGAACGAGCCACCACATTCTGTTTCTTGCTTTTCCAGGTGACTAAGTTACCTTCGGCAAAAGTACTATAACCAGAGGTAGATCGTCTATCAACTAGACATCCTGCCCAATCAGCATTTCTATATGCGGTAATGGATATATGCCCATTTTTCTACATCCAAATATCTCTTCCTGGTGACCCTTTCAAATATTGCAATATTCTAGAAACTACATTCATGTGTCCTTGGAGCGTGCATAAAGTGACTAACCAAACTAACTACATACGAAATATCAGGTCAAGTAATAGTTAAATATATTAGTTTACCAACTAATCGCTGATATTGATCAATGTCAGTAAGTAGATCACTGGTGTTGTCTAACTTGGCTCCACTGTAAGTTGGAGAATCATATGGTTTTATCTCTAGCTTTCCTGTTTCACGTAAAAATTCAACACATACTTTCTTTGATTAAGAAATATTCCCCTTTTTTAATAGGCAATTTCGATCCCTAGAAAATACTTCATAATACCCAGATCCTTGATGGCGAATTTCTTGTACAGTAGATCCTTGAACTTAGAATTTTCGATATGGTCATTACTTGTGATAACTATGTCATCAACATAAATAAGAACAACAACCAAACCTGACCTGCTAGACTTAACAAATAATGAAGGATCAACATCACTCCGCTTAAGACCGGTCATGACTAGAACAGAATTGAAGTTTGGCATACCACGCTCGTGGAGATTGTTTAAGTTTATAGATAGCTTTTTTAAACTTGCATACTAATGTTATTGCACTTTAATTTGGGTATAAGATTTTTGGATCACACACACTCAAATACAATTCATTCAAGTTACCTCACTCACGTGCACGTTGAAATATAATCTGAGCAAAGGAATCGCCCCAAACCCAAAGACCTGAACACTTGATTTTATTAGTTCACTGGAACTTATGTGAAATGGATTTTGATTGGTGGTTTAAACTGATTTTATTGAGTTACTTGGACTGCAAGTTACTACAAGCTTAATTTGACTAATTACTTAATTTTAATGCAAAAGAGAGAGATAGGTAGAAAGAGAGGTGTAGAGAGTTTAACTATGCAAGGTTTGCCTTTCTCAAAGGCGATTTGGATGAAACTATTTATATGACATTACCTCTTGGATTCGCCAAACAGGGGGAGAACAGGATATGTCGCCTCAATAAGTCCTTATATGGACTTAAGCAAGCTTCTCGGCAATGGTTTGCCAAATTATCTACGTACCACTCTTATCACTGCCGGCTTCACTCAGTCTAAGTCTGATTATTCTCTATTCACAAATATTTGTAGTTATGATTCTACATTTGTCCTTGTATGTGGATGACATTCTGATCACAGGCAACAATCCATCTCTCATTCAGAACTTGAAGCAATTTTTAGAAGCAAAGTTCTATATCAAGGACTTGGGACGTCTTTCTTAGGCATCGAGGTTGCTCGTTCCAAAGAAGGATTATTTCTTACACATCGCAAATGTCTTTTGGATATTCGTGCGATTGTGGTACCGGTGGTCGATTTGGAACAAAACATCAACCTCCATACCGATGATGGCACATTACTTTAGGATCCTACTGTCTATCATCACTTGATTGGGTGTCTCTTATATCTCACAGTTACACGTCCAGATATCACTTATTATGTTAATTATCTCAGCCATGGACTCCACATCTAGATGCTGCTCATTGTATACTCCGCTACCTTAAAGGTTCGATCAACAAAGGGATTCTCTTATCCGCTAATAGTTTTTTACATATCTCTGGTTTCTGTGACTTTGATTAGGATGGTTGCCCTGTCACTCGTCGTTCCACTAGTGGTTATTGCACTTTTCTTGGTTCTAGCCTATTTCCTGGAAAACAAAGAAACAAAGCATTGTGTATCCCGTTCTTCTGCTGAAGCCGAAAATCGTTCCATGGCTACCCTGACATGTGAACTTCAATGGTTGAAGTATCTTCTCTCTGACTTAGGCATCTCTCATTCTTCTCCGATGAACATGTTTTGTGACAATCAAGCCGCCCTTCATCTCTCTCAAAATCCAGTTTTTCATGAATGAACGAAGCACATCAAATTTGACTGTCATTTCTTACGCGACAAGATACAGGCCAAGTTACTATCTCCTACGTTCGTTCCATATCATCCTCAGATCAGGTGGCTGACGCCTTCACTAAACCTCTCGGCAATGACACCTTTATGAGATTAATTCGCAAGTTGGGAGTTCTTGATATTTACTCTCCAACTTGAGGGGGAGTATTAGAAGTTGTTCTTCACGTCATAGTGAAGAGCGCGACCTACGCCCATGCCTTGACGAGAGTCCAGGAGATATATAAGATGCAGGTAGCGACTGCTTGCTCGTCAAGGCTCAACCGAAAGCACACCCACCCTCGGGTATTATTTAGAACTGATTGTTTTAGTTTTAGTTCTCTATTTAGAACTTGTAATCTCTATATAAACAATTGTAATTTCCTTAGAATTAATCAAGTAAATATTCTCAAATCTCACTCTCTCTAATTTATCAAGGTTAGCCTTCTGTTAAAAATCAAATACTCTTTGCCATTTTGCGATTACATGTTCAATTAAGCCTCTGCTTCATAAAATGGTTGACTTGTTCTATTTTGCTTTTAAACCTATGCAGCAGCTGGGAAGATGCTACCAAGTTCTTAACTGGATTTTCAGCAGTTGGGAGCATTGCGATACCAATTATCTTGAAGCATGCTGATATTATTGGTTGGGGGGCTCTCATAATGGAGCTATCATCCTTTTCTATTTTTGTATTTGCCATACTTTGTTTCGTCCAAATGAGCAAAGAATCTGAGTACAGTATGTTTTGAGTTGTGAGATGTTGGATTTGGTATATTTCCATAATGTCTGTGTAAAAAGATAAGCAAGTAAGAATGTGTTTGTGCATGAACCCTTGTTTGATAGATAAAGGAATTACATGATTCAATGAAATTATTTGTTTATTAGGTGAGTATATGTCTGCGATTTTCGTAGTTTGTCATTCAAGAGTTATTATAGGCTTTTAGCTTTGTTAGGAAGAATCACTCAGTGAGGACTCTAGGTATGCGTTTCTCTCCTATCGCCTTTATCTTCATTACGATTTTGGTGCACGGTGTAGTTCCTGGTTTTTCACATTCTAGGAGAACGGTGTTGAATCCTTTCAAATATTGCAATATTCCCTTTGATTAAGAAATATGCCCCTTTTTTAATAGACAATTTCTATATTGAGCTTAGAAATTTCGATATGGTCATTACATGTGATAACTATGTCATCAACATAAATAAAAACAACAACCAAGCCTGACCAACTAGACTTAACAAATAATTTAACAAATAATGAATGATCAACACCACTCCGCTTAAGACCGGTCATGACTAGAACAGAACTGAGCTTGGAGATTGTTTAAGTCTATAGATAGCCTTTTTTAACTTGCATACTGATGTTATTGCACTTTAATTTGGGTATAAGATTTTTGGATCACACACACTCAAATACAATTCATTCAAGTTACTTCACTCATGTGCACGTTGAAATATAATCTGAGCAAGGGAATCGTCCCAAACCCAAAGACCAGAACACTTGACTTTAGTTCAAATGTTCTGGTCTTTGTGCATCCTACCTTTGTGCATGTCATTTTTTTCCTGTATCGAAGTCGGTTGGATGTGACCAACTTTAAGAAGTGTGGATAGCCAAGGAGAACCAACTGCTTTGACCAAACATCTCAAAATTTTGACAACGCCCCAAGTCCATTTTCTCATGATTTACTTTACCCACATATAAAAAAAAAACTTATGGTTAGGGTTGAGACAACTTTGAGAGATTCATTTCATGAGAAACGTGGGAGCTCTATTGAGTTAGGGTTTGAGTGAGGTTATTTGTTCTTGATTCTAGAAAACTCTTGTTGACTCTATAATCTTTACTAGAAACTCAACTCTTGTATAGACAAAAGTAACATTTACCGATCCACCCTAAACCTTGTGTTTCTTTGTATTTACTTTCATATTTATTGACTGTTATTGATTGTTTGTGGATAACTTAGTGGTTTTGCTCTATTGTGTTTATTGTGATAACTTCTAAAGTTTTGGGTGAGTGACTTCTAAGAAATTGAAGTCATTTGGGATATAGAGTAACCAGGTTGATGTGTGACTTCCTAGTGAAATCTCCCAACAAGTAGTATCGGAATATTAGGTTTTTTAAATCATAGTATACAAATTGTTTGAGGAAAATACTTCATCGTACCTTTAATATTGTACCAAAGTTGTGTTGAAAGCTAGGTGTTTGTAAAAATTTCTTAGAAAGATTCTCCACCGTCATTTGGTTCATTGGAAGTCACTCTCCGTTGTTTACTATTTTTCAAATTAGTTTGTTTACACCTTGAGCTCGTGAGATTGTGTAATTAGCAGATTCCAAAGATGATTCTATTAGTAGTTGTTTAGGGTTTCTTTGATCATTTTCATTCGCTTCTGGATCTAATAGGGGTGTCTCTTTTTGCCGAATTTCCGATTTTTCCGAAATCTGACCCGAAATTGGTCTGGCTCTGGGTGTAGTTTTCATGGGCCGATTTTCCGATTTTCCGATTTTCGAAAATTCCGAAAAAAAATTGGATCGGTTTGGATATAATTCTAAAATCCGATCCGATCCGAAAATTCGATATTATTGCCAATTTATTCGTATATACTTCTCTCACTATCCACTTGATTAGATCTCGACCGTTCATTCATTTTCTAGTTTTTACTTCCAAAAACAAAACAAAACATAACCTAGATGCTAACTTGAATTGGACCACTTCTACCATTAAGTCTGTATAACAACAATGATATGAAAAAAAATGTCATTGAGTCATACAATGACTTCCGTCCAAAAGCCAAATTCCAATAGATAAAATATTATGTAAAGAAGTCCAAGACCATAATCCATTATTTATCCACACTTCACGCTTATTTCCACACATACGAAAAAGATTGAAACATTACAAATACCCGGATTGGCAATGCTTGCTATTTGGTGGTCGCGGGGTTATTTTTCTCGTTTTTTCTTGGATCACTTGTTTGAATGAAAATGGGTTTTCTCGAGAACCAAGTCGCGTTTGTTGTTGGTATATTGGTGTTGTGGACATGGTTTTCTCTCCCTACAATGAACATTGGCGTATGATATTCCAAAAATAATTAAAAGTAAAGAGATTTTGAAAATTTACCAAGTATTCGAAATTTCCGAAGTTATTCGAAATTTCCAAATTCAAATTGGAAATATATTTTGAATCCAAAAAAAATTGGATTTTTAGTAGCATATTAGGTTCAAAAAAATTTGGAAAAATTCCGAAAGAGGTTAATCCGATCCGATCCGAAGTCACCCCTAGGATCTAAGCATAAATGTTTACTTTATTGGGGTTTGATATTTTGATTAAGAATAGTAATATTTTGAATAATGGCAATTGGAATAAAGGTTATTTGGATTTATGGAAAAACCCTTATATTATATATATAAATATATACACGGACAGCGCACTTTTGGTATAAAAATGCCTATTTTGAGATCAGGGGTGTTACACAATATGATTTGAATGAAGTCATTGATACTTCCAAAGGCACAAGGCGTATCAATAATACTATCTATATTTGTTAGATTTTCAACTGGAAACATCAGTACTAGATTCCAGAAACGGGTAGTCAACATAACCACGAACAGGATCAGATATGTAAAAAGTCTCTCTGTCGTATTTGTTAAGAGGTGCACCAAGCTCAAACCTCCTCGGCAGATCAGGGTTGGCTAAGAACCACCTGCCAAAAGCAACAAGATCTGCATAATTCTCAGCAATCGCTTTGTTACCATCTTCCTCCACATAACCTCCAACAGCTATGAAAGTACCCTTGAAAGCCTTTCTAATTGGCAGAAGACTATGAGGAGTTTCTAATTTCTCATTTACCAACTTCATTCTTGGTTCGACCATATGGCAGTAAAGAATGTCATATTTGTTTAGTGATTTAGCCATGTGAAGTCCAAGAGCTTCTGGGTCTGAGTCACCTGACTCCATATAACTAGCGAAAGGGGAGAGCCTTATTCCAACTCTATCAGCTCCAATCTCATTGACTACTGCTTCCACAATTTCCAGAGGGAACCGACACCGATTTTCAAGAGTGCCACCGTATTCATCTATTCGGTCATTGACATGATCTTTCATGAACTGATCAATTAGGTAGCCATGTGCCCCATGGATCTCAACCCCATCAAAACCTGCAGTAACATGTTTGAAACTGATCAGTACAAGATTCTGACATGAAACAGAAGTATATTAGTGTTGAATGCAAATGCCACAGGCCATTTAACGTGTCAAAGTCTACTTTCACGGGAAACAAATAAGGGTAATGTAAACACAGGTAACACCTTATGATGTGCCCGTGCATAAGAGTGTACTGAGGAAAGTGGTGTTACCAGCTTCTATAGCATTCCTAGCAGCGATTCTGAAATCGTTTACAATTTGAGGAATTTCTTCTGTTTTTAACCTCCGAGGAGGCGAAAATTCTGCATCAGTAAAGCCTCCTATTTGTGGCGTCAGTGACTTGTCAGTAGAAGATATTGGAGCTTGTCCATTAGGCTGAAAACCTGCATAAGAAGACATTAAGAACCAAAGAAATGATTGAACACTAGATGAGAAAGAAAAACAAAATCATATCCACTTTTAAGATCCTTAAATAGACATGTTGCATCCACTAAACATTTTTCTTATGTTTTTTAAACTCATCGCCTGTGAAGAAAATATGAAAATAAGAGTTTACGTTTCACAAATACAAATCATACCTGTATTAGAAACCCTTCCTACATGCCAAATCTGGCAAAAGAAGATACCACCCTTCGCATGGACAGCCTCTACAATGGGTTTCCAAGCTTCCACCTGCTCCTTTGTCCAAATACCAGGCGTATCTGGATACCTAATAAATTAAATGGCAATAAGTAAATCAAACCATATACAGAGTCATGCAATTCCGACAAACCATCTATATGTGAAACAAATGTAGATCGCGACCTTTTCAAGATCGATCCTTAGCACGTGAGCTTTTCGAGAGCAAAGTTTGGTCTCCACATCCATAAGCAGGGGTACTACCTTAGCATCTTCCCCCAACATACCTTAGCAGTGCTTATATATTTTCCTAAATAGTAACGTACTAAGCCTGACTTGGTCTAAAGCAAATAGTTTCAGAACATATCTGGAATTCAAAAAATTCGGTTGTTGCTGGCTATACTCTACAGTGCTAAAGAATGAAATGACAGAGCCATTTCCAACAAAATTCCATGGAGTATTCCTATATAATTCCTGATTTCACAATGGGAGCTTCTAGCATAAACAGCCAGATTATCTCGGATCACTTTGATACAAACATAGCTCGTCCACATTTTTCCTTTCTAACAATGTGGTCCACTAGGACCTTAGTACCATACCTACATACTAAAATGCCATCTTCACGAGCATTCTACAGTGTATAAACATACTAATAATTTACGAGGATTTTGAAATTGATACAGAGCTGGATTCATGACGAAGTTACGACAAATTGAGGTATATAACCTTCAATAGAAAATTAATAGATGGTAAAGTTATTACCCTTGAGCAGTATCAGAAACCCCAGTGGCTTCAGTTATAAGAAATCCTCCTTTGGTGGTTCGTTGAGAGTAATACAAAATTGCATGCGGTTGAGGGACATTTCCGTAAGATCTCTGTCTAGTCAATGGTGCCAAAACAACTCTACAGCCCAACATAAAAAAGATCAACTAACATTTCTTAGCATCTAATTTCCAGCCTATGAAAAATATGTTGTGTATTAGAGAGACAAAACAGCATAATCATACCTGTGAGATAATTGGAACTTGCCCATCTTGTAAGGTGTGAGAAGAGGGATTGTCTTTTCAATAGCACCCATTGTCTTATTTTCTTTGTTTCAGTTTCGAATTAATATCAATTCATCCACCAGGTGCGGGGTTTTATAGCTGAATTAGTGTGTGTCCGTCACTCCGTTGACAAATCAAAATCAAGAAAGTGATTGGATTTGTAATAAGCACGCCCACTTGTTTTGACTTTTGACGGAGTTGAGTGTTATAATAATATATACAAGTTCAATGAACTTGGACGGTGGCACGGAAATAGTATGATCTTGTGGTGAGCTTCTTTGTGGCACGCAATGATTTGATTCTTTCGGTCTAATAAATGTAAAAACAAACGTCACTACGTACGCCCTCGTCAAATCTGCTAGTTTTTAAAGTCGGTAGGGCTTTGGAAAGGAACTTTACCGGGGACCAATGTCTGAATGTCTCAACGACTCACATCACTTTGCTACCCCCACGTATACCCGCAAATATAGTTTGTTTTTTTTTGGTAACTCGCAAATATCTATCTAATAAAACACATCGATGGTGTAGGGCCGCGGCCCATCCATGGTTTCTACTATCGTTTTTTAAGTTGTGGCGTCCACTTTCAAATTCATCTGGTAGTGTCTTTGCGTTTAAAGTTAATAAGCGGTTACATGATATCTCTTTCTTCTAATTTAGGGTAAAAAAAAAATAATCATTTCCTTCCAACATCCGCCTCTAACCGCCATCACTCCCACCCATTTTCTCATCTTGTTTCGAAACCGCGCGGTATCGCCTTCGGTTTAGAGAACTTCGCGACCAAAATTATCCACGCCTCGTTGTGCTTTTCTTTCCACAAAGAACCACAACCCCGGTGAGTAACGAAGACCTTACTTGCGGATGTTTAGATCCGAGATCCGGAGCATTTAGATAAAACCACACCGGATCTTACCTATCATAATAGTTGACTACTTTAGTTGTTCATTTGTATATTATATGATGTTCTCGTGATCTTTAGCACTACTTTGTTTCAAAAAGAAATGCTAAAACATCTTCCCATTTTCGCCATGTAATTTACACTTATAATAGCCATGTTCTGTGATCTTTAGCACTATTTCGATTTTTTCCCACTTCTATATCAAGTTGTTTGGGCGTGGTTATCGATTTGTTGAGGTTTGTACGATATTTAATGCTTTTTTTTCAAAATTTGTTTTTTCCCACTTCCATATCAAGTCGTTTGGAAACACATGTGATGATTGATCTAGAAATGTTATGAAATTAAATAAACCCACATGTACATCAGGTGGAAGACCAATTATCTTCAAGATTTCAAACCTTATTAAAGTTGGATTAGTAGTTTTCAATCAAGACTTAAACCGTTACCTTGAATACTTTCCAAAGAACAAATGTAAAACCGGCCAAATGAGTCGGTTTTCGACAATAATGAATAATAATAATAATAATAAAGGTGGGAAAATAACGGATGAGTTTACAGGTGTGGGTGCGATTGGGAGTGTGTGTCAAGTTATTGGTGTTGTGGTTGATGTTAGATTTAATGAAGGGTTGCCACCTATTTCGACTGCTTTAGAAGTTTTGGATAATTCGATTCTGCTAGTTTTGGAACTGGCTCAACATTTTAGGACTATTGCTATGGATGGTACTGAAGGTCTTGTTAGAGGTCAAATGCTTCTTAATACTGGTTCTCCCATCACTGTAAGTATGACCAATTTATTAACTTTAGTTATTTGTTGCTAATGAGAGGTAATGTAAGGAAAATGTTGTATAAATTCATTTGGGATTGTTTCAAACATTGAGATTTTTCCACTTCCACGCATATCATGGTATTCGACAGTGGTTAAGATGTGGCGGATAATTTTTATCTGTTTTGGTTGTGGTATTATTGATGGTAATTACCCTTCCTTATCTGTGGGTTGTTGGTGTTTCATTAGGCAGGGCTACTCTTGGTCGTATTATTAACATCATTGGTGAACCCATTGACCACAGGGGAGATATCAGTAAGAATTTTTGAGACAGTGCTCATTTGCTCATCATAGTTTTGTCTTGGTACATATGTTTTGGTTTGTTCAATTGTTTTGACATGTTATTTCCTTTTTCACCGAAACCGATCATATCTTGCCCATCCATCGTGGAGGCCCCCGCCTTTGTTGAAGCGTGCTACCGAAAGCAAGAAATCCTTGTAACCGGTATTAAGGTATGAAGAGCTTCATGTGCTTATGTAAATATTGTTTATTATCGGTTATCTTGAATTCACGAATAAAAGTAGCGCACGATTGTGTCTGTTTCACTTAATGTTACAAGAGTTTGAGAGGAGGAAAGATTATGTCTCAACTAAACGTGTATTATTCTTTGCATTGTACGGGTTGTGGACCTGCTTGCACCATACCGAGAGGAGGAAAGATTGGGTTATTTGGTGGTGCCGGTGTCGGAAAGATCGTGGCTTATTATGGAGTCGATCAAAACGATAACTTCGGTCGTTTGTTCGCACTATCGCGCCAACACGCTTCTTGAATGCATCCTTCTTATCTCTCCATTCTATCCGCAAAAGTATGTATATAATGATATGTCGGGAACTAACTCAGTAAAACCAAACTCATATAGTTAGCATATTCTAACAAAGCTTAGATATTTCAACAGCACACCGCGTCGTGCGACACACATGATATTTAAGCCCAATTATTATAAATAGTAGTGGGGACATGCCAGTTTACCTCAAGAATAACTCTTCGAGCGTCGAGGTAGGTAGCACCGCAGGCGTGTCGACGCATCGCGGGCCGTAGGCACGGGCATACCCTAGTAGTTAATAAACTAGATTTTGAACCCGGAATCTTTTAAGTATCTTTGGTGACGTAAAATAAATATTTATTATAATAGTTTTTATATTTAAAAAATGTATGGTCTAATTCAAGCACAAAATGTTTATGACTCTTTCGCGTAAGTCCTAAGAGTATTAGCAACTAATCCAACCAATGAGGCAGTGACCCACTACTAATTTTACTATCATCACTTGAAGTTTCCAAGTTAAACTAGAGTTTACAAAACAAAACTTTCAAATCCATTATGATTATTTTTGTGACTTGTATGGTTTGGAAAGATAGTCTGCAGCCAGATACGTCATCCCTCCAAACCCCAAAAACGTTGCACGTATATATTGTTCCGATTGCAGTTTTTTAGTACCGCTAACTTGTTTCATATGTTTGAATTGAGACTATTGAGAGTCATACCGGATTCGACTTACATATAAACCGACTTTAATAGCTGGTACTTTAATGGGCTTATTTGGGCTTGGCTATTATAATTGGTCCAAACTTAGTTGTTATTAGAGTGAAGAGTACGTGTCTCTTGAGTTAGAACATGTGTCATGGTGTCTCCTATTTCGACCTTTTTTTGTGAAACCCGTGTCCAATTTTTTAGTTGAAACTTGAAACTGATAATGAAGTTATTACTTCATTTCAATTCTCTTTGGATTAATTTGAAGTTATTATATTCTTTTTGGATTTTTAAATTCCTTTTATGTTCTTCATCAATTGCATTCGTCTCCTTCAACAGTTCTTCTTCGTTATTGACAGTGTTACTGCAGGTATTTATTTGATATATTTGTTTTTAAATACATTTTTTAGTGCAATGAGTAAATCCGTTCTAGAGAATTGGTAATTGATTAAATATGTAGTAATGTATAGTATATTGTTGCATTGTTCATTATTTTCTTGGAAATATACTACTTCGTTGACCATCCCACCTCAGCACATCTTTAATATGTTTAGTATTTTAGTCCACAGTAATGTGATATAGGTAAGGGTTCGGTGTTGAATTGTTTAAGTAACATTGATGCTATGGGATGTTTTGAGAACCCCATTCTTTTTTTGTTGAGATTTTTAAACTAATAGGCCAAATAAGTTGTTTATGTTCTTGTGTGGGCCTATTATATTAGAAAAAGAAAATTTTGTTCTCCAATCTTTATTGTACTTGGTCGATCATGTGTAATTGTGTATCACTGTATTAGTGTATATCATAGTATATTTGCATGTATGTTGCTTTGAGTAATCAGTATACATGCTCCAGTTTCTACAATCATTAATGAGGTCTTATTCGATCTCACATTTTAATGATTCAACTACATTGTCCATATAATTTAGATATATATCTCAATCCCTGTCTAGATGTTGTTCTTAAAACCGCCACATACAATTGTCCATGAGTGAAAATTATAATAGATTCACATGAATTTCCAACCTGAATTTTCTAGTACTTTGGAAAGCAGTGAAGGGTCTTTATGATTTTGGCAAGTCTCATGCTATTGGTATTATAATTTTTTTGTCAAAAAAGTTGGGAGAGCTTTTGGAAGTTTCAAGTGTCCTTGCTGCTGTCAATAAGGTGGAATGACACCCAACTTGGCAACAGTCTCAGTTGCGTGCCTTTTGCCAATTGAATGGAGTATACCTATCCGTGACGTATAAGTTTTAAGGAAATTAAGCTTCTAACTTTAATATCTCATGGCCTTCACTTTGCAGGGATATTAGCCATTAGATTCCCCTAGTTCAGCATGGCTAAAAAGTATTGTGCGTAAGCATCTAAGATTAAGTATGGTGTCAAAGAAATTGTTGAAGACTCTTGCACAAATTGCTCTTAGTTAGGGACTCCAAATGGGTAACAGTGTATAGCCTAAATGGCATGGATGATGGAGAATCTTTACTGCTTTGATTGGTCGATTCCTAATTAAGGACTCTTTTGTGAAATTTTCTGAAATTGAACAGGCAATAACTAATCTCTTGTAATACTTTTATGGAATTGTAGGTAGATTTTGTTCTTTGCGTGCTCTGACTACACTTAATCAATCATTACATCTTGTCCACTTATGCACATGAAGCCATTTATTATTTCTTATTATTCAAAAAATAGGATCCCAACATGTTAGTTATTCACTTGTGCTTATTGACTCGTCTTCTACTTGTTCGATTGTGCTTTTGGTAGTGTTGTTCATAAAATTAATCTATAATTTCTAGACATCAAAATTATTTATGTCGTAGTAGGTAGTACTATTTTTGATGTGGTGGTCAGACACTATATATTAACTTTGTTTTTTGTTTCAAAGTAACTGTAAGCTTACCAAATGGTTGCATGACAATATTTTGATGCATTGAGCGAGAAAGTGTTGCAAAATATTGGTTTGGGAATTGATAAGGTGTTGCAAAAGATTAGTTTGGGAATTGATACACAAGGTAATGTCTATAAGGAGTCAAATTCAACGACCGACTTTATAACTTAGTTATCATTCAAAATGATTAAAAGTTTGGTTTTTCGTGAACGACTACCACGATCCTCGGTTGACTCATCTTCAGTTTCCAGTTCTTCAAAATCATCAACCAATTTGTATGACTACCGAGTCGGGTTCTTCTCCTACCCGTATCGAATATAATATGATAAGCAAAATCTTCTTCATTTCATATAAAATGAGCAAAATATGTAGTCATCTATCTCCCTTGTTTGATTTCTGTTCTATTTTACTGCATTTCATATATTAGAAGACCTATATTTGTATTTAATCCAATAAAAAATTATTCTATCATTGATGTATCTGCAATTCAATATAGATAGATATATACCACATATATATGCCTCTCTTACTCTCATTTTTCCCTATAATTTTTATTACTTAAACGATATATATATATATATATATATATATATATATATTTTTTTCCTTATCCCTAAGGTTAATAAGATTTAAACTTTCCTATAGATCGAGAGTTTCCTAATAGGAAATGCTTCATTTTGATAGATTTTACATTTAAAATTTTTACGATCTAATTCAAGCACAAAATGTGATGCTTTAGTTAAACCCTTCAATATACAAAATATTTTAACTACGCATTTGATAGCAACTCCTGACACCACACGTGAACACCCCAACTAATACATCACAATTAATCTATGTAGGTACAAACTGTAGCAAGCACTTATAGTAGTAAGAACTTGTAAGTTATAAGTACAAAATATTCAAGTTTTTTTATCTCCCCTAGTCCCCTTAATATTAAACTTGATAGTTTAATTCAAAAAAATTTGGCCATCTCAACAATTAAGAGTCTCCTTGTGTATTTGCCCTACTCAATTTATCTTCTTTTTTATTTCCTTCTTATAGATTTTGAATAAATTATGGTCTTTTTTCAACTTATAGTTGGTCGATCTCATCCCTAGCGGTATTCTGGCTACCTGTCAATATTTCAAAATAGATATTTATTTTGACCAAATGTGTTCTATGCTCCATTGCGCCTATCATCAGTCTATCCCATATGTCCCATTCCCCAAGCCACTTTGAAGTCCAAGCAAAATCCCCATTTCCAGTCAAGGTTTTTGTGATGTTATGTCAAATGGATTCTATGTTAAGATGGAACCAAGACACGTACATAACATAGTTTCTAGACTATTTTCATGATTTTTTGACAAACACACAATTTCTCTGAGTCAATTAGAGAAATTATATAATAGGAAAACACAAAACGGGACTCAATTATACGTTAGGCAACACAACTTCGTTTGCTTAATTTTTGGTTCCGATCAAAAGGTTATTTAACTGACAATGAGGTTACTTGGCCACAACAATAATGATCTTCTTTTCTTTAATTCCAACATGAAATATCAAAATCTATTCACAGAGGCGGATGGAGATGTCTTGGTGCCAAATCTTGCTTAATTAAATGCAATGGTCATTCTTTTAAAACTTTGAATTTAATGAGTGTGTTTCATTTCAAGTCCCATTATGTACATTTATTTTGGTGGTGTCAATGCCTACAATTTTATGATGGCATCCTATTTGTTAGTTAAACATAATTATTTTTGCGGAATTTGTTTTAGGAAATAATTGTACATGCTAATTTGAATTGCCCTTAAGTTGGGAGAGTTGTACTAAAATAGTACGTCATGTTAAATGGTTTATGTTGATTTTTAATTCCAACATTGAAGAAAAATATATACGTACATAATTTAAGATCATGTGTCCTATTTTTTAGGAAATAATTAATATATATTCTTTATACGTGCGACATTTGTGTGGTAATTCCTTTCCTATTTTTGAGGAAATAATTGTTAGTTAAACATAATTATGTTTGCGGAATTTGTGGGGACTAATTTGAATTGCACTTGAGTTAAGAGAGTTGTGCTAAAATAAGAAACCATGTGGTAGAGCTATATTAATTGTAAGTAGGCACTCTTTTGGAAAGTAGGAATTGAATCAAACTCTCTAAAGAGTCCACGTGGCAAGGTAGAAAGCATTGTAGAAAGCTAGGAGAGACAAAAAGTTATCTCTCATATTAGAGTGCCACCTAGGTGAGAGAAAAATCTCTTTTAGAGGTCTCTGCTTTAGTATATAGACCGGGACTAGATTTTGAACCCGGGCATACGCCTGAGATCTTTTAGGTATAAACCCAGTGACCCACTACTAACATTACTAACAATTTGCTTCATCTGCATGATCTCTCTCCTCAAGTATCACTTTTATAATGTGTGATTCATGTAATGTCGTACTGAGTGGAACAATAATTTGTTAAACAAAAGTTAATGCAGAGAACATATAGTGTTTAGACTATTTTTGAACGTACAATATAATTTATTTAATTGACTCTTGTTTTGTGTAAATTTAAGTAAACAAACAAACTAATAATTGAAAGAATGCAAATAATTGATGAATTCTCCTTTGTCGTCGGTTATGCATTACCCGTGGTGAAGATTTAAGGTCAACAATTTATGAGGATCCCAATAGATGTTTATGCATACTCTCCCATGTAAAATTTTATATCAAAAAGTTCCCAGCTCATAAACATTGCCTCTTAAAAAAAATGTAATAAATGACTTCTGTGTTTGATGGAATATTCAGCCTTTAAGGAGGACCAACTGTTTGCCTATTCCCATGGTTGACCTCCAAGTTGGTTGAAATTAATGCAGAGAACATAGTGTCTAGGCTATTTTTGAATTTTTTTTGTAGAGTTTTAATTGAGAGAGAAGTCTACATGGCATTGTAGGGGTTATTAGAAATGGATAACTCTCATATTAGAGTGCCACCAGCTAGGAGAGAGAAAATCGTCCATTGGATGTCTCTGCTTTAGTATATAGATAGTAGATAGTAGATGTAGTTTAATCGGGCACTCATGAAATTGCAGTGGGCCAAAAAAAAAAATACACCTAAATTTAGTATGCGCAGGATTTTCAACAACACATTTTCAAGGGCAAAACCGGAATAACCGGGTGAAAAAGTTTCGAAAGACTTAGGCCTGCTTGATAACCGAGTGATTCGGTAAGGTCGTTATATAATATTGAAACCGACATGGCTGAGTCGTGGTATGTTTCAGTGGACGATTGGAGTGGATCGTTCAGAGCATAATCGAGCGATCTTGGTGAGAGTAGCGGAAAGAGTTATGCATATTGCTTTTTATGTTTTTACTCTTTAATGTGAAAATTTCATTTTTACCCTTAACTGTTCCTTTTACTCAAACTTGCTCATCCGGTCATGAAAATTTCAAATGAGTGGTTCATAAGACAGCGCACTCATGCACCTTGCGCACCCTAGATTTAGTTGTGTTATAATACCGTGAGAAAATAATTCAACTAGTTTTTTTATATTTACAAACGGAAAAGGATTATTCCTTACGCTTATATACCGTTAGCAAACAACTAACGCTTACAAAAACGTTAGAAAGCTAAAATTGTGTGCGTTATAGTAAATCACCCAAATGGTGTAGTGATGGTTGGCTAAGTTAAGTAGATTTTCTCACTCTTGGACTGCCCATGAGCACCGTCCCACACTCCCACCTTTGTGCATGTCATTTTGTTCCTCTATCAAAGTCGGTCGGATGTGTCCAATTTAAGAAGTGTGGATGGCCTAGGAAAACCAACTGCTTTGATCAAACATCTCAAAATTTTGATAATGCCCCAAATCCATTTTCTTATGATTTACTTTACCCACATATAAAAAGAGACTTATGGTTAGGGTTGAGACAACTTTGAGAGATTCATTTCATGATAAATGTGGGAACTCTATTAAGTTAGGGTTTGAGTGAGGTTGTTTGTTCTTGATTCTATAAAATATTTCCTATAGTGGAAACTCGGCTCTTGTGTAGACATAGATAACATTTACCAAACTACCATAAATTTTGTGTTTCTTTGCATTTACTTTCATATTTATTGACTGTTATTGATTGTTTGTAGATAACTTAGTGGTTTTGCTCTAGTGTGTTTGTTGTGATAACTTTCAAAGTCTTGGATTGGTGACTTTTAAGAAGTTGAACTCATTTGGGATAGAAAGTAACTAAGATTGAGGTGTGACTTCCTAGTGAAATATCTCAACAAGTAGTATCGGAGCATTAGGTTATTTAAATCATAATTTGAGAAAAAGACTCAACTTTTAGCGTTGCACAAAAGTTGTTTTGCAAGTTAGTGTTTGTAAAAATTACTTAGAAAGATTATCCACTGTCATTTGGTTCATTGAAAGTCACTCCGTTGTTCTTTAATATTTTTCAAATTAGTTTGTTTACATGTTGAGCTCGTGAGATTGTGGAATTAGCGGATTCCAAAGATGATTCTATTAGTAGTTGTTTCGGGTTTATTTGATAATTTTCATTCACCTTTTGAATCTAAGAATAAATGTTTATTTATTGGAGTTTGATATTTTGATTATGAATAGTAATATTTTGAATAATGGCAATTGGAATAAAGGTTGGACTTGTATTTGTATTTGGATTTGGATTTATGGAAAAATCCTTATATTATGGAAATATCATTCAAATATAATGATTTGAATGAAGTCATAGATACTTCCAAAGGCACAAGGCGTATCAATAGTACTATATTTGTTACATTTTCAACTGGAAACATCAGTATTAGATTCCAGAAACGGGTAGTCAACATAACCACGAACAGGATCAGGGAAGTCATAGATACTTCCGAAGGCACAAGGCGTATCAATAATACTATATTTTTACATTTTCAACTGGAAACATCAGTACTAGATTCCAGAAACGGGTAGTCGACATAACCACGAACAGGATCAGATATGTAAAAAGTCTCTCTGTCATATTTGTTAAGAGGTGCACCAAGCTCAAACCTCCTCGGCAGATCAGGGTTGGCTAAGAACCACCTGCCATAAGCAACAAGATCTGCATAATTCTCAGCAATTGCTTTGTTACCATCTTCCTCCACATAACCTCCAACAGCTATGAAAGTACCCTTGAAAGCCTTTCTCATTGGCAGAAGACTATGAGGAGTTTCTAATTTCTGTCCTACCAACTTCATTCTTGGTTCGACCATATGGCAGTAAAGAATGTCATATTTGTTTAGTGATTTAGCCATGTAAAGTCCAAGAGCTTTTGGGTCTGAGTCACCTGACTCCATATAACTAGCGAAAGGGGAGAGCCTTATTCCAACTCTATCAGCTCCAATCTCATTGACTACTGCCTCCACAATTTCCAGAGCGAACCGACACCGATTTTCAAGAGTGCCACCATATTCATCTGTTCGGTCATTGACATGATCTTTCATGAACTGATCAATCAGGTAGCCATGCGCCCCATGGATCTCAACCCCATCAAAACCTGCATTAACATGTTTGAAAATGATCAGTACAAGATTCTGACATGAAACAGAAGTATATTAGTGTTGAATGCAAATGCCACATGCCATTTAACGTGTCAAAGTCTACTTGCACGAGGAAACAAATAAGAGTAATGTAGACACAGGTAACGCCTTATGATGTGCCAGTAGTGTATAAGAGTGTATTGAGGAAAGTGGTGTTACCAGCTTCTATAGCATTCCTGGCAGCGATTCTGAAATCGTTTACAATTTGAGGAATTTCTTCTGTTTTTAACCTCCGAGGAGGCGAAAATTGTGCTTCATCAATGCCATTGGATCGTATTTGTGGTGTCAGTGACTTGTCAGTAGAAGATATTGGAGCTTGTCCATTAGGCTGAAAACCTGCATAAGAAGACATTAAGAACCAAAGAAATGATTGAACACTAGATGAGAAAGAAAAACAAAATCATATCCACTTTTAAGATCCTTAAATAGACATGTTGCATCCACTAAACATTTTTCAAATGCTTTTTCAACTCATCGCCTATGAAGAAAATATAAAAATAGTAGTTTAGGTTTGACAAATACAAATCATACCTGTATTAGAAACCCTTCCTACATGCCAAATCTGGCAAAAGAAGATACCACCCTTCGCATGGACAGCATCTACAATGGGTTTCCAAGCTTCCACCTGTTCCTTTGTCCAAATACCAGGCGTATCTGGATACCTAATAAATTAAATGGCAATAAGTAAATTAAACCATATACAGAGTCATGCAATTCCGACAAACCATCTATATGTGAAACAAATGTAGATCGCGACCTTTTCAAGATTGATCCTTAGCAAGTGAGCTTTTCGAGAGCAAACTTTGGTCTCCACATCCATAAGCAGGGGTACTACCTTAGCATCTTCCCCCAACATACGTTCCAAGCAGTGCTTATATATTTTCCTAAATAGTAACGTACTAAGCCTGGCTTGGTCTAAAGCAAATAGTTTCAGAACATATCTGGAATTCAAAAAATTCGGTTGTTGCTAGCTATAATCTACAGTGCTAAAGCATGAAATGAGAGAGCCATTTCCAACAAAATTCCATGGAGTATTCCTATATAACTCCTGATTATCTCGGATCACTTTGATACAAGCATAGCTCATCCACATTTTTCCTTTCTAGTAATCTTTTGATTTATACCAAGTGCACCCAGGACCAAGGTACAATGTGGTCCACTAGAACCTTAGTACCATACCTAGATACTAAAATGCCATCTTCACGAGTATTCTACAATGTATAAACATACTAATAGTTTACGAGGATTTTGAAATTGATACAGAGCTGGATTCATGACCAAGAAGTTACGAAACGGAGATCTAAGTGAAATCGACACAGGTAAAATTGAGGTATATCACCTTCAATAGAAAATTAATAGATGGTAAAGTTATTACCCTTGAGCAGTATCAGAAACCCCAGTGGCTTCAGTTATAAGAAATCCTCCTTTGGTGGTTCGTTGAGAGTAATACAAAATTGCATGCGGTTGAGGGACATTTCCGTAAGATCTCTGTCTAGTCAATGGTGCCAAAACAACTCTACAGCCCAACATAAAAAAGATCAACTAACATTTCTTAGCATCTAATTTCCAGCCTATGAAAAATATGTTGTGTATAAGAGAGACAAAACAGTATAATAATACCTGTGAGATAATTGGAACTTGCCCATCTTGTAAGGTGTGAGAAGAGGGATTGTCTTTTCAATAGAACCCATTCTCGTCTCTCTTTCTTTATTTTCTTTTCTTTTCTTTGTTTCAGTTTCGAATTAATATCAATTCAACCACCAGGTGCGGGGTTTTATAGCTGAATTAGTGTGTGTCCGTTGACGAATCAAAATCAAGAAAGTGATTGGATTTGTAATAAGCACGCACACTTGTTTTGACGGAGTTGAGTTTTATAATAATATACAAATTCAATGAACTTGGACGGTGGTACAGAAATAGTATGATCTTGTGGTGAGCTACTGGCAATCATTTGATTCCTTCGGTCTAATAAATGTAAAAACAAACGTCACTACTTACGCCCTCGTCCTTACCGGGGACCAATGTCTCGCGAGTCACGACTCAAATCACTTTGCTACCCCAGTAAGGCCAGTATACGCGCAAATATAGTTAATCAACTAGGGAACTGTTTTTGCAACTTCAAAAAAAAAGGCAACTTCAAAAAAGTTGTTAAAGGTGATCTTGGACATACCCCAAAAACAGGCCTAATTTTGTAAATAAATAAAATTGTTTAAGACACATTTAGATTCCTAAATTATCCCTTTTTTATTAAATATATCATGGAAAAAAAAAAAACAAGTGTTTATCCTTCCAAAGAAAAAAAAACCTTCGTGACTTTTTTCCTTTTTTTCTCACTTTTTACGAAAGGAATTAGAAAGAGATAAAATTGTAGAATTTAGTCTTCCTCCTCCTCCTCCTCTTCAAATTAATGTATTTTTTACTCATTCAGCCCTTTCCTGTTTTCTCATTTTCCAAAATTTTCAATTTAATATATTTCTTAAACTCCTTTAACCCTTCTACAATGATGAAGAAGTAATTGCAATAAGAAAAAAAAAAATTTTCTAGAAAGGAAAAAACAATTTGTTTTTGAATTTTTTACCTTTATTAGAAGTTATCTTATTGTGTAGTCCGTTTGTAGTAACACAAAGATTTTCAAGGTCCGTAGAGTATTATTTTCAATTTTTTTATTTGTTGTTTCCTTTTGGAATGAACTCTCGGTCTTTTTTTTTCTCTTTCTTTACTCCTATTGAAAATATCTCAAATTAATTTGGAAGATATTATTGGATTGAAGCGGTTATTGGGGTATGGCAAAAAATGAGTTAGTTATGGGGTACGGGAGTATTTTTATGGGTATGTCCAAGATCACCCTTCTTAAAAGTTCGGTGTCAAATTCCAAATTTTCAAAAAATTAAAATATGTAATTATCGAAGATATAATTATCTTAATCATCACCCTATTCAATCAACTGAAAACCCATAATGAAATTAAACCCTAATAACATATTATCAACCACAATATTAAAATCTAGTATCAAATTTAAAACCAAAATGAACAATCTTTTCAATCACATTATTAAACTACAAATAAACTAACCAATTCTATTACATCTGTATCAAAACAAAATCGTACTCTTCAGAAAAACTTAAATTATAAGACTCAAAGAGCAAATCCAAATATGTGTCTTCATCCACAGCATTTCATCATCTATGTTTCCAAGAACACACTCACATTGCAAAACAAAACAAACATGGGTCAGAAAATTGAATTTATTGGTATGAGTAAGACTAAAATAACATTTACTACATTTAATCTTTCAAATAAATAAATATAACATTACCAACCATTTCAACTTGGAAGACAAGATAGTTCTGTTTTTTAAAACGGCGTATAGTTTCTTTCCAAATAAAATTTCAATCCCAATATCTAGTAAGTTGATTTTATACAGAGACGTGTTAAGGTAGAACAACGTCTCTGTATAAAAAGTTAATAAATCCTACTCTCCTGCAAAGTTACGACATACATTTATTTCAAAACAAAATTAGATTTTCCAAACGAAATCCTTTAAAATATACATTTATTTCAACTATTATGGGTATACATAATCCGGCATAATATATCGCCAATATTACCATTCATGTCACACCACCATATCCATCATATCACATTAACCACATTCACGTACATTCCTTCGTAAGAAATTATATGCATCATATCATAATATACAACCAATCATATCCAATAACTCACTCATATATAAAGCCAATATTTTACTTAAACCACTAGTCTACTTATGAGAATGGGGAAAATATCACAACTAATGAGTACATTCATCCCTTGTGAATATCAATTCACATAAACCACGTATATATTTCTCATAAAAAATCATATACATCATAATACATAAATATTCGTATGCAATAACTTACTCACACGTAAAATCAATATTTTATTTTAATATCACTCGTCTACTTATGAGAACGAGAAAAAACACAACCAGGGAGTACATTCATCTATCGTGAGTATCAACTCACACAAACCACATAAACATTTCCTTGTAAGAAATCATGTACATCATAATAGATAAATATTCATATGCAATAACTTCATTACATGTAAAATCAATATTTTACTTTGCTTATTAATTATCTCGTTGACTCATTTATTAAAAGACACAGCCCAACCTTTAGTTCCTATTCCACGATTTGCACTTCACACATTTGTCAAATCACACATATCTGTGTGCCTCACTCACACCAAGTACCACTACAAGACATATGTCCCAAGCCTGGGATATCGCCTCCAAGAAATATATTTTCATCTTGTAAACTCGAAAGTTGTGAGTCACAGCCATTTCTCTGGGTTTTCCATACACATAATCACAAAATCTTTTTTGGGCATAACAAAATATCAGGTCATTCATGGCAAATTCATTGAATACCTAGGGTATTTCCCGCCACATTCAAGGAATATCCATCATAACACTAACAGATTATTCATAACACATTCAATGAATACCTTGGGTCATTCCCGTCACATTCAAAGAATAACCATCATAACACTAACAGTTATTCGATCATGGCACATTCAATGAATACATTGGATCATTCTCGCCACATTCAAGGAATACCCATCATAACTGTCACACCCCAAATTTCCAGAAAATACAAATAGGGAATTATCCAAGATATAATTATCTCAATCGTCACCCTATTCCATCTTCTGAAAACCCAGGATTAAACGAAACCCTAATAACCCATTACTAAACATGATATAGAAAAAAAAAAATTAAATTAAAACCAAAAGAACAACTCTTAATATACGACTTCAAAAATTACTAAACAACTATATTACATCTGTTTCAAATCAAGACTTTATACTTTATAAAACTTATACCAGTAAGACTCCAAGAGCGAATCCAAATCAAACGTCTTCATCCACTGCATTCCACTTATGTTCCCAAGAACACACCCACGTTGCCACAATAAAGCAAACATGGGTTAGGAAAATAAAATTTGCTAGTATGAGTAGACTAACAACATAAAAATAATTCCATACTTTAATTATCCAAACAAACACTTTATATGTACCCATAACTTAACCATTCTCAGCTTGAAAAACATATAGTTCCGTCATTTCAACCGGCATAGTTTCTTCCCAAGCAAAACTTACATTCTGTTAACTCATTATAATAACTCATCTTGATAACTTAATAATTGAATTAAATCTTACCGATATCCACTTCTGTATAAGGGTAGGACAGCGTCCCCTGACAAATATTATTAAGTCCTACCTTCCTGCAAACGGAAGTTAGAAATTCTATATAAACATATGTAGATATCTTATAAGTATTCAAATGCAAGTCCAAGTACACCCGTACAATCAAATCAATTTCTCTTATTAATTAATCAATTACTTTTCTTATACACCCACCCTTTAGTACCTACTCCACGATTTACACTCCACACATTTGCCAAATCACACATTTCTATGTGCCTCTCTCCTTCCGAATACCACGATATCATAGCCATCTTTGGGCTTTCATACACATATTTCACAACCTCTTCGAGCATATAAACTCAGGTCATTCATGGCACATTCAATGAATATCTTGGGTCATTCCCGCCACATTCAAGGAATACCCACCTACATTTTCGTACACTTAAGGAATACAGTCCACCCGCAAGGCGAATGCCTTAGTTCCTCTCTAAGGCGGCTTTTCACATGATATCATTAGTCATAAACATTTCAATTCATTTCTTTTCATCAAAGATGCGTGGAGAGATCTAAAGATATGGGCGACACATTAAATTTTCACCGGACACTTTTACACCGGATTTTAACACTCAAGAGTTATCATTTATTATAATATTTTCATTATAAATTAAACATCGTCTCAAACAATTGAATCATTAATAAATATTCTAAACACAATAACCAATCAACTCATCTCATTATCCATTATATAAATCATAAATATCCCGATTATCAATTATGATTAACACGTTAATTAAATACCTCGTGAATACCTTTTAAACCACCACAAACACATACATAATTAAGTATTAACATTGTACATATATAATTATCACAATAACTACTATATAATACTAGCAAGATGCACATGCTCTGCACGCGATGTCAAACAAAACTTACCAAAAATTGTAAACATAATTTGTTTGACTTAATATGTTTACAAAGAAAGAAGCTCGAGATATGCTAGGCAAAAAAAGTACCTTGTCTGACTTAATGAGAAGATCTTCGGCAAAATTTAAGTGAATACTTTAGCATTTCAATATATAATAAAAGCATTTCAATAACTATAAGTACATCCCGTACAAGATTTTCATCTTCAAAATAATTCGCCCCAACTACATAGTACACAAAAAATAATAAACTGGGTAACCTTAATACAGTACAACAAATCACAAACAAAGAAACTGTTCCTTGTTCCTTAGAAACAGAAAACTCTTCAGAGATCTCTTGTTGCCCTCCAGATACAAGTAGCTGACGACTCATTCCCAATGATGGGCCTGATCAGCAACCGTGAAATGGTAATCAATTGCATCATTTTCTTGCTAACTGTAGGAGAACATGGCATCCTTGCAGGTGAGAACACCAATATTAGGCGTGCATGGTCAATTTCTACTGTAACGTTAAAAATTGCTCGGGAAATATATAAAGGCAAAAAGATCTTACTCCTCGCATCCTATTGTGAAAAACAACAGGTTTAGGATAGTAACTACACGCAATGTCATGGTTGTCCTTTTCTTTAAAGGTTTTACCACATCCTTTGTTTTACGCAAGTCCGAGGCTCGCTGGTTCGGACCAACAATCTTCTTCACTGGAGCAGGATCATGTTTCGGAACATCGACATTGTTATCCACAGGTATAACTAGAGCATTCAGAGGTTTTGAGTTTTCTTCTTTAGGTTGTGAACCTGGGGGGAGAAAGACTTAACTTATTATTTCATTCCCCATCTGTTTGCCAATTAATCAAAGTTCTCATTTTAAACAAAAAAAATTTCTATACCAAAATATCATTCCTATTTAAATCAAATTTTGTACCTGGAAAAACGATCCATTAAAGACAGCACGAAGCTTCCTTGACGCAGGAATGCATATGCTTGGGACTCAAGAATATGAGCTAGAGAGCATTAAAGAAGCTTTGATTCAAGGTACTCATGAGATTCCATAATAAACAAAGTCAAAGATATAACAAAAAGTATATGGCCGGATGGAAGGATTCTCTTTCCCATGATGTATAGATGGGAACCAATTCAGTGTATGAAAAGAATCAGATCTAATCAATCAAAAACCACAACCAATTCAGGATATTTACTCACAACGCAAGGGTCGAGCTTTCTCCGTGGCATTCTAAGTATGCAGGCTACATTGTTTCTTTGGGTCATAACCTTTCCTACCATCATACCTTATAATATAAATGTATGAAGTTCTCATGTCAAAATATAGGGAAAATTTTCAAAAAATCACTACAGATTGGTTTTGGGTCTTCTATTATACATTGTATAAAATTTTAGTGTCTGAATGTGGGGAAATTTTCAAAAGAGTGATTTTGGATGAAGTCTTCCAAACTCGGTCAATTGTTTAATCTTTTGAGACCGCATTAACGAAAAATCACCACATCAACAACACAAGAAGGACCTCCTTTGAACATCTCGCTATTGCTCACATGAAGTAAATAAACAAAGCGCATAAAAATAAGATTAACACTTTCTCTATACCATGTTCTGAGCAAATGAATCCTTGTTTGCATCTTGAGCAAGCCACGTTCGATGATGCACTGTCCAGTGGAGAGGGAATCGGCTTCATTGTAGTAGAAACAACCTTTGTTATCACCAGTTTCTCAGTTGTGTGTTTACCTGTCTTGCATCTTCATTAATAAAAATTTCTTTGAGCGACTGCTATTCATAGATATGTCAACATAATCATATTTAGAAACCCTAATCAATAGTTGAGATACTACTCATAACAAACAGTTCTAATTCTGCCTATCTCTACTTATCCGAAAAAAGGTCCGCTCTAGCTCTCTTCATGTTACTCAAGTTTTCGTTTAATTATATGAACGGAAAGTGCAAAAAAACTAGAGTCTAAATAGAAATACGTAAATTAAAAACTGAATTGTAACTACCACAAATATTCCATATCTAATAGAAAGTAATACACAAACATGTCAATGCTAACCATTAAAATGATAGGCCTCAGACACTCGAGCTAAAATCAGTAAATAAGTGTACAATTTCTGTCTTTAGTATTGTTACTTGCATCAAGAGCATCCTTTGGGCTGGGCATTCCAGACCACTTCTCAAAGTTTCGTATTCGAGAACAATTGAAGACCACTTCTCAAGAGCATCCTTTGGGCTGGGCATTCCTAACCTACAAATTTAAAGAAACCAAAAAGCAAAACCACCAATTGTCATTCTAATAAACATAGACATCTTTATTACAAAAATGGATCTCATCTAACTGATACACTCATATGAAGCAAACTATGATGAGGGAAGGGTCGGTGTACTTATTATGATCAAATGGAATATGCCTGTGTATACATTTGAGGAATACTTTGATGTAAAGTAACAATCCAAAAACTGCAATATACAGACTCCTCCAACTGCCCCGTAGAACTGCATCTAAACAGGACGGAAGTACACTATCATGTACAGGTATGTAGGTATGTCCTGCATTATCAGGATCTAACCAAAGAATCTGCCTCTTTGTGTGTTTTATTACATGGAATACAACTAAATTCAGTTAAGCACTACATCAGTATTATACGCTTAGTTTTATGATGAAAAACACTTATTACAAGGAAGAGCTTATAAGTAATATGTTGCAACAGATCATTATGTTTGTACAGTTACAAATCAGGGCACAAACCTAGATGACACACAAAATAACAGGAAGGTTGTTTTTGGATTCATCTACAGGACCTGCACAAAGGAATAGTCAATGAGTATGTAATAGTCAGTGAGTATATAATTTTTACAAGAGCCAAGCTTGCAGAGAACGAAAACAGATTTAAATACCAAGTAAGACAAACAACTGGTGAGCCGGTGCATCTGCCATTAATTGCAAGTCGTTTGGAGAATTTTTATAGTGAGAAGCAACATAAAGGGCCATCATACGCTGCAACAAAAAAAAGTACAGGAGTCAACTATAAACTAATACAACAAACATACTAAACGTTTAAAATCAATAAAAGTATTACCTGCAAAAATATTTCACTTTCTTTGTGATAAGAGAAGAGTGTATCTCGATTAACGTAATAGAGATCACACTCATTTCCATCAGGTAACCTGGAAATGATACATAAAATATTAATAGGATGTGGAAACATCAGTTTCTAGAGATCCCAAGTTCCTAACAATTAAGTGCTAACCTGCGAATAGGAGGGATAGAACTTGTAACATCCAAGCAAAGCAAACCATGAAGCCAAGACTCTATTGGATCACCAGAAGCATATCTGATGGATTCACTCAATTCTACTTTCTTAAAAATCCTGCCTACATCCACCATCATTCTCCTATTTTGATTCCAACATGATATATTGGATCACCATAAGCATATCTGATGGAACAACATGACGGGTACTTCTCAAAGGGCCCGTCAGAATCGCAAGCAACAGACCCCAAATTTTCCAATCTTTTCAACAAACTCTCTGACGGGCTTTCAGAGTTTCATATATCACAACATCTTGAACTTGAATGGTACTCTTTTTGGATAGCTTAAGCAGAAGATTATTACAGGAATGATAATCTCCAAACGCAGGATGGGAGTATGGATCTTCATTTTAGTTAAGTCTCACCCTAAGATGTTTTGGAATACCGTGAAAGCTAGGGTGTAGAAGGAAGCGCCATCAAGGTCCAAGGGCTGGTCCAGAGATCTTGTATTTAGCTTCCTTTTTCCCCGTCTTTCCCGTCCTATTACCATTAAACTTAAATGAAACTATATTTAAGTATTTTTTCATATCACTACCATGGATTTGTGGCCTACTTAATTAGTACCCGTAGTGTTATGCGAAACAACTGACGAAGTTGACGATTCAGTATAGCGATACTAATGAATTTGGTTATCTACCTTAAAAGTTTTTAACCTTCGAAACAATCTTCACTGCAGATACGATAGCTTACTTCTTGTTGCTGGAGGAATCGGGATAACTCCATTTCTAAGCTTATTGCAGGAAATCCATTCTGCTCAGAACAACAAACAAAGTAGACTCCCCACAAGCATTCAACTGATATATGCCATCAAGAAAACACAAGACATTAATATTAGGCCGGCTTAATTTAAAATTTTGAAAACTTGATAAAGGAACTAAAATCTTTTAGATTCAATTAAAGAATTCAATGGCACTATCCATGGGAAACGTATGAGATGTTTACCAACTAAGCATACAATTAACATCCCAAAATAGCAATCAAACACACAACTAAGTTGACCGGTAAAAGATAAGCTGACAGAACTTTGGTTAATACAAACTGGAAATATCTCGAAAAGTTGATCCAGTTGTAGCATAAATTACGCATATCATCACAAACAGATAAAAAGAAAAGGTGTGCGTAAGAACTTCACATATAGACTCTAAACATAAGCTAGAAATAGTGGAACAGTATATATTTACTCAGTAGAAATATGTTAGCTAGAAGAGAAAGAAGCTGCCAAAGAAAATCTAAGAAATACCTTCTTCCAACCTTCTCACTAACTCCTCATATGTTTCTCCTAATGAAGAAGTTTGTTGATCTTGAGTCGTCTGAGCTTCAGGGTACTTGGCCAGAACCTTAATGCAGAAAATTTGGAAACAAATCAACTATTAAAAATAGAAAAAAAAAAAAAATAGGGCTATCAGCAACCGCCATGTACAACATATGGTATATCATTATTCACTGTGTCCCTCACTTAGTAGCTTAAGATTAACTTGTACGCATACCTCACCATATCTGCTTCAGTCGAAAGGATAGCAACCTCTTTAGTGTGTCCCAATCATTCCTGAACACAAAGAAAACCATCAACAAAGCAATCGGCTTGCTAGAGACATCGATTCCATATTTAATGTCATTGGTTTTTATAAAAGAGAGATGAACACATAATTATAGGATGAGAATGAGATAGAGAGAGGGGTTTTCCTCTGTGACACTTTTTTCTCCGAGCTCTTTTCTAATGGTTTTTTGGTTACTTTTTTTTTTTGTTACACTCATATTACACTCAATTTTTTGGTTATTTTTTATTTCATTTTGTGTTACAGGGAAAAATCCAAAATTAAAAGAATGAGAGTAGTAGTTTCATTATGAGAAAAAAAAATTATGAGAAACACAAGAAATAGGAGAGAAGGATAAAAAATCGGTTTGTATTATCTGATTAGACTTTTCCTTTTCTTAACCTCTTATTAAAAAAACTCAATTATTGCTAATTAAATGACATTTATAATAAGGCGTACAATTGAGAATGGCGTGGATTTGGTTTTCTAATATACTGCCACATGAAAATACCGATTGCTCCTATTTAAAGGCGTTAAGCAATATTTTTATTTAAAGACAATATCGGTACTGAAAATTTATAAAGGCATAAAAAGATCTAGGCATCTGATTTTATTATTCATCAAGGATATTATGGGTCATAAAAAAACACGGATGAATTTAAAAGGCCACGATCATTATAGGCTATACTACTAGTAGAGATATAATATAGTATAGTGACTGCACTTTTGCTCAAAGCTGCATACGTATTCAAATCTTTTAAGATTGGAATCAAGCCTTCGTAGTTCTTATCAGCCACATAGTCAAAATCAAAGTCCATTAAAGCCAAATATATTTTATTGCATAATACCATGTCAAATCTTTATTAGATAATTACAAACATGTTTATACAAGTTTCGACACATCCTATTATTGGATTTGTCCACAAAGTTAAATATGTCAAAAGTCCGAAAAGTCAACATTCCACAAAATTTCACAATTGCTCCAAACATATCGCATAACCTTTTTAAGCGTTTTAGGAATATTATGTCTCTTAAGATTTCACTATCGGCACGTGTCAATAACTACACAATGTCAACGTCAAATCTTTCTTAGATAATGAAACCAAATTATACAGGCTTCCGCAACATTCTATCATTGGACTTTGTCCCTCTATACAATTTACAACATAAAAAGTAACGCCATTAAGCAGTCAATAGTCCACAATTAAGGCCCAAAACCAAAGCCCAAAAGTCTAAACATTTAAAGATCCAAATTGGACCCATTTTAAGTCATATGGACATAACCCAAACAGAATAAAAACTGGCCCAAAGAAAGCTAATGGATTTCGGCCCAAGCCAACTAAAAATAAATGAAGCCCAAAACTTTAATTGGTTCGGTCCAAAGAAATAAAAGAAATTGGCCCCAAAGACCAAACTGAAAATGGCCCATAGAACTTAAACTGAACTGGCCCAAAACAAACCAACTTAGTTGTTCGGGCCCAAGCCCAAGCAAAACATAAAATCAGTTTCAGCCCAACCAACAAAACAAATCAATTTCGGCCCAAAGAAACAATCAAACTTAGCTACGGCCCATGACCAAGCCCAAGCCCAACAGAGTCATCTTCCTCACCTCGCCAGCTACTCTCCTCCACCACCGGCCCTCCACTCTTCACTTCCTCATTCCCATGGTTGGACTCCCTGCGAAAACCCCTAATACCGTAACAAAAGCAAAAACCTCAATTCATTACTTCAAAAATCCTCCATCAAAACAAGATCGATGTCTCGACCTCCATTAACGCCGGTTCCCAATCTTCAACCTCACACTCTCCAACACCCAATCAAACATCAACAACCAATCACAACAAAAAGTTCAAACCAAACAATCAGAACGTTTTCTCTATTTAGGCTTGGCGACGCCATTAATGCCTGATTCAAAGCTTCGACATCCACACCCAATTTCAATCCCGACAGCACCCAACAACCGATTCTAAACCCGACATCCCCCATAAACCAACAATCTACAATCAATCAAAAACCACAACCACCAAAGTTCAAATCATATAATAAAATAATTATACTAGGCGATTTCGGGGCTTTAGCCGCCATTGACAGCCCATAAGCTTCAACAAATAAAATTCCAGAATTTTACAGTCGACCAAACAATATGCTAACCCTTAAAACAATTAGACAGGATGAAAATATCAACAGTAAGCAGAACAAAATATATACTGAGCGGAATCAAAACCTTGACAGTAAAGCTTTTTTTTCTCGTAGGTTCGGTGAAAATAGATTTAAAAATATAACTACTCACCCGTGATACGCTCATGTTATCCGCTGATATCAGCTATCAGTAAAACTCTAGCAAAAAAACCTCTCTTCTCCTTTATGTGAAAAACTCTATATATTTTTTTCTTCTTCTTTTTCCTTTTTTTTTAACTCTCGTGTGTAAACTCGTATATTTGTTTTCCCTTTTTTAAAACCCTAGAAAATAGGGAATGGGGTTTATCCTCTTTAGCCTATCTCTTTCTAATCTTTATCATTTTTATTTTTGTCTATTATTATTATTATTCTTATTATTATTATTATTATACAAGTAAAATAGGGGGACAGGGTGTTATAATAACACTAACAAAGTCATTCATAAAGACATTCAATGAATATCTTGGAGATCATTCCCCGCCACATTAAAGGAATCTGAGACCTACATTCCGTACATTCAAGAAATCTGACCAAACCAAAGCCGAATGTCTTACTTTAGTTTCTCTCTATGGTGGTTTTTCACATGACATCATTAGTCATAACATTTCATTTCATTTCTTTTCTTTTCATCAAATAGGCGTGGAGAGATCTAAAGATGTGGGCGACACATTAAATTTTCACCGGACACTTTTACACCGAATTTTAACACTCAAGAGTTCTCATTTATTATAATATTTTTATCATAAACTAAATATCATCTCAAACAATAGAATCATTACTAAATATTCCAAACACAATAACCAATCAACTCACCTCATTATCAATTATACAAATCGTAGATATCAAAATTCTCAATTATGAGTAACATGTTAATTAAATGTCTCATGAATACCTTTTAAACAACTACAATCATGTACACAATTAAGTACTAACATTGTTCACATATAGTTACCACAATAACTAATATATAATATAGTATAATGTAGTGGCTGCACTTTTGCTTAAAGCTGCCTACGTATCCAAATTTTTCAAGATTAGAATCAAACATTCATAGTTCATCAGTGTCAATATATATAATTGCATAATACCACGCAAAATATTTAGCTACCAATATACGCTCTATACATACAATATTCATCAAACAATTATGCATGCAACTCTTATTCCAATACATGTAATAGAACTCTTTAGACAAATAAAATAATTACTCCTCCAATCCATACACATTCATTTGAAATATTAAAATGATACAAATTGCATGATCATTACATTTTTTTGGTGTACAACTAAAACCTACACTAATAGGTTACGTATATTGTTCTATGCACGAGAAATTGGTTAGGACAATTTGACCTTTGTCCATTCTAAAAATTATAGAAAATTCATATAATCAAAGTTTTGAATCAATTATACCATTTTAAAAATTAGATAAAAATCCATTTCAATACAAAAATTCTTAAACACTAATCCATTTAGTATGTACCCTTAACTATGTGATGGAACATACCCAACAACTTAAATTCTGCTATTCAATTTTCAAGGCCAATTTCTTATAAAATTCATATCAAATAGAATATAAATTGGAATCAGTCAAAGCCAATTGGAAATGAAAGATGACTAAGAGAACTAAAATTGTTTAGTTTTGTCGAAAAACTAGTTATATCATCTAATTAGTCGAATTTAAGTCACAAGTCAATACTTGTGCAAAATTCTACAAACATATCATCGTTCCAAACGACAATTAAAATTTCAAAACAAATAACAAACGTTCATAATTAAATATGAAACTTTTATAAAATGATAATGAAGCATTTATGAAGCAAACAAGATAAAAATCACAAAAAAACGATTTATATATATATTTTTTGATAAAAATATGTCCACACACCTAAAATTGAATTTGCAAAAGAATACCAATGCTTCCTTTTCTCCAATCTCTTTTCTTCTTCTTCCCCTTCTTTTTTTATTTCATTCAACCAAAAATATTCTTTTTAATGGAGGCTAGGATTTTATTTTTGAACAATAAGATTTTTACAAAGGAAATTCGCAAGTATTGTTTATTCAATGTTTTAAGTCTGTTTAAATTAACATATGGGCCTCAAATGGGTCTAAAAACACTAAAGATTCATACCTATATGAATAGGGTACATTTTAACAATGTTTTCAAACCCAAAAATGATTCTAAAATACCCACAAAAATTCTAACAAACAAATTCAAGTGAAAATAATTTTGAAAAATCAACAACAACAAACAAATTCTAAAACAAATTAGACTTCATAATATAATAGTTATTTTCAATTCAAATAATATAATTTATATTGTTTAAAAATTGGGGTTGTTATATTCAACCTGCAAATTCTTTCCTCCAGGAGGTCACAACATGCTTCACCGAAGAAAAGGATTATTCCCTAGCATTTCCCCTTTCACAACATTATTTGGTAAGATAAAATTGTACAACATTTTTGGATTGTATCTAGTTGCATGGGTTGTTATAATTCAAATGCAGATTCAAGAAATGGATAGTTTGGTAGGGGCTCTGAGAGTTCGGCTTGGGCTTGGCTCGTTTTAACGTTACTATAACCACGAACAAATAAAAGGAACTTGATCAGTTCAAATAGTATTTATAGTGTAAAATAACCGGGGCGCAAAAGTCTCACTAACGTGGTAAAGCTTTGTTTAGCTTGGATAGTCAACGTAACCACGTGCATCAAACGTAATTGTTGAGAGGTGCATCAAAAACCTCCTTGGCAAGTCAGGGTTGGCTAAGAACCACCACCTGCCGTAAGCAACAAGATCTGCGCTGCATAGTTCTCTGCAATTGATTTGTTACCATCTACTCTATCATAATCCCCAGCAACCATGAAAGTACCATTGAAAACCTTTCTCATTGGCAAAAGACTCTGAGGAGTTTCTACTTTCTTTCCTACCAACTTCATTCTTGGTTGAACCACATGACAGTACAAAATCCCATATTTGTTAATTGATTCAGCCATGTAAAAACCAAGAGCTTCTAACTTTGAGTCAGCTGATTCCATATAACTAGGGAAAGGGGAAAGCCTAATTCCTACTCTATCAGCTCCAATCTCATTGACAACCGCTTCCACAACTTCCAAAGGGAAACGACACCTGTTTTCAAGTGTCCCTCCGTATTTGTCTGTTCGATCATTGACATGTTCTTTCATGAACTGATCAAGTAGGTAGTCATTTGCCCCGTGGATCTCAACGCCATCAAAACCTGCATTATATTGAAAGATTAAACCTTCCCCGCCAGTGTACTGATGAATTAAGTCTTTTATATATGCTTGGTGAGTTTCACCAGTGAGAATTAGTAGGTCCAAAATAGAGCAAGCAATCTTGGTTTCACGTTTACTTGAAATCTAATCCAGTGAAGTTTCATATGAAGCAGTACAAGAAAGCTTAGAAGCATTGGAAAGAGTGAAATACCAACATAATCAAGTTGTACTGAGTCAAATACTGTGAAATTGATAGGAGTGACAATCAGCAAGCCTTTGGTTGAGATTCACTTGAACAAGCAAGCATACAAAGGGGAAATTTATCAAATCAAGCATTTGAATGTAGACACACAAGAAATAGAAGTATATTAGTGTTGAATGCAAATGCCACATGTGCCACAGGCCATTTAACGTGTCAAAGTCTACTTGCATGAGGAAACAAATAAGGGTAATGTAGGCACAGGTAACACCTTATGATGTGCCAGTGCATAAGAGTGTACTGAGGAAAGTGGTGTTACCAGCTTCTATAGCATTCCTAGCAGCAATTCTGAAATCGTTTACAATTTGAGGAATTTCTTCTGTTTTTAACCTCCGAGGAGGCAAAAATTCTGCATCATTAAAGCCTCCTATTTGTGGCGTCAGTGACTTGTCAGTAGAAGATATTGGAGCTTGTCCATTAGGCTGAAAACCTGCATAAGAAGACATTAAGAACCAAAGAAATGATTGAACACTAGACGAGAAAGAAAAACAAAATCATGTCCACTTTTAAGATCCTTAAATAGACATGTTGCATCCACTAAACATTTTTCTTATGTTTTTTAAACTCATCGCCTATGAAGAAAATATTAAAATAATAGCTTACATTTGACAAATACAAATCATACCTGTATTAGAAACCCTTCCTACATGCCAAATCTGGCAAAAGAAGATACCACCCTTTGCATGGACAGCCTCTACAATGGGTTTCCAAGCTTCCACCTGCTCCTTTGTCCAAATACCAGGCGTATCTGGATACCTAATAAATTAAATGGCAATAAGTAAATTAAACCATATACAGAGTCATGCAATTCCGACAAACCATTTATATGTGAAACAAATGTAGATCGCGACCTTTTCAAGATCGATCCTTAGCAAGTGAGCTTTTCGAGAGCAAACTTTGGTCTCCACATCCATAAGCAGGGGTACTACCTTAGCATCTTCCCCCAACATACGTTCCAAGCAGTGCTTATATATTTTCCTAAATAGTAACGTACTAAGCCTGACTTGGTCTAAAGCAAATAGTTTCAGAACATATCTGGAATTCAAAAAATTTGATTGTTGCTGGCTATAATCTACAGTGCTAAAGAATGAAATGAGAGAGCCATTTCCAACAAAATTCCATGGAGTATTCCACTATTCCTATATAATTCCCGATTTCACAATGGAAGCTTCTAGCATAAACAGCCAGATTATCTCGGATCACTTTGATACAAGCATAGCTCATCCACATTTTTCCTTTCTAGCAATATTTTGATTTATACCAAGTGCACCTAGGACCAAGGTACAATGTGGTCCACTAGGACCTTAGTACCATACCTAGATACTAAAATGCCATCTTCACGAGTATTCTACAATGTATAAACATACTAATAGTTTACGAGGATTTTGAAATTGATACAGAGCTGGACTCATGACCAAGAAGTTACGAAACGGAGATCTAAGTGAAATCGACACAGGTAAAATTGAGGTATATCACCTTCAATAGAAAATTAATAGATGGTAAAGTTATTACCCTTGAGCAGTATCAGAAACCCCAGTGGCTTCAGTTATAAGAAATCCTCCTTTGCTGGTTCGTTGAGAGTAATACAAAATTGCATGCGGTTGAGGGACATTTCCGTAAGATCTCTGTCTAGTCAATGGTGCCAAAACAACTCCACAGCCCAACATAAAAAAGATAAACTAACATTTCTTAGCATCTAATTTCCAACCTATGAAAAATGTGTTGTGTATAAGAGAGACAAAACAGTATAATCATACCTGTGAGAAGAGGGATTGTCTTTTCAATAGCACCCATTGTCGTCTTTTCTTTTCTTTTCTTTATTTCAGTTTCGAATTAATATCAATTCATCCACCAGAAAGTGATTGGATTTGTAATAAGCACGCCCACTTGTTTTGACTTTTGACGGAGTTGAGTTTTATAATAATACTAGCCTCTTTGTACGTGTCCGACACGTTAACAGTTTCCGATTTTATTTTATTTTTCATTAATTTATGAATGTGAAACTATTATTTTACCCTTGCAAAAAGACAATAAAAAAATAAAACAAAAAATGGCATGAGTTATAATATTCGTGTTTGACAAGGGGTAAAATTGGGAAAAAAATTAATGGTGTGATGAATTTACCGTTGAAGCCCTCGTTTTCTTTAAAGGAGTTAGATACAAATTGAATGAACTTGGATGGTGGTTCAGAAATAGTATGATTTTGTCTTTTTTCTTTGTTTTTTTGATAACTGTAGTGGTAGGATCTACGATATAAAGGATGAGGGTAATGCGACCTGATGCGAGCTATGGTAGTAGGAACCGAAGAGTAGGGATCGACATGGGAAGAACTAACTTTAAAGAATAAATAACGGAAAATAATAATATGGATGCAACTACATTGAACTAACCTTAAAAAATTATCAACGGGAAAAACTAACCTCAAAAAATAATTAACAATAATTTAAAATCTGGATGAAAATGCAATGAACTAACTTCAAATAATAATTAACGAGAATCATAAACTTGATGCATACGCATTGAACTAACCTCAAAAAATAAGTAATGGAAAATCATAAATTTGATGCAGCTGTATTGAACTAACCTCAAATAATTATTAATGGAAAATTGGAAACCGGACACAACTGCAGGGAACTAACCTAAAAAAATAATTAACATGAAATCAGAAAGTAGATTGCAAATGCATTGTACTAACCTTAAAAAATAATTAATGAGAAATAGAGAACTGGATGCAAATGCATCAAACTGACTTCAAATAATAATTAACGGGGAATCGAAAACTTGATAAAATTGCATTGAACTAACCTTATAAAATAATGAACCGAAAATCGGAAACTAGATACAGATGCATTGAACTAACCTCAAATAATATTTAATGAGAAATCGAAAATTGGATAAAAATGCATTAAAGTAATAACCTCAAAATTAAACATTGTTGTATTATATGTAATGGGAATGTCTCAACAAGTATAGTTTTGCATTTAACATAATGTTTAATTATCAAATTTTTTTTTTCGTATGATTGGGAATGCATTGCTATTCAAATAGCTTCAATATGATCTTCGTCGTTATTGAGCATTCTCACAAAACTTCAATCAAACTTCCATTATTAAACAACAAAAAAAAGTCGAAGGATTTTATCAAAGGTTATTTTTTTTATATCAAAGGGATGAGTTATTTTATTTTTAACTGGAGAGTTGCAAATATTTCATAAAATTTAATATAATGCAAAAATTTGGATGATACACAGCGGTTTAGGTATGTTGTTGGATCAAGGTGTGGGGTTTTCTTAGAAAAGGCCTTGATGCTAGTTTACAAAGATCCACATTTTTATACTTAGTGGTTGCTTCATCCTTTGACAATGTGGGACTATTGATATGTCGGTCCACACATCCCAACTTAACAGACAACTGTTCCACAACTTCGAAAGGGATACAATAGTTATTCTCAAGAGTTCGTCGTCTGTATTTTGTTTGTTCAATCGTTGACATGTTTTTTTCTGTTTTGTTTGTAGAACCATCAAGCTTTGATTTGGTGACCCACCAGCATTGGACAGTTTGGATTGCACTGAGGTGTTAAGAGTGTAAAGCATGCACACTGCACCATAACATGCTATTAATTACATATAAAAAATGTTACTAAAAATGTTCGTAACGCTTTTTTAGTAAGTATTATTGTGTTTCTAATTTGTTACAAGTGTTTGTAACGGTTGTTTAACGTTGCAATATTATATTTTCTAACGTTTGTAAGCGTTACTGAAATTTTTGTAACGCTTCTTTGGCTTATTATTCAAAGTTTAGTAACGGTTTTGCAAAGCTTTGTAACAGGGAATTACCGTTAGGAAGCCAGTAAAGCGTTGAAACAAAAGACTTTGTAACGGTTTCTAAACGTTAGAGAAGGGATTGTTTTTGTCAAAAAAATATATTTTTTTTTAATTTTTCTCCCCCCTTTCTTTCGTAGAAGACTCCTACTCTGCAAAAACCCTGTTGCAAAATACAGTAAACATACTAGTAACTTAGAATTTAGCTGCAATTAATGAAAGTGCATTTAGAATGCCATTTATAATTACGAAATAGTGCATAATAATAAAAAAATGCCACTTTACAAGAATCTGTTACTTTACATTTCAGACAACCATTATCCTCGCTAACAAAACAATACCAACTACAGAACAGCCGAAGTACAGAAACTGAATTACAATACGCATTACAATCGATCTCCCAAGCATACAATGACATGTAGCTCCATACACTCTGAACGATCTCCCCACTACTATATAGGTTCGTAGACTATAAATTCCTGAAAAAATAATCAAAACCATCGAAACCCCATCATGAAAAAGGATATGAACAATCTTCTTTTTTAATAAAATACAAAGCTAAAAATGCCTAAACAACAAAAATTAACAAAAATTGAAATTGACAAGCAAAGGTTAAAGACCTCAATCGCCAGGCATTGAACTAACATGCAAGTTTCTAGCTTCAGATTTCTCATAAGATCGTATATAGAAGTCTTCTCTTACTACAATATTCATCAATGTATCACAAGAATATTATGAGCAAGCTGAAACAAGTACACCGCCCTTATACTACTTTTAAGTCAAAATGCAGTACTAATGTAGCTAAAGGTATTTTGTGATGCACCATACATACTTACATAGTTATATGGAGGGAAATATATATATAGAGTAAAAAGTTCAAACAAGATAAAAAATATAAGGTGTTTCTGACTACCTAAGTTAAATGAGTCTACACCACATAAATTCAAAATTTCTTAAAACCTTGTGATCAAATATAGTCCTCTAATAAGACAAATGGTGTGTGTACACAAGCAATTTTGTGCACTATAATACATTAGAAGCAATTACTATCACCAACCACATTCTGCCAAGTATTCCATAGACCATATGTTGACTATAGACTATTAGAATCATACACCGTTTCTATTAAAAAGTAAGCTAACCTTGTCTAAACGTATCAATGAAACTTTCTAGAAGACTTTTAAATGCAACAAAGAGATATACCAAATACCTTAAGCTTAAGCACAGGTCCAATGATATCATTAGAAGAATCCCTGAAATGTGAAACACAATACAACAACACCCATTAGTTTTTTTATTGAAACATTACCTATCCTCTTTTACAATTGGTACAGAAACGAATGAGACAAAAATAAAATAGAGACAACAATATTCACAACTATACCAATAACACCCAAACATAATTACATGGTCCTATCATATTAAGAAATGATACAGATAGTTGTATACAAGTTGCCAAGTGGATCGATGATTAAGATTTCTAGAAGCAAATACCTTTACCCCAGACAAAATTCACAAGACCTGACTCAGCTCTTCTAGTGTAACGGCCCCAACCCATTATATCCTAGCTCACAAGCCATATAATGAGTTAGAGAACCATGCTACTTAACCGTCTCGACATAATAGTAGTCCAAATCCAAAATTCACAAGTAGTCCAAATCCTTATCCATATATATATATATATAGCTCAAAACTTTGAAAATGCATCACTGTCATACATCCTACCTATATTAATATCTGTTTCTCCCAAGATGCTCATAGTGAGCCACATCAGCAAAGTTTTTAAAATAGTTCCTATTTGAAAAATAATCACTTGCCTTCTTACCAAACTAACCCTGAATTTGGCTTCTTTCTAATTTAATATAAATTAAAATTGTCCTTTTCACGTGTGTTATCTTTAAAACAAAAACAAAGTTTCACGGATTTCATTATTTCAAATGTATGCATGGGATAAAAAACAAATTCTAAAAAACAATGGATTAGTTAATTGATATGTATTAGTTATTGGATATGGATATGGATATGTATTAGTTAATAGATATGGATATGTATTAGTTAATAGATATAGATATGGATTAGTTAATGGATCATGATATGTATTACTTATTGGATATGGATATGTTAAACTTCCAAGTGCTTCCCTTAAATATAGGCCCATACATGATGGGTTTAAGAATAACAGGCCCGGCCACAGGTCGGGCTGCATGGCTAGTATATACTTAAATCAAACAATAACTCACTCATCACTACAAATCAGAATACAGGACCAAAAGCACAAACAAAACAAATTTCAATTTAAACATAGGTGTTAAACATAACAATAATAACCAAACTCAACAAGTAATACCATCATACTAATTAACCTACTCATGCATCCAATCTCAAAATAAAGTACACACAGTAACAGTGTCGACAAAGTCGAAACTAAACTTGGTCATAGTTTATTTAAACGAAAAAAAAGTTTGTAGATATACTTGCCTCAATTATTCATCCTGAAAAACAGCAAGGGAAACGCCCACAAAACTGATCAAAAGCCATGAATAAAGTCACCTTATTGACCTATACAAGCTTTCCCACCAATCATAGTTTCTACATCACTCTGTCATAAATTTCTGCCCATAAAAGACCTGAAAAACTGTAACGTCTCCCTGCAAACTATTAAGGAAGACTTCAGTCAAAGCTAGAGACAAGAGAAGTCAGTGCCAGCTCATCATCTTGAAACAGACTTGTAACCGTTTTTGTAACTGTTTTTGTAACTGTTTTCTGTGTAATGAAGAGTATAAATACAGGATGTAAGAACTTAATAATCAATTAATGAAAACATTAGTTTCAGTAATTCTATTTTGGTATCGAGAAGAAAATGCCCTGGGCGCTCATCGATCCATCACTAAAATTCCTAATCCTAGTTTATCAATTCCAATCAATCAATCCAAATGGCAAGAACAAATCAAACTTCTCGCCATCAAACCCTAATCCAAATGGAGTTTGAAAAATCAAGCTTTTCATCAAATTATCGATCAAAGTAACGGGGTTAATCATCAAACCAATGTTGATCTTTTCTTCTTCCAATTGTTAAAACAATGTCGTTCTTTGTTCTTCCGGCTATTTACGCTCGAATCAAGATTCAATTCATAATCTTGGTACACCGCTCAAAATTCAAATCAACACTTCAATTTCAACAACAAAATCCGAATTCTCATTCATTTTTTTCTACAAAATCAACGATTTCAAAGAACAATATCAAAGTTCTCAATTCAATCAAGAACCCCCAAGGTTATCAAGGTCCTTATAATTCAATTCCTACTCCAAGTTATAATTTCACGGGCTTTAACGCTCCAATGGTTGTTCCAATCATTCAACTACATCTTATTCCTTCCGAACATCTCCAACATGGTTCCTTTGAAGCTCAAACGGAGAATTACTTGATGTGGAAGCAACTTTTCTTACCGCTTTGAAAACTTATGATCTAATGGATCTTATTGAAGGTAATCGATCTATGTCCTTCTAAGTTTCTTATGAGTAAAAATGGAAGTATCACAAATACTATTAATCCGAATATATTTCTTGGATTAAAAGAGATCAAATGTTGTTGATTTGGATAAATTCTTCTTTATCCGAGGAAATTTTGCCTTATGTGGTGGGATTGCCAACCGCAAGAGATTTATGGCTTACATTAGAAAAAGATTAAGTACAATTTATGTCGCCATGTCATGCAATTAAAGAATCGGCCACAAGATCCGAAGAAAGGAGAGTTGTCTATGGTGAATACTTGAAGAAGATCAAAATAATAGCCGATAGTCTTTGAAAAGATCGGGATCACCTCGCAATTCCGATTTGATATATCATACCTTGAGAGGATTACCCCAAGAGTATAACTCATTCACTACCTCAATCGAAACCAGATCAACTAATGATCTTGTTTATTCGAAAGTTACATGGTTTATTATTGAATGAAGAGATCACTTTAATTCAAAGAAATAGAGGCGCTGATCAATTCTCGAAAGCAGATTCATCAAGCATTTGCAATCTTGGCCGGCAGAGGTTCTTATGATTCTAACAGAGGAAATGGTAGAAATTCTCGCAGAGGTAATAATAGAGGAAACCGGATGGTAGAGCAAATGGATCTTCTAGAGGCGTAAGATTCAATACCGGTGGTGGTTATTATAATAGTTCATATAATAATAATGGTGGTGGCTACAATCAAGGTGGTTATAACAATTCTTCCGGTCATCTTCCTACGGATCATCCGGACCTCAATGCCAAATTTGTAATAAGTTTGGTCATATTGCTTTGACTGGTCACAACAGATGAATTATAGTTTCATTGAAGGATACCACACTCGCAAAACTTGCCATGTTGGCAAGTTTCAATGATACAAATCCTCAATTTAATGATTCTCGCAAATACTCGCAATGATTCTTATCGGTTTGAAATTCTCAAAAGATGATAATTCTTGTCGGTTCATACCCACTTCTCGTGATGATTCATGTTGGTTTGCTGATACTGGAGCATCAAACCATCTCACTACTGATCTAAATAACATGGCATCTCATGCAGAGTACAAAGGAAAGGACAAAGTACTTGTTGGCAATGGCCAAGGTTTGCAAATTATTAACATTGGATCTACTTCATTTCGTGTCCCTCATACTGATAATACTCTTCATCTGAAAAATATTTTACATGTTCCTACCATAAAGCACAATCTTCTTAGTGTTCATAAGTTTGTATATGACAATCATTGTATGCTTATTTTTACTCCCTTTGCATTTTTTATCAAGGACATGGCATCGGGGAGGATTCTTTTCCAAGGACAAACTAAGAATGGTCTCTACCCTTTGCTTCTATCATCACAGTCTCATCAGTCCATTCAATCCCCTACTGCTCTTCTCTCTAATAAAGCATCAAGTTCAATTTGGCATAGCAGACTTGGACATCCTGCCACTCCTATATATCTTTCACAAGCTTCTTCAAACAAGATGCATTGATGTTCAAAGTCAGTCAAAGAAGTTTTCTTTTTGTAATGATTGTGCTGTAGGAAAGATTACAAAACTTCCCTTTACATCTTCAGTTTGTAAATCTACTGCACCTTTACAATTGTTACACATGGATCTTTGGGGTCCATCTCCAGTTTTTTTAGTAGGTGGCAATAGATTTTTTGCTACTATTGTCGATGATTTTTCAAAGTATTGTTGGTTCTTTCCCTTACACCTTAAGTCTCAATTCTGTTTTGTATACCAATCCTTTAAATCCTTTATTGAAAATTTTCTGTCTCATAAAATAAAAATAGTACGATCTGATAATGGTGGAGAGTTTGTTAGTGATGCTCTTGAAAGTTTTTTGTATAAATCTGGGATTGCTCATCAATTCACTTGTCCACATACTCCAGAGCAAAATGGAGTTGTGGAGAGGAAGCATAGACACATTTTGGATATGTCTAGAACTCTCATTTCTCAGTCTTGCATTCCTTCAAAATACTGGGTAGACCTTTTTTCTACTTCAGTCTATCTTATAAATAGATTACCATCTTCTTCTCTTGCTTTCATCTCACCTTGGGAAAAACTTTTTAACAGAAAACCTACTTACTCTACACTCAAAGTCTTTGGTTGCACTTGTTTTCCATGGTTGAGACCTTATACTAATAACAAGTTAGAGTTAAGGTCCAAACTATGTGTTTTCATTGGCTATTCTTTAAATCACAAAGGTTACAGGTGCCTTCATATTGAGTCTGGTAGAGTTTTCATCTCAAGGCATGTTATCTTCAATGAAAATCAGTTTCCTTTTAAAGTTCATTCTTCTTCAAACTCCTCTTGATCTTCCTCAACAGTTTCTAAAACAATCCACTTCAATATCACCTCTTCAAATTTCTTCTCAACCTAAGACTATCAATACAACCTCTTCTCAATCTCAATCTCAATCTATCAACATAGTTCCAAAAATTATCAGTCCTCAATCATCCACTCTTTCTCAGGTTTTACCATCTTCATCCAACACTCATAACATGCAAACAAGAGCCAAACAAGGTATTTTTAAAACCAAAGGTGTTTCATACAACTAAACATCCCTTACCTCATGCTTTACACACTATTCTTTTTTCCCAAATTCCATCAACTCCAATATGTTATACTCAAGCTATTAAGGACTCTGCTTGGAAAGATGCCATGGTTTACTGAATTTAATGCACTGCTTAAAAATAGAACCTGGATTCTAGTTCCTCCTTCCTCAGCTCAGAATATAGTTGATAATAAATGGGTCTTTAGGTTGAAGCAAAAAGCAAATGGGTCTATTGATAAACACAAGGCAAGGTTAGTTGCCAAAGGCTTCAATCAGCAGTATGGATTTGATTACTTAGAAACTTTCAGTCTTGTTGTCAAGCCCACTACTATAAGACTCATCTTATCACTTGCAATCAGTTTCAATTGGGAAATAAGGCAGTTGGATGTCTCCAATGCTTTTCTGTATGGTCACTTAAAGGAGCAAGTCTTTATGAAGCAACCACAAGTGTTCATTGATCCTCTGAAGCCTCACTATGTTTGTAAACTTTTGAAATCCATCTATGGACTTAAACAAGCCCCTCGTGCTTGGTATGAGGAGTTATTTGAAGCTTTATTAGCACTTGGATTCACTACATCTGAAGCAGATCATTCCTTGTTCATTAAAAAAGGTCAGAAGTCCATTACTTACATTCTAGTTTATGTAGATGATATCTTTATTGCAGGAATCTCTAAAGTTAAGTATCTGCAAGTCATCAGTCAGCTGAGTTCTACATTTGCTATGAAGGATCTAGGTTTACTTCATTATTTTTTGGGACTAGAGGCTCAAAGAGATTCAAGGGGTATATTTTTGTGTCAAACAAAGTATACTTATGATTTATTACGAAAAGCTAACATGATTGATGCTAAACCAGCTTCAACACCTATTTCATCAAGCTGTAAATTGGATTCTCATTCAAGAGAGTTGTTAGCAGAACCTACATCTTATAGGTCCTTAGTGGGAGCATTACAATATCTTACTTGGACAAGGCCTGACATCTCTTTTGTTGTTAATTTAGTCTGTCAGTTCATGCACTCTCCCAGGTCTACTCATTTAGCAACAGTCAAAAGGATCATCAGATATCTGAAAGGTACAATCGATTATGGAGTGTGGTTTACAAAGAGTTCCTTCATTATTCAAGCATACACTGATGCAAATTGGGCTGGATGTCCTATTGATAGGAGATCTACGACCGGATTCGTGTATTTTTTGGGGAGTAATCTTATTTCTTGGTCAATAAAAAAGCAAAGATATCAGTAAGCACGCTCAAATCTTGAAGTTGAATATCGATCTCTAGCACACAATACCGTGCATAAATCTATTGGGTTTGCTTACTATTGAAAGACTTACATATTACTATATTGAAACCTCCTCTCATATTTTGTGACAATATCGGTATATAGCTTAACCAATAATCCTATCTTTCATGCTCGCACTAAGCATGTAGAAATCGATTATCATTATATAAGAGAGTTGGTTGTTAATAAAGTAGTGGATATTCAGTATCTTTGTACACAGGATCGCATCGCGGATATATGTTTACTAAAGGTCTATCATCTCAACGATTCCATCTAATGTTATCCAAGCTATCAAGAAGCAATAATCCCTTCACCTTGAAGGGGGGTATTAAGGAAGACTTCAGTCAAAGCTAGAGACAAGAGAAGTCAGTGCCAGCTCATCATCTTGAAACAGACTTGTAACAATTTTTGTAACTGTTTTTGTAACTGTTTTCTGTGTAATGAAGAGTATAAATACAGGATGTAAGAACTTGATAATCAATTAATGAAAACATTAGTTTCAGTAATTCTATTTCAAACCACCCTGTGAGTCATATATCCCCAGAAACCTCTTTGAATCTATTTTCCAACGGTCCAAACGGCATCTAAAACCAATCACTATGTAGAAAGTTATGACTAATTTGGTGAAAGGTGTCAAATCTGCTCCAAAACCGATTTCTCTCTCATTTCTTCTTCTTGGGTGGTGAGATACCATAGATATTAGAATCAAACAACCATTAATTCAGGGTATTTGAGGTTCCCATCATCTTCTCCATTTGTGAGTTGTGGTTTTCGGCCAAAATGAATGAGATAAGGATGAAGAGAATTTGACATTCGGTGCTGTGTTTCTTTGGTTCTATCTCAAACCTTTAAAGTGGGTTCTGGATCTTAGAATGGTTATTGGGACAGACCAAAACTCAATTCACTAAGCTACCCACTCAAAAGTCTACAAGTCTCAGAACCCGTTTAATTGCTACCAAGCCCCAATCAAAGACCATTAATACTGAGTAGTTGAGAATGCTCCCAGTGACCCACGTCAGTCCCCTTTTTTTTTTTTTCTGAGACTGACACATCAGATTTTACAATAATAATTCGGCTAAAAAAAAGTAAATCTACACTTTTTGCAGATTTCAATTGTTCGTAACCCAAACAAACATAAAAAAACAAAACTCTTCACAAAAAAAAAAAAAAAAAAAAAAAAAAGGTCTCCGCACAGATATATCTTAGGTTTATACATGTTCTATATACAGAACAATATCTCTCCACAAAAGCTATAAGCAAACTTAGAATGATATTTCATGGTCTGTTTTTGGAACAAGAGAAATCCATAGCCAAACAATCGATAAGAAGCACGGTAGGATTACAATAACTGGCCAACGCATTCTTTTGCCTATATTTTCTTCTTCTTTGATTAGGTGCCAATTATAATCTGCCCGCTCTCCATGCATATAAAGATAGAATCTTTGAAGGTTTGGAGATAAGCTGGCAGTTTTTAGTTTTTTTCATTTGGTTTTTCAGTTTTCAAAAGAAGAAGAATAGTATTGTTATTATTATAGGTGTGTAAGGATGGTGGTTGAGAAAGAAAAAGGTGGTGGTGGTGGGAATAATAATGTTGGGTTTAGAAGTTTGATAAGGAGGAAACAAGTGGATTCTGTACATGTGAAATCAGAGGGTCATCAACAATTGGCTAGAGAATTATCTGTTCTTCAGCTCCTTGCCATTGGTACCTTTTTTTTTTTGTTAAATGATTTTCCTTGATATTGAGGTTTGTGGTTATTGTTTTTCCTGTTATTTTGATGTCCCTTGATATCTTTGAATTGTGTATGTGGTAATATGTTGATGGTATATGCGTAAATGGATGAACAGTAATGGGTTTGTAGGTTAGAACTGTTGGTGTAATTATTATGATGATACTATTATTAGCAAAATAAAACATACTGTAATAATCCGCAATATGAAGAATGATGATGGGACTAATATACGTGTTTGCAGAGGTATCAAACTTAAATACATGGTAGGCTTGAAACTTGCAATTACATACAATTATTGTTATTATTGTCTTAACTTGTATAATCTTAAATATGGGGTTTTACATCTCTAGGCTCTCAGTTGCCAACAAAATCAACCATCTAAACCCCTTTAAGAGAGCGTGCCCGAGTTAGCCGTTGTAGTTTTAGCCGCCAGCACATAGAAGCGTGGGCCTTTTCTTCTCAGCCCATTCGCCATCTGTACTTTTTAGCTGCCTAAATCTATCCGGCATCCGTCCGGTTTTCCCTCCAAACAGCACTCAACACCTACCTTATCCTAGCTGCTCAACTCCGAGCCATCCTCCTCAGCTTCCACCGCCTGTTTCACCTAATCAAAAGAATCAAATCAATTCAATCAGTGATTTTGCTGTTCTTATTGAATAAATCGCTAACCCATCGTACCAATTTATCCTTTTTCAATCGCTAAGAAGAAGAAGCAGAAGAAACAAGCCATTAATAAGAGGTAAGAACCTCTTTGTAAATCCATTCATTCTTGCTATCTTGATAACCCTCTTATCTCTTCTTTATATTTGTATTGAATCTGCTTATTGCTTTTATGCTTTCTTTTATGGCTACAAGTTCATATTTTGACACTGACCTGTTAAAAACATTTTAAAAATCATTCATATGTATGTTAAGTAGAAACAAAACCGACGGTGCTAACTTTCAATAAATGTAGAATACATGATATTAAATGGTGTTCCTGCAGTTTTGGGTACAGTTTTCCCAAACAGACCCATGACAATACGACCTGTAAGAAAATAATATAAGACAAAGCAAAGTTGCAAAGCAATAGGTCACTCTCTATAACAAGAAGACAATATTTCACCTCAAGATAAGTAGCATGTGTCATTCCTTTAAGTACAACAAATATAACAAATTGTCGATGAAGATTTGAATAAGGGCAAACCATACCATTAAAAAGAGAGGGACAAAGCTCTAAGAAAGTAAGTCAGAGATTTGGGGGAGAAAGCTACCCTCTGATTATTGACATAATCATTTGGTTGTTGAGACACATTCCCCCGTTGTCCAGTTCCAGAACGTTATATCTGAGGTTGATGTGAACCTGGAAATGAATTGTAGTTTGGAGGTGGTGTCTCTGCCTGTCGAACCCTAATCTGATGTTGAATTTCTGACACTATAGGCTTAGATGTTACAGACTCTAGATGTGCATCAAATTCCCATGGGTTGTACCAATAAAGCCACTACTTTCATCCCAGTTTTTGGCATCTATCACAAGATAAGCCTTTGGTTTGATAGGGAGGGTTATATGTGAGTTTAAGAGAATGAGAGTGACTTTGGTGTTTGACGGAGAGGGACATGGAAGCGTAGAGGATATGGAGGACAAGGTCACAGGAGTTGAAGTAGTAGTAGAAGCCCTTGACATGTTCCCAACATGCATCACATATAGTTAGTGCTCTTTCTAGGTAGGAGGGTCGTGAGAGGTAGGGTAGTAAGCTTTGTTGGAGTAAATGGGTGGGTAATCAAGCTTGCAAGTGGGCTGGTAGCGCTTGGAGGATGAGGGCATGGTTGGGATCTTCAGGGTGCTTAATATGTTGGGGTATTTGAGAGCATTGGATATGGAGGATATAATTGCAAGCCTTGCAAGTGTAGAACCATTCAGAGGGTTTAAGGTTGCACCCTGTACAAGAAGATAAGTTTGGAGAAGGTTGCTGGATGTTAGAGAGCTCTAATGGATGTTCATGTCTGAAATGTTCAATGGATTGGTCATAGTTTAGCTTCCCCATCCCTTTCTGTTTCTCTTAGATAGAGATAAGCACAACGGAGACGTTGATCCCTTGAATCTATATGTTCTCATAAGATGGTTGATTCTAACATGATAGGTTCAAGTTGATTTTTTTTCCTTCAAGGTAACCAAATATTTTGTATTAATCAAGAAAAGAAAAATTCAGTGAAATCCTTAGGCGCGCAACTGTGCAAGTTGACCATACTGTTACTGTCAATGTTGATGGACTCTAAGAGTTGGCAATATTGGCCCACAATTCTTTTTTCCATGTTGCATACTCCGCATTATTAATTTTGGTTGGGAATAATCTTCATCTTAACAAGGGGCGATAAATGACAGTTAATATATGTAGTGATTGACCCTACGTTGTCCTAGCTTCTTAACTCCGACCCATCCTTCTCAACGTCCACCATCGAAACTTTGCTCAAAGCGAGTTTATGTAGAATATTATCATAATACTTACAAACTATAGCATTCTTAGGAAATTTGTAGAAGTTACTCTTCACAAACTAAAGTTACTGAAGTAGAATTCGTTACTCTTAGAATAATTTGATCATAAGGAGATTTACTTTCGGTATCCGTTTGCATAGTACCCGCCTTAGGCGCCACTTATCTTTAGGCACATCTATATTCTATTGTCGTGGAAAGAATTTTTAATGCAAGAATCTTAGAGAAAGTTTGTTGTTCTGTATTTACAAGTCGATCAGGGGATGCAATGCTTGATTATGAAAACATCATAAGGCTTGGGTAGGATAAAAAAAAAAGGAATAGCCCGAATTTTAATATTGACTTGCATGTTAAATGTCACTCTCTTCCTGCCGCCTTGAACTTAGGTATAGTAAACTACCAGTCATGTTGTTTGTTGGAAGTCTTTATTTTAAAAATTGTATAGCAACCCCTTCCCAGTATATACATGTTACAATGTGAAGTTTGTGGGTTATGGTTGCTTTCATACCATTTTCGTCTTAAAGGCTTAACGCTTGAGGGTAAGATGTCCCCGTTAACTCACTTGACCTCTGGGACTTTAGGACACTCTAGCCTTAACTTTGACTTCCAGCTTTCAGTTTAGGAATAATAGGTGTTAGTGGACTTATTTAGTATTTCAATAGTATTTTTATTATTGCTAGCTTCAAGTTTATGTCACGTAGTTATTTACAAATGGTATTCGATTGGTGACACACGAATCACCCTACTTGACAACTATAATTATATATAAATAATATTAAAATAAATTCGCTTCAAAAGAGTTTTATAAACAAATTAACTCCTTTGGACCCCTGCATCAATGCTAAATTATAATGCTATCTCCGGCCCATTAGTTTATAGTTATGATGATTAGTAATATGGTTAGTTGCGGCTAGACTTTTTAATAATCTCCAAGCCCTTGAACTTACATAGAGTAAACTACCCGTCATGTTGTTTGTTGAAAGTCTTCATTTTTAGAACTGTGTAGCAGCCCATTCCCAATATATACCTGTTACAATGTGACGTTTGTAGGATTATAGTTGGCTTCATACCCTTTTCATCTTAAAGTTTTAACGCTTAAGGGTAAGATGTCCTCGTGAACTCACTTGAAAAGACAAGCTACAACTAAGATTTAAACATTCAGTAGGTACGTCAAACTTTTTCTTTCTATATTGCTTATATATGTATGAAACATATTCATTGCGCTATTTATTAACCCTAATTTGAAGTCTTCCGATTACCTAATTTCTACATTGCTAAAAGATTGATCACATGTTTTTTTTTCAGTTCTATATCTCACTATATTAGCTAAGTCGCCGACCTTGCTTGCTTTTTGACTTTTTCTTGGATTTCCTTGAAGAATAAGAAGAAATAAGGTTAGACTTTACAACAACTTCATCTTTTTTATTTTCTGATTGTCCAATTGTCCAGGACTTATAATTTAATTTACTATCAAAATATGCTATGAAATGAGTGTGAAATGTTTATTAAGGTCTTCAGATGTGTTGTTCAGATTGACGTTGATTTTTTTTTTTTTAGGTGTAAGAGGAATAGGATGATAGTAGACAATTTTGTGTAACTGCTTCAGCACAATTTTCTTCATACGATTTTCATCGAGCTCTTCCTATTTGTAGTATTCGTTCGTGACCACCCAAAGCAACCTACTTGACATCTATAACTATATACTAAACTATATATAATAATCAAATTAAATAAATTCACTTCTGTCAAAAAGTATTATAAAGAAATCAACTTATTTGGACCTTATACATAATTGCTCAAGTATACGTTTTCTTCCTCAATTAGTTTATAATTATCATTATTAGTAATTTGGTTAGCTACATAAGATTTTTCATAATATCCAAGCCATTGTGGGATTTCAAAACTTTCAACTCTACTAAACTTTGGGTTCCCGATTACTCTTGACGGTTGTGTGATTGAGGATTTAAGTAGTTATAACTTTTAAATTGAATTTATGGCTATAAATACGACTGTTGCCTGAGTTGTCTATATCATGTGATGATATATAATCATAATTATTCCACCTAAAAATGTATGTCAAGCTATGAAATTTATTGCTTTTCGTTTTTACAGTTATCTTTTTTTGCTCCAACTAAATTGTTAGCAACAACATATCTATCTAAACACCTTTAAAGAAGCGCACCCCAGCTGCCAAGCCTAGCTTTAGCCGCCATCACATAGAGGCGTGGGCGAGCTAGCCTTCCACCGCGCTCTTATCGTAACCCCATTCAATATCTGTCCTTTTTAGCCTTCTAAGCCTATCCGGCGTCCGTCCGGGCTTTTCCTCCAACAACAATAAAACACCTATTTTTCTGAGTTGCTTGACTCCAAGCCATGCTCTGCAACTTCCACCACTTTCTTTGTACTATCAAAAAAAGAAACAAAGAACAAACTCCTAGATGCAATGAGAATAATGAAGAATGCACCGTTTCCGTAGACCCTTCATTTCTTTCCCAAACTGAAAACCTAAAGACCACTCATATTCATTCAATAGTCAATCCTCAATCCCCAATTGAAGGAGAAAATCCCAAGCGGTTTAATCAACTTTATTGGAGTAAATTGAAGATGGGTACAAGAGTGAGGTCACTTCAATTTGAATGAGGACGCCAATGATTGGGTTCTCCAACCCCCAACCTTTTCCACTCCCTCAAACCCCTTCCCCGGTATAATTTGGGCTCACTCTCGAAGGTGGGCTCGCTCTTCATGTATGCATAGAATAAAGGTGTGTTGTTGATTTTATATTTTCCATGCATGTTTCATTGATTTTTGCAGTATTTCCTCATACTACTCCATTCATGTAATTGACATGGCTTTTTTCTTTTCTTAGTTGAAGGCTACAGAAATACAGGTTTAAAGTTGCAGGTTCACTTTGATGGCTTTGGCAATTGTCTATCTCTACATGAATTTGGTATGAACGTTGGGGACAATTAGATCCATATAATGGTTTTTTTTTTTTTTTTTTTTTTTTTTTTTTTTTTCGATCAATCACCAAGTTGCTTGAGGATTTGTCATTCTCAATTGAATTATATATGCTCAGAAATAACTAAGATGGTTGTTTGGCTTTCCTAATACGGTAATACCTACTTGATAAAATCATTTATAGGTTGGAGGACATCAGTTAAAAATTGTTCTACTATGGGAATGTAGCATAAAGGATATGATTGTTCTTTTCATTAAAGGAAAATGTTGCAAACTCCTTTTCCACTATGAATCAAAAGATCAAAAGGTGGGTTTGGAATCTGGTTAAAAAATATTAATTGATAGACCAATCATAAAACTAATTTTCTCATAAAATACATGAGATTCGCATTAGCTGGTTAGTGCTCTGATGGATTTTATATCATATATACAATAATTGTGGCGCTGGACCTTCATAGCTTCTTCCTGGTAAACAATAATTTTTTAGTTAGAACTTATTATTCTCATCATTGAAAGTTTTGCACTCATTAATAATTACACTTTAATGTGTTTTGGGTATAGTTTGCTATATTGCACCAATTTGAGTCAGCCTGATCTAGCTCCTTTTTGGGGACTATTGTCAATTTTTTCGTTGCTTTTATCTTCACTATAGAAGTATAAGGAATGAACTATAAAAGGTCATCATTTCAAAGGCTACGGAAGGCCTTCAAATTATGATCGCCGCTTCAACGTTTTGTTTGCAGGAGATTTTGTCTACACTGGGTACATAAAATTGGTTCATCTTTTGTTATATATATTTTCCAGTTTACTTTAAGGCCTTCTCTTCTTTGGTATGTCTTACTAATCGTTATGACCCATTAGCTTCTCATGATTTTGTTTTTTGTTTGTTTGTTTGTGGCAGGGAAATTCTTGGAACATCTAAACACCTTTAAAGGGGCGTGCCTGCGCTGTTAAGCCTGGCTTTAGCCGCCGTGACATAGAGGCTTTCACGAGCTAGCCTTCCACCGCCATACCATCTTACCACTTTTGAACATCTGTGGGTTTTATTTAGTCTTCTAAGCCTTTTGGCTGTGATTCCGTGTTTATTTGGGTTTTAGTCTACCAGAATGCAACACTTGTTTTCTTAGCCACTCAAGCCTTCAAGCCGTCATTTAACGTTGTTCCTATCTTCTGCTTTTCGTAACCAAATCTCTTTTCTCGCTAAACTCATAACACCCCAAATCTCTTCTCACGAAACTCACAAATCTTCTTACAAACCTCTTTCCTCGCTAAACCTAAATAAACCGATGATACTACTGGCAGCTGATCGCATACTGCCTTCTCTGTGAATCAGGTATGTTTCAAATTTTCATATTGGGTTTTATGTGAAAAAGCTCTATTGAAGTTGGAAATTGAAATGAACAAATATCTGATTTCATTGTTGGTCTGAAAATGTTGATTGAATTGAAGGATTAGTGCAGTTCAACCCATTCCTACTAATGCACCTTTCACTCCCATTTCATCATCTATCTACCAACAAAGTCATCACTTTCAAACCATTCAACCCAAACTTACATTTCTCTTCGTTTCTAAATACCAAGCAAACCCAAACACTCTCTGCTTCAGCTGCTGCAGTTGAAGCTATTGAAGATGTCGAAAAGAGGTATTCACTCAATCCCTCTTTGTTTGTCAATTTTTTTCCACTTATTTGTTTAATATTTACTTATTTAGGCATTTTGTTTCATAAAAGAAAATACGTATTTTGATGGATTATTCCATACAAGGAAAACCACTGCCTTCGTTTATGAGATGGAAACCAAATAAGCAAACTCCTTAGTTCTCGCCTCCATTCTTTGCAACGAATATATTTGTTTGTTTGTTTGAAGGACTTGCTGTTTGAGCTTAGCTATATTTTCATTACCATTATGTTTGTAAGATTTAGGGATTGAGTGCTTGATTTGGATTCAAGAACCTGAGAATGTCAATTTTTTATTACATAAAGTTAAGGTATAAAGAATTTTTTTTTGTTTTCTTTTTAGTGCTTCAACTATTAAGTTTCTCAGCAAAAAAAATAGGGACAAGCATTTAAGTGTGCGTAGGTTTTTCATAAATATGTAAATATTGTTTTTGAGGAGTTTATGTTGTTGTATGTGACAAAATTTAAGCTACCAACTTGGAGTTCCAAGCCATGTCAAATCTTTTTTTATAGTTTCAAAATTTGAGTGTTTTTTTTCTGAAGGGTTGAGTTCTTTAATTTTAGGTACTAGGACTACCTTTCAATTGTTATTCACTTTTTTTTTTACTTTGTTTGCTCAGTGGTAATTGATTGCTGACATCAAGCTATGGCAACCAAGTGGATCATGAGCAGGTACATATTGATGATTAAAATATTAGCATTCTAATGAGTTATGTACTTATATATTGTTTGTTGATCACATGATTAGAAATTTTTGGGGCAGTGGATTTATGTGTTGAGTGTGAATGACATCTGTTCTTTATATTCATTACAGTAATTATTTTTTCTTTTAAGTACCGTAACGTTAGTCTTATTTTGCTGTAATTTTTTGTACTATATTGCAAGGTATTTGCCGAATTGCCATCTGTTTTTCTTGCGACTGCTGTTTAGGGTCATGGATGTTTGAAGATTTTTCTTGCCTTCTTGGTTATTTGATCTTTTCAGTGTCATGGATGTTTGGAGATTGTTGTTTTGTTGTTTTTACCATAACAAAATGATGTTAAAATGTGTTTGTACATTTCATTGACACGTATGCCTTACATGAAAGGAGTGACGATGAGATTAAACAATAAAAGCAGTAGATGCACATAAGTTCTGCTTACATATAACTGTCATGTAGAGCAATAGCTCTGAGTTTTTATGTTTGAGATTTTCTTACTCTTCTTATCTTTTATTTGCAATAGCATAAGCAACATTATTTGATTCAGGAATTCAGGATTAGAAGCGACCTCACTGTTGGGACACATTAGTAATGCCATGATTCTGATGTTCAGTTTGACTGGTTTTGTTCACTCATTGCAATGTAGTATTGCCTATTGGTCACATGCTGAAAAATATGGTCACTCTTTCAGGTTACAGTTTGTATACGAATATATGTGTATTGTTTCACACATTTCTCTCAAATACATGTTTGTGGTCTTCACGACTTTGCATTCCTTTTTATGCATATACTTGCTTGGATTGGCATTGCCGATTTACACTTGCATTGAAAGCATAGGATGGACTTTAACTGACCTTTGGATTTGCACAAGTACATGCTACATTGGATTTGTTTGCGAGAAAGTAACAAGGAAGAAACCTTAGGCAGACTTTTGTAATACGTCGTCTATCTAGAATCCAGACTATTATGGTTGCAGTTGATTTGCCATTAACCTAAAGAAGCTCTATTTAATGGCTGCAAGACAAAGTCAATACTGAAGAATGCTTAAATGTAAGGTTTGGAGTATGTTATTTATGTCTTTACCAAAAAAAAAAGTATGTTATTTATGTCAGCAGCAGCAGATTCTTCTCTTTGTATTTTTCATCAACATATTGAGACGAAATTGTGTAAAAGCATTTTCAAATCTGTGCATGACAGCGTGGCACTATAGGAAGCTCTTGGTGAATACCGCAATAGGAAGCTTGAGTTGTGCATGCCTATGGATTGCAAAGCTACACATTGAGAACACTTTCAATTTTCAACACCAATTGCAATGCAATACTACACTATTTGGGGTGCAATGACAAATTGTTGGAATACACATGCCTTTCTTCAATATTTGTAGATAGTTAACTGTTTGAATGGAATAAACTAAAAACATAGTTGTCTTTACCACAAGGCTATATAAAACGAAAGTTGGCAAATAGAGAACTAAAATTTGGTAATGCTTCGACACGGACAATATATCTAGTCCTATTTAAAAAAGGAGCAAAAAGTAGTTATTAAATTGGAGGGAGCAATCAAACCTGAGTACTTATCCATGAATGACAACAAAACACAGCTACAACTAAGTGCCCTTGGGAATGGTCAGAATATCTCCAGCACCAATTTCAACATACTCCGAGTACCCTTGTGTAGGCCTGCACGTTCCTTAAGCAACTAACCTGATTCTTCGCACTAAAATAATCCACTAGGAATTGAAACAACTATTAGAAAAACTAGCTCTATACCTTATAGAACTTATACGAACATTAAGATCCTTAAAAGAAAAAACACATTCAGAAAACAAGCAATGGTGTTCCTAATTGATATATTTTATGTGGGTTCAACAAGATATATAAAATTTAAGTAGCTAATTGTTGGATGTGATCACGTAGCTCCTTGTGCTGATCAAGTAAAATAATCATGCATTGACTCCAAATAATCAAGCACGGTACACACACAGTAGCAGGACATACACAGAACTGGGAAAATAATATTAAATAAATAAACATCCACATTTGATAAGAGCCGATGCTAGCTCCAAATACCTTAAATACTACACAGTGAGACAATAATCCAAATGAAAGCCATAGTTGGAAAAAAAAAACATAGAGCCATACTATAGTTATCAGATAAGCTAATTGTATCTTACAGACATCATTCACGCAAATACAATCTAAGACGTCTCAATTCCTTCGAAATTTGACATTAGTAAACAAAGTAATGGCAAAAAAATGATTGTAATTATAAAGAAGATAACAAATTCAAAAATTACATTCAAATTCAAAAATAAAAAGCAAAATCAATCAAAATAGAACCAACATTGCACCAACCAAATGAACAAGAATATAATGAAGGTGAGAAAGTAGAAAGAACCTTTTGTCGAAAACTGAAGAGTTGATGACTTGAGAGCTATCCTCTCTGAAACTGACAAGAGTTTGTGATCGATGAATTTAAGTTTTATGTGGTTTCCTTTCTTTATTTTTAGTATTTGAGTGAGGTTGTTTGTTCTTGATTCTAGAAAACTTTACTATGGTTGATTCTATATAATCTTTACTATAGTGGAAACCCAGCTCTTGTGTAGACATAGGTAACACTTACCGAACTTCTATAAATCTTGTGTTTCTTTGCATTTACTTTCATATTTATTGATTGTTATTGATTGTTTGTGGATAATTAGTGGTTTTGCTCTAGTGTGTTTGTTGTGATAATTTTCAAAGTCTTTGGTGCGTGACTTCTAAGAAGTTGAACTCATTCCGGAAAGGAAAAAAAACTAGGTGTGACTTCCTAGTTAAATAGTATTAGGTTATTTAAATCATAATATACAAGTTGTTTTAGGAAATGACTCCACTTTTAGCATTGCACAAAAATTGTATTGCAAATTGTGTTTGTAAAAATTTCTTAGAAAGATTCTCCACCGTCATTTGGTTCATTGAAAGTCACTCCGTTTATTTATTGGAATCTAAAAATAAATGTTTATTTATTGGAGTTTGATATTTTTATTATGAATAGTAATATTTTGAATAATGGCAATTGGAACAAAGGTTGGACTTGTATTTGGATTTGGATTTATAGAAAAATCCTTATATTATGGAAAAATCATTCAAATATAATGATTTGAATGAAGTCATAGATACTTCCAAAGGCACAAGGCGTATCAATAATACTATATTTGTTACATTTTCAACTGGAAACATAAGTATTAGATTCTAGAAACGGGTAGTCAACATAACCACGAACAGGATCAGGGAAGTCATAGATACTTCCAAAGGCACAAGGCGTATCAATAATACTATATTTGTTACATTTTCAACTGGAAACATCAGTACTAGATTCCAGAAACGGGTAGTCAACATAACCACGAACAGGATCAGATATGTAAAAAGTCTCTCTATCATATTTGTTAAGAGGTGCACCAAGCTCAAACCTCCTCGGTAGATCAGGGTTGGCTAAGAACCACCTGCCATAAGCAACAAGATCTGCATAATTCTCAGCAATTGCTTTGTTACCATCTTCCTCCACATAACCTCCAACAGCTATGAAAGTACCCTTGAAAGCCTTTCTCATTGGCAGAAGACTATGAGGAGTTTCTAATTTCTGTCCTACCAACTTCATTCTTGGTTCAACCATATGGCAGTAAAGAATGTCATATTTGTTTAGTGATTTAGCCATGTAAAGTCCAAGAGCTTTTGGGTCCGAGTCACCTGACTCCATATAACTAGCAAAAGGAGAGCCTTATTCCAACTCTATCAGCTCCAATCTCATTGACTACTGCTTCCACAATTTCCAGAGCGAACCGACACCGATTTTCAAGAGTGCCACCATATTCATCTGTTCGGTCATTGACATGATCTTTCATGAACTGATCAATCAGGTAGCCATGCGCCCCATGGATCTCAACCCCATCAAAACCTGCATTAACATGTTTGAAAGTGATCAGTACAAGATTCTAACATGAAACAAAAGTATATTAGTGTTGAATGCAAATGCCACATGCCATTTAACGTGTCAAAGTCTACTTGCACGAGGAAACAAATAAGAGTAATGTAGACACAGGTAACGCCTTATGATGTGCCAGTAGTGTATAAGTGTATTGAGGAAAGTGGTGTTACCAGCTTCTATAGCATTCCTGGCAGCAATTCTGAAATCGTTTACAATTTGAGGAATTTCTTCTGTTTTTAACCTCCGAGGAGGAGTAAATTGTGCTTCATCAATGCCATTGGATCGTATTTGTGGTGTCAGTGACTTGTCAGTAGAAGATATTGGAGCTTGTCCATTAGGCTGAAAACCTGCATGAGAAGACATTAGAACCAAAGAAATGATTGAACACTAGATGAGAAAGAAAAACAAAATCATATCCACTTTTAAGATCCTTAAATAGACATGCTGCATCCACTAAACATTTTTCAACTCATCGCCTATGAAGAAAATATAAAAATAGTAGTTTACGTTTGACAAATACAAATCATACCTGTATTAGAAACCCTTCCTACATGCCAAATCTGGCAAAAGAAGACGCCACCCTTGGCATGGACAGCATCTACAATGGGTTTCCAAGCTTCCACCTGCTCCTTTGTCCAAATACCAGGCGTATCTGGATACCTAATAAATTAAATGGCAATAAGTAAATTAAACCATATACAGAGTCATGCAATTCCGACAAACCATCTATATGTGAAACAAATGTAGATCGCGACCTTTTCAAGATCGATCCTTAGCAAGTGAGCTTTTCGAGAGCAAAGTTTGGTCTCCACATCCATAAGCTGGGGTACTACCTTAGCATCTTCCCCCAACATACGTTCCAAGCAGTGCTTATATATTTTCCTAAATAGTAACGTACTAAGCCTGACTTGGTCTAAAGCAAATAGTTTCAGAACATATCTGGAATTCAAAAAATTCGGTTGTTGCTGGCTATACTCTACAGTGCTAAAGAATGAAATGAGAGAGCCATTTCCAACAAAATTCCATGGAGTATTCCTATATAATTCCTGATTTCACAATGGAAGCTTCTAGCATAAACAGCCAGATTATCTCGGATCACTTTGATACAAGCATAGCTCATCCACATTTTTCCTTTCTAGCAATATTTTGATTTATACCAAGTGCACCTAGGACCAAGGTACAATGTGGTCCACTAGGACCTTAGTACCATACCTAGATACTAAAATGCCATCTTCACGAGTATTCTACAATGTATAAACATACTAATAGTTTACGAGGATTTTGAAATTGATACAGAGCTGGATTCATGACCAAGAAGTTACGAAACGGAGATCTAAGTGAAATCGACACAGGTAAAATTGAGGTATATAACCTTCAATACAAAATTAATAGATGGTAAAGTTATTACCCTTGAGCAGTATCAGAAACCCCAGTGGCTTCAGTTATAAGAAATCCTCCTTTGGTGGTTCGTTGAGAGTAATACAAAATTGCATGCGGTTGAGGGACATTTCCGTAAGATCTCTGTCTAGTCAATGGTGCCAAAACAACTCTACAGCCCAACATAAAAAAGATCAACTAACATTTCTTAGCATCTAATTTCCAGCCTATGAAAAATATGTTTTCCAGCCTATGAAAAATATGTTGTGTATAAGAGAGACAAAACAGTATAATAATACCTGTGAGATAATTGGAACTTGCCCATCTTGTAAGGTGTGAGAAGAGGGATTGTCTTTTCAATAGAACCCATTCTCTCTCTCTCTTTCTTTCTTTCTTTTCTTTGTTTCAGTTTCGAATTAATATCAATTCAACCACCAGGTGCGGGGTTTTATAGCTGAATTAGTGTGTGTCCGTTGACGAATCAAAATCAAGAAAGTGATTGGATTTGTAATAAGCACGCACACTTGTTTTGACGGAGTTGAGTTTTATAATAATATACAAATTCAATTATTTCCTTGATACAGAAATAGTATGATCTTGTGGTGGTACTTTGTGGTTGTGGCACGCAATGATTGGTCTAATAAATGTAAAAACAAACGTCACTTCTTACGCCATCGTCAAATCTGCTAACCCTATTATAATTGAAATTAGAATTTCCTCCCAAACTTGACCGTCAAAAGATGTCAACCAACAGTGGACGTGAATTGACTAATCAAGAATTGTGAATTGTCATAAATATTTTTTTTCTGTGGAAATTATAAAATTTGTCATAGACACTGTTCAGAGCCCACAACTCGAAATTAGATACAGGAGTAAAAACCCTTTACTCAAACCTAGCCATCGAGTAACTTCGTCTTCTTTCTATTCACATTATCCTATTCACCACACACGTCAGAGACACATTACAGAATTGTGAGTCTCCTGAGAATGGCAAGAACTCACTACAGAAAGGAAATATTCCAGGGACATTTTATTTTAGTGTTTTAGATAATGGTGTGGTGTCAAATGAATTTCTGATGATCTGAGCTGGGGTTTGTTTCATTATAGTGGTGCTGCTAAGGTTGCAGGGCAGTCTTATACTGGAGCTGTAGCTAGTCCAAATGGAGAGTATCCAGATGAGATAGAGAAAGAGAAGTTGGTTTCTACTTTCTACACTGGAGAAGTATGGCATCAAAGAAAGGGAGCTTTATATGGTTGATAACTGTTTATATTAAGATTCATGATTTGACAATCTTAGTTTATTTAGTACCAGCAGTAGCAGGTGGTTGCATTTGCACCATTAAACAACCCACCCCAACTTCTTCTACTCCGTCCATTTCAATTGGCCTGCTATGTGCTACCACCACCTTATTATATAAATTCTAAAAGGGAAAATTTTGATAATATCAGACTGTATAGTATCCTGAAAAGTTGATACTTCGAAAATATTATTTAAACATGACTACATGAGACAGGACACCCAAGCTGTGAAAAACCAATGTCTCGGTATATTTGAGTTCAGACTTGTGGTTCGGCTTACTTCCAGAGTTCCAGTAGAGCAACAACGTATGTTGTATGCAGTTTTTCTCCATTCCAAATTGGAAGTAAAAGTAGTTAGTTGCCATTTTATAGTGGGTGTTCGTAATTTTGTATTTGTGTCTTTGTGGGCTTTGAACAGTGTTTAATTTTCGAATTGTGGGTTTTAAACAGTATTTATGGTAAATTTCATAATTTTCACATAAAAAAAATATTTAGAAGAATTCACAATTTTTGACTAGTCAACTGGCGGCTACTGTGGTTGACTTATTTTTCTTCTGACTGTCAAGTTGGGGGAAATTCTAATTTCAATTATAATGAGAATAATCTTAATTGCAACTAGTGGTGGGGTATATCAATATAACCTTTTAAAATTTTGAAGCCCATAGGCTTTGGAAAGGAACCTTACCGGGACCAATGTCTCACGACTCAAATCACTTTGCTACCCCACGTATACGCGCAAAATATAGTTCTTTCCTCCAGGAGGTCACAACATGCGTCACCGAAGAAAAGGATTATTCTCTAGCATTTCCCCTTTCACAACATTATTTGGTAAGATAAAATTGTACAGCATCTTTGGATTGTATCTAGTTGCATGGGTTGTTATAATTCAAATGCAGATTCAAGAAATGGATAGTCAACGTAACCACGAACAGGATCAGGAACGTAAAAAGTCTCTCTAACGTAATTGTTGAGAGGTGCATCAAGCTCAAACCTCCTTGGCAAGTCAGGGTTGGCTAAGAACCACCTGCCGTAAGCAACAAGATCTGCATAGTTCTCTGCAATTGATTTGTTACCATCTACTCTATCATAATCCCCAGCAACCATGAAAGTACCATTGAAAGCCTTTCTCATTGGCAGAAGACTCTGAGGAGTTTCTACTTTCTTTCCTACCAACTTCATTCTTGGTTGAACCACATGACAGTACAAAATCCCATATTTGTTAATTGATTCAGCCATGTAAAGACCAAGAGCTTCTAACTTCAAGTCAGCTGATTCCATATAACTAGGGAAAGGGGAAAGCCTAATTCCAACTCTGTCAGCTCCAATCTCATTGACAACCGCTTCCACAACTTCCAAAGGGAAACGGCACCTGTTTTCAAGTGTCCCTCCGTATTTGTCTGTTCGATCATTGACATGTTCTTTCATGAACTGATCAAGTAGGTAGCCATTTGCCCCGTGGATCTCAACGCCATCAAAACCTGCATTATATCGAAAGATTAAACCTTCCCCGCCAGTGTACTGATGAATTGAGTCTTTTATATATGCTTGGTGAGTTTCACCAGTGAGAATTAGTAGGTCCAAAATAGAGCAAGCAATATTGGTTTAACGTTTACTTGGAATCTAATCCAGTGAAGTTTCATATGAAGCAGTACAAGAAAGCTGAGAAGCATTGGAAAGAGTGAAATACCAACAGAATCAAGCTGTACTGAGTCAAATGCTGTGAAATTGATAGGAGTGACAATCAGCAAACCTTTGGTTGAGATTCACTTGAACAAGCAAGCATACAAAGGGGAAATTTATCAAATCAAGCCTCCCCCCCACACACACAACAACAACAACAACAACAACAACAAAGGTGTAGAAAAAAATGTGTGAACTCTTTCACATTTCAACATGACATTTTGCACAATTTGTCTGGCCACTTGTTCCGTTGGAAATGCACTGCCCTGGATACTTCACAATGATATATACAAGCTTTCGACAAGAAACAAAGTAATTTGCTGTGATGCCGTTGAATGAACGTGCCACATGCTTAGCGTGCCAAAATGTATTTTCATGAAAAACAAATATAGGGTGCCTTAGGCAAGGATGGCCATTTTGTTCGTTCCGTGTATATATGCTCGGGTAAGGGGTCTTACCAGCTTCTATAGCATTTCTGGAAGCGATTCTGAAATCATTGACAATATCAGGAATTTCCTCTGTTTTTAACCTGCGAGGAGGTGAATACTTTGCACCATGTGACTTGTCTGTACAAGAGACTGGAGCTTGTCCATTTGGCTGAAAATCTGTAAACAAGTACTAAGATTAAGAAGAGTATCGAAAACTCATCATCTATATACTTTTAACAAATCGAAATCATACCGTAATTTGAAGCCCTTCCTACATGCCAAATCTGACAAAAGAAAACACCACCCTTGGCATGGACAGCGTCTACAATTGGTTTCCAAGCTTCCACCTGCTCTTTAGTCCAAATACCAGGCGTATGTGGATACCTAACAAAGCAGATGCCAATAAGCTATAAATATATAGGGTCACAAATTAAGGCGCACAAGATTTACGAGACTAAATGGACATGCTGGTACGAATATATTGACACGAGTCAAGGGCTGTGTTCCAGGGAAAATAATTTCTCTGTGGAGATCATGACCATCGTTAGAGAAGGGCCCATTCAAGATCACACCTCCTCTGTAAATGTGAACTTCGCAGTGAAACTATACTCTCTAGGTATGCGAGTAATAAAATGATGACAGAATTATCGGTTGCTAAATGTAGCTTACCCTTGAGCTGTGTCAGAAACCCCTGTGGCTTCAGCTATGAGCAGTCCTCCTTTGGTGGTTCTCTGAGAGTAATATAAAATGGCATGTGGTTGAGGGACATTGTCGAAAGATCTCTGTCTAGTTAGTGGCGCCAAAACTACCCTACAAGAACAAGAAAAAAATATTTAGCTCAGCTATTCAAGATTCACAACAATTTAATCCCAATTGTTCTAAAAACCTGAGATTGTAGAGAGGTATGGTACACCAAATAGATCAAGCAGAGGCCACAAACATGACACACAACAAGGCGGTGGACAGTGGACACATCAAATAATAGTAAGGTGTCACAGACCAGACACTGGCAATTCCTAATTAATAGGTGTGCTTCATGCTAAAGTGGAAGCTAGAAAGCATGATATACCATATTTCATATTGAGTACGGTACGTATCAGTGTCACCATGAAGAAGTTTTACACAAACAGTCCGCATAGGGTACTCCATACCATCTTATTAAAAGACATTGCCAAGCTGGTAACTTCAAACAGATGAAAATCCTGTGGCTTGTGGGAACCAGAAAAAACAAATTATTGCACTTAATTCTGCCCTTTAAATTTCTTTTGAAAATAGAGTAAGTCCTTTAATGAAAAAGTAAATGCTCGGCATAGGGGAACAACCATTTAATGAAAACGTACATATATATTCTGCACACGGAAGAGAAAAACAGCAGAAACACACCTGTGAGATAAATAGAATTTACCCATTGTGTAAGGTGTGAGAAGAGGGATTGTCTTTTCATCAGTACTACTCATCCTGTCTTTCTTTCTTCCCTTGTTTGAATTGTAAGTTCGTAACTCATCAGCTCATCCACGGATCCACCATCAATGTGTCCAGTCCCCAGTACAGTACAAAGAACATTCCAACAAATTAGAGAATCAACACTTACCTACAAATCCAATGAGTTTGGACAATTGGACGGTTGTATGTTGTCCGCTAGCAAACTTGTTTTGTTTCTCGCCTGCATGCCCATAATAAGCCATAACATTGGAAACGGTAATTCGGTAATAGGTGTCAGCTCAAAATATTAAAAACACAACCCGGTCCAAGTCGAGCTAATAATGGGCCTGGACTTGGACTTACACAATTAAAGCCCAACTAACTTGGGCTAACCCAAGCTATAAATAGAAGCAAAAACCTCATTTTTTTCATTTCCAAAAAAGTTCCTTCTACTTTCATCACTCTTCCCTCGTTGATACTCGTCCTCATTTCACCAAAACCAAACTTACTAATCTTCATTCTTCAATATCAAAAACAAAGAGGAAGATGGAAAGTTCTCTATATGGAGCATCATTGATCGATATATCTCGACTTTAACAAACTATGCAAGCAATCGAATACGCTTGTACTTCTATTCAGGTTCTATTTTTTTTCATTTCATCCAAGGTTTTTCATATTATCATTGTTTACTTCGTTAAAACTTTTATAGATTTGTTATTTTTCTGTTTGAGGAAAGTAGATTAAATATTTGTGTTGTTGTTTTGAGTTGTGAGCAGATGCATGTAAGCCCAGCTGAATCAGAAGCGACTATTTTACCGTTGCGTACTTGCGTCAATCTCCTCATGCGTATCGGAAAAGCCGATTCATTCTCGGTAAGTCAAGTGATAGTTCATTTATGTGTGTTATTTCATGACAGTGCTATTACTCAAATATTTGCGCAGATGAATATTTTTGTCTGTTTACTCAAATATTCTTCGTTATGAACATGATTTCTGTTCAGTTTAGTTCAGTCAGACAATCTGCTTCCTTTTGTGATTCCATTTAATTGCTTATATCAGTTTTAGATTGTAAAAAGAGTTACAAACTCATGTCTAAATACTAGTGATTGATGTAATGTCTTTTCAGAAAGTGTGGATGCCATTGAAGGTCATAAGTAAATCAGTATCTGTATTACATTGTTGAAATAATTGGTGGACTTTTCTATCTTCATGCAGTTATCATGTATGTACTTCTTCCCATGCCTTTGATGTTCTTTATGGGTTCGGATAACTCTAATTTTTCTGAAAGTGATACAGGTCAGCCTTCTGATAGAAATGAAATACTCTTTTACCGTTTTGCATTTACACATTCAATTAAAGCTTCTCCTTCATAAAATATTGACTTGCTCTATTTTGCTTTTAAAACCTCTGCAACAGCTGGGAAGATGCTACCAAGTTCTTAATTGGATTTTCAGCAGTTGGGAGCATAGCGATACCAATTATCTTGAAGCATACCGATCTCATTGGTTGGGGGTTCTCATAATGGAGCTATCATCTTTTCTATTTTTGTATTTGTTTGGTCCAAATGAGCAAAGAATCTGAGTTTGATTACATGAAATTATTTGTTTGTTAAATTAAATGAGTATGTGTCTGCGATTTTCTTAGCTTGTCATTCAAGAGTTATTATAGGCTTTAAGCCTTGCTAGGAAGAATTGCTTAGTTTGGACGCTAGGTATACATTTCTCTCCTACCCCCGTTTTTACATTTTAGCAAATTGTACATGTGCCACCCGATATTTCTTTAGTTGTGCCCTGTCCAGCGGGTCTACGGTGTAGTCCTTGGTTTTTCACATTATAGGAGAACAACTGTATGATAGAGCTTCTGATCACATGTCTAATGTATTGAGTAAATCGCCAGAAAACCTTCTGATCTCGTTGGAGATGGAACATTGTATCAACATCTTAAAGTAAAACGAGAAGCCACTAACATGAACACCGTCCCATCATTTTCCCCTGTGGTGTATTTCTCTTATAAGAGGCTTTAGTAAGCTAAATTTCTCAGAACTACGGTACTAAAAATGTCCCAGGTTTGAAAAGAGCCTTTAAAAACTTGGTAAGGCATGAACTAGATTTGAAAATCTGCAATTATTGTTCGCCATTGTATTCATATAAATTTATTCAACCCCACCAATATACACAAGGGGTACCAGTATAATATTATAATTGTTATATTTTCAACTGGAAACATCGGTACTAGATTCCAGAAATGGGTAGTCAACATAACCGCGAACAGGATCAGATATGTAAAAAGTCTCTCTGTCATATTTGTTAAGAGGAGCACCAAGCTCAAACCTCCTTGGCAGATCAGGGTTGGCTAAGAACAACCTGCCATAAGCAACAAGATCTGCATAATTCTCAGCAATTGCTTTGTTACCATCTTCCCTCTCATAACCTCCAACAACAATGAAAGTACCCTTGAAAGCCTTTCTCATTGGCAGAAGACTATGAGGAGTTTCTAATTTCTCTCGTACCAACTTCATTCTTGGTTCAACCATATGGCAGTAAAGAATGCCATATTTATTTAGTGATTCAGCCATGTAAAGTCCAAGACCTTCTGGGTCTGAGTCACCTGACTCCATATAACTACCGAATGGGGAGAGCCTTATTCCAACTCTATCAACTCCAATCTCATTGACTACTGCTTCCACAATTTCCAAAGCGAACCGACACCGATTTTCAAGAGTGCCACCGTATTCATCTGTTCGGTCATTGACATGATCTTTCATGAACTGATCAATTAGGTAGCCATGTGCTCCATGGATATCAACCCCATCAAAACCTGCATTAACATGTTTGAAAATGATCAGGACGAGATTCTGACAAGAAACAAAAGTACATTAGTGTTGAATGCAAATGCCACATTGATGAAGACATGGGTCATTTAATGTGTAAAGTCTACTTGCACGAGGAAACAAATAAGGGTAATGTAGACACAACCACACAGGTAACATCTCATGATGCGCCAGTGCGTAAGAGTGCATTTAGGAAAGTTGTAATACCAGCTTCTATAGCATTCCTAGCAGCGATTCTGAAATCGTTTACAATTTGAGGAATTTCTTTTGTTTTTAACCGCCGAGGAGGTGAAAATTCTGCTTCATCAATACCATTGGATAGTTTTTTAGGCGCCAGTGACTTGTCAGTAGAAGATATTGGAGCTTGTCCATTAGGCTGAAAACCTGTATAAGAAGACATTAAGAAACAAAGAAATGATTGCACAGTAGACGAGAAAGAAAAACAAAGTCACCAGCAGTTTTAAGATCCTTAAATAGAAATGTTCCATCCACCAAACATTTTTCTTATGTTTTTTTTTAACTCATCACCGATGAAGCAGGGCGGATCCGGGATTTTGAATCAAGGGCGGATAGAACAAATTTTTATCATAATTTTATTTTTTGGGTGAAACTGTGAATTATATAACTAGTATTTTTTTTTCGACAATACCCCCCACCCTAGATCCGCCCCTGCGATGAAGAATATATGAAAATAGTAGTTTAATTTTGACAAATACAAATCACACCAGTATTAGAAACCCTTCCTACATGCCAAAGCTGGCAAAAGAAGGTACCACCCTTTGCATGGACAGCGTCTACAATGGGTTTCCAAGCTTCCACCTGCTCCTTTGTCCAAATACCAGGTGTATCTGGATACCTAATAAATTAAATGGCAATAAGTAAACCACATAAATGGTCATGCAATTCTGAAAAACCATCTATAAGTGAAACAAATGTAGATCGCGACCTTTTCAGGATCGATCCTTAGTGCAAGTGAGCTTTCAAGACCAAACTTTGGTCTCCACGTCCATAAGCAGGGGGTACTACCTTAGCATCTTCCCCCAAAATACGTTCCAAGCAGTGCGTATATACTTTTCTAAATAGTAAAGTAATAACCCTTGCTTGGTCTAAAGCAAATAGTTTCAGAACATATAAGGAATCCAAAAAATTCGGTTGTCGCAGGTTGTAATCCACAGTACAAAAGAATGGAATGACACAGCCATTTGCAACAAAATTTACAGCCATTGACTGGCTGCAAAATGCCATGGAGTATTCCTATATCATTCCTGATTTCACAGTGGGAGCTTCTACCAGATTACGTCGGATCACTTTTATAGAATTGTAGCTCTTCCACATTTTTCATCTCCAGAAATCTTTTGATTTATACCAAGTGTCCCTAGGACCAAGGTTACAATGTGGCCCATTAGTTACTTGTACCATTCCTAGATACTAAAATAATGAGCATCCTACAAACATACTAATAGTTTACGGGGATTTTGAAATGATACAGAGCTGGATTCATGACCAATTAGTTACGAAACGGAGATCTAAGTGAAATTACACAGGTAAAATTGAGGTATGTAACCTTCAATAGAAAATTAATAAATGGTAACGATTTTACCCTTGAGCAGTATCAGAAACCCCGGTGGCTTCAGCTATAAGAAGTCCTCCTTTGCTGGTTCGTTGAGCGTAATACAAAATTGCATGTGGTTGAGGGACATTTGCGTAAGCTTTCTGTCCGTAAGATTTCTGTCTAGTCATTGGTGCCAAAACAACTCTACAACAAAAAAAAACAATAACAAATAACATTTCTTAGCATCTAATTTCCAGTCTATGAAAAATATGTTGTGTATAAGTACAATCATACCTGTGAGATAATTGGAACTTGCCCATCTTGTAAGGTGTGAGAAGAGGGGGGATTGTTTTTTCCGGAGTACCCATTGTCTCTCTTTGTTTCTTTGTTTCTTTGTTTCAGTTTCCAATTATCAATTCATCCACCAGGTACCCAGTTTTATAGCTGAATAAGTGTGTGTCCACACTTCATGGAACACTGGAAAGTTGACAAATCAAAATCAAAGAAAGTGATTCGATTTTGAAGGAGTTGAGCCACTTTGCCGATGCTATTGAAATAGTATGATCTTGTGGTGAGCCACTTTGTCTGCTCGCACGCTTGTGTTATTTTTAGTCACAAATACAACGGGAGGAATCCGATTGAGTCACAAAAATCCGTTGCCGTTTCGCGGATAAAGAGATTAGAGAGAGAAGTTAACGGTTGGAATTGGGAAGAAGAGTCCCACAAAATTGACGCAGCTTTTCTATTCGTCACTTTTTGACTTTTTCGTTAGTTATTCGTGTCTCCGGATACGAGTATATCTCTACTACTTATAAGTGGCAGTTTAAGCTGTAACTCGGTTCTAACCACTGCTGATTTATGGACACGTACACGTGCATAATGTTAGCCGTCTGAGCCGGAATTTTGATGTATTTGTGAGACAAAAATTTGTTCAATTCTGTTTTTAGGGTGATAGTGTCTGACTTTCTAACATAATTTTTTGTTTGAGTCTACCGTAAAGCAACATTAGAAAAAAAAAAAAAAAAAAAAAAAAGGAAAATTTAGGTAAATAATTTCAGTGTATATAAACGAGCAGTTTCCATTTACCATAGTTTATACAATTATACCACACTCCCTAGAATATGAGAACATGATACGTGTTAATAATATATGGATATGATCTACTAACCATTGATAATATCTCTTCAAAAATTCGTCTCATTTAGAAATCTCTAACCTAGTTAAAAATTTTGATTTTTTTTAAACGGTTCGAATTTTTCAATTTTGCAATCGTCTTTTAACATAGTTAAATATTATTAAATAAGTTGAAATTTTACATAAGTGATTTTCATGGTTAGTTGAATACATCTACAAAAAATTATGTTATAATTCACGTTGTACATAAAGTTGTAGGGCATGGCATAAACTATGGTATAAAAAGTGTGATAAACGAAACTTGTTATATAAATTTCGCCTTATAGTTACTCCACCACTAATTACAATTAAGTATAAGCTAATTTTTGGTGGAGATGTTCTCCACACAATGGAGATAATCTTCGCAAAAAACCAATTCATTTGAAGGGTACAATCTCGTAAAAAATCATTTATAATGTTATGAAATTATCCAACGGCCTATATTTGTGTAATTTTGGTACAACTTTTGATAAGATTAAACATATTCAATTGAGCTGATTTTTTGTAGGGATATTCTCTCATATATTTATGAGCTACATAATGAACTAAGAGCTTATTTTTTGGGAATATGTTCTCCATACAATAGAGATCATCTCCACAAATTATCAAGATATTTGAACATGTTTAACATTGTCAAAAGTTGTGTTTAAGTTCAATATTTATCTAACGGTCCACAATTTTAGCATTTTTTTAATAAAGCTAGACATATCCAATTGAGACGAGTTTTGGTAGATATTCTATCCAAGATAGGAAGATATTCTCTACTAAAAATCAGCCATTAGTTTAATATACAAATTTACTTTTAGGTTTTGGCAGCTGTCAAGGTATATATATATAGCCGATTTTAGAAGCACACTAGATTTTGGACATGAGCATACGCCCGGGATCTATTAAATATTTTGTGTGTTGAAAAGGCTTTATAAAATATCTCACACAAATTTTTGATTCAGAATATATTTTTATTGAAAATAAACCGAAATACGTTAATGACCAACGATTATGGTGTATAAGTACTTAGAAATTAAGGGATCAAATTGAGATAATTTCTTTACTTTGTGGTTTAGAATATTAAACCATAATTTTCAAATATAATTATCTTAAACTCGGTCTAGTTTGTATAATAGTTTTCTTAGATTTATGGTGATTTAGCAGCAAATTTTCGAATCATAATATATTTTTATTGAAAATAAATCAAAATTCGTTAATGAGCAGCGATTATAATACATAAGTACTTGAAAACTAATGGATCAAATTGAGATAGCTTATTCACTTTGTGGTTTATAATATTAATCCATAATTTTCAAATAGAATTATCTTAAAATCGGTCTAGCTTATATAATAGTTTTCTTAGATTTATGGTGATTTAGTGACAAATTTTAGAATCATAATAAATTTTTATTGAAAATAAATCGAAATACGTTAATGAGCATAGATTATGGTGTATAAGTACTTAGAAACTAAGGGATCAAATTGAGATATATATCCTCTTTTGAATATTAATCCGTAATTTTCAAATAAAATTATCTTAAACTCGATCTAGCTTGTATAATAGTTTTATTAGATTTATGATGATTTAGCGGTAAATCATCATCATTCGGTTTACGTACTAATGTATACAAATCACTTAAACAAATTGACTATTTACATATCCTCAAAGAATACACTACTCACACTTAAAAAGATTTATGACATGAACGTGTCCTGCGAACGGGTGCCATTATATTAAATTATTATAAAAAAATATTAGCAACTATGTATAGCTATGAGATATGAAAATTATATTAATTACTCATTTAAATTTCTTGCACCACTCTTTATAAAAAAGAAATACAAAACATTGATAAAACTCATCGACTTCTTTTTATTGTTAGGTTTAATAATATAAATTTGATTGAAGTTTTGTGAGAATGTCAAATGTGGCGAAGATAATATTAAAGTTACTTAAATAGCAAGGTATTCCCAATCATAATAAAATAATTATAATAAACAATATTTAAAATGCAAGACTATATTTGTCAAGACAGTTATTCTCTATACATATAATACAAATATGTTTTAGGGTTATTAGTTCAATATGTTTTTGCATCAAGTTTATGATTTTTCATTAATTATTCTTTGATGTTAGTTTAATATCGTACGTTGCATCCAGTTTTCAATTTCTCATTAATTATTATTTGAGGTTAGTTCAATGCACTTGCATTAAGTTTTTGATTTCCAGTTAATTATTATTTGAGATTAGTTCGGTGCAATTGCATCCACTTTATGATTTCTCGTTAGTTATTCATTAAGGTTAATTCAATAGTATAGTTGCATCCAGTTTTCGATGTTTCGTTAATTAGTATTTGAGATTAGTTCATTGCATTTGCATCCAGGTTATAACCTCCCGTTAATTACTCTTTGAAGTTAGTTCAATACATCTGCATCCAGTTTTTTTGATTTTCCGTTAATTATTTTTCTAGGTTAGTTCGATAGTTTACTATTTATATACAGTTTGCATACATGTAAGAGTCTATTTTTATAAATTCACTTTCATTTTGGGTTCCTAATTACTCGTAATTACTCATGTGATAAGGCTAAAAAAGTTGATATTTATGTTTTGAGGTTAGTGCGATGTAGTTAAATCCAACTTCCGATTTCTAGTTAACTATTTTTTGAGATTATTTCAAGACATTTGCATCCAATTTTTGATTTCGCGTTAGTTAATCTCTGATTTTAGTTTAATACAATTGCATCCAATTTTTTGTTTTCCGTTAATTATTCTTTGAGGTTAGTTCAATGCAGTTGCATCCAATTTCCGATTTTATATTAATTGTTATTTGAGGTTAGTTCAATACATTTGCATCAAGTTTTTGATTTCCCGTTAATTATTTTTTGAGGTTAGTTCAATGCAGTTATATCAAATTTATAATTTCCCATTAATTATTCATTTATGTTAGTTCAGTGCAGTTTTATCTATTTTTCAATGTTTCGTTAATTAGTATTTGAGATTAGTTCATTGCATTTGGATTCAGTTTCATGATTTCTCATTAATAACTCTTTAATGTTAGTTCAATACATCTGCATCTAGTTTCTGATTATTTATGCTTTGAGGTTAGTTCGATACAATTATATCCGGTTTCTGATTTCCCATTAACTATTATTTGATATTATTTCAATGCATTTGCATTTAGCTTATAATTTTCCACCAATTATTCTATGAGGTTAGTTCAATGCAGTTGCATTTGGTTTTTTATTTTTTGTTAATTATTTTTTGAGTTAAGTTCAATGCATTTGCATCCAGTTTTCGGTTTCCCATTAATTATTATTAAAGGTTTATTTGATGTATTTGCATACTATTTTCGATTTTCTCTTAAATACTTTTCAAAGACTTACATCCAATTTATAATTTTCCGTTAATTATTTTCTGTCGTTAGTTTAATGCAATTTGCATAAAGTTTCCGATTTCCCGGTTAATTACTCTTTGAACTCAGTTATGTATTTGAATATAATTTACGATTTTCTTATAATTATCCAATGTGGTGTGTAATACCAACTTCTACTAATCCATCTATAATGTCCTTGCAAACATGACATAAAAAGTAAATTATGCTTAATTTACTATGTGGGATCATCGAAGAATATCTAGTTTCTGATTTTTCGTTAATTATTCTTTAAATTATGCATGACTCACTAAGTTGAATCTTCAAAGATTATCTACGAACGGGTGTTGTTATATTAATTATTCTGAAAAATATTTGCAAATATGCATAACTATTATATATTAATATTATATTGATCAGTCAACAAAATATTTTATAACGTGAAAACCTCATTATCCATTAAAAAAAAAACTCACCTTTGTTAAAACCCTTCAACTTTATTTTGTCGTTTAATAATATAAATTGGATTGAAGTTTTGTGAGATTGCCTAATAAGGCGAAGTTCATATATATTGAAGTTACTTAAATAACAATAAGTTCCCAATCATACGGAAAGAGATAAAATAAACACCATTTTAAATACAAAAAAACTATACTTATTGAGACATTCCCACAACATATAACTCAACTATATTTTGAGGTTACCTCAATGCATTTGTATCCAGTTTCTGATTTTCCGTTATTTACATTTTGAGGTTAGTTCAATGCAGCTGCATCCAATTTTCAATTTTCGTTATTTATTTTTTGAGATTAGTTTAATGTAGTTGCATCCAGTTTCTAATTTTTTGTTAATTATTCTTTTCGGTTAGTTTAATATATTTGCATCCAATTTCCAAATTCATGTTAATTATTCTTTGAGTTAAGTTTAATGCATTTGCATCCAGTTTCTGATTTCATGTTAATTATTATGTGAGATTAGTTTAATGCATTTGCGTCCAATTTTATATTTATTGTTTATTATTTGATAAAGTTGCATTTGCATATAGTTCCCAATTTTCCGTTAATTATTGTTTTAGTTTAGTTCAATGAGTTTGCATCCAGTTTTCAATTTTTCCTTAATTATTTATTGAGGTTTTGCATCCAGTTTATTTTTTGAGATTAGTTAAGTGCAGTTGCATCCGGTTTTCGGTTTCCCGTTAATTATTTTTTAAGATTAGTTTCACGCATTTGCATTATATTTCTAATTTATAATTAATTTTTCATTGGGGTTAGTTCAATGCAGTTGAATCCAATTTCCGATTTTCAATTAATTTAATCTTTGAGGGTTAGCTCAATGCATTTGCATATAGTTTATGATTTTTTGACAATTATTTTTTATATTAGTTTGATGTATTTGCATCTAAATTTTGATTTTCCGTTAATTATTCTTTGAGGTTAGTTTAATGCAGTTGTATCAATATTCCGATTTTCTATTAATTACTTTTTAAGATTAAATTAATGTTTGCATTTGCATCAAGTTTCTGATTTCCCATTAAATATTATTTGAGGTTAGTTCAATGAATTTGCAACCAGTTTCTAATTTTCCATTAATTATTTTTTGAGGTAAATATTATTTGAGGTTAGTTCAATTAATTTGCAATCAGTTTTCAATTTTCCATTAATTATTTCTTGAGGTTTTGCATCCAGTGTATTTTTTTAGATTAGTTCAGTGCAGTTGCATATGGTTTTCGATTTCCCGTTAATTATGTTTTAAGATTAGTTCCACGCATTTGCATTATGTTTCCAATTTATAATTAATTTTTCTTTTAGGTTAATTCAATGCAGTTGAATTCAGTTTTCGATTTCCTGTTAATTTAATATTTGAGGGTTAGCTCAATGCATTTGCATCCAGTTTTCAATTTTCTCATAATTATTTATTGATGTTAGTTCGATGTATTTGTTGCATTCAAGTTTTGATTTTCCGTTAATTATTCTATGAGGTTAGTTTAATGCAGTTGTATCTATATTCCGATTTATCTATTAATGAATGAGTCAGTGTTTTATCATATACACTAAAATTGTATGATTTGTAATAGAAAATTAGTTTATACAAATCACCTATTTTGTAGCAAATTTTTTTATTTGGCTAAATATATAAGAATTGGAACACTTAAAATGTTTGACTAATCAAAATGTTTTGTAGCAAATTTTGTAGCAAGTTTTGATTCGTAATAGGAAATTACCTTATACAAATCACCCATTTTTTATCATTTATTTTTTATTTGATCATATATATAAGAATTGAAAATACACTCAAACTCTCCAAATATAATAATTATAACTACACTCAAACTCTCAAAAGATATTTCCATATACGTGGGATTGTAGGCTATTAGAAAATATTATCTTTCATATTAGAGTACCACATAGGATAAAGAAAATGCTAACTCTCATATTAGAGTATCACATATGAAAGAGAAAATCCTCATTTAAAGATATCTGTTTTAGTATATAGATAGTAAATATTTATTTTAAGTTAAAAGTAAGTATGTAAGTAAAAATTCACCTATACAACGAATTCAAACGAAATATTTTGTGGATATAATATATTCACCACAAAGATCATCTTTACCAACTTTTAGCTAATTTGGAAACTTCTAACCTAGATAAAATATGATTGCAATAACTCAACATTTTTTTACCATTAGTTTTATTCTTAAATGTAACATCAATTTTTATTTAGATTAGGGGTTTCCAAATGAGCTACAATTTTGTGGAGACAATCTTTTATGGTGAATATATCACATATACAAAAAATTGCGTTTGAATTTATTTTATAAGTGAAGTTTTACTTACATACTTATTTTAAGTATGTACTTCTAAGATCGACCTTATATATCAATATATATATATATACACTAATACGAATGGATATACACAAAGTATGCATTGACAGTTGTGCATATCATTCATGCGTGTGCGAATAAATTGTGTATACCTTAATACATATAAATTATAATGTGTACCGACTCGAGATATATCAAAATAAATAAAAGTTGTAAAACAAAAATAATCATTCATTCAATTCTGACACAATATTGGATGGCACAAATATTGCGTTTTCTAACATAAAAACGAAGAAAAACATATATAATTCATAACTTCAAACTGCCTCACTACTTTATCCCCTCATTTATTTGAGTTACTAGATTCACCCAAAAGTAAATACTCAAACACTTGTTTATGCTCCCCATTCTCACAACCACCAACCATCAATAAGTTCAAGCTATTAGATTCACTTGGAACATAATTGTAATTACTACAACCAATAACTACTACAACTTAACCAAGAGCAGACACTATAAACAACTTCAACCTCCACAATGTACTCCTTATTCACAAAACAATAACATAATAGCACGACAGATAATGTAGACCATTCATCACTCATTTCATGATTCCAACCATCCAAATAAACAAGTTTATGAATGGGCAACAAATCACTTTTATAACAAACAAACACCCACCACACTTAAGTCCATAACACTGCAAAATCAACCAACTACAAACCACTAAAACATCACAAACTAGAAAAATCATTTAAACTTAATAAAGGGTTAACGAGTATTAGTCCCCTACTAGATGAGCTAATTAGGATTTCCCCTACTAGATGGGAAATTAAGGTCTCTTCCTCTAAAATACACAAAAAAAACACACGGTTAACCCAAATTGATTTTTTTTTTTTTGTGTTCCCATCTAGGGGTAATACTAGTTAACCCATTAATTAACCCACAATCATTAGAAACATATTCAAAATAAAAAATACAATTCAATTCAAACAATAAAATACAACATATTCACACAACAAAATTTTATAATAAAAAATATAGTATATATGCACAGTTGTTTGTGCATGCTAAAAACCTTAAATCCATTAATAAATCTAGCTATATCAAAGTAACTACAAATGAGTGACATATGTTTAGATAAAAAAAACCCATAGTTCAAATAAGTTTCTAATCGTATTAAACCTAATTCAACAAGATACCTTTACGAGTCTCGATCTCAAATATATTGAACTACGAATAAATTATTAAAAGAAAAACCCATAGTTCTAAAGAAGCTAAGCTAAATTAAAAATATAGTTAACAAAATAACAGTAAACAAACCTTCCAATTAAAAAAAAAAAAAAAAAGAATCAAAACAAAAATCAAATCGAAAAAATGAAGCGTAGATTATGAGTTTGAATAATAAAATTGAGAAAAACCTTCAATCCAAACTAATCAACATTGCATTTCCTTTTCACTTCGCTTCACCTTTTATTGATAGTTTATTTTGCTTTTAATTCAAAAGGAAAGCAAAAAAAAGTATAATTGGAACAAAAATAAAACAAAAAAACAAGTCAATATGGATTTGTCATTTTGAATGATTAAAAACGAAAAACTGATTTTATTAGTGATTAACATGTCTTAATTAATGATTTGTAAATTCGGCTGGTTTTATTAGCGATATAAAAACTGAAATTTGAGCATTCTGCCCAATTTCTTGATAAATTAAATGAGTCTGGACGGTTAGCGAACTTGATTTGTTTCTCGCCTGCACATTGGAAACGGTAATACGTGTCAGCTCAAATTCTAAAAGCACACCCCGGTCCAACTCGAACCAATATTGGGCCTGGACTTGGACTTATTACAAATAAAGCCCACATAACTTGGTCTAACCCAGGCTATAAATAGAAGCAAAAACCCTCATTTTTTTCATTTCCAATAAATTTCCTTCTACTCCTCCACTACCACTCTCATCAGTCATCACTCTTCCCTGATACTGATACTCATCCTCATTTCACCAAAACCAAATCTACTAATCTTCATTCTTCAATTTCAAAAACAAATAAATAAGATGGAAAGTTCTCTATACGGAGCATCATCGATCGATATATCTCAACTTCAACAAACCATGCAAGCAATCGAATACGCTTGTACTTCTATTCAGGTTCTATTTTTTTTTTTTTTTTTTTTTCATTTCTTTAATCTATTCATTTCATCAAAGTTTCTTCATATTATCATTGTTTACTTTGTTAAAACTTGTATAGATTTGTTATTTTTCTGTTTGAGGAAAGTATATTAAATATTTGTGTTGTTGTTTTGATTTGTGAGCAGATGCATGTAAGTCCATCTGAATCAGAAGCGACTATTTTGTCGTTGCGTCAATCTCCTCATGCGTATCAGAAATGCCGATTCATTCTCGGTAAGTCAAGTGATAGTTCATTTATATGTGTTCTTTCATGACAGTGCTATTACTCAAATATTTGTGCAGATGAATATTTGTCTGTTTATTTGTAGAAAGTATAATGATTGCAAATAAAGGGAGATATATGTATGAATTCCATAGTTGGACTTTTTTGCTGTGTCAATTAGTATATTTAATGTGAGTGTAGTTGATTCAGATAACGTGATTTTATTACGTAACTTGAGAAAATTAAAATAGAAAGCATTGTTTTATTTACAGGATTTTGTAGCATATTATTATAGAAATATAAATGAGATTCAGTAAATGAAAAGGACGTGTCATATTTGGAAGAGTTTTAAAATCATTTTGCCTAGCTTCTAAGTCCCAATTTAGAATTAAATTTTTGAAATTTTTGAACGTATCACCTAAGTTCGCAATACACTGGATACCACATAAAGGTTTTAGTGCATTCTGTCTGGTTGGGAACGATCTTCAAAGGCTTAGATGCTTAATTATCCCTCTGTTTCTAAATTTGCCAACAAATGGCGGAAGGAATGTCCTCTGAGGGGCTTCCTCTTGCGCTTATAATGGAACACTTATCTTTTTAAGAAAATCTCCAATATTCTCTGTGAATAACCTGGAACTAATTAAGACAAGATAATATGGAAGCTGCATACATTCTAATAACTATCTGATTTATTACATGTCATAATCAGAAAACCTTTTGCCTGATAGTTATGCCTACTGGAAATATCAATACCTGTGTGTGAGTGTTGTAGACTTGTAGCACATGTCGGAAATTTTGGGATTCATGCGGTATAAATTCAGAGCTGGTATTGGGTTCACTCCTGAGTCCCAACTGTAGTGCGAGGGTTCAAAACAATAGCAGCAACCAGGTTGGAGGTTTCGGTTACTATGGTTCAATATCTGTTATAAAAGCGTTAGAAAGGGTGACACTAGGAATTGCTTAGGGGCAAGCATGGTTTTATGTGTATCATACATGCAAGACATTAGTCTTTGTAGTTTGAAGACAGTCATGTTATCTTAAAGTATTGATTTTAATTGGATTGAGGAGGGAATAGAAATAAATCTTATCACTTGAATTTTATGATTTTATCGTATGGGTACTAGGATTAACCTCCCATGTCAGTCTTATGAAGGGTGTGCTGAGAACACAAGGCACTAAAATTTCCTAACGCTTAGTTGCAAGTAATGTTTTTTTTAACTATACTGTTTATTGTAACATACTGTTCTTTTAGATGTATGTGAAAAAGGAATCTGATGATGAATGCCACAAACTTGGTCTTAGTATTATGTTATTACTATGACCCAAAAGTCTTGTCTTCATACCAATAATGATTGGTCCTACCAGAAAACTCGCAGGTTGGAAATGCTAGATTTCAGGCTGTTGCGGCTCTTCGTGATGTAGCAGTAAGGGAATGGGGATTGCTTCAATCCGTTGATAAGAAAGGACTGATAAGGTGTGATCATATGTTCACTTGTTTGCACTACTAGAGTAATAGATAACTATAAATGTGGTTGTTGTCCTTGCACAGATAATTTAGTTTTGGTATTTTATGTCGTCATGCCATCATCATTACACAGCAATCATCATGATCGTATCGTTTCTAGGATCGGGTCATCCCAACTTGAACTGAAAAATAAAATTATGCCCCAAACTTCGATTATAGTGATTATGCACTTGATGGAACTTTCTAGAGTTGCATCAATTCTCTGGCTCAGTTTACCTTCAGCACTCACTTCAAGTGTCATCAATTTGAAACCAGTTTTTGTGTCCGAGTGTTTTCTCCTTCATATGCTGTCTGATCACTCGAAGTGGAAATTATTTTCCAGGAGTTGCTTAAAAATCCTAAAAATGAAAACGATGATGAAAAATTGTTTATTCACAGTTGCTGTTGTTGCTTATTTGCTTCTCTACACATTGAATCCGCATTTTATGGAGGATCATTTGCACTTCATGATTATTATCTATCTCTTTAGATGTCCCTATCATTGACGGATTCATTTTTATTTTCAAGATAATGGTTCCTGGCTATTGTTTCTAGTATTTTCATGAAGGACTTAATCCCCATTATTATCAGTTCCTTCTTTTTTGTTCAATCTATTTTCTCTGACTGAGTTTATACTCAGAGAGGGAACATTACAAATGCCACAATTTTTTTTCAGAGATAAGATTCAAATATAACGTGTCGATATATTATGCCAGAATCTCAATGGCAATATTTATTCCCTTTGAAATCTGCCAACCCAGTCATTGCTTTATCTGCGATATATGTCGAGAGGCTGTTGGCACTTTGATGGCTATTGAGATTTTAAAACTTTAGAAAAAGGATGTTTATATTTTATGTTCATGGCAATATGAATAGTTAGAAGTTGATTTCTGTTTCTTCTCCATTGGCAGTTTTTGCTTGGGCTTTCTGTTCCAACACTCTGGTTCGGCAGAAGGATATCTTCTAGCAAAGATATCAGCTGTGGCTGCCCAGCTTTTAAAAAGGGGATGGTGAGTTCTGCATATTTTACTTTAAGCAACCAATGTTCATAATACCAATGGTGATTCCATAATTTTTTAATATTGAACCAACACAGACCATTATAGGTGTCAGTACTAGTTTCTGCATCTGCATTAAGGTGCATGTGGTGAACTGGTATACACCAGGATCACTGGAATTGGTGGGCAGCAAAGCTGGTTGCTATGAGATTGAGTACCTTGCGTGGCCCACACGACCAGAAGCGAGGGCCAAACTCTTGTTTATAAGCACTATATCCATCTCCAGGTAAATAACTGCTATAATCCAATCAGGAAATGGATTAAGCAAGTTTCTTGACGACCTAGAGGTGTTTTCGTATTATGAGGCCGACTTCTATAGTGAATATACGACTCTCCCTGGTCTTTTAATTAGAAGCTTGTGGGATATGGTTCTAAAATAAATAAGGATGGGTCAAATTAGTAAGAGCAGTCCTAGAACACATGGTTTCAACTTTCTAGGATCTTCACCTCTAGTCATTACATACTGGAGGTAACTCCTACAGGTTTCACTAATTTGTTGTTATAACACTGTCTTTTCAATTGCTCTAGCATTCATCCTCTTCAAAGAAGCAAACTCAAACATCGGAGGGGCTTTGACCAACTTCATCCTAGTGTGTCCAAGGTCTTACCTGCATTAATATCTTAAATTGACTTTACCTATCTTTTACTCCTCAACAATTAAGCTAATCTTAGGGCGTAGATGAAGAACAAAATTACTTTCCGTGTTTTTCTTATACAGTTGAGGTAAACAATTGGAACATCATCTGAAGATTTTTGATATCCATGTGGATTTGTTTGTCATCAAATTTTACACTTTACAGAAAGGGTGTTGATCGGGTGTCTTATTATATAACAATATCACATGATGTTAGTGAAGGTGATTGTTAGTGAAGGTGATTGCGTGCCAGTGCAAGCGATTTGCCAAAAACAATAGGGATCATCATGATTTTACAGTCTTCTTTAACATAACTGCTCCTTTTCTGGAACCCATAGAGTGCATGCTCCGCTGTAGAAGGGATCCCTGTTAATGTTTAAAATCATAGTAATATAGATTGTGTTTCTTTCTATGCAGGTTAGACTTCACGTTAGCTGAGAAAGAGGCTTTTCTTTCTGAGGTATCAGCATGTTCATTTCATTTTGTCGAGTATTGCTAATGTTCAATTTCTATTATCTTTTATGTTATTTCTACCTAATTGTTGTATTAGATGAGGAGTATTTGAGGTAATTGGGGCTTTAATATCATATCCATCCTGATATAGCCCATGGTGGTAATGGGGAATGGCAGTATGCCCTATGAGGTTTGCTATGCTTGTGCACAGTGTACATTGGTGTACGGTATCTTGTGTGTGCATGGCCATCCTTGTGCATGCACACATTCTTGTGTATTGCAACTCTAACTATCTTTGTGAAATTTTAGAATGCAAGTGAAAACTGAATGCATGCACCAATATTTTCAGTGTGCTGGTCTTGTTAGAAAATTTTTATTGGAGCAGTGGAGATTGTTTCTTAGTTGCCGTCCAATTAGTTTTCTTTTTCCCTTGTGTACAGTGTGCTATGGTTATTGTTTCCAATGCATATACTGAATTTTTAGAACTCTCAGTTCCTGCTTGTTATCGGGATATGGACCCAGCATATACCACCAACATTCCACCTATGTTATTCGTTTGAGATAAACATAGGTTGGACCAATTTTTTTTAGAAATTGTTGTAGCTGAATTAGTTTTGCCTGGCTTGGAGTTTGGCAAAGATTACAAGTGACCACGGACAAAGCAGGAGGAAGTTGATTTGTTAAATCTTAATGATAGCATTGTTGGCAACTCATAAATTTCATCAACCTCAGTCATCAACTTCCGCGTAATCTGGAGTTGTAAGCACGATGGGAAAGTGGGTGTTTTGGTATGATGGAGTAATAAACTCTGTTTATACTGTCCGAAAAGTTTAATTTGGTGACCGTGGGGTTTAGTCTATGAGAGATTAGAGTAGTGTGGTCTAATTTTCTACCATGTTTTCTGTTTTGTGTGAGCCCACTGATGTTGTTTCAGACGTATTTCTGACTGTATGGTTCGCAAATTGCATTTTGCATCGTCGTGGGTTTTCAAGAGAAGATTTGAAAGTTTGCATGTTCTTGTTTGGTTGGTCATACATGATGAGAATGTGGAAAAGGTCTATTCTTTGTGTGGTGCTCTTAGTTCAGACTCTAGAGAGAACCTCTGGAGTCTGGACTTAGTGGCTAGAAGGGATTCTATCATATCAGGAGTAGCCTTGGGATGGTTGTTTGTCACTTGGGTACTTGTTGGTGACCTCAACTTTGCTTATTCCAATCAATTTGTTTTTTCATTGGAGAAAACAAATTTATATACAATGTAGACCGTATAGTTCTAATTTTATCTGAGTGCCCTATGTTTTTCGTGAAAACATCTATAGCTTTTTGTTGGGAAGATCTAATTTAAATACGTCTACAGGTAAAGCAGGTTGTTCTCGGTGTTCATGGTTTTGTGGCACAGTTCATTGGGATGAATTTCCTGGAGTCCATGGTACATATAGTCTTTCAAGAGTTTGTTCCACTCTTTTAATGTGTTTTTGAGAGTTGAATTGCATCATGTTTTACGTGTCAAGGGATGGTTATTAAAAGATGTCTCTCTTTCAGGTATCAGAGTTTTCACCTTCTACGTCATCTTCCATGGGCCTTCCAAGGGAGTTTCATGAGCAGTGCCGGGATGGGTTTGAACTTGAATATTTAAAGGTTGTTCCAAATGTCTTTTGCAATCCTCTGAGCAATCACAACCATTACTTTTATGTCCTTAACCACTTTTAGTGTAGAAGGTTGCTTATATATTACTCTTCAACTTAATGTGTTTTTTTCCTCCCCTTTCTTTCTTTCTTTCTTTCTTATGGTAGCAATTCTACTGCTGGGCACAAGATGCTGCATTAAGTGTTACAAACAGAATTGTCGAATGTGATTCCGATATAGCAGAAGTCACAGTTTGTTCTTCTGCACTTAAGCTCATGTTTCAAATTCTGAATTGGGATTTCCAGTTCAACAGAAGTTCACAGAGTGTCAAGAACCGAACAGATGTGTTTGCATCTTCAACTAGAGATGATGTTGAGGTGTTTAGGAAGGTTGAGCGTATAGAGGTTGCAACTAACCTATTCTATCTCTTAGTTAGAGGTTCACTTGCGAATAATTTTGTAACTAATATAACTTCTTTCCTTTGTTTTTTGTAGCCAGGATCAACATGGCGTGATACTTTACTCTCAAGTGGTCATATTACTTGGCTCTTGGGCTTATATAGGACACTGCGTCACAAGTTTTCATCAAATGGTTACTGGCTTGACTCTCCTCTTGCAGAATCTGCTCGAAAGCTTATAGTGCATTTTTGCTCCTTGACGGGGACCATCTTTCCCGCTGGTATATCTCAAGTGCTTCTTCTTTCTTTCACTAAGTGTGGTCTGAATAAGAAATATGATAGAATGAATGCACTTACGACAATTGTTGAAAATAATGTTTGCACCAAACATGTGTTGAAAGGGTTGACATGGTTCTTTTGAGGTGGTCAAGAAGGTTGGCACAACAGGATGCTTCTTGAGGTCATTCTAGGAACATTCTGAGTGCTTCCTTTGACTGGTTCATATATGTTGATGGGCAGACGAACAAGCATTCCAATAGATAAAAGTGCTTCCTTATTAAGTTGTACAGATTCTTATGCTATAAATTTTTATTTATTGGTGCCGAAGTTACGAGCTGTCCTTCCAGGGAATGATTTGTCCTTACTGTTTCTAACTGAAATGTATAAATGCAGATAATGGGCAAATGCAAGAACAACATTTGTTGCAAATGTTATCTGGAATCATACAATGGATAGACCCACCTCATGAGATTTCAGCCGCGATTGAAGATGGAAAAACTGAAAGGTTCTACGTTGGAGTCAATTTGAGTTGTTAGTCTTTGTACTATTTATTACCATGCTCAGAATTACTTCTGATTTGTCTCAGTGAAATGCTTGATGGTTGCCGTGCATTGCTTTCTATAGCCACTCTAACTACTCCCTTGGTGTTTGACAAGCTACTAAAATCATTCAGGTCAGGATCCTCCTCCTCAATATATCACTACTACAGCACTTCTCAACACCACTGCTACAGTACTATATAATATTTGTATTGATACATAGAGTGCTGAGAAAAATGCCTAAGAATCCTGAGGCGCCAAGTCTCTTAGAGCTTAAGGAGAGTGTCAAAGGTAATTGAGGTGTAAATGTGTAATCCTCAATGTCTAAAAATGAAAGACGTTTAAAAGTCCATAGAAGTATAAAATAGTTGAGGAATATGAGATACATGTCATATGAATAGTAGAGGTTTGGGGCTCGAAAGCATCAAAGAGTTACTGATCTCATTTAAAACAGGCTTGCCAATAAAAAAAAAAATAAAAAAAATAGTAGAGTTGAAATGGAAATTGAGGTTATAGGCTTTTCTTTGTGAGTACAGTATTGGGCTACATGTAGAGTTGTGGGAGGCCCCAAATCTAATCCTTTAGGCTTGTTTTGATAGTTGAGGGGGGGGGTGTGGAGGGACAAAGTGGAAAAAGAAATAAAAAAAATTAATATGCCTCAGTACTACAGCACTGGGATGTAATCCTTTTATACTGCAAGTGAGGCTATAGCCTCAATGCAAAGGTGTGAGGCTCCGAGGCACCCCTTGAGTCGTAAGCCCTCAATGAACTTTTTTTTAAACACAAAATACACATCATTATATAAAATTAATAAAAATTTTCTTTCATGTTCCATCAACAATAAAAATAATAGTTCTGTATAAATTTTGACTGGCGATTCCTTCTTCTTCAGCCCATTTGGTACTCTTAGTCTGCTATCGTCCTTGACATGTGAAGTTTTAAAAGCCCGTATGGCTTGTTATACTGATGAGGAGACATGGAGTTGGGTGGCACGGGATATCTTGTTGGACACATGGACTGCACTTCTTGTGGTAATTTTCAGTTCCTTTTTTTCTGTTTAATTTTGTTAAGCAATTATCATTGTTTTATATATTTTTATTATTTTTCTCGTTAGACTCGGAACTCACTCCTTTTTAATAGGTAAATCACTCTTTTTAATCGTAATTCACTCCTAAGCGAAAGTAGGCTGAGATTGCCTACAAGTGCAAGAAAACAAAGACAACTAGCAGTCTACAACCAAATAACCCATCACTGGATTGTAACAAAATTAAAAGCTGATCCACCTACCGACTAAAGAATTAAAGAGCACCAAATTAAGCTGAGCTATCAAGGCTCCTTGAAGACTTTGGACCATTGATGCTAAAAAAGTTTGGTTGAAATTTAACCTCCAGCTGTGTGGCTGTGTTGCCGTCAAAATGTCATCAATTTTACTCCATCCTGATACCCTGCAAGATTGCAAAGGGTAATAAGCTCCAAAAGGAGGTCCTAGACTCTAGGTTTCTATATCTGTAAATGATAGCCTTTGGCTTATGCCACAACTAACCATAAGTTTGCTTGTGGTGAAGTGGGGAAATGGTTTATTCTTCGAAGGGTAATGGTGTATAATTAGCTCTGTGGTGAAGTTTCTTTGTTGTGGTTAAACTTTATGAAATACGTTGTGATGGCAGAATTTTCTGTATTTATTTAACTTAACTATGTGGCAAAATTTATAAAACCAACCGCTATATTTAACATCAGAGCTTTGCTCCCAAAGCATGAGTTACTGGAGAAGGCTTACACCTAACAGTACTACTTGTGGTAGCCCAAAAACTCCTGTCTAGTCAGTACTTCCAAGGGGATTAAGACTCGAAGGAACAACCTCTACGGCGTACTACTTGTTATTGTTAACAATCACTACACTCGAGAAGCCAGGTCTGGTTGAGAGAAACATTAATTACATAGCAAACTTGCTGCTACAGGAGAAAGACACAATTGAGGGACAAACGTATTTGTTATTGCTGCTGTTTTCATTTTTTGCGACTTGAAATCATTTAATCTTTTAAACATTTCCGCTCTACATATTGCCACAAGAAATGCATAACACACACCGAAGGGGCTGCAGTCAACCACAAGAATAAGACACCCTAATAACATGTCACTATTGTTGTTGTTTTTGTTATCACTGTGGCTACTTTTTGTGATACAAATTCATGGTACTTTGAATTCTATCCATTTTGTGAACAGGAAACAGATGTTACTAGGGATACTGCATTCCCGCCGGAAGGGATTACTGCAGCTGCGACTGTTTTTGAGCTGATTGTAGAAGCAGAACTAAAGGGTAATTACCATTAGAGCAGTACATTTAAAAGTTATATTTTTGTTTAATTTAGTATCCGTGGGTTCATTTTTTTCATTGTGTTTAGATGTAGTAATGTTTTACTTCCTTTGTCCAATTGCATAGGGTTTAATGCTTCCTCATTTTGCTTATCACTATGTAACCACAAGATTTTTGATATAGCTGCTGCCAGGTCAGCTTTTGATGAGGAGGATGACTGTGATTATCTTCGGGCATCCATTTCTGGTATGCAAATAAACTCCATAAATGTCATATGTATTTCTTCTATTAGCGATCGTTTCAGCATTCTTTATAGTTTATATTCAACTTGGTTGTCCGTTTGTAGCAATGGACGAGAGGTTAAGTTCTTATGCTCTAATTGCCCGGGCTGCAGTCGATGTCACAATTCCTTTACTCACTAGACATTTCTCTGTCCGCTTTGGAGTACTTCATCAGGTGCATAGCGGTCCCCAGTGGTTACATAAACGATTATATAATTATAATTATGAACGAGGGTGTCCAGTGGCCTAAACCTTGAGGGGTTGGGCCCAACCGCCCAAAGTTTTGGGTTCGATTCCCACCTTCACTGGGAGGGGATTTAAAGGGTTTAGGGGATGAAGTTCTAGATATCAAAATGTAATGATGTCAATAAGAAAATTAACAATTATTTTATGGATTTATTTCTGTATTTATTTCTTCTTCTAATTTTGTAGGGAAGGGGCACTTCTGATCCAACTTGCACTCTTGAAGAACTTTACTCTCTGCTATTGATAACTGGGCATGTCCTTGCAGATGCAGGAGAAGGAGAAACTCCCTTGGTAATGACTGTTTTCGATATTTTAACGTGCTGTTATGTTTGAGATTCCATGTTGTTGTTTAGCCTGAATCACTATTCTGTTAGGGTAGAGAAGTTTCATCATTGCTCTGCCTCTGCTAAAATGTTTACCTTGTCCATTTACTTTGAGGCTGTATTTGATTGCTTGCTAGAAAATTTATTCTTAGGATTTGTATCTCTTAGGATAATAAGGCTTCCATCATATTTTTCTATCATTGGCTGTATTACACGAGCTCACACTCCCACATGCACGACATGTCGTGCACTGTCTAACACGTGAAAAGTGTGTTGAATAACAAGTTGTGGACTGTTGGACGATCCCAAAAACTGGAACACAACTTTTTGTGTGGTTATACTTCTAACATATAGGAATAAGTTGATTATTTGTGAGGATGATCTTCATGGTGCAGAGAGGTATAAATGTCCCCGAAAAAAAGTCAGCCCTTGATTCAGTTTTAGAGTGAAGTGGCTCCAAGGCTGTGGCTCTATCCATCCTCATTAATATATATCTTCCTGTCAAAATGTGTGAACCTTGTTGATACAAAATGCACTTTTGTAACTGTTCAATTAGTTTTATGCCAATGGATTGTAATGACACTTAGGTTAGCAGTATGTAGCTTTTAAGGAGCTGTGATCTGTTACTCGAGTTAGATTTTCCTGTTTATATGCAGTTTGAACTCTGAATTTCAGGTCCCTGAGGCGTTACTGACACATTTTGTTGGTATTGTTGAAGCTGAACAGCATCCTGTAATTGTTCTTTCAAGGTAAGTTTTAATTGCACTTTATGATATAAGTTTCAATGTATAAAAATATGACAACTTTTGTGTTTTTTATCCAACTCAGTTTAACTATATATGTATCTACCCTTAAATGTTAATGTGAAGTATGATGTCCTACTGACTCATTATTTTACTTTTTTCTTCCTACATTTATTCGGGACGTGGTACCTTGAAACCCGTAAAAGTTGGTTTGTCTCATCATTTACCTACTCTACTCGGCTTGATTTGGGTAGTGAGCGGAGCTGTGGAGTGAGAGAGAGGAATTATTGAGGGGAGAAGGAAAAAGAGTTTGGGCAAAGGAGAAAGAGTTGGGTGAAGGAGAAAGAGATGTGGGTGGAGAAAAAATGAGACAGACGGAACGAACACCAACCAATTGACGCGTTACCCCAAAAAAAAAAAAAAAGACCCAAAAACGTTCGCTCCGCTCTTGATGATACGGATCTAAACAATGATAAATACCCATATATTTAAGTGGATGTTTAACAAGTCAAAGGATTGGAGGCCATAGGATGTAGAGTAAAACCCTGATGTCACAAGTCTAGCATATAGCAATTATCTTCCTCCTACTTACCTTAACAGTCGCAGCACCTCAAAGTTTCCCACTTGCTCCCGGGGTTACAGGGAAATGTACAAAGCTGCCGGTCACTTCTGACAACCTTGACTTGAAGGAGGCTAAATGGGACTATCCTAGATGACTAGACACAGTTCTGAAAGTCCTTTCTTATTATTTTACTCATATATCCTTTGTTGTCAAAGGCGGCCCAGGGCATCACATGGAAAACCTAGTGCCTCGCTGATACCCTCGCCTTTGACAAAATAGCTCATACCTTCCAGTCTGACATTTTTAATTTGGTTAGTTTGATGTACTACTTATTATATCGCTTAGCACTCATACCCTAAAATAATCTTTATCGTCTTTATCAAGTGAACATTTATAATAAAGAAAGTGCTGAGATGTTTGTTATATTCCCACATGGGATGTGGGAAGCCTTGCAGTATAGTATAGATGTTCCTGGGCCTCTCCACTTATCACCAGTTGCTTTTAAGTTGGATGCTAATAATGTTTAACATAAAGCATATAATACATGGGATGCAATAGTCAGAACTCAGAAGCATCATTCCTATCCAAGACCATTAATCATTAGTAATTACATCCTGACCATATTTATCAAGTTTTATTTGGGATTCTAAAAAAGTAAGCACAATTGACACCCAGATTGAGTTTGGTATAGAAGGGATAGAATGACCAATTGAAGTTAGCATGCCATAATAAGATTTTTAATTGTAGGTGTTTGTGTGTAACAGTTTTTTCCCTTTTTTTATTGTATGCGTTCTCTCAACCTACTTTTCTTATGCTCTAATGAGGTTTTCACTTTACCGTTTAACAAAATACTAGGATGCCAGATCTATCTAATTCGCTTGCAAAAGGTTTTTTTTCGAGTAGTATATTACCATAATACCATTACTCACCGTTTAAAAAAAAAAAAATAAGCAGCTCAATAATAAGGTTTGCTGAGAAGTGCCTAGACCCAGATCTGAGAGCTTCCTTTTTCAGTCCTCGACTTATGGAGGTAATCTGTTAAATATTATATTTGCATTCGATAAGCTGTTTCCTGCTATCATAATCTTCGCCTATAATTATCTTGTGTAGGATGAAATTCTTAGAATTTTGCCACTTGCTATGTATTCAAGGTAATTGGTAACTTAGATTTCTTTTGTTTTCATATGTATAAACTGTACAGGCAGTTACTTGGTTTCTTGCAAGATGGTCTGATACGTATGTAATGTCTCGTGAAATTGGTAGAGGAAGCAACTCCAATCTTATTAATGACCACGAAAGACAACATGTTCAGCTACTTTCCAGGAAAATATTGTTTACTTTCTGTGGAGAGCATGACCAGGGAAAACTTATCCTTGATAGTATTGTTTGCATCTCCTTAGCAACACTCATTTCATACCCTGGGGAGAATGATCTGCAGGTATGGCAGTTATAGCTCATTGTCTTTTTCTCCTCTTCCGCTCATGTTGATTCTTGAACTATCAAGAAGAAGAGGGAGATGTTAGATGGGCGACATTTGTACTTATAACAAGAGAGACTGAGGTTTACTCCAAGGCCCATGTGATATGCTAAATTAGCATTACCTTCTTTAGTAAGAGAGGACCATAGATCCTTACAAAGGAAAAAGAAAACCATAGAGGCAGAGACAAGGAAATCGCGATAAAATTGTTCATTTATTACTTTATCTGTTTGATTAAGGATGAAAGGTATGATTTGCTGTTTACCATAAACGTGCCCAATCTGGTTTGTGTGTCGACACACAAGGGCACGTATTAAAAGAAAGGAACACGTCAGTTTTCTTGTATAAAAAAGGAGCCCATGAATAATGACCTCTTTACCACAGATAGTTTCCGGTATATTGAGACATATATGTTAACTTATCAGGATTTCAGACCTAATTTTACCAACCTTGTAGGCAAACTAGGCATCATGCATACCATAACTACCATAAAATGAGAGACGCGAATATATTTACCTGGCACGGAATTTTGTACTATGGCTGTTGTAGTTTCACGAAAATTAGTTCTTTCAGGCTGCGCTGAAGGAATTATTCTTTCAAAATTATTTACGAAATTTTTGATCCAACATGAGAAAATCTACTTTAAAGTGTTGGACATCTTGAATTGTAGCTGACTTAATGTGTTTCAGGACTGGTGTTAGTGTGCCTTAATTTTTGTATTCCCTGGCAGGCACTTACTTGTTACCAGCTACTTCCTGCACTTGTTAGAAGAAGTTATGTCTGTGTGCACCTGGTTACATTGGTGAGTTTTGGATCAAAGTTGGTGCTTAATATGTTGATATCTTTGTGGTGGTTTACCCGTCCCTTTGCTGTTGTGCACTGTGATGAACCCTAACATTTCTTAATTTTTCATAAAATCTACTTGAATGTGTTGTTATATGATTAGATGAGTTGCGTAGTTGTTATATGACACTCAATGACCTGGCGGAGTTCTACTGCCTTTCTGCTTTAACATGTGCATTTCTTTACCTCCCGGTAATCTCAAAGATGACATTGTCAGCTTGTGGGCATAATCTTAATATTATTGCACCTGTCATGCCTCGAGAAATTCAATTATAGCACATGTCAGGATCATGCTAATTGTATTGCACATTTGCACCTGTCAGCTTGGCTTGTTGATAATTTCTTCGCACATACAGCGTGTTGCACTATTAAGTCTCAAGCAGAAGCTTGGCAGAATCATCTACGCCTTCCTACTTCCTCGGGATATGATGTATTTGGTCACTAAATGGTATCACAGGACCATTTATGTTTTTGCACTCTTTGAAAAGCTGGAGAATGATTAGCTTAGATACTGGAAAAATTAGATATTATTTGCCTACATATTGGAAGAATTTTACTCTTTTTATTTAGCTATTTTCCATTGGCAGGATTCATGGAAGAATTTAGCAAATACTTTTGCAAATGAAAGGACCTTATTCTCATTAACTGCTCCTTATCAAGTATGAACTCAGTAGTTTTCTATTTGCTATGTGATCGTTCCATTCCCTAGTGACTAGCCAGTCCTATGGCCTTTCTCATTGTTTTTTCCTTGCAGCGTTCACTTGCAGAAATCCTTGTCCGTTCTGCTATTGGCATGAAATGTTCAGAGGCATCCAACCAGTGAGCCATTCTTCATTATGTGCCTCTTTCACTTATTTTATGCATATTCGTTATTCAAGAGAGTTAACTGTCCCTTATATTCTTCTAGGTATGTTAGGGATCTCATGAGACAAATAACAGCCTACCTTGTGGATTTATCTAGTAAGAATGGCCTCAAAACTATTGGTCAACAGCCTGATGCTGTACTTTGGGTAAGTCCCAAAGGACTTCTAGCAAAATGTTTCACATACTTCCACTGGACAAAAACTTATTGCATTAGCATCTTGAATATCACGCAGGTCAGCTCTTTGTTTGAGAGGTTAAGAGGAGCAGCGAGGGCCACTGAACCTAGAACTCAAAATGCACTATATGAGATGGGTGTCTCTGTGATGAGCTCTGTTCTCGCTCTTCTAGAAGTCTACAAACATGAGGTACTAATTGTGTTCTCTATTACTTGTGTTGCAACTATTTATATAACTGAAATGTTTTTTGTTATATGTCCTTGTATGAGCATTGTATATCGGGGATTCTTCTTTAGCAATTTATATTATTCCATTATTTGTTATAATGATTCCTTGGTCGATACTGATCCTAAGCTACGTTTTAGCCTGCAGTTGTTTATGTGTTACTAAAATTTGTCGTCGACTGGGTTAATGGACAAATTGTCTATCTGGAAGCTAAAGACACTGCAGTTGTTGTTAACTTTTGCTTGCAGTTGCTTCAGTTATACTCATCTCACAATATTGGCAAGGTAAAGTCCTATATCTTTCTCGTGTGTTCTTGGCCGTCTCTATCTTATATTACAACTACTGTCTCATGTGATAAATTTCTCGTATCTAATCCTGTTAGATTTCTGTTTTTGTTATTTTTGTTGTTCAAAACAGTACTCAGTTGTGGTTTAATTGCACATTGTATGTCATTATGTTCTGTGCACTCATGATAATAGGCAATGTTGCTATCAAATCCTTCTAATCCTTCTTACTGAAAATGGAAAATAGTATCATAAACCACATTATTTTATTTACATGCTTTTGGTTTTATCCCTTGTGTGACTACTACTTATTGGTTTTATGTTCTCTTTAAATCAAGAATATATTCTATTTGTTATACACATTAATTATACAAAGGTAGTAGAGGCAACGCGATACAAATTGCGCTGCAAGCCCCTTCTGAACAATCAAGAATTTATTCTATTTAGTTTCCATTCTTTTTCATTTTTTTTATAGAAGCAAAAATGTAACTTCTATTAAGTTCTTTCTATTCTCTTTGAATGAATACACAGACTGGGGAAAGCTCTGCACTGTCAGGCATGATCTAAAAACTAATGTAACAAGTTTGAAATGTAACAAACATATCATATAGATGAAACAAGCAGAACATATTGTAGATGACACTAGCTGACTAGCATAAACCTATCTATGTCCGTTGGTTGTTCCTGCTTTATGTCTCAGCATCAGCATCTCCGATTGATATATGTAGGTGTTTCTTGTGGTGTATCTGTGTATATTCATTCCCCAAAAAATATGATTGCACATCATCTAGGCGGCTTTGTCAGCCCAGGATGTTTGTTCATGACCGGCCTTATTCGTGAATTTCTGTTGTTTTCTCAGATATCAGTAAATTTTTCAATCAGCTTACTGAATGGAACAAACACTGAGAAGTATAAGGATTTACGAGCTCTACTTCAGCTCCTCACAAGTCTATGCTCAAAGGATCTGGTACGGAATTTGTCTCTTCAAGTAGAAATGGAACATTAATTGGCTGATACTGATAAGTTCTTGCAATATGTACTGATTAATTGTGAATAATTTCAGGTGGACTTCTCTTCAGATTCTAATGACACAGAAAAAACTGACATTGCTCAGGTGAAGTAATGTCGTATCTTCCTAAATCTCTTATTTAATTGTGTTTTCTAAACTTCAGCAACTGCAGGTCATCTACTTGGGCCTACACATAGTTACTCCTCTCATATCTATGGAGTTGCTAAAGTATCCCAAACTTTGTCATGATGTAAGCGCCCCTTGTAATCTAGATAGAAAGATCCCCCTCTTTTATGGTGAAGAAGTACTTATTTCTCCTCACATGTGCAGTATTTTGCCCTGTTATCACATATGTTGGAGGTGTATCCTGAAAAGGTTGCACAGTTGAATGCTGAAATGTTTGCTCATTTAGTTGCCACTCTTGATTTTGGTATTCATAATCAGGTATGTTTCTTCTTGTGGATCCAAAAATCTTTAGAGAGGCATTACATGTGAACAGATCTTGCAAATGACTTCTTTATATAAAATCTGAATGTTTCAAATTTCAATAATTAACACAATTTGTTGCAATGAAGTTAAAAAGAAAAGTTTGTATTATCATCAAAATTTATCACTGTCTCAACATACAACCCCGTAAGGAAAAAATTAATTTTTCATTTCCTTCCAGGTATTTTAGGAATAGGTCCTATGTGCTACTACTATAACTTTCTTCAGTACACTAGGATCTCAAACTAAACTAAACAATACAAAATTCAAGCAAGAAAAAATTAAAAAAAAAGGTAAATAATAATACAATAAATAAACAAAAACCTTTAGTATATAATACATTAATAGTTTAATGCAGAATGTTTGTTTCGACTTTTCTTTAGAGAATAGACACTATTGGTAGGTAAATGCAGGGTAAGTATATAACTACCAAACCAGTAATTTTGTACTCAACAATCAAACTCGTTTTCATGGAGAAACCAGTGATTCTTGTTTTAATAGTATGCAAGTTGAACAAGGTTGAGGTTCAATATTGGAATAGCATATCCGTTTCCCATGGTATTTTTTTGAAACTGAGAGGAACGAGTGAGGAGACATTGTATTATATATTTCATGGAAAAACAAGCTATTCTTGTTTTCATAGTGAATTTTACCATTAAAATAACAAAATAGTAAGCAAGTTGAACGAGATTGAGGTTCAATATTGGAAATAACATATCCGTTTTCCATGGTGTTTGTTTGAAACTGAGGAAAGAGCAAGAAGAAATTGTATTATACATGAGCTTCTCAACGTTACTATTGTTAAATAAGTGTAAACTGTTGCCGTGTTAATGTTAAATGTAACTCATCTGTTTATGAGGTTCAACAGGGAAAGTGGGCCCTGGATGGTGATTGTCATGAGCATTCTATGGAGATAGCTTTCTTACAAATTACAACTTGATCTATTAAAGATTGTTAAAAGGTTGGCAAATTTTATATATGGTACAGGATTCAGAAGTGGTGAACAATTGCTTGGGAGCACTGAATGCACTTGCATCTTACCATTATAAGGAACGAGGTGGTGGCAGAGAGGGGTTGGGCTCACATGCTTCAGGTTTCAATGACTTGAATGGGCAATCACGGGAGGATGTGTTGAGTCGGTTTCTCAAGTCATTGCTGCAGTTGTTACTTTTTGAGGACTACAGGTGAGAAATTGTTTTCACATCAGGAAAGGTAGAAATAGGATAACATGTCATATAAGAAGGAAAACATTTCTTGTTAAATCATACATGATGCTCTCGTGGCCATCTATGCTGATTTTAATTTCTGTGGTTGGATTTAGCTCTGATCTTGTCAGTTCAGCAGCAGATGCGCTCCTTCCATTGATCCTTTGTGCACAAGGTCTTTACCAGGTACATTTGCATGCTTTGCTCTCACCTTTAAACCATTCCTCATTTGATTGCATGGTTGATTCATTCATCTGTAAATTTTGATGATTGAAAGGTAACAAATGTGTTCAATAATTGTAAAGACTGTGAGTGCGACAGTTCTTTTATTGGAAAAATTATGGATAAAATCATAAAATTCTACAGGGTGTGCGGCAATTTGGAAATTTCATTCACATACTAATCTAGTAATTGGTAATGATTCTATGAAGAATGTAAGAAACTGCAAGGAATTTGCGCCCCCTCGAATTATTTTCATTAATTAAATTATTGCCCCCCCCCCCAAAACAAATAATAATAATAATAATAATAATAATAATAATAATATTATTATTATTATTATTATTATTATTATTATTATTATTATTATTAATGAGTAATTAAAATTACCAAGGGGTGTTGGGCGGAAACCAATCTGCTATGCTATTCAGAATTCCTGTCTGGACTTGGAGTAAGTGCACCTTCATGAATTGGATGGTTCAGGAGTAGACAACCGGCAAGACCTATGAATAAACCCACCAACGTGCACATTTTGAGCAAAGGCCACAATCCATAATTCTAAGAGGGATGTATTCGTTTAGTTTATTTACCCAAATCTACTGCTTATACCAATAAGGATAGGCGTCTTGTGGTCTTTTAATTGATCTTTACACTGCATCGGTCTTTTTTTTCTCCCGGTGAGCTCTTCGTTGTACACAGAAATACATCTGGATATCCATATTACATATTTTGCAGAGATTAGGGCATGAATTGATAGAGAGGCAGGCAACTCCCGAGCTGAAATCAAGGCTGGCAAATGCGTTGCAGGTTCTCACAAGCTCGAACCAACTCTCTTCTTCTCTTGACCGGGTAAACTATCAGAGATTCAGAAAAAATCTCTTGAGCTTCTTGTTTGAAGTTCGTGGATTTCTTCGGACAATTTGATGGTAAGAGATATACTCTGTAAATTTTAGAAATCACAGCAAAAGAAAAGTGAGAAATTTTTTGGTGGTGTTGAGGGGTATTTTGCAAATGTAATTACAGTAGAACTATTAGAGTTCGCAAAAGGAATAAAGGAAATATGACATTTTGGTGATGGTGAGCTCTTGTTTGCTAATGTAATCATATACGGCCTTTGCATTCATTTGAGATTCAATTATACATTCCCCATTTTGATTTATTGCTAAATATTCATGTAGTCTCTTCTGTCAGCCTCTTTTCACATCCTACTGAAAGTTTTTGCTCGATCAATATTGCCAAACTTGACATGTGCTTCCCTCGAGGCTCTTTTGAATTGCGTTAGTTTCTCTAGCACATTCACTCTCTGGTGATCCTGATCACTCACATTCCATTCTATTTCCACACACTGCAGCCATTGCCTTAAGCAGGAGGAACTTGAGGAGTTCCAGTTCATTTTCTACTCCATTGAACCAAGAAAAGGCAATGTTTCTGAGGTTTTGAAATATGACTTATTCTTTTCCTATATGCTTTTGCCAAAATTGTTCTATGTATGAAAGGCTAGACACAATATGGTTACGGGCCTGCGAAGACAGAGCAAGAGAAAAACAAGTTTAGATTGACGTTTTATTGTATGTATTAATATAGACGTATATGTGAATCATCCAATTGTACAAAGTGTATTTGCAGTAGTCACGTGAACAGCTATTGTTTCCAAGGAGGGAGAGCTTCTAAACAGGCAAAGAGTAGCTACAATCTGCTTATCTGCCTCGGATCTTCAAAATTCATGCTCAAGCACACACATTTCAGGTGAAAATAAGTAATTGCGGGTTATTGCCTGGCGAGAACTGTAAGATAATTGGAGCAAAAGAGACGAGGGTCAAACATAGAAAAATACCTCTCTTCTTCCCTTTTTTCTTTTTTTGACAAGAAGACGATGCAAAATGGGGAAAAAAACTGTACCTCCACATGTACCTCCCATTTTTTCGGATTTTGACTTGTCCTTGAAGAAGTTTGTCCAGCTTGCATCGTTGCGACATTTTGATCAGTACATCCTCTAGTTTTTAAGACAGTAGTTTTGAAGACAGTGATGCCTTCACAAATCGCATCTACAACTAATTCTGTAAGATTTGGAGCACTCTGAGATAGGGCAGATTACAATTAGACAGACTCAGGCGTTCCAAGAGTGGACTGTTGTTGACTAAATTTCCAACCGTTGACATACAGCTACATATCTAAGTTCAAGGGAAGTCAGATTATTGAGTCCTTCAAACTGAGGTGGTAATTGCAATATACAACCTTGCAACGTTAGAGTCCTTAGATACTGACAGGAGAAGAGACTTTAGTGCACCATATACAGAGGCGACCTTTTGAATACAAGGACTAGATGGTTTAACAAACTTCTTCTTGATAAGACCAATATCCATCGATCAACATCGGAGCAACCAGAATCCAAGTAATTGTTTAGTACAAATTTGGTAATTGCACTATCGTGTAGCATAAGAACATGATTAATACTGGTGACCCCTTGCCATCTGCAGCGTCTGGAATTGCTTCTCCAACAATCGGCCGAAAAGTTTAAGTGGCTCTCTAAGGTAAAATACCAGTGTCTCGAGTATGTGAAGATGTGAGGGAGATGGTCGAATTGTTTGTTTAGGAGTTGCGCGACTTAAAGTCAAGTTGGTGTATGTGTATCTTTAATCAACTGTAAACAATAAACAAATCATGAATTAGTTACATGGCCATGAATCAAATCAGCAATACGATAAACGCTGGACAGAAAGTATGAATAAACTATATATGTTTACGATTTACGAAATAGAACAAGAATAACTTCCATGCATATAGCAAAAGTACTTGTTTAGTTATATAAAATCATACCCGTTCACTAATCTAAATCAAGTTGTTTCTTCATCACATATGCTAAAATTATTAAACTAAAAGTCTTCTTCATTCATATTGACAACAAACAGAATTCAAGGACCTAAATGACTGGAGTTGAATACAACTTCAAATTCTCCAAACTCACGTAATTGACGTCCATAACTCCTATTTACCGATTTTTACCCTTCATGTTTAATCAAACTTCGTGTGCAGAGCGGTATGCCGGACAAAAATGTGTTTGGTTGGTTTCTGTCTTTCCGATATATATATCTCTATATATCAACGAAATATTTAAGAAAAATGAAAAGATATTTTGTACTATGGTCTTCTTATTTCGTGCCACGTAGTAACACCGAACTCTCCAGAAATTCCGGTTCGTTAAATCTCCACTTCTTCTCCTTTCCTTTCTCAAAAATACTTCCCATTCCTCTTTTCCTCTTCTTTTGAATTCTCACCCACCCCATGTCTACTTTTCCGAATTCTTCAACTTCATCTCAATTTACATATTCCAACTCATCATATTTCCCACTTCCATTTCATCTCCAACAACAATCTACTACTCTTCCACATTACCCTCCCCCGGTTCAAATTCCACCCGTTCCGGTTCTTCCTTCGGTTTACCCGACTCCGGTTCCTGTCGTTGGCCCGTATTCTTTACCGCAGCTTCAACAAGTAAGTCAAATGTATGCGTAAGTATACAAGTGTTGTGACATTTAAGATAACGTTTTATTTGTTAATGTGAGCAGGCACATCAGTTATTTCAAAGGGATGCACAGACAATTACACCAGAAGCTATAGAAAGTGTGAAGGCTGCACTTGCAAGTAGTGAAGTGGAGATTAAGACTGAAATGAAAAAGAGAGCGGTTCCTCGTAAAGCTGCTGGACAGACTTGGGAGGACCCAACACTTGCAGAGTGGCCAGAAAGTATGCTTTACTCACTTTCACTCCTTTTTTTTCGTTTTTTTTCTTCTGTCAATGCATGACTTATTGTAATAATAATGTATGGCTTCATAGATGGAAAAAATGGCTAGACTATAAAAGGATTCGCACCCCCGAAATATTTTACAGAAGCTCCACTACTGCACCCCCCTTACTTCAATTACTGGGTTGCATATACTCTTGCACCCCCAGACGTTGAATCCTGGTTCCGTCCCTGTATGGCTTCTTAATCTTTATTTTGTCACTTATAACAAAAACCAAGTATTAGGTTATTTGAATGTCTACACACTATGAAAACATGAATGAGTACATTGAGAAGTGAGAAGATCTACTTAAGGTTAATCACAATGGAAAAAAATAGATATCATATGGAAGTAAAGATGACCGAATATATTGTTGGACAAACCTGTATGAAGTAGCAACAATACCACCCAACTGGAAACCAGATATAGAAACCTGTTGTTGGGAGTGGTCTTTTTAAATCTCGTCTACGTCAGGGAGTCGAGTCCCCGAGTGTACTTTTACGTGAAGTGTTGGAGATTGTGTTTTAGTTAACGATCACATGCATTGGTCCTCAAATATCTTGTAGTCACACATACGAACATACTTCTGTTTTTTCAATGCATCAATGCTTCTCCTTGTAGACATGATTGATTATGTGGTGAATCACATAGCTACTGTTATAAGACTTTATGCCATTTCTCTCCTGAGTGTGAATTTATTATTCATTGATGTTTGGGGTCCTTTGCAGATGATTATCGTCTATTTTGTGGAGACCTTGGCAATGAAGTGAATGATGATGTTCTTTCAAAACCATTTACAAGGTTTCCTTCTTTCAACATGGCAAGGGTAAGTCCCCACTGACCCTTTTATGACACTATTGAGTAGGATTGTTTGTTTGTCAAGTGCATGTGAGGTATTTTCCCCATGTGCCTTCAGTTGTTCCTTTAATAGTTTGATTGCTATGAAGTTATCATTTTCTAAGCAAGTCTGCTCTTATTGGTAAATTTTTTATTTGTGTGTATATAGTCTGCAAGCTGTGAAACATGAAACTATTGAGGCATCAGGATGACTAGGTTCAGATTGCAACTATACACGTAAGTACTTCAGTAGCTGAGTTGGTGGGGTTTTGTGATTTGTGGTATACTGTTGGTAGTTAGACAAGTCATGGTGCTACTAGGTGACAAACTGACAATGCGTTATAAATTGTTGGTGGAGATAACTAGCTTGAAAACATGATCGTGACACAAACTTATGTATTCCTTAATAGCTAGCTAATATTATGACGTTACATGATTTTCTGTCCAAAGAAAATGTTCCTCCTTGTGGTACGTGGATTAGCTGAGACTTGGGCGTTAAATTTTTAGACAGTCCTTTTAAAACACGCATAACCAAAAATGCTGAATTATTTTCTCGCCATTATAAATATTTTTGACATTACTTGTGGTCATCCTAGTCCGAGTTTTATAAATGATGCAGGGAACAGCTCGAACAAACTTTATATTGAGTGTTGGGTTGCTAACAAAATGAGGAAGGTGAGAAAATCCAGTCGGGAGTTGCTAAGTAATAAATATAGAGTTGTAGAACTCAAGAGGGAAAAAGGAACAAGTTTCCAGGATTTTGGTGTGACATGTGACGGTTCGAGTTCTGCAAGTAAATCAGTGGTCAGATTCTTTAGGGCAAGGCCACTCCTAAAACCAATTTAAAGCAAAAATCAAGCATCCCTGATCGTTGGTTTTATGTCCCCACGATCGATCCTTCTTTGTCTTCAAAATGATTCACTGAAGACTTGAAAAGGCAGAACCAAGGGGTTTTGAATGTACTAAGGCAACAAAAGGAAGCTCCCGAGAAAAGTGAATGAAATAACTCTTAGAATGTTTGCAGAAACTCTCTTGAACCAGTGTGTAAAAGTGATGAGACTAGGGCAGAGCTGATTATAGGGAAATATGTAGTAATTAAGGAACAAAACTTGGAGAAAAGACAAAATATGAAATAATTAGGAAAAGAAGTTGGAGAAAGAAGCATTGTTGCAAAGTAATTTATGGAGCCTTAGGGATAACTTAATTTCCTTTTGGGATACCCACATAATTTGGAGTTACGATTTTTTATTACTCTTTCTCCTTGTTGATGCACATCGGAAATATGGAGTAATTAAGGAACAAAACTTGGAGAAAAGACAAAATATGAAATAATTAGGAAAAGAAGTTGGAGAAAGAAGCATGGTTGCGAAGTAATTTATGGAGCCTTAGGGATAACTTAATTTGCTTTTGGGATACCCACATAATTTGGAGTTACAATTTTTACTTACTCTTTCTCCTTGTTGATACACATCGACTTCTCAGTTCTGTAACTTTTATTAACAAATATATATTAAAGTCTATTGTCTGATTTTAAGTTCGTGGTGTGTGAATGTTTAGTTTCGCCATTTTTGCCTGCTTCTTAGATGTCTTGTAGCCCTTCTGTAGATTTGGTATCATGAATGCTGAATGCAACATCATGGAGCAGTCTTATTGTTGTTAGTGGTAGTAACTGCACTCAAGATTTGATACTGTCACACAATTATGGTTTATTCATATCAATTTGTCAACTCTGTTGTCTTTAGTTCAATGGATATAAGGAGTTTGTTCTCTGCATATGCTGCATTAAATGTTTTAGACGTTATTTATCTTTTGTTCAATTTTCAGGTGGTAAGAGACAAACGGACTGGGAAGACCCGTGGCTATGGATTTGTTAGTTTTTCTAATCCCTTGGACCTTGCAGCAGCGTTGAAAGAAATGAATGGTAAGTTGTTATCAACATTAGGTACTGGCCTACTATTTGTCAGAAATGGATTGCATTCTTTTTGTATCACATATTTCATTTTTCAGCCAGATGTGTAGTTTTCTTCCTTGTGGGGAAAAAAAGAAATACAATCATCATAGTAATAAAAGATATTTTGGACATATATTCATGATTAAAGTGAAGGAAAAAGGGGAAAATAAATAAATAAATAAGAGAAAGCACAGCTGTATTGTTCTTGTTGGGCTTTTCAAAGTCTCTGTACCCCAGACCTCATACCAGCCTCTTACAGCGATGTACATTTGTGTTTTGTTGATGTGATTTAGATTTCTAAGAATGTGAAACTTTATGGAGGTTTACGAGGTATATTTCAGTGTATTACATTGTATCTTATGTTCTTCACCGTTTCTTATCTTTCCTGTTTTCTTCATGTACTTTTGTTTGAATCACTCTCTTATTCTAAAACAAGTGACTTCACTATCCCTTGATTCCTTCTGTCTTTAATATCAGAAAGAATGTGTATGTAACTTGTGTAGCATATCTGCAGGTAAATATGTTGGTAACCGACCAATCAAACTGCGTAAGAGCACCTGGAAGGAGAGGACAGATCATGAGGCCTTAGTAAGGCAAAAGGTGTGTTAACTTGACTGGTTCCTTGATTTAGTGTTTAGATGCTAGGAACTCTTCTTAATATTCTTATATTTTCCAGAGCCGTCCTCAAAAGAAACAAAAGTTGCTGAAGAAGAGTGTTTTGCATAAGTGATTCCTTTGTCTCGTAACAATGGTAACTTACCTTATCCGTAATTCTTCCATTTCCCATTTTTTTCCTTCATTCTCTTCTTTTCATCTTACTGCATTTATCAGTTGCAAACCATATTCTTTGTTTCTGCTTACAATTGTATGCACAACGAGGACCATATTTTTGGTCTTTTGGGTTGGTCTAGTGTACATGTCTTAGACTGAGTTTGGCTAGCGGGTGGTCTTTGAATAATTGAAGGGATTTCATCATTTTGAACTAGTCAGCCTCTTTCGCTTGGATGCTGGGAAGCAGAAGTGACACAGACGTTCTGTGGGTTGAGCTGACTTGTATGAAGAAAGCTGAAGTGAAGGCCACAGGGCATTTTTTTTTACCTTTTCCTTCTTCTTTTATTTAGCAGGATACCCATTTTAAAGTAAATTGTGCCTTCTTTTCCCATTTTTAAGACTTGGCAGTTGGTTTACAAATGTGTGCCAGTGACACGCAATTCTGCTAAGTTTGGTACATCAGAGTCAACCTAAGTACATTATTAGCACTGGCTTTTATATATTGTTATCTTGTTGCTGGCTTCTGGTTTCTATGCAATTGTGTACTTGTTGTACATTCTTTTATTGGAAGGAATTTTCATTGACTTTTGTTTCTTTTTCAGGCTGAGAAACACACGGGCGATTAATTATGCAACTTTCTGGCCATCCTTCCCATTATGCACCGAGAGGACCGCATAGATGCTTCACAATTTGTTACATTTTTTCTTTATTAATCTTGAGACCAGATCAACTTTGTTATAATTGTTTGCAAAGGATTTTTGAAAATTCAGATGCTTGTGGTTTGAACTGGATGACATTTGGATTTTATAACCCATAATTGACATTCTGATGGACTGTATTTGTGGTGTTTGCATCATCTGATTGGTACTGGGACTGGGACTATCTATTAGAAATCGTAACAACTGAACCTGAGTTTTACTTTTTTTTCTTCTTTCTGCTTCTAATTTCGCAAGTTTACTGGAGTTTATGAAGTGCTAAGAGTAGCCATCAGAATCAAACCAAGATGGAAGTGAAACATGTTTTCTTGCTGCTTCGATCTATAATATGACTAAAACCTGTCTGAGAAAATGTATTGTAAATATGGGTTTCACTCAAATTTCATGGTTATAGTTTGCTCGGCCCAGATTATATAAACTCAGTGTCAGTTGTTCTTCCGCTGTTAAGTTTTTAGTCATTGTCATGCATCAGTGAGACAAGAATTAATCTCAAGGTTGGAGTTTGGTATCCGTTAGTGTCATTGAATTGTCTCATTGCCTAGATCTTTTAGTCATGAAGCGGTTATCCCAACTTGTGTTACATCCTAACGTAACAAATTGTACGTCTGCGCGTACATTTGGTATAAATGAGCCTCTATGACTTTGTGTCTCCAAGTGGGTCATATTATAAAGAGATTTCATTCTCCGAGTGATTCACCGGCACTTGCGGGGGACCACACCACGATCTGAAAGTCACTAAGGCGAATCTCTTTTTAGCTGTATATTTTTTTAAATCTAGTGTTGAGTCTTCCCATTTTTATGCTCTAATCCCCACACACTTTTCGTCAAGCCAAATAATTAATAGCCGACACTAATTTTTCCTTAAGAGTATTTCCAATCCAAGGCACTTTTATTCACCTCCGTGTAGGCAATATTTTCTTTTTTTTCACCGTAATCCCAATGCAAACTACTATTATTCACCTCCATGTAGGCAGTATTTTCCCTCTTTTCCATCGTTTTGGTAAAAAATAAAGTGAAGTTGCCCAATGCAAAGTGAAAAATAATCATGTATGATATTTTATAATAAGATAGAATTAAACATCCCGTCTGGTGAGTCTAATATCAACAGACGCAAAACAACCCACTTTCACTTTCTTCCAGCCGGACGGGATGTTTGATTCCGTCTGGAAAAAAAGAAATATAGTGAGACGAGATGTTGGATTCCGTCTAATGAGTTTTGTAATCCAGATAGAATCCAACATCCCGTCCAAAGTTCACAACTCAACCACTATCTCAGTTGAATGTTTTATTCTTGTTTTGACTTGGAAAAATAATCACCACCATATTCACCTTTGTATTGGGCAAAGGTTTTGAACTATAATAAAAGGTGAATATTGTCACATTCCCACCATATCCACCTGCATCTAATTATAGCTAAACCAAAATGTAAAATTATATTGGGCCTTTATTGGGGGCCCTAAAAACACTGAATTCCATACCATAAAATTCCTCGCTCTCTCTATACCTGTCGTTTGTTGTGTTTTGGTTTTATTTGTTCCCATAATAAAACAAACAAGAAAATAATAATAATAATAATAAATATTTCAGATCTCATCTACTGAAGTTTCTCGCTTCATTCACTCTTTATAGTTTATATTATATATACCGTCCTTCATTTTTCTCTTGGCCTACTTTCTTCTTCTCCTTTTCCCTACATTCTAGGATTCACTTATATTTATTTGAGATCTCAGCTTGTAAGTTCATTACTTACCTTACATTATTGTTTTAGCTAGATCTGATTCAGTTATTACTTAATTTACTCGATCTGATTATTAGATTTATATTGAGATTATGTTAATTCAGCTCATTTACTGATTAATTATATGCTTTGATTGGTTATATGATTGTTTAAGTTTGTTGTGTTTATACTAAAAAAGACATTTGGTGTTGGTTAAATGTTAATGAATATTTCCATTTTGTATTTGAGATCTCTCAATAGAAACAACTTAGTTTTCCACCCATAGCCAATCAGGGGACTTTAAAAGACTTGTTGTATCAAACATTGTATTCATTTGTAAGCTTGTTAGGTTTGGTATGCGGTAAGAGAATTTTGTTGATCTTATGCTTAGATGTTGATTTGCATGTTTTGTTGGAATTTATCAGCTATCTACTTCTCAACTTCTGATCTGAAAGCACCTAGGTCTGTTTAGCTCTTACTCAATATATCGAATTGCAAACTGTCGTATCAATGACCACACGCATTACCAACTCAGTAAAATGCTATGTTATATTTCAGTCTTCAGATCACTGTACGATAGCATCTGGACTTTATCGGATTATTCTAAGTACATTTGATTTTATTTTTTTATTTTTTATTTTTTTACATTTTGCAGGACTGTGCATTCAGCTTCAGTTATGCTGTGAACTCGTAGGGGATATTAGCTCTGCTTGTTGTTTTAGGTCTGTTGATGCAAGATAATTGGAATGTACTATTCATAGCTCTTAGTGGATTCTTTTATTGATTCAGTGCACCACATGAAGCATATTTTGTAATCAGAGTGGGTTAGAAGAATAGCTAGGTCTTTTAGAATTTTTTTGATACAATAATGACAAGGGGAAGAGCTGATGGAGTTCAAAAGAAGCGCTTAATCTCTGCTTTGTGTGTTGTGGCAATATTTCTGGGGTTTCTGTATTTTTACTATGGGGGGTCCTCTCTCGGATCTCAAGTGCATAGTGGTGCAACATCCTTAAAAAAACTCGGGTCATCTTATTTGGGTGGTGATGACAATGCTGACTCGGTCAGCAAGGATGAAACATTCACAAAATTTGGGCAGGATGATGGAGAGAACAACATAGTGGCAAAGAGCTTTCCTGTGAGTATCTAAAGTGCTGTTGCTTTTACTAACTGTTTTAAATATACCTTGACAATGAGCTTTTCTGAGTTTTCTTTCCTGATGTGCCTTAATGATCAACTTTCTCTTGAAAAGTATCAATATAATAAGTTTAAACTTCTGTTCCTTGCTTCATAGGTTTGTGATGATCGGCATTCTGAATTGATTCCGTGCCTAGATAGGAATCTAATATACCAAATGAGATTGAAACTTGATTTATCTTTGATGGAGCACTATGAGAGACATTGCCCTCTGCCTGAAAGACGCTTCAATTGCTTGATTCCTCCTCCAACAGGCTATAAGGTTAATAGCTTAAGTGAAAGATGGTTTGTTATTTATTTATTTTCCTTTGGAAATTTTAGAAGTGTCATTGTTTTTGGACTATTGTAGGTCCCAGTCAAGTGGCCAAGAAGCAGAGATGAAGTATGGAAAGCAAACATACCTCATACTCACCTTGCACATGAGAAATCTGATCAGAATTGGATGGTTGAAAAAGGTGAAAAGATTATATTTCCTGGTGGTGGTACTCATTTTCATTATGGAGCTGACAAGTATATTGCCTTACTTGCAAATGTAAGATTTTTTCTCCTTTAGTAGTATAAAATGGAAATGTCTTGAAACAGTAGCACCCAGCCCCATCCCCATCCCCTTCCTCCTTTAATTTGTTTTATTGCTAAGAAACAGTGTCTTAGAGGAGATGTCTCCATGACTTTGTTTGAGACTATCTCTCTCTCTCTCTCTCTTCTCCAGTGGTTTTACTGTGCATAAAGTCCATTTCATCCTTTTTTCTCAATTATATTTTGTGTAGATCAGTTTTATAATTGAATTGCAAAATCAGTGCAATAATGTTGTTCTTGGTTTGAACTAACAGATGCTCAACTTTTCAAACAATATTTTAAACAATGAGGGAAGGATCCGGACGGTACTTGATGTGGGGTGTGGAGTTGCAAGTTTCGGTGCCTATCTTCTTTCATCTGATATCATAGCGATGTCTGTAGCACCTAATGACGTGCATCAGAACCAAATCCAGTTTGCTCTTGAGAGAGGAATTCCTGCATATCTTGGTGTGTTGGGGACAAAGAGGCTACCTTACCCGAGCCGATCTTTTGAACTTGCTCATTGTTCTCGGTGTAGGATTGATTGGCTTCAACGGGATGGCATTCTTCTTCTCGAGTTAGATAGGTTGCTCAGGCCGGGAGGCTATTTTGCATACTCGTCTCCAGAAGCATATGCACAAGATGAGGAAGACCTGAAGATATGGAGAGAAATGAGTGCCCTTGTAGAACGTATGTGCTGGAAAATTGCTGCCAAGCAAAACCAAACAGTCATTTGGGTCAAACCTCTGACAAATAATTGTTACATGGAAAGAGAGCCTGGTACTCAACCTCCTCTCTGCAGATCTGATGATGATCCAGATGCTGTGTGGGGAGTGCCTATGGAAGCTTGTATTACACCTTATTCTGAGCGTAAGTTTATGAGTCTTATGTGCCACCCCTGTTTTTTTTTTTTTCCAGCTGGTTTGGTATGTGTTACATAGAATGTGAAAACAGTTCTTTAACCCCAAAGTAGGTGTTTTCTTAGGTAAATGTTTTTGAACTGCAACCTAATTTATTTTATTGTTGCTGTTATCAGAGACCCAGAAATCCAAAGGGAGTGGGTTGGCTCCATGGCCAACTAGATTAACTTCCCCTCCTCCACGTCTCACTGATTTTGGTTATTCCAATGATATGTTTGAAAAGGACACGGTAATTTAAGGCACCCCATTGTTGTCATTTTCATATGTTTGTTCTTGAAATTTTGTTATCTAGCGGACTGTGTTAGTGCAGAAAGAAATGCAAATTTCTGATTAATGGAATAACTGTTGTTGCTGTGGTGCAGGACGTGTGGCAAAGAAGGGTTGAGAATTATTGGACTCTTTTGAACCCGAAGATTAAATCCAACACTCTGAGGAATATAATGGATATGAAAGCAAACTTTGGATCTTTTGCTGCCGCTCTGAAGGGCAAAGATGTTTGGGTGATGAATGTTGTACCAGAGGATGGTCCAAACACACTGAAATTAATATATGACAGAGGCCTCATTGGCTCTGTACACAGCTGGTAAGCAAGAATTTTGTTCAAGCACAATAATTACCTGATGCGTTTTATGGTGTAGAAATTGCGAGGTGTTTTTTGTAAACAGATTATGGTTTCAGAGCAAACTTTTTAGCCTCCAGTGGAATATCAATCAGTTAATTCTTCATGAAATCATACCAGCTGTTGTAACTTGCAGAGCTCCTGTTAAAGTTTAATTGCTCTTTGGTTGATTGATATAACACTGTGATGCTCCTAAATAAGTATATTTAACAATGTTATTTATGATATAATTCATTTTTTGTTTTGTTAATTGAAGAGAAAGAAAGCAAGGAAATAATGAAGAGGAACGTAAATACAGTTTTTGGTTCCACATCTTTATTGAATATAGGGTTTTTCTATCTTGTTCTATCTTTGACAGGTGTGAAGCCTACTCGACCTACCCTCGGACTTATGATCTCCTTCATGCTTGGACTGTCTTTTCCGACATTGAGAAGAAAGGATGCAGTGGTGAGGATCTGCTGATTGAAATGGACCGTATGCTAAGGCCTACTGGCTTCATCATAGTTCGGGATAAGCGTCATGTGGTGGAGTTCATTAAAAAGTATTTGACAGCTTTCCACTGGGAGGCCATTGCAACAGCTGATGCTGATTCTGATTCCGAGCAGGATGATGATGAAGTTGTGTTAGTGATCCAAAAGAAAATATGGCTGGCCACTGAGACTGTGGATTCTGAGTAAGAGGTCCTTTGGGATGGTTTTGTTTCAAACTTTCAATAGTCTTGTTCCCACTTTCACCTATAGCATAGCCTAAGCAGGGCCGCACCTAAGGAGTATGGCCTAAATAGTATCTTTACAGTCGCAATTTAGGTTGTAAGCTGTCCGTTGCTGTTATATAACATTATTATTCTTCCTTTTCAGCATTCTTTTACATTCTTTTGTCCCAAGATTGTGCTTTTTAGCAGATAATATCTGATGGAAACACTGGAATAGATGGTGTTGGGGTAAATTAAGAAAAGCTCATGTATATTTATAATTTTCTTCCAGGTTATGTAGCTGTTCATCTGTTTTTCTTCAGAATATCTGTATTTTTCAATGTCAGTTACTCATGTAAGAATCAACATGTCCCACATATATTAAGAGACCTTGATCACTGATGAAAATGTCGAGCTTCATGTGTTTAATCGTTGTACTTTACATAAAAAAGTCAGATTTAATTAGTTAATGTTTGGGAGCCTCGACTCTTGAGCGCTTGATGCATTTCATGCTTGTGATTTTGGCTCCTATAGGATGCTAGTGGCTGAATTAGCTTGTTTTGTGCCTCAAGTTTAGTGTGCAATGAAGCTTCTGATTTTTAATTTATTGTAACCAGTGTCCCAAACTTTAAACTTCTCAACAACCATAACGAATCCAATTGCTCACAAGTTCATAACTTCAGACCTGATGCTATTTCATCAGACTTGCTTGTCTCGATATTTCTGACCTTGCTAAGGCAACATAACTCTTCTATTTACCTATTCAGCAATTTTTCAAGATAATAATCAAGTGAGCGGTCTATTTGTTCTCATTTTTCTTCTCTTCGTCCCCTCTCTCTCTCCGCACCCTCTTCTCTCTCCGCTCACGGCCCACTGAAACGAAACTGCAAAACAATTTCGATGTATTAGGGTTGTGGGTTGGGTCAATGGGTTGTCGGTGGGGTCGATGATCTTAACCTGAAGGGCCCATGGACCATATATTTCTAGCCCAACTCTCTTTATTTTGCCGCCGTCCCTAAATTTCCCGGACAAATCTCAAACTTGGTTAGAACGTTATAAATGGAGAAACATTCAAATTCCAAAGGAAAAAAACGCCAACGAGAAGAAGATAACGAAACCACGGAAATATTATCCCTTGGTAACTAATCGCCTTCTTTTGTAATCTTCTCTCCTTTCAATAATGGTTCATTTAATATTAATTTATTTCTGTAAATGCAGAGAACAATCTTATGTTTAGTGATACTTTAATTGCTCTTCGAATGATGCACGGCCAATTTCCCAAACTTGACAAGGTTAGTTTGTCTTTAAAATTGTTGTTTAATTATGGAAATGTATAGGCTCTTTATTGTTTAGCTAATTAACTGTTTCTTGTGTGTGTGTTTTAAAGATTTCTATCCATCCTTTTATTTTACGCTCCCAGTTGTATAGCAGTGTATATGACAGGACACAAGTGGATAGGGATTTAGAGGTATGGGATAATTCTTTCCTCCTTCTTTAGTCAGTGTTTGTGTTTTAAGAACCACTTTTTTTTTTTTTTCCTTCTTGAATATAATTGACTTTGATATGTTGTAACAATCGCAGTCGATGAAGGAAGATAAAGTTTTAAGAATATTCAAATTGAATACTGGACAGGATGACCATGCTATCATGTTTATGGAAGACTATATAAATCAGGTTGAACTATATTCTATTTTATCTTGTTAAGTTTCAACTTTCAAGTATGTTTTCATTTATGATCGTAGTACAAAATGCCCTTCGGTTGAACTTCTGTTGGTTGAAATCTCGGCATTTGTTGCATAGTGGCATATCTCCAGACCGACAGTAAAGTATATCGTGCAATTCCTCATAATCTGGCATATGTCACGATTATTTGTGATATATTTCAGAATTTTGTCTTATGACTGTGTGTATGGCATGCTTTGAGTGTTGTTAGGTGTTTAGATCGACAGTATCATGACAGACTATTTTTTTTCTCTCTCTCTTTATGTGTTTAGGTAGGAATTGTTGAGAAAAGGATGGAAGCAAAAGGAAAAGATGACATCATGGTTTTTGATTGGTTCAAATTGTATGTTATTGCCTCCAAGCTGGATCCCAGCATTGGACATCACGAGTTGGTGAGTCATTTAGTGTGGTCTTTTTAATTTTGCTGCCCCCATTTGTACATGTGTTCCTAGCAATTTTAGTATACTGAGCTCTAGGCTTTCTTTCTACTGTTGTCAGTGCATAACACTTTTCATTTCTTTTTATTTTTTTTCTTTTACAGTTTGGTCCTCTTTGCTACATTGCAGTGTTCACTCCTATCATTGGGGGGGAAGGTGAAAGATGAGCATATAACACTGTTGATCAACGCCGGTCTTCTTGTAAGGATCTTTGACATCCTAATTCACTGAATGCATATAAATAGTATTTCTGAGCCTTGTAGTGGTCTTCTGATTTCATTTTCTACTTTCTTTTCCTATTATAAACTTTACGGTCATCTCTGTTCAATCCTTTGTACTGCACTAAACGAAGGAAGTTCCCCCATCTCTTATATGTAAGATATTGTTTGGGGGGGGGGGGGAATGCTTGGTAGTATGTACAATGAGAAATGAACACGTACATGTTGATATGTATTGGCAACAGAAATCTTAACTTATGTTTAGCCTTTCCTATTCCCAAAATACATGAATATTTGTGACCCTCGAGAAATGAAGATGACCATTTAACAGTATGGCCTCTGTGGCTCTTTGTGATTGTAGGACCTACTATACCGGCTGCAGGCTTTTAGATCTCTTACCTTTTTCTTTTCTAAATGTTTTTGATCCATTAAGAATATTAGTTGTTGTGCAATGAAAATTTCCTGAATGATTTCTCCCAACGTACATTTTTTCTTAAATATCCCTACTTCCATGTGGATGTTCTGCTTGAATAGTACCTGTTTTCGTGTAGACACGCCAGTTGATTGATCCGGACATGTACTGGTTTGCAATTCCAAATATTGGTTCAGTGCTTAAGGGCCTCTCTCAGGTATACATGTGCTTCTAAATTATATCAACATTTTGTTGGTAGTAGAGTTTGTAATTCAGTAATGGGCGATTTAGTTGAGTGTTGCTTACTGAACTTTAGATGGGAGTTGTTAACTTGTTATATTCTATGAGTTTTGGGGCACTGTAAGGTAGAGTAAAGTTAATCACATCCAAATGTCATTATGAATGTATGGTAATATCTTTTCACCCATACTTTAGTATGTCACACTGCTCGAGTAAATTGATCTGTTGGTACTTGAACACTACAAAAGCATCTTCAACCACCACGAGAAGTAGGTTTGAATAGTGCACTGATTACCTGTAAGCTAAGAGCCTACATTGCTTTGAACGTCACCACCCCTATAGCCGGACTGTCATCTATATCAAGGCTATTTAGGAGTTCATAAGATATTTTCACGCTGAAGTAATGAACTATTGAAGTGTATACACAATGGATGATTTTAATGAAACACGCTCTGTGTAGATGCGGGTTGGTGTTACATTTGTCTTTTCCCACATTTTAAATTGATCTAGACAATTGGAAGGTATTTAATTGTGGTGAATTTTAACTTATGGAGCCGAAAATTAATATGTTTTTAAGCATTGATATGTATTTGAGGTCTTCTATAACTATTCTTGTCTTCGTTATTCTTTAACTTATGGTACAATTGAATCCTTAACCTTTAGGTTTTTGCAATATTCTTTTCATGTAGCTCTTGCTCATTTCGAATTCTATTGGAGACTCCCTACCTGCTTTGACAGCAGGTGATAGGGTGAACCTCAATATGAATCATTTTTACCAGAACTTGTGAATAAGATGTTTCCTTGATACTTTTTTTTGATGCACTGAGAAACAGTATTTGTTTTTTTTACTCTATCATCTGATTACAATTTGAACAGTTGAACAAGCATGCTATACCGTTGTTTTGTTATCCCTTAACATGATAAGAAAGAAAGATTCTTTAAGTTGGACAGCCACACTAGCAAATTTTACTTAATACGTACAGTTTTCTTGTTTCTGATGGTTAACTATTTAAACGGATTGCTTCAGGGGAGAAAGGAGCTTTTATCTTTCCTTAGCCGTAGAAAATACACAGAGATGCTACTGGCCCTTTTGGAGAAAAAACGGCTTCACATGTCTCCACTTGATATGCGTTTTCATCTTCGTGATTTGATTGGTTCTGGTAAGCTAAAAACAGTTCCAACCCCAACTGGCTTGTTGGTTCGAATAAACAAGGATTAAAGAGACCCATTCTCAAGGATTAACCAGGTATTGCTAGTTCTTACAAATTTTTCATTCAAGCATGAAACCCTTGGTGAGGTTAGTCGCTGATGCTATCTGATGTTTAACCAGTATACAGGATTCCATCATTTCGCGGATACGGGCACCAGAAACATTTTTTAGAAGACAATTTCTTTGTAACTTTGGAGAGGTGATATAACTTCCAGGTATATGCTTGAAGCAATGATTGATCTCTTGAATATATCTGTCATTTGTATGGTTTTCATTATTCGTTCATAATTTTATATGAATTCGAGTGTCATTGTATGTTTCGGTACAAAAATAAATGGATGTTTAATGTAAACGCCATACTTAAAACTTACCAACTCAACCTGGTTAAAGCTAAGGATGTCAATGGCCTAAAATTCATTTCCAATTGTAAACAAAAGTCTGCTGATATGTTAGTAGATTATCTCATTCTACCACAGTATGCCCAGAAGCAATTAATTGGCACATGTTTATTTGCTCATCTTTTGTTGTTAATAAAACTTAAATACTTGAATCTTAATTCCCAAGACATTAGATGCTAAGAGTTGTTAGTATTTATCCTCTATTAGCTTATCAGATGGTTTTTGAAACCGTGGATTCAGCTGAACTAAGAACTTGTCAATTGGCAATTTGTATTTTAAAGCTTGGTTTGGTTTATTTTATCTATTCTTTATTAAGCGTAAAATTTGTCTCTGTTTTAGAGCTATTTTAAAACCTGCATGTCCCTGTATCAAAATTGGTCTTGAATACCATGGCCTGCTGGAAATCATTTGATATATATGGTGATCGTCTTTTTGCAGCTTGAGATTATAGTTTTCCTTGATTAAATTTTGGCAATTACATACAGAGATCCGCAACATGCCAAGATTTTGTCTCCACGTAGTCGTTCAGAGACATGTAACAAGGGCCCACCTCGACACTGATACATAGACCCCCACCGCTACATGTGTTGATGCTTGATAGGTAGTCATTCAATCTGATGAGGCATTTATTGCTTTGGCTTGCTGCAACATACAAAATATTTTCTTCAATTATACTAATACCAGATCACTTGAAGCTTATTTCCGTGTCTGGAGTGGACAAATCCATGCAGGTCCAAATTACCAGCATTGAGAATTGGAGAAAGTGCCAAAATTGAATATAATTATATCGAAAACTACAGCCTTCATTTAAAGTGCCAAAATTGAATATAATTATATCGAAAACTACAGCTTTCAAATGAAGGCTGTCTGATGAGTCTTTCGCTAAAAATACTGAGCCAAATTTTTTTTTAGAAGACATGCAGCTTAAATTTAGCATTGCCATGAAAACAAAAGGAGATTACTATATCCACGTAGTTTGATCCTGTAGAAATTAGGATCCAATGTAGGTGTTTGTCTCATGCACAAACTATAATTGGAGTATTCATGAGGTTGCTATCTATTGCCTGTAATATTCCATTTAATTATCTGATCTGAGTTCGACCTCCCCCCTCTTCCCTCCTTCGATAGGAAATAGGAAAGTTAGGACTGGCCACTATGGCCAAATCTTTGATCTACTCAGCATATATGTTAGGACACGAGGATGGATTTATCTCGAATTATAGAAGACTTGTGTTTTTGTACATATTATTTTTGTTTCTCTCAAGGTAATTGATAGGTAAAATTGTCATTACTGGTTATATATGTTTAAATAACTATGTCAAGTACATTCTGCATGACTAATGCTTACGATTTGGATCATCATTTCCTACATTGCTATACGTTAAACAGCTTTAAACTTTCAAAAATGTAATACGTGCTTAATTTGAGAGACGTTCACTTATTATGATGCCTTCGTAGATTTTGGAAGTTACGCTAATTCTAAATATTCTAGTTTGCTGTTAGTATTTTATTTGTGAATTTCCCAAGTCCCCCATCAGTCGCGGTCCTTAGGTTTGCTATCTACGTTTGGATTTATAGGGTATAATAAAAGATAATTTTAAGTTTTATTGCAGGCTGAAAGATAATCAACGCCATCAACGCAGGTAAATACTCGCGTGTTTGAGAATTTGGAGTTTAACTGTGCTCTCATAGTCATCTTCAATTAAACATTTAAACATCGCATTGTAACATTGTTGTTATTATGTTTACGTACATAAACTTTTGTAATTTAGATTGTGGTTCCCATGGGTTTGCACTTTTGCATGTGGAACACAGGCGCTTTAGGTGTTTAGGTGTGGGTTGACTGTTTACCATATATATGCACTCTTGCGGCTGAGTAAGGTGATAATCGTATGATAGAGTTGGTCTTTCATCTTAATGCTAATGAACCTCTTTGTAAGGGACCTCATACTCTAAGTCAATCACAACGACTCCATCAACTCATAACGACTCCAGACATATGCACATTCCTCAAATTTAAACTCAATGACTCGCACTCTCGTCAAGCTCAATGACTCGCACACTCGTCATGTTGCACATTCTTCAAGCTCAAAGACTCGCATGCATATAAGCACTAACGACTTGTCACTCGGTTCCACCTCGTGACATTATTATTTGTCATTGTTATCATTACTACCATTATCATTAAGCTTTCTTCATGTCGTAATACATGAACCATTACAGTCGTCATTCACCATCATTACGGAGTATTTACCATTATTACACCCTATGCCAGTTCAGACAAACCTGAACACCTATGACTACTACCCACGTGCCTCTTATGAAAGCATATCACTCATTTTGACCGTATATTTGTACTCATCAGTACACGTGTTGCATCCGATGTACACATTCAATACATATAAAAGTCACCCCCCAAAAACTGCGTATGACTTGATTCCAGTGTGATTATTGATTCTAATATGAGTTATTAACTCAAATTTCACTACCACTTCCAATATACATACTAGATACGTAGATATCTTCATTCTCATAAAGAGCAGCCATTAACAACAACCAAAATCCTTCTCTTTTCTCATCCCAACTTAAGAATTAAGTCTTAATTTGGTATAATGTCCTAATAGTCTTTTAGGATAAATGTAGATATTTATACTATTGTTGCCACTTGTGCGCGTAAAGATATGATGGTCGCCCCCCTTACTCCAAATACCCCTAAGCCGGGAAGAGAGGCGAAGCAGCCGAAAGATGATTTTTCTTGTGTGACACAATGACACGAAACCTTTTTCGTCATTTCTCATAGAAGGAAAAAAATTGTAAGAAAGTTTTGAAATCTACTCGAGAGGAGGCGTACCATCTTAGTGTGTAGTCGTAGGTATGCTGATGCAAGAGATTCTTTTGTTTGGTATGGTCGAGTTGATAGATGCGTCATGACCATCACCTTCACTTCTCCGAATATATATAATAGCAATTATAGGACATCCCGGCCAGCCTGCCATGACGATATAAATTCAAAATATTATGAAATATATAAATATATAAATCGGGTGCTCTTCCTTCGCATGAGAAAAAATAGAAACAAGAATATGAGATCATGTTTTTCTAACGAACCTCGAGTCCTAGCCTCTAGCCCTCTAGGAGAAGACTTTACCAAAAAATAAGTCCTAGGAGGAGACGAAAGAGTATTTTGGCAGAGCACTAGACAACACTCATTTTCTTATTTGTTTTATTTTCCTTCAAATGAAAGGTTGCTGTTTGATAATTTTTTTTCGTACAACGAATAATATATGCATCAATACATGCCATGTCGTTTCTATTTGCCTTTTCTCTGTCATTGTTTCTTTAAGCTGGTGAATCTTGTTTCACATCTAATAGTACGTATAAGTTATATTATTTGCCAAATTCTAAAGTAGGCAGGCTTTATCTGCACTGTGACATCTTGGGCCCTATATCAGGCAAAGAGTATGGAGAGTATGGGTGTATTGCATGGCAGAGTCTATAACCACGGCTACTCATAATCCCGCCTACTTTAGCAGCTCTAATGTTATTTTATTTTTTGATGGTGAACTAAGTGTATAGTGTACACATTGATTCAATATGCTTCTTCTGGTCCAACGGTTATGTCACGAGTATGTATCAAACTAACTTAATTTAGAACATTCTATATTCTATATTCTATATCTTACTATATTAGAAAAATATGGGGTTTGATGAACAGTAATTTTCACGTACGTCATAGGGGTATTTTCGTCTTTTCGCATCTAAAACAACAGGGGCAGTTTCGTCATTTTGCACCTAATAGGACAAATTTTCGAAAACTCTCCAACTCGAGAAGAAACTCTCCATGTTGAATTTGGTAGTTAAAAAAGGTATGTTCTAGCTTTCTCACTCCTACAGATTGAATTTCACCAATTGTAATTTTGTAATAAAAATCAATCTGTTTTTCTTAAAATGTCTGAAATAAACTTTGTATATCCATGTTTATAAATTATAATAAGCTCTCCTTCTTCATCTCCCCGCCCCTTTCGTTTCTCTTTTCAATGTTTTTCTGAATGTAAAAGAAAAATAGTTAACATTGTTTGTTCATGTTGATAGAGTAGAGTATTAGTTTATAAATTTTTTATTCATCTTAATTTTCTATGTCCACCCCAGATTTTAGATCAATCTCTAAAAAGGTTTGGATTGTTTTGTTTGGTGAGATGGTTAATTAGATTTGTAAAGGTGGACAAATGGATTTGGCTTTTGTGATAATGTCTGAGATGATGGTGAAGAATGTATTGCCTAATGTTGTAACTTATAGCACCATGATTGATGGTTGTGCCAAAGGGTGGAAAATTAGAGGAAGCTTGAGGCTTGAGCCCAATTATCCTGGGGATAGCTGAGATACTAAATCCCGGGTAAAGGGTTGTGTGTTCCTTGTCACCCCGGGTGCTAACACAATAGTTCATTATCAGAAAATGGCTAAGACCACAATCGACCAAGTAAACCCCGTTTCTTCAAGGTCATCGTTCTGGTTCACACTTAAAGAAATTGTGAGCACCTCTTATTTTCTACTATTTCCTTATATGTAGCTCGAAAAGTGCTTTGATCTCTATTTAGCTGGATTGTTTTTCTTTTATTTATTGTAGTCAATTCTCCTCGCTTTCAAGAACCAACACTTAGAAGAGAAGTGCAATTGAAGGAAATGTCACATTGAGGACCGTAGAAGTAGCAAGTGTTGGCTGTTAGCATGAATGAATAGGTTTTGGTTTTAGAAGGTTGGGAAGATTTTGCAAGAGCACATGATCTATGTATTGGGGATTTTTAGTTTTCAAACTTGAAGATGGTTTGAAGTTCCATGTTCGCATATTTGATCCCATAGTGAGAAAGAGTATCCAATCCTGGATGTTGTTGGAATTTGGAAGTGATGATGAGATAATGGAGAAAGTTCAAACAACAAAAAGTACAACAAATTCACCAAGTCGTTTTACTTCACCACCTATTTCTCATTTTTCAATTAGCAATTGCTTTGTGCCAAGGCCTTTGATTACCCCAATTTTCAAAAATTTTCCCTATTTATAATGCTTTTGAGAAATTATGGAAAGTAGGGTATTTATGATGAGGTTAAAAAGTCGTTGAGGAGAGAAAATAAGAAAACTTGAGTCCTAATCTATTTACTTACTCAACTTTGATTGATGTGTACTTTCGAAGGGGTATCTACCAAGATGCAATGGAGATATTTAGAGAGTGAAAATAAAGCAGAAACGTTGTCTTACATAGTGCCTTGATTGACACCTTATGTAAGAATGGATTGGTAGAGTCCGCTGTGTCATTGTTAGATCGATGAAATGACAAGGGAAGGAAAATCGTTGTTGTTACTTATAATTCTATTGTTGATGCCATTGGTCTATGGGTAACCTCGGTCATTGGCTTTGTGATTGAATACTTTACTAGCAATGCATATAGGTTTTCTATTCTAATAAACTTTTCTATATTCTTTATTATTTCTTGATCCGTTTCAACTCTTATTTTCCGGATGCTAGATGTTGCTTGATTCTACTGCGGAGCTGCTATATTTCCTTTGAAAAGCCACCTAATCCGAGAGAGAACCGATACTCTTGATGCTATTGGAATCACTCTTGATCTGGCGCTTCGTTTTTGGCACTCTTTGGTGCCTTTGTAAGTCATGCAAAATCTAAGTGCATCTAAGTGCTATTGAAGCAATACTTTGAGCTGGTATTCATTTGAAATCACAGCCTTCTTGCCAACTTGCGAGCATGCTCGATCGAACCTTTGTCCGTGAAGTATGCTTATTTTAATTTTGCTGCCCCCTCTCAATGAATACAATAAGTGCTACTAATTGAACTTGATTAATTTTTTTCTTCCCTTCTTTTTTTAATAAATGTGCGACTTTATGCTAAAACATTGTTTAAATGGAATGATCGGGCTATTTAGTCAATCGATGCATGGTGCATGATCGGGTTATTGTTGATTGTTCTCAATCGGTACTTTTACTCTATTGCGCATTTTCTCTCAGATTCTCCCCAAACCATGCGGTTCTCGTGTCTAAAACCTTTCCATTCGAATACAATATTCAAAACATGTACAAAGTTAAGTTTTGTAACGAATGTTAGAATCGTCTGTTTAATACAACGCGTCGCCGAACACGCAATATGCTAGTAACAAAGAATGGTGGAGTGGGTGGACAAATTCCACCTCCCAAGATGTTGTGCCACTTTCTAATTCTAGCCACTAAAATGTTTTTCTGGGTGAGTTAACAAGTTTTTTCGGGTGAGTTTAAAATTTTTTCTCACCTCACCCACCCCACCCCAAAAAGGTTTGGATTGTTTTTAGGCTGAACTTTTATGGGTTGTTGGGCTCTGGATACATAAGTAGGAGGGGATCCGCCGTCGGGGAATCAAGGCGCCTGTTTTAAGGGGGTGGATGTACGTCGGAGGTGCCGAAGGTACACGATTTGTCGTCGTTAAACGGATGTCGTCGGAGTCCGGCGATCTATGTCGGGGGGGGATAATCGGGCGCCGAAATTTTATGTGTCGTCAATGCACGCAAAATACTAGTAACAAAACACACAAAAGGGTGGTGTAGGGCCTGCATGGCCCCCATCCTATGGTCCAAACCCCTTCTCAACATTTCATACTGCTTGTGACATGGCTAATCCAAGTGTTTTAAGAGTTTGTGCAATTTATTAAACTAAATCAGTATTACGGGATATATCCAAAAATCACCAAAAAGTCAACAATTGCAGTTGTGCTTCTAAACTGTTGGGCCTCTAAATTTGACATGGTATTGCACAATTGGCTTGATTTTTTAGGTGGGTAGTTAGGCTTTTTTGGTTGGGTTTCTGTTTGGATGCACTGAAGGCACACGTATTATCGGCTTGCACTAGGGGCGGATCGCTGGCGTTGGGGGCTTAATTTGTGCCGTGATAGAGACGGATCGCGGCGTCGAGGCCGCATATGCTTTGCCGCAAAGGCCGAAACGAAATCGTATTAAATGCGCACGGCAAATACTAGTAACAAAACACACAGAAGGGTGGTGTGGGGCCCGTAGGGCCCCCCATTCTATAGTCCAAACCCCTTATCAACATTTCATACTGCTTGTGACATGTCTAATCCAAGTGTTTTAAGGGTTTGTGTAATTTGTTAAACTAAATCAGTATTATGGGATAAATCCAAAAATCACCCAAAAGTCAACAATTGAAGCTGGGCTTATAAACTGTTGGGTCTCTAAATTTGACATGGTACTGCACAATTGGCTTGATTTTTTAGGTGGGCAGTTGGGCTTTTTTCGTCGGGTTTATGCTTGGATGCATGTCTGGGGCGCCAAAGGCGCTATGTACCTGTGTCGTACGACACGGGCAAATACTAGTTAGTTTATATAACAAAGAAATGTAAAGCAGGTTGACAAATTCCACCTCATAAGGTGATATGTGGTTGTGCCACCTTCTAACCATAGCCACTAAAATGTTTTTCTGGGGTGAGTTAACAAGTGTTTTTAGAGTGAGTTTAAAAGTTTTTCTCACCTCACCCACCCCACACAAAAAAGGCTTGGACTGTTTTTGGGATGAACCTTTATAGGTTATTGGGCTCTAGAAACATGAGTATGAGCTCATTTAAAAAAAAAATGGGGAGGCGGATGCGAGTCGGAAGCGCCGAAAGCGCGCGTATCTGTGTCGTACGACACGAGCAAATACTAATTCATTATAAGATAATGTGTGTTTCAGTTTTTACTCATAACAAGTCCAATGGTATGGACTGCTAAAGGCCATATAGCACCTCAAAAACCAAATAATCATTCCAATAGAACTGCTAAAAGGGTTCTAAATTTAGTTTGTGTCATATACCCAATTAAATTTGTCGCCCCTTGTTTAGCAGCGGACAGACAAACGACGCAATTTCTACCGTTCTTATATTAAATTTTTACGGATGTCAGAAATTGTGCCGTTCAATAAAATTGGACTTAAACTTGCAACTAATGGACTGACCACATACGTCTGTATGCCATTACCACTTCAAAATAAAAAACCACCATTGGAATGGTTTTTGTGCTTTGTGGCTGCCAAATTTGACACTCCTACCAAAAAGCCAAAAAAAACTAACGTGGCATCCTTTAACAGCTCCTTTTAGCAGGTTCCCATTGGACTTGCCATTATCTCCAGCGGTCTTAAGCTGTATTTTGACTATTTTCCCCTGTTGCTATATCTGAGGCGCTGTGCTGAACTTACAACTAAATTTGCATGCAGTGACAAGGAAAATTATATCAGCTAGAATTACGTGCAAATAGCTGCCATTTTATTGAAATGGTCATGCATCTACTAATTTGCAACAGATGTTAGCTTGGTTCTCATACTCTTAGTCTCTTACACACATCACCAGCTGAATATCTCATGAAATCCTTCGCACGGGGCATTTTAATTATATAGTAATCGTTTTTAAATTGATAAGCCTACGTCAAATGATCATATATTTGATTCCACACGCAATGTTTAGAAGTGAAAGGTTTTGGGTATATTCTATCAACATCAGATCATTCTCTCATAATTGTACAATTAACAAACTAATTTAATTAGTGTTTATAGTACTTAATGCCAATCATCATGCAGAGGAATAGAGGATATTTTTAGGCTGTGCTACCAAAATCCTGCTCAGAAGGATCAATGTCTGATAATTACTCTTTTTATTTTGGCTAGGTAAGCTGAGAAATTTTATTAACGTCTGATAATTACTCAGATGAGAATTAGGATCATAATCCTGCTTAGTTACTAACTTTCAATAGATCTTAGAGCAGGACCTATGTACCATCCAAAAAAAAAAGAGCGGGACCTATGAAGTTGACAAGGATTGTGTCTTCCCTGATAGGAATGTTTTGCCTATGGGAAATGTATAGATAGAGGCGGTTTTGCGACATACATCCCTACCAATGATATGCACACCTCGTGAAAACTTTGCTTCCATCCCTTTACGACAACAGAGTTATATCCCTTTGACGACTACAGAGTTTATCATTGTTTGCACCAATGTTTTTACTACTTATTAACCGCCAAGTCCACCAGTAACAGTTAAATAACACGAAGTCACGTGCGGCAAGGCTCCAAAACCATACTTTGAAGAGCATGCACCGCCAAGTTTCCTAGAAATGCATGCCACACATGAAAACCTTGTGTCAGTTGTGTGCGAGCACGGAGCACCTTTGTTGCGCAAATATATTCAATGCGCCCATACCGCTATACAATTCCCAAAAGTTACAGACGCATACACCTATCAAAATTACATTAACAATAAACAAGAAAATCGATTTAATGTGCTCTTGCCGTCACAGTGACAAAGATATGTAAGAGTACTCGATCGCCATGTAAAACTGTTTCGTCGACTTGGACCCCTGGTCCATGACATGGATTGAGTTCAGCCTTACTTTTGCGAAGTAGTCAATTGGGGGTGCAAATTATACAGTGTCCCCGCAGGCGTTTGCAAAAAAATACGGACCCGCCCATACTAGAAGACATTTATAACTACAATCATAACATATCTAACAATTATTTTGCAAACGTTAGGTAGATCTCAGACTCTCAGTCCTCCTCCTCCTCCTCCTCCTATATGACTACAAAGTAAGAAAATGACATTGTCGAATGAAAGTTTGTGATGTTTACGAGTTGAATGAAAAAAGGTAACCTCAAAAGAAAAAAGTGACAAATTAATGTTGGCTTTGTAGAGTAAGAGTGTAAAGCCGTCACTCTTTCTATAAACCCTAACCCGCCCACCACTTAACACACGTTATACTTTAAAGGTTGGAAAGAACATCCAAAATGTATACAATAATTGGGAACTTTTAACCTTTGAGACTTAGATAACCAAAATGTATACAATAATTGGTTACTTTGTACGTACTTTCCCATTGTCAAATAAGGACGCGAGAACGTAAAAATTAAGATTCCATTTGTAGGATAATTCAAGCAAATAAAGTTAAGAACCATTGCCTAGAATAGGTTTAGACTTTAGATTCTATAATAAGTCATTTACAAACTCTTTGATAAATTCCGAATTTACAATAGTACTCAACCTATCACTTAAGTAGAATTCAAAGAAAATTTGTTAGAGATGCATATATATGATAGATCGAGGGATTCTTTTTTTTTTTTTCAAAGAAAAGCCTTTTTATGTACTAATTAAGCATTATGTTAATATGTCAAAAACAGTGATCATGACATACCGTTGCCACCAAAGTAATTTCATTGCTTGCGCAATACGTGAAAGCTACCACTCTATGACTCTGTTTTTCCTTTTGTCCACCTAAGCAGCCATGTCAATATCTATACAGTAACATCACCATCCCCGCGTCCTTAATGCATATCCAAGCAATTAGGTGCTTTTGCTTTCGTCGTTGTAATCGACTTTACAAAACCAACCCGTATGGGTCTCATATATTTACACGAGTATTATCTGCTTACTGTATCCAAGCAATTATGTGTATAAATCAAACAATAAACATGACATTTCGTAGACCAGCATCATCACCTAGAGGCTACCATCAGTCCATCACCACATAGGTCCCCCAAACATAACCACAAGTGAAAATTCCATCGACGAGCCTACCTCGTACAAGTTCTGAACTCGGAATCTTCCGCTGCACAAGTCAGCCGTTGAGCCACTGGGCTCATCTTTTGAATACTATCTTTAAGTATAAGCATGTATTTGTCGTCTCTATTAATTGATTATTATTGTCTTCTTGTATTACAGATTTTAAGTTATTGAAGGGTAATTTATATTTTCTAAAAGGTATATATTTATACCTTACCGACCTTAGCAATTGATCGACCTGATTTCCAGAATGGTGGGCTCCAATTGACCTTTTTTAGACCCTTTTTTTTTGGTAAAACTTATTTTTGACCTATTTCAATGTTGTAGCGTCGCATGCAAGTAAAGACTCAGCTCCGCATACAATGTTTAGGGCCAATCAAGATATCCCATTTATATTGAAATCGTTATCTATCAGACACACATTTCTCTGTATGTGACAGAGATAGAATTGTCTCTGTTCTCATTATTGCTTATTTTCACAGCAATCACAGCAAAGAATGATACGTGGAATTAAAACAGTTTATAACTTATGATCTTGCATCTGTAGTCTATTTGTAAGACGTGGTTGTCTGAACTCTGAAGTCATCATTTCAATCTTTATTTCTCAAGTCTTGGAAAAGAAGTTTATGCTGTTTCAAGTTTCAACTGTCAGCTATTACCTGTTATTGGCTGCAGCGCAATGTCCCGCTCAAAGTCCATCTGGATTTAACAGTGATGCAGCCACATATCAAGGAATGCAGAATAGAGATTGTAATCATATATCAAGTGCAACATATGTACTTAAGCTAAAAACTTAAGTACTGTACTTTTATTGAACAATATGCATAGTTAATATGTGCAATAAATTAAGTGGAGGCCGACACAGCTTCTATGTTCATAGTCATTGCCCATTGGTCGCTCGTACCAACGTGACACAACAACAAAAGGAAAAAGAAATTCTGAGGAAGGAGGATCCTATTATATTCCGTATCTAGTACCAAACTAACTAAGCATGTGAATGAAAATAAAATCCACTATACTTGATTGTACATCGAAATCCCCTGCAAACGGAACATGCTAATGACTAGCTGAACCCTCGACTTGTCCATTCACCAAAGTAATACATCTGTGAGTTGTTAATTGGTTGTGACATGCTGATTGGATAGCCATCCACACTACCTTACAAGGATATCACTCTCCTTATTGAAAGCATGCAGAATTTGCAGCAATATATGCAGCAATATATGCAGCACAATGAGGGTGGTAAATCTAATTATTAGTCCTTTCTTTTTTGTTTTTAGTGATTTGTCATGTAGTTTTTGTTATTTGAAAACAATTAAACAATACTTGCTTGTAACTGATCAGGAATCAATCATTAGTTTTGTTATCTGTTAGAAGATGACAAACACCCTTCATTAATTTTACCATTCTTCAATATCCCTTTCTCTTTTATCTATCCTAAGAGTTAAGACATGCAGCATTGTTTCAGTGTCTCTGATAAATTTACTTGCTACTGGGATTTATATTAAATTGGAAGATCAGAGGACAATCCAATCATCTGAATTTCGAGATGATCCATTGTTGTAAGATTGATCTTCTTCTGCTAGCTTTTCCATCTTGCTTACTTTTAACCCTTTGATGAGGCAGATTAATAGAGCATGATTCTTGATACTCTTCATCACAGACAAGATTTCATGCATGTACAAGAAACTTGTGCGGCTCCCTTCTTTTCATTTCATTTCGGAGCTAATTACATTATTTAATTTATGCTTAAAATCTACTTTTGAATGAGAAAGTAAGGGAAGATCTAGCGAAAACTTTCCAAGTGTATCACTTACATATAACTAGAAGTTTACCATTTTTATATAATCTAAAGTCTACACATCCATAAACCATTTCGGGAAAGGGACATAGCACACAAGTGTGTGTATCCTTGATTGCATGAAGGATACTACAAGCATGTCTTGTCTGTCTTTTTACCTATAAAGACGGGGATTTTTTTTTTCAATGGGACCAAAACATAAAATGGCAAAAAAAAAAATGGTAAATTTATACGTCTTTTTTCGCCAAGACCATTTTATTTGAAAACGGTTCAGTTAAGAGCTGTGTGCAATATGTATTCACGGTCAAGTTTTAGAAAATAAATAGGAAAATTACCTCATGTATCATTAGCTAAGCAAATGATTACTCCGAAAACAGCTACACCAACATTTCCAAGATAAACGCCGTTCACGGTTCACTGATTACATACAAGTTGCGCACGCTATTGCTAAATAATTCAAACATAATATCCTTTTAACATTATCTTTAATATTTTGTGCCATAATTTTTATGAACCTGGAACATATTAGTGAAACTAACTTTCTCATATTGTTTTTCCAAATAAGCTGTATCGCTGGCTATGACTTACATTAATTTGTAAACGGGTATTAATACATTAAATATGATAAATCATGTAGTATTTTGGAGGTTTCTATTAAATGACTTGGATTTTGCTAATATATAGCAACAAAATCCAATCTATATGGGACCTAACCAAGATTTCTTGTAACAATGGATTTTCTTGAAGCCTCCCTCGTCACACAAGCTTTAGCTCCTAGAATATTGGCTGAGATTATGACTTGTAAGGAACTTATCACAGCCTAACTGTCTCTATATTATATCTTCTCCTCAAAGAAAAGAATCTAAGTTTTTGTAGAGCTATCTACTAGCAAACTCCCACCTCCTAAATAAACTTCTTTTGAATCCTGCAGATTCAAAAGCACACATTCTATTTGTAAGAACCTACCATATACTTCTTTGAAAAGGAATAAATGAGTTTAAGAGATATAGAAGCCACGCTCCCTCCAGGGTTTAGGTTTTTCCCTAGTGATGAAGAGTTGGTATGTCATTATCTTTACAAAAAGATTGCTAATGAGAAAATCTCAGATGGAACAATGGTGGAGGTAAATTTGCACATATGTGAGCCATGGCAACTACCAGGTGTGTGCCTCGATCTGCTTATATGATTAATAGTCTTCATGATTTGTTCCTCAGCCACTTCTTCTCTCTTTATCTCTATCAATTTCAACTTTCGTTTTAAGGTCTGCATGGATGATGCATTTTAAGTTGTGTGGTGCTTTTTTTTTTGGCTTGGCAAGTTAAAAGTTGTGCATGTGTGCTTCACCAGTGATTATATCGCCATGAAAATTGTGTATAAACTGATACAAGAAACACTTCAGCTAGTTTAACAAGCATCCAATTAAGGGATGTGTAACAAATGAGCTAGTTTTCTCTAACTATTGGATGTAGAATTCCTGCTTCAAATCAAATTTTATGTAGATAGATGCAGATATACAAAAAGTAGATGTTATTGACTTCTAAGTGAGTGTGTCTGCTCTGCTGTGAACACAGATAATATGTATGGCCTTCATATATAGCTATGTTCTGCTAAAAGCTTAAAAGGTGTTCTTTCCTTGTACCACAAAGGGAACCCGTTCGTTCCTACGGCCTTCTTTGAGATTAGGCACACACTAAGCGACAAACGCAGCCAATGATATCCAAATGCCAGCGATTGTGAGCAAAATAAAGGGCCCGCAATGCACGAGTACTGTGGGGTTGAGTAGACAGATTAATAGTAAAACAATGGACTTCAGGTGCCCACATATAATCAATTAATGAACCCTATCCTAGCTCGTTATCAGCCTCTCAGAACATCGTATGCATGAAGTGTCGAAATGGTGAGCAATCCAATAAATCATACAATTTGGACTGCTCATGAACAAAGTAATGATACAAAAGTGGCCCACATCACATGTATAGAAAGCATAGGACATTAAGGATGACTGTACTGAATGCTAGTGAGGAATTTCTCTCTCTCTCGCTCTCTCTCACCTCAGCTCCCTCTGTGTGTGTGTGCGGGCTCTTTTCAGTGTCTAAAACTAGTGAACTTAAGCTGCAAAAATATGTCATTAAATATATAAGGATGCATGAACAGCTTAGAGGGTTATAGTTAGGGACCATAACGTTAATTAACCTATAACAATGGAATTTGAAGGAGGCTATTGTGGAGCTATATATATATAGATGACATATAAACCTGAGCATCAAGTTGGAAACACTCTTTGGTCTCTGTAACTGTTTAACGTACAGGTAAATGTTTGCCTGATATATGGTGTCCTCCTACAAAGCAGCTAATAATAAGAGCTAGATTTTCATATATATATATTAGCATAACCCGGCTCCTAAAAGAACTTTAAATAAAGACCAAATGTAAAACAACTCACAAGTTTATCTACAAAATGATTTAAAATCTAATCTTTTGTACATATGATCTATTAACCATAAAGAACATCTCTACAAAAATTTAACTCGTTTGATATCTTCTAACTTAAATAAAAATTGTTGTCAACTTTTGAAAAAATATATAACGTTTCAGAAATGTCTAGTTTTTGCAATCATCTTTTGCCAATGTTAAAAATTGTCAAACGAGTTAAATTTTTGTAGAGATGTTATTTACGGTTAGTAGATCATATGCACAAAAAATTAGGTTTTAAATAATTTTGTAGGTGAAGTTGTGGATTGTTTTACATTTGGTCATTTTAGGAGCCGAACTATATATATTAACTTTTCTATGGTTTATTCTACGGAGTTCACACTCTAGCTATGTGACAAGTCTTTCCATATTGTCAGTAACACGACTTTCTTTTTCCTCTTGGGTCCATTGATGATGAATTTTACTATTCCCAGGTGAGCTTACATCGTTAAGGCATCTCTAATGGGGGGTGTAAACCGTATAGAGTGGAAATTTTACACTCCAAATGTCAAAAAACTCTTTTCAATGGGGGTGTTATACCATAGGTAATATAATATTAGTTAATAGAGAGGGTGGGAAATTCCCCCTCTCGCTATCAACTAATAAAAAGCCCGGGCGACACTAGAACAGACGTTTGAGTTAAAAAAATTTGGACGTCACTTGGAGTGTCGTCCCTATCTATTTCTAAAGTCACAATTTGAAAATTTTAAACTCGGACAACACTTGAAGTGACGTCCCACTTTAAAGAGGGACGTCACTTGAAGTGTCATCCGAGTTTAAAATTAAACTTTTTTACACTTCTCTGTTGAGAACAATAGAGAGTGGATATTTATGGACTCTACAATAATTTACAATTGGAGTTGTAAAATCCTAATGGCACCTAGGCGGCGCCTATGTGGTGTAATTTTACACCCGCCATTGGAGATACCCTTAGCCACTGAATTTGAGCAATTTTATCCTGACCTAACCGAAAATTTGAATACTTAAATAAGTTGTAACTCGTAACTACTGTTGGAAAAGAAGAGATTTAGAAACCTGACATATTCATGTTTAGAGGTTAAGTAGTAGAAGCAGCTGAGGGTGTTAAGATATACTATTAGGACTGATGACATATTGCTAAAAGACTACAAAGTTATCTTGATCGAAATAATTCAACTAAGCAAATCTAGTAAGAAATGAGAAGTTTACCTGTAATTAAGTTGGTGCCTCCTAAGCTAGATGATTAAATTGCTAATGTCGATAATATAGGAGTCAAAGACGACTGTTTGATCAATCGCATGAATGTGTGGCCAGCATTGCCCATTGCTGCAGCTATGAAACAAAAAACCTTGTAATGTCAGATATTTTGAAGGGGTCAAATTCAAAATTTCATATCATATGCCTTTATTCCAGTTACAGTGCATAGGTTGTGTTTCAGTTGCTTTATCTTGGTACCAAAAGCACATTGTTCGTCTCTCTCAAGGCTCCAGCTGGACTAAGTAAATCTAATAGATAAACATACAACATGGTTGTAACTTGTAAGCTAATGTAGGAAAACATATCCTCAATAACAGCTGTTGTTTGTTCTAACTGTGAAAATATTGTAATGGTAATATGAAATAGTATTTCCAAGGTGACTGCATGCCTATAATCTTCAACTGAGGTTTCTATATATGGTTTAGATGTGGCTAAGCTAGGTGACAATGAATGGTACTTCTTCAACTTCCGGGATCGTAAATATGCAACGGGTTTTCGTTCAAATCGAACCACGATATCTGGATTCTGGAAAGCAACTGGAAAAGATCGGCTAATATATGATCCATCCACCAATGCGGTAGTTGGGATGCGAAAGACATTAGTTTTCTACTTTGGTAGAGCTCCAAATGGGATCAAGACTGGTTGGGTCATGCACGAATTCCGCCTTGAGAATCTGCATATGCCTCCCAAGGTATGATTTTCCGTTGTTTCTTTTCCGTTTTTCTATTTATACATCAAACACTGCACAAGAGATACCAAGCAGTGTGCTATGTTTGTAAATGCACATTGGGATTTTGCTTTTCTACTTTCTAATATGAATGTATACATTGACAGGAAGAATGGGTGCTATGTAGAGTCTTTCACAAAGGCAAGGAAGAACTCACCTCCAAAAAGTGTCTAGAATATGACATTGACGACGCAATAATAGGTACCTCATCTCCAAATTATTCTTCGTCTCCTCCTGTGGACAAATTCATGCCAGCTGGATCTCAGCAGATCAACTCCGTCCCACAATGCTCATACTATCATAGCAACAATCCAAGCACCATGCTGAATTTAACAGCATTGAACCCCACTTTTATTGAGCTTCCTAGGGAGGAATGTGATGCACTTAGTAATGAGAATAGATCGGAAACTGGAGATGAATTTCTGTATGATATGATACTAGAAAATGGCGTGCTAGGGATGACTGGATCTTCAAGTTTCGAAGAAATGACGTTTGAAGATGATGACCGTTTGATGTTTCTCTAGACTATGCGCGCTCCACGAAAGCTCTCATTTGTTGATTTATATGTGTATAAAATGTTACTTGGCTTCGATTGATGTATACTGTATTACACTTAATTAGGAGTTTTGCACGTTTGTATGTCCAGTTACTAATTGTATTCTTCTTAATTAGTTAAAGAAATGTTATATTGTATGTAGAGAAACGAAGAAATTAAGTTCATATTTGACTTGTTAGATGATTGTGTCGGCAGACACCACACCTTTAGTTAATATCTACTTCGTAGAGAATTAACTTGAGACTCAAAGAGGGTACGTAGCCAAACTGAAAACCAATGTGCAGATTTGACCATCTATAAAAGTTATTGTGTACATAATCCTAATGCGGCAATTCAATGGTGAAAAACGCATGCACCATCGCGCGTCTTAGCTTAAGTGCGGATACTGACATCATAGAATTTCAAAGCACATGAATATATATCCTCCTCGTCTGTCTACAATAAGCAGCCAACAAAATCGACAACAAGGGAACATGCTATTTGTTTGAGAAGCGGTCGTTTGTGGACCAACAAATAATACACCAAAGTGAACAAGAAAATCACAGCAGAAGCTACAATCTTGCATCCAAAAAGTAGGACGTACAGTAAAACCAACCAACAATGCTGATTTTTAATAATGAGAAAAAGACTACCTGTTTTGACAGCATTCGATCTGGATCAATTATATTCATGTGCAATTCTTCTTTTCTGAACAAAGAGAACCGATATATACATAACTTCGGCAATATGATTGCTCCATACCTAATAGATTAATCTGCTATTGCCGAAGAAGATAATTGGTGAGAGTCCGTCAATGATGAGATTGAATCCTAGTTGTTAGGCCATATATTATTTGCTCAAGAGTGCCAACTTCAGAGCTTGGTCTAGAGGCTAGAATTCGAAGTCTTTGAGTATGGTAATTAAAGGCTTTGGTAAGACTGTAAGAGAACGTACATGGCATGAAATTCAGTAACCCTGGTGTTCGAATTTTTCTTCAAGAATCACCTATTGTTATCGTTTGAGATATCGAAGAGTTAGAAAATAGTTTGCAGCTTACCAAACAGGCCTATTAGCTCAGTTGGTTAGAGCGTCGTGCTAATAACGCGAAGGTCGCAGGTTCGAGACCTGCATAGGCCATGTTTCTGTACTTCTGGGGTTGCTATATAGGCACCCAAACACACCAAATTACCATTTTAAATTTGGTTGGTATGATAAATTTAGTATAATTTGTGACATTGTCTAGCAATTGCCAAAATAAGTTCAGGGAAACAAACAATACAATTTATATCGTCGTCCTTGTTTTAAATTGTAACGGACGACAAATAGTTGTGTTGTTTATATTGTACTAGTCATTTGGCCCGGCCTATGGGCGGACTTGCTACATAGATAGCTAATGACTCAAAAAGCTTAAAGTTTACTTGAATAAATAATATATGTATATTGATAGCTAATGATTCATTGCATGCTTTGTTTGAAGAGTTTATGTTTTTCTATTTTTTTTAAGAGATTGCAAGCTCTCAAACCTTGATCTAGCACGTGTAATGCGTACATTTTTTATGGTTGATGCATCAGCAACAACGAAAGACAAATCGATGTTAATTTCAAATCTAGATGAATATCATGATATAGGTGACAATGAATGTTTGTTTGTACACCATATTGCACCATTTGCAATATTGAAGTATTGAGACAAATAATAGTTATCACAACAAAAATGTAATTTCTTTAGATTCTCAAGTCAATTTGATCATTCAGGTTACTTGTTTTGGAGATTGACATTTGCTCCATCAATTCCTTGTACTTATGACTACTTTAGGAAACTGTTATACATGACAACTAAATTCTATAGTCTTTCGAAGTAGATGCAACTTTAAGAGCTTGTCCTTGAGGCATTTATTTTCGAGACTGGGTTGGGCTAAGATAAGTCACATTTGCACCACACAAATGTTTGTCATCTTAATGTAATTGTAGTTGTGATATTATTCTCTAGTCACTCGGAATAGTATGTTGTTGTGAAAACTACCGCTTGTTTTCAAGTCATTTATCTATGGGTTTTCTTTAAAATTAGAGTTAGAGGCCGTTTGGTTTTTAGCCTCTAAAATGCAATGTGCCTCTCATTTTATTATCTTTAATTACGATCAAATACATTGGTTAATTTCGAAAGCAACCTTGATTTTATAAAAAGCTTAAAAATCAGAAACATGTCATAGTTTGTTTTTAAATAAGTTTTGTAATTTAAAATTCGATTAGTGAAAAAAACATTTTTTGAAAAATAAATGTTTTGGTTTCTATTTATAAAAACATAGTTTTTCATTATGGACCAAAATTTGGTTTTTATATCGAGAAACATAGTCATTTTATAAAATAGTTTTTAAGAAAAATCAAATATAAATGTTTATTGCCCTCTCCTACCTCATAAAAATGCCTTTGAATGCAAAGCTCTAAATGTTGTAAACATGCTTGTTTTGTTTATGTCAATTGAACCTCTTAGTTTCTATTTAAAAACAATAGGTTTTCATCCAAAAATGTATGATAACTAAAGAAAAAATTACACAATGGGATGTAACTAAATAAAATAAACAAAACAAAAAATAATTAACCTACTGATTTATAAAAAAAGGTACTATAAAATAATATAAACTATTATTTTTGAAAAAAATAAATGTTTTGGTAAAAAAAAAGATGAAGAAACAAAGTGCAAGGTTAAGATAAACAAAGTGCAAAGTTAAAAGAAAGGCACCGGAGCGTTAATAGCGTGAAAAGGATATTACCTTTTTTTCAAAAAAAACAACCAAATATGTTTATTGAAAAATTGTTTTTAGAAATGAAAAAATGTTTTTAAGAGATGTTACTTCAAAATTCTACAATTGACAATGAAATCATATTCACCTAAGTGGCCTAAAATGAGGGTTAAAATCCGTTAATCATAGCGTGAAAATAAATTTTAAAAATGGGACTTACTTCAAAAATTATAATATATTCACAAGTGTAATCAATGTCTACCTTTTATGACATAACTATAAATCTCAAGCCAAACAAAAATATTGACCAAATTGGTATAAATCTTAACACACACGATTATGCAATAAGAAATTAAGTTTATAACAGAGTCTAGGGAACAACATGAATTTACGAATTTCTTTTTTAGGAGGAGAAAGTATCAAAAGCTAAAAGAGAACAAAGTGATCGACATAGGTAGTTGAAGAATATTTCAATTCAACAGGAATGTATATGCAATATTAGTATAATGATACCACTTTGTAACACCCCAAATCTCATGCAATTATATACCTAAGATACGTGACTTTTCTAGTAAAATTTCGACAAAGTCTCATTTGTATATTTGACATTTCATAAATATAAATCTGTCATAACCTAAAAATTTAATAAGAATACATCCAAACCAAATATAAAACCTCGTACATCAGTCGTAAATTCAACTACTAAAAAATATATTGATCCGTAGAACCAGCTACTTAACCATCTCGACCAATACCAGTTAAGTCAAGTAACCAATCCTCAAATAAGAAGAAAACTATAAATATACAAACATCCCAGAAACCCTCATACACAACTTATACAATGCAACTAACATACATACATCTCCACGTTATAGATACATTCAAATCTCACCGGGAAAAAAAATCACATCACATATTACAGATTGAGTTGAGCACAAATTACACTTGATCTCACTCACTAACTCACAATTTTACTATTAAGATTGTGCTAACAGTATCTGTATATATTACTCTATAAATCAATTTCAAAGAGAAAGTAGATTTTCAGGTAGCAACGGCAGTACCAGCCCCAAGACCAACACTACTTCCAATGCCAATTCCAATACCTCCATCGCCAATGGCAATGTGAGAGGTATAATAGTCCAGTGAATATATTTGATAATAGTATACCAAAGTACCGAAATCAGAACCAGCGACTATCAAAATTAAAACAGACGACTCCTAAACATACGTAATAAATGCATAATTTTAGACTGTAAGATGAAAACAATATATGCACTAAGTAGCAGTCAAAGGTGTAACATATATCAATTTATTAATTGTGCCTATATTGCTAGCAACATAGCTATCGAGGATCGGGAACAAATGCAACAAAATATAAGTTACTTGGTCAAGCGGGTTGATCTACAAATCGTGTAAAGCATAATAACTGTTTATATGTATTTGTGGATCATATAAAGAGTGTTTAGTTTTATCAAATTGTGTGCAAATTTGAATAATATAAATGGAATCTTAACTTACGCATGAATCAATGATTTTTCCATTCATGCCATCCACCTATTTGAAAAAATGTATATTAATAAGACCTCAAACTCGGTGAATATTAGGAGTAGATAATTCAACAAAATCATAGCACCTGCTCTGCCCCAAGAGCATCAAACATCACATGAACAAAAACAAATACTAAAACGGTGCATATCTAATAAGCAGAGGGATTATCTAATGGACCCCAATCCTGTTTTGCGTCCTTATAAAAAATCAGACACTTAAATCTCTATGCAAAAACACTCTAAATTAGAAACATGTTTTCACTTCTTGACATATAAAAGAATATGTAAAAACTTGCAAGGGATTCAACTATACGTAAGCCACTTGCAAGGGTTGTAATTACCCTAGTGCAACTCAGCAAACTCTTATTTCTAGCTAGATAAACATAGTAGTATTTTTTTTTTTTTTTTAACAGTATAGTAGTAGGAACCATTTTTTTTTTTGATTTGCTGGTAATGCCTTTCTCCTTGTCACCCCTTTTAAATGAGATCCGACCCTAAGCCCTATAAAGCCCTCACAACTAAAGCCCTTTTAGGATGCTTTGGGTTTGACTTTCACTATAAATACACATACTATAATTGTCCAACTCTTTGTTAAATATTTTCAATTAAAATCATCAAAAACTTGTCAGGTTTTAATAAAAATAAGACTTTATTCCTTTGATTGGTAAGCTTATTATTCTTTTTTTTCTCACTTTGATTCTTATAAATTATATTTTTATTCAGTAATCTAAAACTAACCATTCTTAATTCTTAAATAAAACCAAAAACAACCTTTGTAAAATGACCAATGAAAATAGGGCCTTTCCAAACTTACCAATCACTTTTAAATTAGAAAAAGGTAATATTATATTTGTTGGATCTATTATAGAAATAATTTATGATATTACAAATAGTTTAACATAGAGACCAAAACATTTGTTTCTTCTTTACATATATTACTTCTTCCTTTAAAAATGATAATATAATTATTTGTCATCTAGTTAAATGCCAAAGATTGATGTTGCAAATTCGAACTATTAACGATATGTTTTAAATTTATTTCTCCTTGTCACCCTAGTTGGACTTTGAGTTTGTAGATTATGTACGTAATATAAATGAGTTTTAAAACGAGTAGTAAAAAAAAAATGTAATCTCCAACTTTGGAAAGGGTGTGCATTGCTTATAGATTGGTTCTATACCAACAATGAGAAGCAAATAAATTAAACCCAAAAGCATTAGCTCTTAACGAAAAACTATACCACAATCTTGTAAATTAAACCCATATTAGAACTAAATCCGGTTTGGACTATTAGAACTTCCCCTGGACTGTGGTGGAGAAGGGAGATACCCTTATAGAGTATGAAATTCTATGTACTGATGTGATCAATAGTTTATATTAACTATAAACATTTTATTTTTTATGGTAAAGCTTCACTCCTTTGGTTAAATAAAAACTTGACCTAATAGATTGACTAAACACTCAAAATTGAAATTGATATAAGTGTTAGAAATTGATTGAAGGTAAGAGAAGAAGAAGGAACAAACCGTGAGTTTGTAGATTGAAAACCACGATTGGCGACGGTTATTTTCTCTGTTGATTTAGTTCCATTGATTATTTTATCACCGTTCAACTAATCCAATACCAAGCCAATCTTGAAATACAAAGACGTTCTTAATCAGTACCAAACACCAATATATATTGTTTCAACCATATCACAAACATAATTTTCAAGGGGGAAAAAAATCAATTCAACAGGATTGTTTATGCGAGATGGTATAATTACTAAGAAATTACACGGGAGATTTAGAATTATATCTCAACTGAAATAATCTGAAGAGTTAAGATTTTACCTGATTCCCCAATGTTCATCTATAAACTCACAGCTGTATACTCGACCATGGTCATCAATTGTTGCATCACTGTTTATGCTTCTTCTTTTCAGTTGTTTTTAGGTGACAACTTCGATCTGTACCCATCCTAAAAAATAAGAAGACATTGATGACAAAAGCATGAAAAATGCATTTACTGGTAAAAAACAATAAAAGTTGCAGTAAGATAGTATCCATTCATATTACTTCTCAAAATAACGATGTAAGTTGTGTCACTGAGGGTCTTTGCACCGGTTCCCAAAACGGACAACTTCACCTGAAAATATTTTCAACTCTTCCCTGTTTATATGTAATGCAAAGAAGAAATTGAATCTTTTAGAAAAGGTAAGGAAAATATAGATAATTATACAACTGGACTCACACAAAAAGAAAAGAAAATGAAATGAAAATTTTCTAATACACACCTCTTGTCAGCAGCAGCAATCCTTAGGAGATCTTCCATATCTTTCGATACCAAGCACTGAACTCCTTCTGATGGAAGCACCACTTCTTTCAAATGTTCTATGTTCTCCTTTGAAAGTGATTGCATATATAAGAGTAGCACCTTTAACAATTGTGTTGGCAACCTCAAAAGCCAATATTGATATTATGTTTCCTTTTGTTAAGTTGCCGCCCCTGGGACAAATCCACTACTAAGGTTCAAATTTGTCATGCTACTACCAAGGGTGTCTAGAACCTCTATTGCTTTCCCAAGCCTAGCAGTGCCAGCTTTGCCTAAAAGCACACTCATTTCTTAAACCTGAGGTACAATAGGAAACTATTTAGCATTGGAGAAAGAAACATCGTGTAGAAGACAAACTGACAACACACAGGACCTAAATCACCAAAAGGATTAGATATTGTCATGCTGAAGTAAGTTCTCACTAATTAACAACAGCATAAAAACTAAGATTTCCTATTGACCTTTTATATGATTATATTTATAATCACAATTTGCATCCATCACTAAACAAACATGCTTGGCACAATTTTCGGTTGCAAATGAGCTTTGATGTAGTCATCCACACATACTATTTTTACAAAATTTTGCCTAAGAATATTTGAAACAACGTAACCTTCTTTATTACCCTTGGAAGAAATGCTACTGTAGTTCAGCCCAACATTTCAATTTAAAGCCTTAAAGGAGATGAGAAGCTTGAGATGATGCCATTTGGGATCTTAATGTGTTCTCGAACTACTATTTGCACTCCTCAAACAGGTCAATTGAGCCATATTAGCATTTCCGCCATCTTAAGAAAAAGGACCATCCCTTAGGTCCAATCTACTAAAATCATCACTTCAGACTAGGGACTGTTTATCACACATCACTGATACACCCACTCTTCTATGATCAAGGCGGCTTTTGACACCATCCCCCCTCGCAAGAACAGTAGGATCGAAAAAAGTATTAATCCCCATCATTGCATTTTACGATGGTAATTTATGAATATACGAATATTGCAATACTAATGACTTAATAGTAATACATTATATTTTATATGACGTAAGCTATGGATTCTAAAAGTGTCTTTTAATTTTCTACGGAAGCACATATTTTTTGGCAACGATTCCCTGCGAAAAACTTTCCCCTAGACTCAAAATTGTGCCATGAACCAATGAGAGATGGGAAACCCCTTATATATCCACCCTAAAGAAAAATTTCCATACTATCAAACATTCCATAAGGAAGACGGAACACACAATTTTCTCATGCCATACGTAGATTTCAGTCCTCAAGCCAAAGATAATATTATCAATATACAAATATTGCAGTACTAATGACTTAATAGTAATACATTATATTTGATATGACGTAAGCTATGGATTCTAAAATTGTCTTTTAATTTTCTACGGAAGCACATATTTTTTGGCAATGATTCCCTACGAAAAACTTTCCCCTAAACTCAAAATTGTGCCATGAACCAATGAGAGATGGGAAACCACTTATATATCCACCCTAAAGAAAAAAAATCATACTATCGAACATTCCATAAGGAAGACGGAACACACGATTTTCTCATGCCATACGTAGATTTCAGTCCTCAAGTCAAAGATAATAAAAAGGTGAGTCCATACTTCTTACCAATATCACAAATTTATTAATTCAACTCTAATTCATACCCAAAACCAATATTTTGGTTATTGATTTCCTGCACCAAACTGAACCAAATGCCATTACAAAAAAACCACGCTAAATCCAAAAACAATAAACTCAATCAAAAACCCAATTTACCACCAATAAAAAATACCCGTTGTTCGAGAGAGAAGGGGGATACAGAAGAGAGAGAAAAGAAAAACAATTGACATGGACTTCAAATTTATCTTGTGGATCTGAAACTTTATCATCGTTGAACAGCTTTGCAAATCCTAAAATCTCCTCATTTGAAACACGGGCTCCTTTCCTGACCATAAACAGAATGTGTGCTTATATGTGAGATCATCATCAATGAATAGATTAATCAACCCCTTTAATAACCATGCCCGAAATCAAAATACAATGAAATCAATACTTTGCTTAAAAAGTCATCCAGATCTTCAGCAGTCTTCTTAATTTCTCTAGAACTATATATTGAACTTGGAATATTCCTTAACCCAAACGTAAATATAGGATCGCTACAAAAACATAAATGTTTATAAGAAAAAGGAAACCTACAAGATCCTGATGATGTATGGCGTAGATATTGTCGACCTCCTCGATAAGGCAATAATCAATCAGTTCGATCATCCATAATCTTCTTCCTCAAATAGTGGTCAACCAACATTCCCTCTGATGGGCAAAATGAATATCCCAGCCCAAATAACTTTTTCATTTCTTCCTGCATGCACCATCCAAAACAGAGTTTTAAACGTCTCTATCTCAACACTTCAAAAATAATAAAATGCAAATTGAGCACCATGACACAATCTATGTCAACCTAGACATTGTATCTTCTTGGACTGCAAACAACAATTTCATAGCTAAAAAGGTGAGCTTAACTATGTATGAGAACTTAAGACAACCTTCGAGAACTGTGGATGTGGATCATCTCAATGCACTTGTTCTCGACTATTGGACTGGAATCACATCGAACACGGTTGCACTGCCTATGAAGTGAGAAGTTCTTGTGTTCTAATGTATTTTGTGAGCTTATAGAAACTTTCTAATTTTTATCGTCCAAGTCAATACCTCTCCTCCACCCTCTCCCCTTGAAGTGAAACAGAACCCAAGGCTTAGACAACTCGAATTGGGAATAACACCTAGGGCTAGGATACATTTGACACATAATGGTTTTACCCAAACTGGGATGAAATGAGAATCTTAAGGTACCTCATTAGTATTAAAGATAGTGAGTGAGTAAAGTTCAAGGAAGAACTCCCACCTGAGAATAACATTATCTATGATTAAAGTATCCATTTGCAAGGAAATAAGAGATTTCCAAGCGATAAGATCAACGACATCTTTAGCATGCGAACAAACAAAATTATGAGTTTCATGGTTACTAGACTCAAGAACTCCACCAAAAGATTTAAAAAGGAAAGTTACATACATTGACCTCATTGTTGCGAACACAACTCTTTAGATTAGATGTGATTTTCTCCAAAAATTCATCTTTTGTAGCAATTTCATTGTCAAGCTATTTGAAAATGCTCCCATATCTGGAGTTTAGGTCCTCCAAATATCGCTCCAAAATAACTAAGTTCAAATCGAGAGATCGAACTTTCTGCATCAATATTTTGAGAATAGTATCCTGGCGACCTCGGTCGGTTGGGAGAGTGTTTCTAGAACTGCATCGGGGGCATTATTTTTGAAACTTCATATTTCACATGAGACTTCTCGGTGAAGAATCATCATCGATTTTTAAACACAAAGTCTTGAAATAATTCATCGTCAACAATTGTCTCTCGGGTCGACTAACTTTGGGCGCGTTGCTTCAACTTTTGGTTCCTCGGACATAAATGGATGATCTTGATCCAAATCAAATCTTATAGCATTCTCTCAACAACATCCACTCCATATACTTCAACCTAACTTCGATTAATGAAGAGAATTATGCCCATAATGGCTCAAAGAAATTCAGTTTCAAATATCTCACCCATTTTGGATCCTCGAAGTATAAATCTCATGCGTGCTTTACATTCCCACCGTGAAATTTCCGAGACAAACCCACTGCCTTTGGGTAAACTAAACTTCCTAATAACTCGAAAGCCTTCAAGTTGGATGAGTGATGCTCAAAGTTTGCTATTTCAATTGTATCTACTAAAGTTTCGTCCGAGAGTTCAATGATTACAAACTTTTTCTCAGTGGAACAGGGATTCTGGAGGTACTCATCCTTGTCTTTGCCTAATACATTGGAGGCACCCTTCGCTTCTTTGTTAAAAGCTAAGACCTTTGCTACTTTTGAGGCTGAAGCATAATTGTGTTCTTCTCCACCAGTTTTCAAGAGAGAGGTTTTTCTTTTGTGCTTTTTGTTTTTAGTTTTTTTTTTATGAACAATTGAAAAGGGCGTGGATTTGTATTTTTTATCTAAGGGTGACGTGTCTCTATTAGAATAAAAAGGAGACTAACGTGTTGTACTGAGAGCATTCTCAACTACTCAATATTCATGATTTTTGATATATGCCTTAACGACTTTAAATGTACATTTTAATGGACAGAGATTAAAAATTGTGTCATCGATATTGATTTAGCACCTTGAAATATTAAACCCATTGAAACAATTTCCAAGCTTTTGAAATGCCAAGTTTATCTTGCCAAATTAAAAGGGCCAAATGATATGGCACCCTTTTAGCATGTCCACTGGACTTGCCAGTTGAATTTTACACCAAGCAAAACTAAAAGCGAGAGTATGGAATCATAACTTCAAAAGAGTACTAATCTTCATAAACTAGATAACTAACCCTCTTCAATTTTCTCAAAATCTCAATCAATTTCTCCTTTAATACATTAAAATCTCATCTTCCAAACTTTAAAATTCAACTAATTTGTACACCTAATATATTGGGTTCACACACCTCTAAATTCTGAAGTCTGAACCAACTAAATAACACCCATCAGATCTTCTCATATATATATATATCAGAAAACAGTCAGAGAGAGAAAAACTTTATAAGGTACCAATATTACCCCTCATCATGAATCCCAATGTTAGATTTTTTGTACCATTTATCTTTGTCCTTTTTTGGAATAATCCAAATTTAATTCCAACTGATCTTCAACCTTGCCTTCAATTTGCCTAGTCAAAAAAACTTAAAAATTTTAAATTTTAATTTCTATTTTATACCAATAATAAAAACTAGGGTTTTCTTGATTGTTCAGTTTCCTTGATAAACAAAAAAAAAAAAAAAACTTGTATTTTTTATGAGAGAGAAGATAAAAAGAAAAGTGGACCAGAGGTGGTTTTTCTAAAGGTGACCCAGAAAAACCACTGTTGTGATTGTATTGAAATCTGGTTTTAGGGTTAGATCTATTGAAAGGAAACTAGATCTGCGAGATTTATTGATTATTAGGGTTCTAAAATTGGTCAAAATTAGGGTTTTGTAATTTCATGCGGTTTGAGTTACTTTTGGTCAAAGTAAGCATTTGGACTCTTCAATTTAGATACTTTGTAAGTTCTGAATTTTTTTTATTTTTTTTTGTAATTTTTTAAGTGTTTGTAAATTTTGATCATGAATTTACTTACTATATAAAATGGAGTTGACATGAATGGGTTGAATATTTTTTCATATCGATGAATAATTGAGAATCAGATAATCTAAAATTAATCAGATATCTTCATGATAATCAGGTATTGGATTGATTGATTAATTCAAAATATTAAAATTTATGAAAACAAATACGCAACTTCGGTGTGTATATTCTCTGAATTATGAGAATTAGGTTGTCAGGATAGCTGATCAGCATAATGAGACGATCTTTTAATCAATTGTAACTTGGGTAATACAATTATCTGTGCTACTTAGGACTTGAGGTTTTTGCAAATATATCTTAGACTTGTATGATGCCTGAATAGCTCGTGGAAATTCACTCATTGTATTTAGTTACCTGTTTTATTATGGTGTATGATTGAGCACAAATTGACTAGTCTAAATCGTGTATTCTTACTTGTACTCTCATATTTTTGTTGTTGAAATGCTTCAAGATTGCAGAACTATGTCGTTTCATGTTTGTGTGTGACTCGTTGGTTTGTACATGTCAGGAAAGATAATACATTGAAGAGTAGATTTTTCAGTAGATAGATAACAATAATTTGCATTTTATTATGAGCAGAGATGATTTAGAGTATGCATGTGATTATTATATATTTTTTGCACATCCTTTTAACAATCAACTGGTCCAGAATTGGCCATGAAATTTTATCTCATATTGTCCATGTCTTCTTTAGGCATATGCTGATGAACACTCATCACGTCAACCACAAGGATAGGAAACCATAAGAAATTGTATATATTGAGTTTAATGAAAGATTGAGATAGTTGTAGATGTGAGAAAAGGAAAGAGAATTAGTAGAAGAATTAAGAATAGGAAATAGTGTTCTTGAGTCGCTATATTTAAGCATAAAATTGTAAGAAATAGGAAGAACGTTGGCTTCTACACTCCAAAAGGTGTTTAGCATTGACTCCTAGAGTGGAGCATAAGGTTGTGTTGTCATTCAGTCGCTTATGTGTGCGTGTGTTTCTGCTGATTATTATTCATTTGCTTAACCCGCTATTTTATAGTTATTTAGAATCAGAATACTCTTGTGCATTTTAAATCAGCTCCTAAAGAACATAAATTTTTGCTCTTTTCAGGAATAATAGTTTGTTCTGCCTGCACTAAGATGAAGGCATCAAGTTGACAGAGCATGTCACATACTTTTTGCTCCCAGTCAGTGAGGTCCGTGACTAATAGTCTACATGATTTTCTTTTTTCCTTTTTCTTTTTTTGAAACTTAATTCATGCATAGTTTTTCTTGCTTAGATCAATTTATATCGCTTCACTGTTGGTCATGGTTTTTCTCATATTGTTTCATTTAACAGCATTGATGGGGACAGAATGCATAAGAACGTGTGTTAAGGAGGAGATAGTTGATCCATCAGTTCCCCCAGGTTTTGAGTCGCTTACATCCTTTATCTTAAAGAAGATGGATGATTGTGAAGTGAAGATGACTTCCATTCCTTCTGTGGGTGTTTCTGAATCCCAACCAGCTGAAATGGCTGCTAAGTCGGACATCAGTGACAATGCAAAGCTTACAAGATGCCTTAGGCGTAGACCATGGATAAACTACAATCAACTTAATAATAGTTCAGGGGAAGAATCAGACTCTGAACAGATTGATCAGGTCACTTGATCTTTACCAATCTTTAATAAAAAGAAAACCTTGTCTGCTTCCATTTACATAAAATGTACTTTTCCTTGACATTCTTATACACTACCATGCATTGACTATCATCTAATATTTCCTTTATCTAACAGAACATATCTTCAAGGCCTCAGCTTCCAAAAGGCGTGGTGCGTGGGTGCACGGATTGTTCTAATTGTCAAAAGGTTCTTCTTTTGTAGTCTTTGAACTTGACCATCTTGGCTTTGGGATCTCGGTGTCCTTACATGGTTAATATATAGTTGCTAATGGATTTTTAACAGGTTATAGCAAGATGGCATCCAAAAGATGCATGCAGGCCTATTCTTGGGGACGCTCCTGTTTTTTATCCCACTGAAGAGGTAATGGTAGCACCGTGATGGACTTCTATAGATCCTTATTTGCTTTATGGTCTATTGGCGAAATTGAGTTCTTGCTTTGGAAATTTGGAGAAGTAAACATTTTCATTTTCTTTTCAGGAGTTCAAAGATACATTGAAGTATATAGCGAGCATACGTCCTAGGGCAGAGCGATATGGAATCTGCCGCATTGTTCCACCCTCTTCTTGGAATCCACCCTGCCCTCTCAAAGAAGATAATATATGGAAGCATTCAAGATTTTCTACTCGCATTCAACGGGTCGACAAGCTTCAAAATCGGGATTCTGTGGTAAAAAGGTCTAGAATGCATACAAAGACAAAGAAGAAAAAGAGAAAATGCGGTGAAATGGGTACCGATTGTGGGGTGAATGGGGGTCTAATGCAACCTAATGGAATGGGTTCGGAGTTTGGCTTTGAACCCGGTCCAAAGATCACTCTGGAAGCTTTTCAAGAGTATGCCAATGATTTTAAGGGACAGTATTTTCAGAAGGAAGTAGATGCAGATTCAGGAGGTAGTAGGAATATGCTTGAGAAGCAGTGGGAACCATCTGTGGAGAATATTGAGGGTGAATATTGGAGGATGGTTGAGAAGCCTACTGAGGAGATTGAGGTAGGATTGGACAGGTGATTAATTATTTGAAGAACATTTGTCTCTTTTTTGTCTTAATGAAACTTTGTTTGTGCTTGTGATGCTTTGTAGGTTCTTTATGGAGCCGATTTGGAAACTGGACTTTTTGGAAGTGGGTTTCCAAAAGAGTCCTCTACAATGGAGTGCTCTAATTACGACAATAAATATTTGAACTCGGGTTGGAATTTGAATAATTTTGCAAGACTCCCAGGCTCAGTGCTCTCTTTTGAAAGTGGGGACATTTCAGGTGTGATGGTACCTTGGTTGTATATAGGAATGTGCTTCTCATCATTCTGTTGGGTAATACATTTTTTTTTTCTCTTTCTTTTCATTTTCCTGATTTTTTTATGCTTATTTTGTCATCTAGTCTTTTTCCCTTTGAGGTTGCTTTGGTTATATGATCTATATATTCATGACTGTACATTTCTTAAACGAAATAACGGTTTATAGGTTTCCAGTTTAGAATTAAATGAGACTTTGTTTGTTCATCTTCGTTTTTTTTCCTCTGATAAACAGCATGTTGAGGACCACCACTTCTACTCAATGAATTACATGCACTTTGGGGCTCCTAAAATTTGGTATGGTGTTCCTGGAGAAGATGCCGTCAAGTTGGAAGCGGCTATGAGAAAGCATTTACCAGACTTGTTTCAAGAGCAGCCTGACTTACTTCATAAGCTTGTGAGTAATTATCTTTTTGTATCGCCGCCTTTTAACATGGAGGCTTTTATGCAAGTCGTTTTTACAGCTATGTAAAGTCAAATTTGTAATGACCTAATAACACAAGACTATTGAACTGTTAGGAACCAGGTGTGCATTTTACATGCATATATGTCTGGTTAATAGACCCTCATAATAGTTTATGAAGAAAAGAAAGTGGAATTTTTGAACCTTGCTATTCTTGGATGTTAGAAACTTGGAACCACTTTATGGTTTCTCTAAATGATAGGAATCATTTTTCAGAGAATAATTCTAACTGTAGCAAATGCTGTTTCCAATGGTAATTTGTTTAAGAAAATGTGTTTTCCCAACAATTTAACTCATCATTACCCGGATAATTTGGAGTTGGGATTCAATACTCCTAATTTTTCTCTTAGTTTGTGCTATGAATTTTATTGTAACTTGATAAAATACTTGTGTCTTGGATGCAGGTAACACAACTCTCACCTTCCATATTATTGTCTGAGGGGGTACCTGTTTATCGATGTGTTCAAAATCCAAGGGAATTCGTTCTCACTTTCCCTCGAGGATATCATTCAGGATTCAATTGTGGTTTCAATTGTGCGGAGGCTGTAAATGTAGCCCCCCTTGACTGGTTGCCTCATGGGCAGAATGCAATAGAGCTCTACCGTGAGCAGGGACGAAAGACATCTGTATCCCACGATAAGATGTTGCTAGGGGCAGCAAGAGAAGCAGTGAGAGCCCAGTGGGAACTATCATTACTGAGGAAAAGTACCTTAGATAACTTGAGATGGAAAGATGTCTGCGGAAAGGATGGAATATTAGCAAATGCACTCAAGGTAAGCTTTTTTTAATTTCATTATTTCATTTTTTGTAGCTGAAAGACATGTTCTTGCTTAAGACTGAATAACAGCGTTCAAATGTTTGACTCTGAGTTCCTGTCTTGTTTAGACACGTGTTGAGATGGAGCGAGTGAAGAGGGAGTATCTTTGCACCTCTTCACGCTCAGCAAAGATGGACGCCAATTTCGATGCAACCTGCGAAAGGGAATGCATTGTATGTTTCTATGATTTGCACCTCTCAGCAGTCGGTTGTCAGTGTTCTCCAGAAAAATTTACTTGCTTGAGTCATGCAAAGCAGCTCTGCTCATGTGCTTGGAGTGAGAAAACTTGTCTCTTCCGTTACGAAATCAAAGAGTTGAATATTCTCGTTGAAGCTTTGGGAGGAAAGCTAAGTGCAGTCTACCGATGGGCAAAGCTAGATCTTGGATTGGCTTTAAGTTCCTATGCCTCCAAGGATAACGTAAGAGTACCAGATTCTAATGATAAACAACCCCGTAGCTCTGAACCTTTAAAACAGGAGAATGGATCATTCCATGGAACAATCTCTACTGGTGTTAATGGGCTCCCACCTACACTAAATCAGGAAACAAAGAAACCTGTTATTCAGGTCACGTCCATAAATGATCTAATCCGTCCTTCCTTGTACGAGGGAACGAAACAAAAAGAGCTTGGTTTTCTGGATGATTCGTGTCCTCCGGGATTTGAGGGAAAATCCCCCAGCAATGCTTTGTATCCTCCTGGATTCGAAAAAATTAAGCCACCTCAGGCCGCGTCCTTGAATGAACAGAAACCGACAGAACCCACACCATCAATCTTGAATAGTTTGACCAATAGTAGAGTTGATATCTTTTCTCAGTCAAGTGAGAAGCCACCTGCTGTTTTTATGGGTTCTAAAGGTTGGAGTCAGTCTTGTGTACCAGATGGATCTTCATTCAAGAAAGAGGTAGCAGAGAATAATCAGGGATTGGTGCAACGCTGCCCAGCTTTTTCCTCCAATTTTTTTACCGCACCAGTCTGCCGGCTCTCTCGGGAAGACATGTCATACACTGAGATCCCACGAGGAAATTGTAATCAAACTCAAGCTCTGGATAGAGACAAAACTTTGAACATCTCAGTTGCACATCAACCACAAACAAAGAAATCTTTATCATCAGGAAATGGAAATCTTATCCTTCTTAGTGATTATGCACGTGATGACCCAGGAAAATTGTGTATGAATGGAACCACTGGAGATTCAAATGCACAGTACTCAGAAGTTTCTGCTAGGCTGACAAATTGCGATGTGAAGGCGAGTCCATGTAATCATCAGAATAATCAAGTCTTGGATATACCTGAGACTAATGCATCAATTTTGGGTGAAGGGGATATTAGAATGTTACCTCATGTTGAAAAGGAGAGTCACCACATGCATGCAGGGTCTGTAAAGATAAAAAATAATGAGATGGGTGATAAATGTGTAGAGCACAACTTCATGGATCCAAGAGATTCACTTATGGTTGGACCTTCCCCACAAAACCGTTCTTGCAATGTGGAGTCCCTATTTGCAAAAACTTCCAAGGATCTTTTTTCAATTGGAGAATCAAGTGATTGTAATGTTGCAAATGCTGGTAGTCACTCTCAGTATTCACAACTGCATGGTAACGCCGAGCAGGACAATGAGGGGGGAAATGAGAATAAAGGATTGGGTTCTGCTTTAAGTTTAGCTGAAAAGGCAAAGCCTCTAACAGGAAGTTCGCCACTTTTCCCAAACAATTTAGACAGGTATTATCGTCAGAAGGGTCCTCGCATTGCAAAGGTTGTGCGGAGAATTAATTGCAGTGTCGAGCCTTTGGAATTTGGGACGGTCCTTCCTGGAAAATCATGGTCAAGCAGCCAGGCCATATTTCCCAAGGGTATGTCGATGTATCTTATTTCTCATGTTCAAATGAAGATGCTATGATCTATAGCTGGAGTCATCCACATTTATTAACTTACTCTATATACATTCTTTTGTTTTCCTCGTCACTACAGGCTTTAAGAGTAGGGTCAGTTATTTAAGTGTGCTAGATCCAACAAAAAAGTGTTTCTACGTCTCACAAATTGTGGATGCTGGACTTCTTGGGCCTCTGTTTATGGTAATTGAACTCTGTTAAAATTTGGTATATCGTATTTCTATATATTCTTTTAGTGCTTCTTCCTGATGGACCAGAAAACCATCCAACCTATAATTCAGTACCCTAATTGAAACCCGATTTCTGTAACGAGCTTACCTCGTTACTAGTCTTTGGAAAATGGAATCTTTTCTTATTTTCCTGCTTAGTTCAAATTCAAATGTAGAGCTTGGAGCTTTTGCAGTATGTTTAGCAATCTTAAGTCACGTAATACTTTATGTGCCTATTTCAGGTTTTGGTTGAGGAGTGTCCGACCGAGGTATTCGTACACCTTTCGGCTTCCAGATGCTGGGACATGGTGAGGGACAAAGTAAATCAAGAAATAAGGAAACAACATACCTTGGGAAGACAGCACCTTCCTCCGTTACAGCCTCCAGGGAGTCTTGATGGCCTTGAGATGTTTGGGTTTACTTCACCAGCAATCATGCAGGTAAATCTACTGCAGGAACCTGTTATCTCATTGTTACTGCAAGACTTAGTTTTGGAGGCTGTCTGGTGCTACGTCCTAGAATTAATGTTTGCAGCTCAGACTGAATTCATGCTAATATAAATTTTTATGCAACTTGGATGGAGCTGAAAATCTGGTTGTTTACTTATTTCTTGTTCATTTTAACAGGCTATTGAGGCAATTGACAGGAATAGAGTTTGTACAGACTATTGGAAATCCAGGCCACTGGTTCAGAGGCTACACAATTCTTTTGCTGGAGATCCCACCACAAATTTGGAGGCAGATGATAAAGCCAATCCCATCAAAAGTTTGTTCAAAAAGGCTAATCCAGAAGAGCTTCACTCACTGTACAGCATATTGAGTGACAATAAACCTGCTGTTGATATAGGATTGGTGACTCAACTCCTTATGGAAGAGATTCAGAATCGTCCAAAATAGTTTTGACGCTTCACACGATGAGTTCTAAAACTGGGCCTGATCTCTGATGCAGGTCCAATACACTTTGTAAATGCCAACTAGCCACTTTTAATCTCACCACATTCTTTTAGACCCTAATTATTGAGGACTTTAGTAACACTGCATGGAGAAGCGGAGTACTCTGTAAAGCTACTGTCATTCATTTTTTGGACAACTAATTTTAGTCCACGATGCTCAATACAATTTTTGCAATGAGTTCATAAATTTGTACTTACAGTAGTCCATTTGTTAAATCGAATAAACACAATTTGTTAAATCGAATAAACACAATTTTCAACTGTTGGTGTAAACTTCCTGAGACTTTAATTTATTTTGAGTTTTATTTTGTCATCGCCCCTACATTTTGGGACCATTCGAAAACAAGAATCTTAATCGTTTATTTGCAGATTTGTTTTCCCAGATGAGTATCTAGATATCAAACAAACGGCATAATTACATATTCTTGAAAATGAATCTCAACTGAAGATGGGGAAACATGAATGCCTATTCATAGCAAAACTCTCACGATTTATGTATTCTTAAATACTGAAAGGTGATACAATAGAAAACCCTCCTGCTTCCTTAGGGGATCTGAGAATTACAACGAATTACAAAGAATTGCTGCCTTGAATTCTACATAACACATGCCTGCATAACTCATAGGCCTGCCGAAACCAATCCATGCAATGTTATGATACCAATCACAACGTTTTGATGGTCTATGACAGGTAAGAATTGCACTGGAGATGGGGGAGACTCCATCTTCTCCATAGCCTCAACTGCCATTGCGTCTGGACCTATGGTTCTTGGGTTCCTGTCAAAACCAAAGCGTGGACATATTACAGGCATGAAAGAATGAGAAACATATTACTTCTTAGTGCCATAATTAAATGGCTTAGTCTCTTACCTATTGCACATTTCTCCAACAGTAAGTTTAAAAATGCCTTCTCCACTGGCCTTTAGTGTTCGTCGCAGATCTCCGTCTGTGAAAGTCCCAATTAGATGATGCGCACTCTCGACAACAAGAAGACACCCACATCCTTTGCTAGTCAGCTCTACTAGTTGATCCATTATCAGATCTCCTTCCCTGCAGACAGGAAGTTCTTCTTGCTTCTTCATAACATCCTTCACCTGCAGCAGAAACAAATCAATAATATTCATTTAGATCTTCACTAGTTTCACTATTCTTCTAATAAGCAAACGGGAAGAACCAAGAAAGAACAAGATCAACAATAACCATTAGTCCATTACACAATGTAGTTAAGAAGTTCCACCATACTACAACCAAATGAGCAATGCGGTGAAACCATGTCCCTCAACTTTGAGTTCTAAAGAAGCATACAAGACTTAGATCTGAACTGCCTCGAATACCAAAATCTTTAAGCATCAAAACATTTACAATATACTCCTTTAACAGTACAACCACAAATCAAATATAAATAAATTTCCTGCCCAACCACAAGCATAAATATCAGGATCCCATTCGAAGATCTTTACATCCATTCAAGTATCATAACAATATGCATCATAAATCTAAATTCTAACAAAAACCAATAAAATTTGATAAAGAAAACCTTAAAAATGAGGCTCTTCCCAATCCTCCCAGCCGGATGATTCTTCCCATACTCATCTCTAGTCAAATTCCTAGCCCCCATCAACGCAATCGCAACCGTATCACCAAAAACCATCTGAATTGCAGTCGAAGTAACCGGAGCCAAATTATAAGGACACAACTCCCTCTCTAAAGGCAAATGTACATTCATATCACAAACACCCTCCAACAAATTCCCTTCCATTGAAGTCACACATATTAAAAACACCCCTTTCGCTTTCGCACACGGTACCAATCTCAAAAGCTCTTCAGTATTCCCAGACTTACTAAACAATACTAATATATCCAGTTTGGATAAAATGCCAATATCTCCATGAAGTGCATCAACAGGTGAGAGGAACCCAGATTTAATTCCGAGTGATACTAATGTTTGTGATATTTTTTGGGATACAAATCCTGATTTACCGACACCGGTGAAATATATTGTGCCTTTGGAATTTAGTAATGTCTGTGTGAATGTTAGGGTTTGTGAATGATTTAGGTTTTCGAAAAAATAGTTTAGGTATTTTTGTTGTGATTTGAACATATTTACAAGGTCATTTTGGTCAATTTCGGTTTTCGTTTTCTCTGTCGGTGCAGAGAGTGATCCCATTTCTTTTTTTCCTCTCTTCTGGTGTGTTGTTTTTTGAGGGTAGATCTGTTTTTGGAGGAAAGGGGTGTGTGTTTTAAAGTGCGCGGGTTCCGCGGTAAAATTTTGAGGTTTGGGCTGGATCAACTGAAGTGGGCCTTACAAAATGGAATCCCACAAGTCCAGTGTACGACCACCTAACATGGGCTAGGCTTTCAATTGAAATTTGAAAAGCCCACAAGGCCATACCACTACAACAGTTTTTTTTTTGGTGCAAGCCACTACAACAGTTGAAGAATGCAACCTCAGCACCAATCACTGAAATTCCATTCAATGCATAACGATCAACTAAATTATTTTGAGATTGGAGTTCATGTGTATATATATATATCCACACTGGAGTTGCAAAGAAATTAAACGTTGTATTAAATATCTATACTCATCTTAGAAATGGCCAACCAGCTAGTTCTTTGCAATTAATATTGACTTGGGGAGTTCTCCTAGTCAACACACATCTCAATGTAAGAGAAATGTCACTAGCAGGCCTCAGTTTACATCAGTCCAGAAGGAACTAGATTGATAAGACGGCTGTTGTCGTCCCATTTATGGATGTGCTTATAGTTTTGGTTTTCTCTGCCCAAACAGTTCCCACATCAGGAATAAACGATTCATTTGTCGGTCTAATTAAGGTGCTCCCCATGAACCGTTAGTTCTGAAGGTTTGAACTTTGAACACACAACGACTCATAATTTATGAGTCACGAGTATGGGCTCAATTCCATTCATGAAGTGGACCCTCAAGTACCACCTTCTTCCTTGATTCAAAATGTGGAGTAGTACGGATTTACACATGCAATTGTTCCCTACCATCAATTTGTCTATACTTTTCTTTTATTGATTTCAAAATTAAGATCAATTTATCAACAACATTCATTGGATTTTAATTAGTGGCTATGAAATGCATCAGGAGCAATTGTTCAGGGCTATGAAGTATGAACAGTGGACTGTGGTTGTTCGGGTGTGTGGTGCATACCAATGGACGAAATTGCACGTATCCAGTACTCTAGTAGAGCATTAGTTGATTTGATTAAAACAAAAAGAGTAGAGCATTAGTAATTTAGATATAGGCACCAAGCTAGGCACTAGTGACAACTGACAAGTTACTGGATAGTTGTTTATGATTGTAAATTCTTCTTTGCAAGAACTATTAAGGGTTATTTAGCTTTAGGCCCTTCTAATAATGTGAGTTTTGCATTGAGTCCAATTTTGTTCGTTTATTTATTAGTGTTAAACTCTTCCTACGGTCGTACCCTTATCTGACCACGTTGACCATCATTGACTTTGTGGAGGTGTGGCTAGTGTTTTGAAATTATAGATTGTCATAAGCATAATATAAAATATCAGGATATAAGTATTTATCGATATTCAATTTCGGATATGTATCGTGGATATATCCTCCTCTTTGGAGATATTTGATATTGTTTCACATGCAAATATCACAGTCAAATATCGTGGATATATTCAAAATATCGATAAATATCGTAGATATTGTGGATATTTATTGATATATTATGATACATTATTTATATTTATTTGAAATATAATGGTAAATATTAAATAAAATTGTTATATATACAAAATATCGCCAAATATCATCAAACATCCCTAAATATCACAAATATTATCGAAATATAACTGATATTTGCAGTCGTATATATCTCTAAACATATTGTGATATTTAAATATTTTTTTTCAAATATGGATAGATATCTCCAAATATTACGATATATCGAATATTTTGTACTATGGTCATAATTACCCCTCACACCTAGGACTGGAAATGGAACTCTTCGATCGAATTCTCACTCAAAACTCTTTATTATATTTAGATCCATCTGGATTCGGGTCGAATTTCGAATATTCATATCCATTAAAAAACACTAAAAAATACACTATTTTTATAATTTATATATATAAATATAAAATATAAATTAATTTTTAGACATCAAAATATAAATTTTATTAAAATAATTCGGATTTTCTAATATTTGAATCGGATTCTAATTACAAACATAAAAACCATATCCGTTCAAATAGATTCGGATAGGCATCAAGAACTATTTCCAGCTCTACTCACACCTCTTGCACATGAAATTGAATTCAATTTCACATAACACGTTTCACAATCCTACCATTATTAACTCTGACAAGAATTATTTTTCCAGTACGACAAGTGAAATACTAGCAACCAACTCGCGAACTGCATGCATAATGTGCAAATCAACATCTATGAATATGAAAAAAAAATCCACGCTTGAATCATTCACAGTCAATATAATAATAATTTTTTATAATCGATTTGGTTAATTTGCCCTGGATTGGATTACGACAATGCGTATAAAATTCAAAGACTTAGGTTCAATCATCAGACTAACATTTAATGTAAGAGCATATTTCTTCTCACCATAACGTCTCATCTGACGTGTATTTCGATGCAAAAACTGGTTAATGATGCTGGATCATTGAGCAGTTTGGGATTTCAAATCGGGTTTGGATTGAGAGAAAGTGCAACATTGAAATTAACACAGAGGGTCATCATATGAAAAGATCCTGATTGAATCCTAATTGATGAGCAAACTAGTTTTTAGTTTTTTACAGATAGATGAATGGGCATCAAAAGCCCCTCACGTGTCTTTTCCTGACTAGTAAGTAAAGGACAACTTTTTGAAACCTACGATAAGACATCTCGTCTGGTATGCGCATGGTTTTGCTCTTTTGAACACGTACGGAGTGGTAAAATTTTACCCCCGCTCAAAGTAGAAAGCCCACGACGATTTCCATAGAGGCCATTGATGTCGAAAGCTAAGATGCTGCCAAGTGTCACTTTAATGGTGGGGGCCCAGTTGAGACGGCTCTCATACAATGTACCGGACATTTAAAACATACAGCCACGTGAGGAGAACCCACGATTGGTGGGACCACTTGACCCTACGTGTCAATTCACTGTCCCCATCTGAGTTGACTAGTGAGTGCGGGATTCTCGTACGAGTTGTCCAGATTTTCTGTGTGTCCGTGTAAACGTCTCACACACATTAGTCAGTCAGTACTCAGTAGCTCAGTTCAGAACACACTACACAGAGAGTATCAACTGTAGATGTGTAAAGCTTGCATCTGTAATAATTTTCCTCTACTCTTTTTCCCTGAAAATACCATGTAAAATGCTTTTTATTTTCTGCTACAGGCACGACGCATGAGTGGCATGACCATGCATCTGCCATTTCTCATTGTCAAAATAGTATTTGTCAGAGCCTTCAAGATATAAGTGCATGTGTGTGTTTTTTTTTTTTTTTTTTTGTAGGAATTGATTGCGGTAGTCCTTTGAGTTGGAAATCCAGTATGGATTTCCATCTAAGAGACAGATATTTAGTGGTTACTAATCTCTGGAAAATATTTTTCTTCTTCTTATTTAATTGTAAATTTCTGTCTCAATATAATAAATCAGTCTGCTGTCATGCATTTCAGCATCTGTCTCAATATAATAGTTTTCTTTTCTTGTTTTTTTTTTTTTTTTTTTTGGCAAATTAGAAGTATAAAACTTCGAATTGCCAGCCATCCTGCAAGGTACCAGTTTCTAAAAACTTGTTGCCGCATTTGGAGATTTTAAGTGGGGAAACTGCTTTTAGAGGATAGTGATTGAAAATCTGCTTTTTGCTGCTAGCCATGGCATTATCCAGAATGCCAGGCAAGTCTTTTCATATTTTGTTCATAGATAGATAGATATAAATGGAATACTCATGTACGTATTTCACATCTTCTCCACTAAATCCAGAGACACGCACACATGCAGTTTGTACTTGTAGCATAGTGAATCAGAATATTTAACAAATGGCCCCAGCTCTCAATCTAATTTAGCCATTAAATGGAAAATGAAGGTTGAAACCGTAGGGTCATGTTCGTATCAATTCAAGAAGCTCACACCGAAAATTAAACAGTTACATACGTACTGATGTAGTTCGGTTAAATCTTTACCCTTAAATTAAGGGTAGTAAATGATGTAAATCACAAATAAAGGTTTACCGTTTTTGTACCTTTAATTTACTTTTCTTCATGTTCCTCTACTATCATTTGACCATATATATATTTTTATTTTTTTATTAGCAAACATATTTTTAAATGAGATCAATAACTTTTTAATGGTAGGCGAGTTACGATCCCATATTTCTCCTATCATCACCAAAAAAATTTACCAACTTTGCTAATTAGCATATGCATCAAATAATATATTACCCCATTTCGACTTATAGATGTGGTGGATAATACAAATACACAATACATATATTTGTATATATATATATATATATATATAGTTTATACCACACCCCCTACAAGATAAATTAAGTGCTAATAATTTGTTGATATAATCTACTAACTATAGATAATATCTCCACAAAAATTCGTCTCATTTATAAATCTCTAACCTAGTTAAAAATTGTTATGAATTTTAATTTTTTTTAAACGGTTAAGATTTTGCGATTTTGCAATTATTTTTTAATATAGTTAAACATTATCAAATTAGTTAAAATTTTGTAGAAATGATCTTTATGGTTACATATCAAAAAAAAAAAAAAAAATGAACATGAAATAGTACATCTACTTTTTTCTACTCTTTTTCTAGCATTTTAATTTTCTTCAAATTCTTTTACTGTTGTTTTAAATTTGCTATTAATCGTTGATATTACAAAGGATCCTAAAGCACCTACGTAACCTTAAGAGTACATTACCATTTTTTCTCACTAACATTTTTCTTTTTCTTTTTTTTCAAAGTTTCAATTCAATTTTGATAGGGACCCGGCTCCTCCACTGAATCTTTTACATTTATACATATATAAGTAATCAAAATATGAGCCTACATATTTGTTTTTGGTAAAGATGAGCCCACATAATTAGTGGTGAGAATATATATACTTTAATTGGCATAGTGGTGAATTACAGCTTCCACTTGAAAAGCATAATTGAAAATTGAAACAAATTTAATCGCAATAATTAGCATCTCTGCCATCAATAATCTTCATTTCTCTTACAGTCAGAACATACGTACTTAAAAGCAACTGAAACAACAATCGAACATTTGAGAACAAGGTAAAACTGGCAGCATTCAAATCTAAATGGAGCTAATTAATAATTATAAATCAGATACGGCAAAAAGGAAAACCTCAATTGATTGCAACCAAAGGGTGTTACATGTCATCATTATAAATTGATTTGTCTGCCAGATTGATTGCAATAGTGCTACACAAATATTTTAAGGGAAAAAAAAACAAAAAGAAGAAATAAACATATTTTCATTTATGGTTTATAATGACTAGAGTTCTCAGTTAGGTTAGCGTCACTGAGTAAGACAACAATGGATTCATGTTGAATTATTGCTGATGAAGAGATAATTCAGAATGAAATTCACCTGTGAGTTTTGGAGGAAGTGTAAAGAAATGAAGAAGCTAAACAGCCTGCCATTCGCAACCTATGCCTTTCAAGTGACATGACAGCACTTGACTAGCTTACATCTTTGACAAGACAACCGTATAAAATCTTATGAGGTACTGAGGACATTCTCAGTCGCAAGCTCAATGAAATTGGTCAAAACTATGAAAGAAGAAACTTAGATTACTCATTGAGGCTAATACCTACCAGTACTCTTCCATGAGTTCCATCTACTATGTCTAACAAATGATCGTTTTATTTCTGAGACCAGGCTTTTAAGGTTCACACAGAGATTTAAAAAATAATTTTATAGGAATCAGTATGAAATTATTCCTTGAAGGATCCGATGATCCATCAATAATGTAATCAATCCTACAAATAGTCACTTCCTAAATCTTTCTCAAACTGCAGAAAACAATGAAAAGTGGAACAAATTAAAAGTAAAAGAAAAGTTAGTAAAGTCATATGGAATTGGGAAACTGTCCACCATTTTTTCATTCACATATATAAACAGGAAAAGTGTTACTAAACATATATCTGACATATCATCCTTGTTAATAAGTTCACAATTAAACTTTAAGAGCAACCCCAACGGTTGTCATAAAGGCAAGTCATATCTGATTATAACATAAAAATCACATGGGATAGATAAAAGTTGATCTCAGTAGCATAGTAGTTCTTCACCTTGCGAAATCTTCTCTTACCGTATGTTAATCCTTCTGCCACATGATGGCTAAAAATGTTGAGAAAATAACTATTAGTAATGATGGTTGTTGATTCTTAACTACCGTGCGGCAGAAGACCAACCGTATAGCCAAAAATATAACGACCCACCCCATCCTACCACATCAATACTGTCACTATTTAGCTATTGCGGACCTCCAACAGTGTAGAGTTTTCGGATTCCGACAGCAGTTTTTGAGAAAATCACCCATATTCGGACTATGCGCCTTTCCATCATACTCCCTCTTCGAGGCTCGCCCAGGGTTATCACAAAATACTTGCCCCAAAATAACAAAAAACTAACACAGTCATATGTGTTATTTTTAGGCCAAATTTAAAAGAAAAAAAAAACATTTGACTGGTGAGATATAACTTATGAGTTATGACACAACCATTGGGCACACAAAAAAAAGAGGTTGTGTCAAATATAGGTTATGACAACCATTGGGATGCTCTAAGAGCTTGAATTCCATTACACATTAAAATATAGAAAAGAAAGAGAAAATAAGCATGGAAACATGATCTGCAAATCTAATGCTTGGCATACATGAATTTTCAAGTACATATCATTGAGCAGTTGGATCCACATAGACCATGCATAACTACAAGCAGCTAAGACACAAGTACAGTACTACTTACAAGCAGCGCTATTACTGCTTCTACTAGTTTGATACTAGCTAGTTGTACTACTAGGTGCTACTACTAGCACTGTTTGCATCAAAATAAGAAGCTCAGAAGGGTGTCCCACAAATCCAACTATTAACCCAGTGCGAAGAAAAGAAAGCAACACGAAAATAGCTTAAACTATCTAAAGCAACACAAATGACTAAAACATAGTAACATACATTACCTACGAACTTGGGAATTTTAGATACCAAATGATACTTCACAAATCCAATTCTCCAATTCTCCTTGGTTCATGACCATTCGCCATATGAACTGCAAGATAAATGGATGGCAATGATTCAGTCTTGCTAAATTGCATTAGGAGGTGGCAATGCCGGTGGTGGCTGAGGGCGCTTTCGTTTCTTCTTCTCATAACTTATCCCCCTTGCCTTAGCCTGCAATTCACGAACTTCGCGTAAATAAAGCCTCACTGCTCGAGCGCCAAATGGATTTGCCTCAGGCTTCCCACCATGTTCTTCAAAGGCGGCTCTAAGGCGTCCGATGAGAGCGTCGAGGCTTCCCCAGGCCTGACGGAGAGGGCATGGACATGGCGCAGGCGGGTTTGGATGCCCAAAAAAGGGGCAGAATTGGTTGTGTATTTTAGTCTTTCCAAATTGGTCAAGGTATCGAAGGAATTCAAGGACATGTGCGCCGCTGCACCTAGAGAGTGACAATGGAGGCCTATGATTCTTAAGGTACTGGCCAAAAGTGTTCCAGTCTCGGCGCTTTTGGTTTTCATATCGGCTGGAGGACGGTGCTGTTATTATCGCCATTGAATTGTTTGTATTGATCATGTTGGTGTTGGAACTGTTGTTCTCAGAGTTAGAACTGTCAGCTGCTAGTAGTGCATCCATGATAATGACGCTATGATCTTCTTTAGGCAATTGATTACCTAAGATCCTGCAATAAGTGATATTATATTTGTTATAGTAGTTCTTGTTGTTGTAGTTAAAATTAATGAAAAATATAATGAAGATTGTTTTCATTCATTTCCTCTTTAATTTCTCTACTGTTTTCACTCCTTAGGGTTTTAGCACTTGCTCCTCAACGTTAGCAATACATATGAAATCAGCACTTACTCCTCAAGGTTAGAAATACACATGAAATCAAGACGAGAGAAACTATGTATGCACAGAAAATCAGATCAGGTTACTGAAGAAAGTGAAGAGAAGTGAGGAACAAAACAAATTGAAATAGATACTGTAGACTGTTAATCAAAACCATAAAGAGACACTGTAGAGAGAGAAAGCAGATGCAGTAGAAACTGTAGCAAATTGAGAAAAAACTAGAAAGACATACAGTAGAGAAAAAAGAAACGAGATGTGCTCACCAGTGATTACAAACAGATGCTTGAGTTGAAGAGAACAGATGATCGACTTATATTTTATTCTACACTTAATTTCCAACAGTGCTTCAGTGCTTGGGTCTGTTTATATGTTTCAGATCTCACTACAGATGAAGACTATTAACTTATCGAAGAAAAACAGCACTAGCTTGCTTTTAACAGATTTTCTCACAGTTTCCATATATGCTAAAAATAAAGTAGAGAGAGAGAGAGTGTGTGAGAATTGAATTAATAACAAAAGATGGTTTCTTTCATATTTTCAGGTGCAGTGAATATAACTATATATGATGACGATGATGGGGTTATGAAAGAATGAAAGAATGAGGGACTTAACCTTTCCTTACCTGTTGGGTCTTGTTTGAACAATAGTAGAAACTTTAGGTAGCTGTGCCTGTGATATATGTGAACTCACTGCTTTCTTTCCTCAAAATAGTTAAGAGAATTCTTCTTTTCAATTATTTCCAACAAAAGAGGAAACAATTGATGAATGAGTTCATAGAGAAAGTATAGACAAATGAGTAGTAATGGCAAGTTGGGTAAGAACACTGTTTTAGGCTTTTTGAGGTATTGGAAACAGGTTGATAGTAAGTTGAGGTGATGGAGACAGGAAAAATATATGGTAAGTTTATCTGATGGAATAACATGATCATGTTTCTTCACCCTTTTGTAGTGACATTACCTTTTCTTAATGACCAAACTACCACCACTATTTGGCCTGTAAAGAATTAAAGATGTAATGTACTATATTTATTTACTTTCCTGCCTAAATCAACTCCATCTCACTTATATGAGATAATCTCGATCAGTGCAATTATTCCGCTGCTAAACTGTCTGGACTCAATCATTTGGTTCTAATAATTGACAATATCATTCATCCTTTCCCCAAAGAAGACTCTCATTTTCCTAATCAAATGTTTCATTGATTCATTCATTTGGAACTGACTAGAACCAACCTCCCTGACCCTAATATGGGACTGCATTTGATCATCATAATGATTATATCACTTGTTACTATGCTCCAAAATGCTTCAATCTAGTATTCTAGTCTAGTATGCTCCAAAAATGCCTCAAATAATCTTGAAAAGGACAAAGCTAAGCCAACATATCGAGAAAACCATATCATTACAAATAGGTTTGGACATTGGCTCTACAGTGTACAAAGTCCGATTGCAAATTAAAGTTCGGTCACACGTATTGTTTTAGATACTCGTATTATTTTGCAACAATTATAAGGTACGATACTAAGATTGACGACATTTAGGATTAACATCGATCAAAAATTCAAAACCAGACAGTAATGTACTAATGTACAAGTATTGTTCCAGATTTTTTAATTTTAAAATAGAGAGGAAGTTCGAAGATGTACTCCCTCAACATAATTAGACCAGTCCTAACTCCTAACACATTAGTGTAAATGTCTAAATTTATCCTAAAAGATTATTAGAATATTATACTAAATTAAGACTTAAAGTTAAGGTGGGGCAATAGGATGGTTTTGGTTGTTGTTAATGGCTGCTCTTCATGAAGATGAAAATACTTATGTATCCCGCCTGTATATTGGAAGTGGTAATGAAGTGTGAGTTAGTAACTCAGGTTAGGGTCAATAAACAAATTGGAATCAAGCCACACACGTAGTTTTTGGGGTGGCTTTTATAAGAATTGAAAGTGTACATCGAATGCCACACGTATACTAATGGTGACAAATGTGTGGTCGAGATGAGTGATATGTTTCCACAAGGGGCACGTAGGTAGTAGCCGTAGGTGTTCAGCTCATAGAGTGGTGAATAACTGTGATGGGTGATGGTTCATGTATTACGGCTGAAAAGAGACTTAAGGATAATGGTAGTAATGATCATAGTGACAGGAATGATGTCACGAGATGTTACTGAGTGACGAGTGCCTGAGTATAGTGACGAATGTCTTAGTATAGTGATGAGTGACTGTGTATAGTGACGAGTGTAGAAAGTTGTATATTAGTTTTCACTACATTTTGGACCCGGGCATATGTCCGGAATCTATTAAATATTTTGTGTGCTGAAAAGGCTTTACAAAATCTCTCACACAAATTATCGAATAAGAATATATTTTTATTGAAAATAAACCGAAATACGTTAATAAGCAACGATTATGGTGCATAAGTACTTGGGAACTAAGGGATCAAATTGAGATAATCTCTTCACTTTGTGGTTTAGGATATTAATCCATAATTTTCAAACAGAATTATCTTAAATTCGATGTAGCTTGTATAATAGTTTTCTTAGATTTATGGTGATTTAGCGGCAAATTTTCGAATCAGAATATATAATTATTGAAAATAAACTGAAATACGTTAATAAGCAGCGATTATTGTGCATAAGTACTTTGAAACTAATAGCATCTTTAGGAGATAAACCAATAAAACACCAAATATTTTAACCAAACCAAAAAAACACCTTAGAAACTAAGAGCATCTTTAGGAGAGAAACCAAGAAAACACCAAATATTTGAACCAAACCAAAAAAACACCAACCAACTTCAGGAGCGATATCAAATAGTTGATATCAAATTACGTGGTTTTGGATAAACTGCGTCGTATAGCCCACGCAACTTTCGCAAAACCACGCCACAGAAGCCCACTTTAGAAGCCCAAGCCCACGCGGTTTTCTAGGAACTGCGTGATGTGTCACACATCAACTTTCTTCTTTATTTTATTTTCAAATCTCTCACGCAGTTTTCGCAAAACTGCGTGATTGAATCCCACACTCTAGCCCAAGCCTATGCGGTGTTGAAAAAACCACGCGGTTTTGGAAAAACCGCGAGAGAGATTTGATACAGCACCAAAGCAAACACCAAATTTTGACACAAAATTATTGAAATTTTGGTATTTTATGCTAGGATAGTCTCACCTAAAGATGCTCTAAGGGATCAAATTGAGATAGCCTCCTCACTTTGTAGATTAGGATATTAATCCGTAATTTTCAAATAGAATTATCTTAAACTCGATCTAGCTTGTATAATAGTTTTCTTAGATTTATGGTGGTTTAACTGCAAATTTTCGAATCAGAATATATTTTTATTGAAAATAAACCGAAATACGTTAATGAGCAGCGATTATGGTGCATAAGTACTTGGAAACTAAGGGATCAAATTGAGATAGCCTCTTCACTTTATGGTTTAGGATATTAATCCGTAATTTTCAAATGAAATTATCTTAAACTCGATCTAGCTTGTATAATAGTTTTATTAGATTTATGGTGATTTAGTGGTAAATCATCTTCTCGCGCGGCTTACATACTAATGTGTACAAATCACTAAAACAAATTGATTGTTTCCATATCTTCAAAAAATACACTACTCTCACTTGAAAAGATTTATCATATGAACGTGTCCTACGAACGGGTGCCGTTATAATAAATTATTCTAAAAAATATTAGCAACTATGCATAGCTATGAGATATGAAAATGATATTAATTACTCATTTAAATTTCTTGCACCACTCTTTATAAAAAGGAAACATCAAACCTTGATAAAACTCATCGACTTCTTTTTATTGTTAGGTTTAACAATAGAAGTTTGGTTGAAGTTTTGTGAGAATGTCCAATATGGCAAAGATAATATTGAAGTTACTTGAATAGGAAAACATTCTCAATCACAATAAAAGAATTATGATAAACAATACTTAAAATGCAAAACTATATTTGTCGAGACATTTATTCCCCCTACATATAATACAAATATGTTTTAGGGTTATTAGTTCAATGCATTTGCATCAAGTTTCTGATTTTCCATTAATTGTTCTTTGATGTTAGTTTAATGTAGTACGTTGCATCCAGTTTCTAATTTCTCATTAATTATTCTTTGAGGTTAGTTCAATGCAGTTGCATCAAGTTTCTAATTTTCTGTTAATTAGTATTTGAGGTTAGTTCAGTGCAATTGCATCCACTTTATGATTTTCTGTTAGTTATTCATTAAGGTTAAATCAGTAGAGTTGCCTCCAGTTTTCGATGTTTCATTAATTAGTATTTGATATTAGTTCATTGCATTTTCATCCAGGTTCCAATCTCCTTTTAATTACTCTTTGAGGTTAGTTCAATACATCTGCATCCAGTTTCTGATTTCTCGTTAATTGTTTTTCTAGGTTAGTTTGATAGTTTACAATTTCTATACAGTTTGCATATATGTAAGAATTTGTTTTTATAAATTCACTTTCGTTTTGGGTTCCTAATTATTCGTAATTACTCATGTGAGAAGGCTAAAAAACGGACATTTATGCTTTGAGATTTTAGTTTAATGTAGTTGCGTCCAGTTTTTGGTTTTCTGTTAATTATTCTTTGAGGTTAGTTCAATGCATTTGCATCAAGTTTCCGATTTTCCGTTAATTATTTTTTGAAATTAGTTCAATGTAGTTACATCAAATTTATAATTTCTCGTTAATTATTCATTTAGGTTAGTTCAGTGCAATTTCATCCATTTTTCAATATTTCGTTAATTAGTCTTTGAGATTAGCTCATTGCATTTGGATCCAGTTTCTGATTTTCCGTTAATAACTCTTTAAGGTTAGTTCAATATATCTGTATCTAGTTTCTGATTATTTATGCTTTGAGGTTAGTTCGATGCAATTATATCCGATTTCTGATTTCCCGTTAATTATTCTTTGAGATTGTTTCAATGCATTTGCATTTAGTTTACGATTTCCCACCAATTATTCTATGAGATTAGTTCAATACAGTTGCATTCGGTTTTTTATTTTCTGTTAATTATTTTTTGAGTTTAGTTCAATGCATTTGCATCCAGTTTCCAGCTTCACATTAATAATTATCTGAGGTATGTTTGATGTATTTTCATACCGTTTCCAATTTTTTGTTAAATATTTTTCAAGGATTTACATCAAATTTCTAATTTCCCATTAGTTATTATCTGACGTTAGTTTAATGCAATTGCATCCAGTTTCCGATTTCTAGTTAATTACTTTTTGAGTTTAATTAGTTTATTGCATTTGCATAAAATTTCTAATTTTCCGTTAATTACTTTTTGAGCTCAGTTATGTATTTGAATCCAGTTTCTAATTTCCTTTTAATTATCCAATGTGGTGTGTAATATCAACTTTTACTTATCCATATGTAGTGTCCTTGCAAACATGACATAAAAAGTAAATTATGCTTGATTTACTATGTGGGATCATCAAAGATTATCCAGTTCCCAATTTCCCATTAATTATTCTTTAAATTATGCATGACTCACTATGTGGAATCTTCAAAGATTATCTACAAACGAGTGTTGTTATATTAATTATTCTGAAAAATATTTGCAAATATGCAGAACTATTATATATTAATATTATATTGATCACTCGACCAAATTTCTTATAACGTGAAAACCTCACTCTCCATTAAAAAAAAAGAACTCCCCTTTGATAATAACCCTTCAATTTCATTTTGTTGTCTAATAAAAGAAATTTGATTGAAGTTTTGTGAGATTGCCTAATAAGGTGAAGTTCGTATATATTGAAGCTACTTGAATAGCAAGGAGTTTCCAATCATACGGAAAGAGATAAAATAAACACAATTTTAAATGTAAAACTATATTTATTGAGACATTCCCACAACATATAACCCAACTATATTTTGAGGTTAGTTCAATGCATTTGCATCCAGTTTCTGATTTTCCGTTATTTATATTATTTTTGGTTAGTTCAATACATTTGCATCAAATTTCTAATTTCTTGTTAATTGTTCTTTGAGGTCAGTTCAATTCATTTGCATCCAGTTTCTGATTTCTCGTTAATTATTCTATGAGATTAGTTTAATGTATTTGCTTCCAGTTTCCAATTTCTCATTTATTATTTGATAAAGTTGTATTTGCATATAGTTTCCGATTTCTCGTTAATTATTGTTTGAGGTTAGTTCAATGAATTTGCTTCCAGTTTTTTATTTTCCATTAATTATTTCTTGAGATTAGTTCAATGCATTTGCATCCAATTTATTTTTTGAGATTAGTTCAGTGCAATTGCATATAGTTTTCGATTTCCCATTGATTATTTTTTAAGATTAGTTCTACGCATTTGCATCATGTTTCCAATTTATAATTAATTTTTCTTTAAGGTTAGTTCAATGCAGTTGCATCCAGTTTCCGATTTCCCGTTAATTTAATATTTGAGGGTTAGCTCAATGCATTTGCATCCAGTTTCCGATTTTTCGACAACTTTTTTTTTATGTTAATTTGATGTATTTGCATCCAAGTTTTGATTTTCCGTTAATTATTCTTTGAGGTTAGTTTAATGCAGTTGTATCTATATTCCAATTTTCTATTAATTACTTTTTAATATTAGTTTAATGCTTGCATTTGCATCCAGTTTCCGATTTCTGTTAAATATTATTTGAGGTTAGTTCGATGCATTTGCATCTAGTTTTCAGTTCCCCATTAATTGTTTTTTGACGTTAGTTTCATTCAGTATTATATATTTTTTAAAATATTTGTCATTATTGCTTTGCTTTATTTATTTTTTTTTTCATTTTCTATTATATATTTTGTGATGTTATTTTTTGTATAATTGCATGTTTTTAACTATGTTTTGAGGTTGTGTTAAGGATATATTTGAAATAAGTCGGTGCTTTATCATAGACACTAAAATTGTATGATTTGTAATAGGGAATTAGTTTATACAAATCACCTATTTTTTAACAATTTTTTTTATTTGATCAAATATATAAAAATTGAAACACTAAAAATGTTTGATTCATAATAGGAAATTATCTTTTACAAATCACCTATTTTTTAGCAATTTTTTTTTTTTTTTTTATCAAATATATAAGAATTGGAAATACACTCAAATTCTGCAAATATAAGAATTAGAAATACACTCAAACTCTCCAAAGAGATTCTATGTACGTGGGATTGTAGGCTATTAGAAAAAACTATCTTTCATATTAGAGTGCCACATAGGAGAGAAAAGAAAACTAACTCTCATATTAGAGTGCCACATACGAGAGAGAAAATCCTCAATTAGAGGTCTCTGCTTTAGTATATAGATAGTAGATGTATAGATTGTTAGAAAAATAGATTTGTACAAATCCATTGAGATATGAATGTGTTATTTGTCTTCCAAGTTACCCCACTTGAGATGAAATGAGTTTCTCTTGAAACAGTACGTAAAGTGAGAAAAACTTTTTCGAAATGGTGCACTGGTTCGAAATAGTGCATTATGCCGAAAAAGTGTGACCTTTCAAAATATACACTGGTTCAAAACAATGCATCATGCCAAAAAGGTGTGACCTTTCAAAATAGGCACTGGTTTGAAATAGTGCTTTATGCCGAAATAGTGTCTTTTCGAAACATGTGACTTTTCAAAGAGTTGCTTACTTTTTTACAAGAGTCACTGTGTTGTTTCAAAGATGCACGACTAACCTATAAATAGTGGATGAATTTAGAGAGAAAAACACATCAGATCACGAGAGTTCTGATCTTTCTCTTCTCCCCCCATTCTTAGTCAAATACTATGTTGTGTTTGCTGATTCTATAGAATTGAAGTGCTAGCTTTCTATAGAAGGAAATCAGTTCTATCTTGGGAGACAGTTTCCCATCAACCTTCAAGCACCGTGAGGGGGAAAATCTATCTTAAGGACATAGTGAATCTTCACTAGGCTCGGATTTAATAATTGGTAAATTAAGTTTATTAGTTGAACTAAAAGTTTGTTCATGATATATTTGTTATATCAATTTGATTTTCTTGTTTACTTAATAATAATTATATTTTTTGAAATAATTTTCCTACAAGCGTGACCTGTGCTCAGATGAAGTACAAATGGAGCTCAACCTGCGCCTCAGGCGTGAGCGAGTTCCAGTAACTTGAGCGCAACCCGTGCCCTGTGTTTCTCAAGCCACCGACTGTTTTGTTTCTATTTGTTGTAACCTCTATATAAACCAAATTGTAATCTCTTATAATTCAATCAAGTAAATATATACTGAATTGAATTGAATCCTCTGGTTCTACATGGTATCGGAGCCAAACCATTGAAATCCGCTGCGTATTACAACCATTAATCAAACCATTCTTGAATCTCAAACCCAAATTTTTTCCAAACCCTAAACCTAAAACCCAAATTTTTTGTTTTTTCTGCAATGGCTGGATCTGACAACAATTCTTCCAATGTCATTCATCACCATTACACTCCACTCCATAAGACAACTCAATGTTCCCAAAAACTGTTCCATTAGATGAGTCCAACTATACCATCTGGGCTCCTCTCATGCGGATGCGGATTGGAGCAAGGGGAAAGCTTGGTTATTTGATTGGCGTAATGGTTGAACCTCTTATGAATTCGTCTGAATATGAAGTTTGGGCAACAGATAATGAAAAGGTAAAAAGCTGGCTTATTGATTCTATGGAGATTTCTCTTATGAACCGTTATATTCGTCTTTCTACTGCAAAAGATATTTGGGAGGCTGTGGAGAAGACCTTCTATGATGACTCTGATGAAACTCAATTTTTTTAATTGAATACGAAGTGCTTTGAAGCGAAGCAGAATGGGAGACTTATTCCTTCCTATTACAACAAATTGGTGGCTATGTTCCAGGAGATTGATCAGAGGGTGACTTCCCAGAATAACAGTGTTGAAGTTGTAGTCCATGAAACGTCCACGATGTCCTAAATTTTCCTTGGAACAAAGCTATGCTTACATTCGTAAGGTACAATCTGATAAACATGCTATGGGGTGCTCTGTATGAACTGAATCTTCTGTCTTGGCTGTTCATAGCAAGACAACTCTAGGTTTTTCTGGTCCTCCACGCCATCCTAAAGGTAAATCAAATCCTTGGGCAGATAAAAAGTGTGGTGTTTGCGGAGATTTGGGTCATATCAAGGAGAGATGTTATGAAGTGATTGGTTATCCTGATTGGTGGGACTTCTCGAAGAGGCCACGAAAGAATTTAAGCAAGGCCGCCATTGCTAATGTTATGAATGGAGACAATGCTTCGGTTAGTGTCGCGCAATCAGGTATGAATGGTAAGATTATTTCGAATAGTACATGGATAATTGATTCAGGTGCATCTGACCATATGACAAATGACCCTAACCTTGTGAAAAGTCTTAGAACTTCACCTCAGACCGCTGTTTCTACTACTGATGGTACTCCAACTCCGGTTAGCGGAGAAGGGCCTATTGAGTTATCTAAAACCTTCACTCTTGAATCTGTCTTAGTTGTTCCATCCCTTGCCTATAACCTATTGTCTGTTTGTCAAATTATCCTCGCACTTGCATGTACTGTGACATTCTATCCATCTTTCTATGTTTTTCAGGACATTCTGACTCGACAGATTCTTGGTTATGGTGTTAGAAAGGGGAAACTGTACTACCTGGATTTGACATAAACTGGCGAGAAACAAAAGAATTTTCTGGGGAAAGCTAATCAGGTCAATAGGGTCGAGAATGCAAAAGAAGTTGTGTGGTTATGACATCGTAGGTTAGGTCATCTATCTTTTAGTTATTTGAAGATGTTGCAAACTCAGTTATTTTCAACTGTTAGTGAGTTTGAGTTTCATTGTGACATTTGTGAACTGGCCAAGAGCTACTGTATTTCATATTCACCAAGTATTAATAGATGTCCTGTTCCTTTTATGAAAATTCATTCTGATGTTTGGGGTCCTGCCAAAGTTTCTTCATTTTCTGGAGCTAGATATTATGTGACTTTTATTGATGATTGCACTTGCATGTCGTGGGTGTCGTTACTGAAAAACAAAAGTGATGTATATGGGATGTTTACTGATTTTTACAAAATGGTGGCGACACAGTATCAACAATCTATCAGGGTCTTTTAGTCTGATAATGGTGGAGAATTTGTGAATGGCCTCATGTCTGAATTTTGCTGGTTAATTGGAATTTGTCATCAAACCTCCAATTCTGGTACTCCCCCAACAAAGGTTTAGCCGAACGGAAAAACAGGCAGTTGGAGGTTGTTCGTGCTTCTTTATTTGGCATGAATGTACCTCGATCCTATTGGGGTGAAGCAGTGAAATCAGCAGCCTATGTTATCAACCGTACTCCCTCACAGGTAATTGAGTTCCAGAATCCTTATCAGAAACTCCATACACTTTTGTCCATCCTATCTATGCCTAATTTGGAGCCTCAGGTGTTTGGATGTACAACTTATGTTCATATCCCACAACCAGAACGAAGTAAACTTGATCCTCATGCGAAGAAGTGTATTTTTGTGGGTTATACAGAGTTTCATAAAGGGTATAGGTGTTATGATCCGATTACTGCCAAGATGTATATATCTCTTGATGTCTCATTCCATGAATCAGACCCGTATTACTCAGAGGGAGTTTCCCAGTCTTCCCTTCAGGGGGGAGAGTGGCGGTGAAGGGAATCCTGATGTCTTTGGAGAATCGGAACACTTGGAGGAACGATTTGAAGTTCCTGAAGCAGAAATTGATCCTGTAACAGTAGAGATAGAAGCACATGATCTGGATGTATCTGAAACTGTAGTACACGACATTTCCCCTTCTACATCAATAACTGAAGATCTTTATAAAAATGCTCCGCCTCAGGTACCTCCTATAACCTATAATGAGTCTGTTGGGGTAGAAAGTCTTGAACCTAGACAATCACAAAGAGCTAGTAATGGAGTTCCTAAGAAACAATATGAACCAGACATCAAAGCCAATGTTAAATACCCTATAGCTAACTCTATGTCTAACCATAGCCTTTCTGAAACCCATGCACTTGTCATAAATCAATTGTCTATTGTATCTATTCCTAGTAACATGCAGGATGCTTTGAAAGATTCAAAATAGAAAAAAGCAATGAATGGAGAATTGGAAGCCCTTCAAAAGAATGTAACATGGGAGGTAGTTGATATGCCTGTTGGAATGAAGACTGTTGGATATCGTTGGGTGTTTACCGTGAAGCTTAATGCAGAAGGCGAGATTGGTTGCCAAGGGATACACACAGCGTTATGGAATTGATTATGAGGAGACTTTCGCACCTGTAGTGAAAATCAATACAGTCCAGATTTTAATTTCACTTGTAGCAAATAGAGATTGGCCCTTGCACCAGCTTGATGTGAAGAATGCATTCCTGAATGGGAACTTGAAGGAGGAAGTATACATGGATATGCCTCCAAGTGTGAAGAACCATCCCAAAGATGTTGGGAAGGTGTGTAAACTGAAGAAGGCTTTGTATGGGCTGAAACAGTCTCCAAAAGCTTGGTTTGGAAGACTTACATAGTCAATGAAAGTTTTTAGGTACAAACAGAGCAATTCTGACAATACCTTGTTTATCAAACACAAGGATGGTACTTCAAAATTACAACTCTAATTGTATATGTTTATGACATGATCGTTACAGGAGATGATCCGAAGGAAATAAATGAATTGCAGAAGTATTTGTCGAAGAAATTTGAAATGAAGGATTTAGGACAACTGAAGTATTTTCTGGGTATTGAAATTGCAAGGTCTAAAAAGGGGATTTCACTCTCACAGAGAAAGTATGTCCTTGATTTGTTTCTTTGAAACCGGGGATGTTGGATTGCAAACCCGATGGAGATACCCATTGAGATGAATCACTGACTCGCCATTCATTCTGACCAAGTTCCTACTGATAAAAGCAAGTATCAGCGTCTTGTAGGAAGGTTAATCTATCTCTCTCATATTAGACCTGATATTGTTTATGATGTGAGTGTGGTTAGTCAATTTATGCATTGTCCTAGTGAAGAACATATGGATCGATCTTTAAGTTATCCTGAAGTATTTGAAAAAAGCACCTGACAAAGGTTTACTATTTGGAAAATATGATGCATTGGATATTGTTGGATACACAGATGCAGATTGGGTTGGTGATAAAACTTATAGACGGTCTACATCAGGATATTTCACTTTTGTCGGTGGAAATCTTGTAACTTGGCGTAGTAAGAAGCAGAAAGTTGTTGCCAGATCGAGTGCAGAAGCTGAATTTCGAGGTATGGCACAGGGAGTATATGAATTGTTATGGATCCGTACTGTCTTGATGGAATTGGGCTTCAAGCTTCAAAAGCTTATGGATTTACATTATGATAATAAAACCGCCATTCAAATTGCACATAATCCAGTTCAGCATGATAGGACAAAGCATGTCGAAGTTGATCGTCATTTTATTAAAGAAAATCTTGACAGGAAGGTTATTCGTTTTCCGTTCATAATCTCATAGGAGCAATTAGCTGATGTTCTTACCAAAGGTGTATCTCACAATGTGTTTGACAGCTCAGCTGTCAAGTTGGGCATGATTGACATCTATGCACCAACGTGAGGGGGAGTATAGAAAGTTGTATATTAGTTTTCATGTATAGAGCGCGACCTGTGCTCAGATGAAGTACAAATGGAGCGTGACCTGCGTCTCAGGTGTGAGCGAGTTCCAGTAACTTGAGCGCGACCCACGTTTAACTCCAGTGTAAACAGAGCGCGACCCGTGTTTCTCAAGCCACCGACTGTTTTGTTTCTATTTGTTGTAACCTCTATATAAATCAAATTGTAATCTCTCAAAATTCAATCAAGTAAATATATACTGAATTGAATTGAATCCTCTGGTTCTACAACGAGTGCCTGTATGTCTAGAGTCAAGTCGAGAGTCAAATTGGGTTGGTGGAGTCGATACGATCGATTTGGAAAAGGAGGTCCCTTACAATTAGTACTTGAAATAAGAGACTAAGAGTAGAGATGGAAAAAAATATATGGCTAAGAGAAATAATACCAGTGGTGTACATTGATAGGACCTACTGATTAATTACATCTTTTTCTCCTTTTGTAGGCAAAGCGACTAGTAGTTAGGGAGATGCTGAGCACCTCCACTCTTTGCTATGAAACCAGCAGTTCTAAATGACGGAGGATTTGGGCATTTGAGGATGGTAAACGCCTTCCATAAATATTATGGTTCCATATATTGAAAGACCATGGCATTCGTTTTTCTTCTTATATGCTGCCTTGCTGGTAAATTATGCTTAGCTTTATCAAAGAAGACACACAATTAGATTCTCACACCAAACCATATTCAAGTGGAATTTCAGAGGGTTTGTAGTTTGATGTATGGAGGGAGTGACGCAACTGTGAGACCCAGGCACCCAGCTTTACTTGCTATATAACTTGCCTTGTACTTTTTACTATGCCATGTAATAAACCTTTGGCCAATAAAAGAGGTTGTGCTGTCAATTCAAACATACTATTTAACCTTTTGTGCCCCACAAAAAGTTATTGGTATGTACCCTATGCCTTGAGTTCCTAAAAAAATAAAATTTTGTGCGAGTGTTTCTTTTTTGTTTTCGATAATACTGTGCGAGTGTTTCTAACTTCATAGTTAATGACTTAATGCAACAGTGCAAGTCGAATCATGATATGAAAGGGTTAACTAGCAGCAAATTAGGATTTTCTCCCACTAGATGGGAAAATTAGGATCTCTCCTCAATTACACACAAAGAAAAAGTCAATTTGGATTGACCACATTTTTTTTTCCTGTATTTGGAGAAGAGAGACCCTAATTGTTCCTACAATTTTGTCTACTCTTAAACGGTCACCAATACAACTTTGAACCAAAGCAAACTTGCGAATTTACATCGAGCAAGATTAATTTCTTAATCCTGGCGCGGAGTGTTTCATTTGTCTTTCTATCGAAAAAAACAGCAAGGTTTATGACATTATGTGAACCATGTTTTGTTTAACATGTAAACACATCTGGGCAGTGCTCACTGCAACCCCCAAGTTCCACTAACCTCATTTGCTCAATTTGTGGCATCAAAGTATCAAACACTATACATGAACTAATAAAAACTACGTTATACAAGGACTAAAAACAAACTACTTCGGAAATCACTTTGTGCTTTACCTTAATGATCAGGATTAGACCTCTACGATCACCAAAGAAACCTTTCATACTAATAGTAATCCATCTAGTAATCCATCTGGTATGTTGAGCTGAAGGATGCCGCAAGTCGTAAGTTGACTTTAACTTCAGCGAGTCTACAGACTTTCAATATATAAAATAGTTACCAATCCAAATTAACCTCAGATGGGGATATACACATACATAAAACGAAAGTCTATATAAAGGATCTCACTCTTTCTTCAAAGGGTTCTAGGTGAACAACTCATTGAGATGCAAGTTCTCAAGATTAATCTGACAGCAGGCAGAAGTTATAACTCAGAACCTACAAGTCCAAAAGCCAAAAATATAGGAACTAACAATTACCACGGACGGCACTCCAGCCCTTGATACTATGCAGGCAATCTGACAGAAGGTAATCCATATACATGGTTCGAATAAACTTAACTAGCACACTTCATATTCTGCAGGATGAAACAAGCACCTTCATAGTCATCAAGGCGTAATCAACTCTTGATTAACACTCTCTCTCGGTATCCATTTCTTCAGTTGTTGCTTGTAATGTATTGGAAATACCATCAACCAAGTCCACTGCATTCTGAATCGACTCCTCAGTAATAATAGATAATGCCTCGTTGTTTGAAATCATATCTACACCACAAACTTGATCTATAGTTTTGTCAGATGCTTCTCCATCTGTGTTGACCACAACCCTCTCTTCAATAATGCTTGAAACCAACATGGCACTCCTACCCTCATGGCCATCATCTGACGCATGTTGAACAATGACTTCTGATTTAATCAGAATACCATTTTGATGTCCAACATCCATTACAATAAGCTGCTCCTGGGTCATCTCCTTTATGCCATTCTCCAAAGCACCTTCAACAGAATCAAGAGGAATTTGGACTATATCATTACTTGCATTGTCATTGTCAGCAACAAAGGCCTCAGTATCACTTGGGATAGGGACTTCGCAGCTACTGCCGTGTACCAGCATTCCATTATCCCCAGCAGTAGCATCACTACTTATATTACCGTCCATGCTTCTAGTTGAATCGAACTGCCCATCAACAACCATTTCAGTCCCCAAATCTTTTGCGCTTTGAGCAGCTTGCTCTTGGACAACATTCACTTGATCTGCAGCAGAGTTTGACAACTCATGAGCTTGATCTCTTTCTTCAATTTCTTCCTGTATTTTCTCTTGTATCCTGGACTCTTCCAAAGCACGATTCTGTGCTGCAATTTCTTCCTGTCTTTGGGCTTGTAGTTTGTACTCTTCGAGAAGCCGTTGGATCCTATCTTCTTCAGCTATGAGGTTCCCATAGCGCTTCTGTAGATTTTCCTCAAACTCCTTCTGCTTACTAATTTCCTCCACCAAACCACTAGTCCGGTGGGATGCCGCAAAATGCTCTTGCTTTTGTAAAGCTTGAAAGCACTCCAATTCTGTAGCAGCAGTGTCCATCTGCTTGAAGGTTGCCTCTATTTGCGACCAAAGTTTCCCAGCACGAGTCTGAACACTCAAAAAATAGCAAACAAAAGCCAGTCAATCAACAGTCTGCTCAAGATTGTTCAGAAGGAGAAAATAACAATACCAATCTTCGAAAGAAGCAATTGTATGAAATAAATTTTTACAATTAGAAAGCCATAGAAGAGGTAAATCTGATATCCCATCTCAATACTCTTCAACTACAAACATTAAGAAAATCAATGACATGCATGGACAAAAAGTTCATCCCATTCAAATATTTCTAAGTTAGTCAAAAGAAGTTCGAAAAACCTGTAAATTGTGGACAGTTCATTTTTTCTCACATCTTTTAACCAAGTTGGACATCATCAAATGAGACGATTTTTTTGGTGGGGCTCATCTGCATGACGGGAAGTCCATCTCCACAAAAAATCAACCTCAATTCTTTGTGTAGAGCCATCTTTTAAGCAATATCTATGCAAAGATGTGCAAAATAGATGTCCATTTACTCACTCCCCTCAAGTAAATAACAATTGAGATACTGGGCAACCAATTTTCACTGTACCTCGTAACCTTGTGTTAGCAGCTTCGTCTTTTGCTCAAGTCGATTTGCCTTCTTAGTTTCATCATCCATCCTTCTTTTCACATTCTCAAATTCATTCTGCAAGGCAGCAAGTTTCTCCATGTTGCCAGCGACACTAGAGAGACCATATGCATACCGGGAAGGAAAGTACATGAGATCTTCTTGACATGCACCATGCGCTGTAACAAATTCATCAAGAGATTTATTTTCATGTCTCATTGCCACACGCAAAAAGTCTATTTCTTCCTTTATCAGTGAATCAGCCTGCAAAATCAAAACAAGTCAATCGCTTACTAGTTCTAGGGTGTCAAGACTGCTAAATTATCAACACCAATAAATAAATAGTTCATGCAAAGAATGTGGAGCTCAAGATCAATTTCAGCTCATAAACAGAAAACAAAACTCAACTAGTCCATGACTGATGCTAGGGATTGGGTGTTCTGTCCCCAGCCCATGTTGTACATTGGTACAATATTAACCAACATGCTGGTACAAGTACTAATAACAAATTTAAAAATAATCAATAAATAAAAATAAATTATAATGGAAGTGATAACAAGTGTGGTTCATCGCAGATCCCTTCAATATTTATTTACCCATAAAGGTATATTACATTCAAATTCTAACAATAATTACATACTTCAGAATATAGAAAATTTGACGTACCAAGGAGTTACCTATCACATCTAACCCTCATTTTACCCTTAAGGACAATAAAAATACAAAGCCAATTGCATCCCCACTACAGACAAAGCCATGGAACCTATATACCATAAGAACCATGGCACCCCTACACCGAACAAACAAGGTTTCTGAACCTCCAACTAAAAAACTCTTCAATTTCGGTCTTCCCAAGTGTAACGGATGTAATAGTCAACCTTGGCTGTAGAGGATGCTTGCTATTTCTGTACATATATCTAAAATATATTTTCCACTATAATCAAAAGAGAACGTTGACTATTCCATCAGTTACACCAAGGCACCCACACAATTGCCTTAAGAGGATCATCCGCAACCCCTTTTCCCTTGGATGATAAGGAATGAAATGATGATACTTCTACCAGGGGCTTCATTAATTTTGTCCGGCAGTGGTTATTGGCCTTTTAAAGAAGATTACTTCCCAACAATCTAAAGTGAAAGTGAGTACATTTAGTCTCCTTCATTTGACCAAATTAAGAACCTCTAAGAGTACACAAGGCGGACTACGACCAATTTTTTTAATCAGCAAGTAGCTACTACCTTTTTAAACAAGAATATCGCTCTTATTGATCCAGTTACTAAAATTGTTTAAAAATACTTGATCAAGTTGTTAGTGTTCAAGTATAACATTGTAGCGTTTGACAGGATTTCTTTCATAACGATTGAGAGAGCCTCAGTCACTTGTAAATTAGTTAATTTAAAATTTCAGTTTCACTGATCACAGAAGCCTAAAATGCAAATAACCTGTAACAAATTATTGACAAAAGATGAAGAAACAGGCATATATTAAGAGTTCCCATCATAAACCAACTAACAGCAAAGAAAAAATTAAAAAAAAAAAAGAAACTTGCAGATCACTATGTCCACATTATCAAATACTGGAAGCAGAGATAAACAATGACACCTTCTAGCTACGTGAGAAGATATCTTCTACTGGAACTCTAGATGGGTTGGGAGGATTACAAGTGACTACTATTTTGGTTGCATTGTAATCTATAAAGTATGAAGCCATCTTTTCCTAGTATTAGTAGATTACCTCAACCTACTCTCTTTCGACCTACAATTCTCCACTTAATCGATCCCAAGAAAAAAATGAAGATGACACCTTTCAATTCCTAATATATACATAGAGTTGATGGATCAAAATGTACCTCCTTCAGCACATCTTCATCGAATTCGTCAATCACGGGGATGTAAGTAGCGGATTTCCCATTTGCGCCACGCTTACCCCCTTTCTTCTTCTCTTTAACTACTTTTTCATCAAGTGGATACTTGGCGTTATCGTGCTCTAATAAAGATAAGAGCTCCTTTCGAATCATTTCATCAGCCTGCTCAACTGGTGTAGGTGGAACAAAAGAACTCTTGTCTTCATCAGATTTCAACAATGATTTTCTAATAAGCTCCACTGAATCAGCAGGAGGTCTGGGTAGCTCTCTCTGCAGTACTTTGGATCTCTTCCTAAGTAATGTCAGCTGCCTTGCTTCCTCTTCCGCCTTCTCCCTAGCCATCTTGTCTGACATATCTTCTTCAATCTTATCCTCGGATTCTTCATTTTCCTCTGGAAGGGGTTGGACAACTATCTGATACTCATTCTTTGGCTGTGGAAGATTAGTCCAGCCAGAACGTAAACTTCTCCTCAACTCAGCCTGCCTGCGGAGCTCAAGTTTGCTTCCATCAAGCACATCCATGTCTTCATTAATATGAAGCTCGTCTCTCATAGGAGTTCCTTTAGGAGTCATACCAAAAGAATACCCATCACCTGTAGGTGTCATGCCAATTCTAGGAGTAAGACCAGATGAAGGTGTCATGCCACTTCTAGGAGTAAGACCCGTGGCTCCAGGAGTCAATAAAGGAGTAGCCATTGGGTTAGGTGTCTGTATTTCTCTTTTCCTAGGAGTGACACCGGAAAAATCTGAAGGATGCAACTCTGGATTGTCACCGCCTAACAATGGTGTTTGTGATTCTCTCAATCTTGCAAGGTTTTCCGCTTCCATCATAATTGCATCAGCCTTACCACCAGGTGTGCGTTGTGGAGTTCGAAATGGTGTCATCCCCTGTCTTGGAGTTTGTGCATAGTTGGCAAGAAGAGCACGTGTAGCACCACTTCCTTCCGACATTTCCTCGCTTCCTGAAACAAGATCGCTAGCATAACCCATCTTTGCGATTTCTTCCAATTCATGATCCGAGATCTGCGGTGCTGGAAGCATCAGTTTCGATCTCTTCCTAACTGTTTCCGGATCATTTAACTTGTTAACCTGCAAGATGGATGATGGGGCATCCTGCCTTTGAGCAATTTTGTTCTTGGCAACATCTTGCCTTCTTAGCTGAGCTTCAACATCAACCCTTCTTTTCCCTTCGAGCTCTTCAATGGTTGTCGGAAACTTTGGCTGTTCCACTACTCTCTCCTCATCAGCAACATCGAAGAAACCTGGTGGAGGCTTTTTCTCAAAAGGGATCTCAGAATTATAGTCTATCCCCTTCCTTTTTCTCTTTCTCTGCCTGTTATCAATTCCAGCTGCCTTAAGTTCTCTCCGCTTCTGCAGAGACGCATGCCTCCTTGCTTCTTCAAGCTGTTTCTCCCTGGCTTTTCTTTTCGCTTTCTTTCCCCTGGTGTTAGCCAACCGAGCCCGAGCTTCAGAAAGCATTTCTTTCTCATCCTCATCCATGTCAACAGGATCCGGACGTGCGGGTTTAGATTCCGGGTTGGGATCAATCTCTCCAGGACGCAACTTCCTTGGGTCATCATTTGGCTCATAGTTTTCTTCCTTGACACACGCAGCATCGACAAGTTTCTCATACCGCTCAAGGCACTGTGAAGGAGTCCGGCCAACGATAGGAGCAATCGTCCGCCATTGTGTGGGCATGAGTTTAGCAAGATGGAGCAGTTTCTCATCTTCTTCTCTTGTCCACTCAGTCTAAACAAACAATAAACATAACTAATTGGTAAACCCTAGATTTGAAAATTATTAAAACAAATGAAAAAGAAACTTACTTTTTTAATAGAAGGATCAAGCCATTCATACCAACGAGCTTTACATTGCTTAGCAGATTTACGAACAAGTAGAGATGAAATTCTAGCCCATTGATTTTTCCCATATTTCATAACAGCTGCTTTTAATATCTCATCTTCCGTGTTTTTCCAAACACCTCCCTTTATCATTATCCTCATTTTCCCCTATTTTTTTTTTTTTATCTTCAAATCTGTAATCGATGGGGTTTTTTGTCTAGGGTTTCACAAGTTGTATTTCATTGTTCAATACAGATGTTTTCTAAGTCGGTTCAAATATATTTCGGAATTCCGACCAATCCAAAAACCGAAATTAACAATATTTCGACCAGATTTATTTCGGAATGAATAATATTTCGACCTTATATTGGGTTTTTTTTAACCGAAATATAGGATATCACTCTATATATAGAGAGTATTTTTGAGGAATGCAGAATGCATTCTACGCGAGTTGAAATTGGTGGCGCCAGTTGAAATGGGCAGAATGTAAAATAGAATTTCATTTGGCGCCATTTGAATTGGAGTCTTTTGTGTAGTATTTTTCACACCATTGACCAAAACCTGCTCTCTATCCTTATAAAACTGTTTCTTTTAGGAATAGGGATAGAGAGTTAGCGGAGTTGGTTTAAAACCTTAAATGATATATATAGACATTGATAAAAATCAGTTACAATATAACAAACCATAATGACTTGGAATACAATCTTGATTTAAAGTACTACCCAGAGAACTACAAGAAATTAAATAGCCTAAATATGCAACTTGGTTCCATCTGCAGTCCAGGTAACAGACATGAACCTTGTTTACATGAAAGAATGCCTAGGAATAAAGTGGAGTATATTACACTGGGAAAAAAATAGAAGCAGTGATCGGGTCATCTCATTAACACCAAACTCATTTTTATACCAACTAGCATGACAGTAGCAAAAATCTAGAATCTGAATCATCACTTTGCCTTTCCAACGGCTCCCTCTCGCTGGTTCCGAAAATGACTGAGAATCTGGTGTGCCTGCGTGTAAACAGAATCACACTTTATTAGTACGAAGAAAAATTACGAGAAACACTAAACCGACACTGAATTGAGAGGTTCGCCGCATATCACCTCTCAATATACTGTATACTACATGAGCACTTCCATGCAAAACAATACTATTTATGTGTTGAGAATAAAACTCCTACCAATACACATTGTTCCAGAAACAAAGGTTTCTCTGACATATTATGTTGCAAGCAAGATTATCTTAATAGTTGTCTTTGATAGCTTTCTATCACCATTTAATATTTGTATATATCCGTTATGAAGTTTCATAGTCTACATTTTGATATATTTTTCTGCTAATAAACTCTATTTGTTATACACTCACATATCAGAGAAAAAGAATGCAAAGATTTATATTAAAGTAACAGGGTTAGGAATGCATACTTTCTCTTTTGCTCTAGGTGTACCACATTGAGACAATGCAACAAGAGGTGGCACAGCCCCTTCTTGAAGAACTAAGGTACAGAACTTCTGGCTATTAAAGCATAGTTGCAATAAGATAGATGCAGCATTTTCCTTTCCCCGCTGTGATCCTGTTTCTAGAACTTCAACAAGTAATGGGATGCCACCTTCACGAGTTATTGCTGTGCGCCCCTCTGGAATTGTTGACAGGTTCGCAAGAAGAGCAACGCATTTGTCAATCATTCCTGTGTCGGGATCCATCAGCTCAATAAGGTGCTTCACTGCCCCTGCTTGGACTATTCGAACCTTGTTCTCATGAAATATGGATAGATTGAACAAAGCAGTAGCAGCATCTTTCTTCCCCCTAAGGGTTCCCGATTCCAGGAGATCAACTAAGGCCTTGACTGCAGCGGAACGACCGATCTTAATTTTGTACTCTTCCAACACAGAGAGGCTGAACAAAGTAGCGGCGCCATTCTCTTTTGCTCCTGCATTTCCTGACTTAAGAACATGGATTAGTGGCTCTATTGCTCCTGCTTCTGCAATCATGTTCTTATTGTTTTCATTAATAGATAGATTCAACAGAGTAGTGACAGCATGCTCCTGGGTCAGCTTCTTTACTGAATATAGCAATGAAATAAGTGGTGGAATAGCGCCACAATGAGCAATAATTAGGCGATTATCCATATTGTGCTTGGCGAGAAGCCGCAATTCTGCTGCAGCTGTGGTTTGTGTGTCACTGCATTGAACTTTTAGATCCTCTACAAGCTTCTCAACATGGGAAGATGTGGTCAAATCATCAAATCCTGAGTCAGAAAATGGAAGAGAGAAGCTTCTCTGATGGTTACTTCCATTATCGGCAACTGCGGTGACTGTTTTGGAGCTATGATATTTTCTGCCAGACAGCCATGGAGAAAATCCTGCCTCTTTACTTGGAGAAGAAACTGAACAGTTGGATGTGACTTCTCCGAAAAACTCACTCGTGTGTCCATGCTTACTCGACAAATCTGATGCTTCATGTAAATTCGTTGCAAATGATGGGGGAAGATATTCAATGCTCGAAATAGCACTTGAGGCTGATTCAGTCCTGCTGTGAATATATGACTGCCCTGGGGATGATTGGTCACACTTTGGAATCACCTTGCTATTATCTTCAATACACTTTGACGAGTCGCCAACCTTTTTCTTTTGAGATCGATGTCCAGCTTCCAGAGAGGACCTTGGAGTAGAATTATTACTATAGAAACAACAACGAAAACTCTCTGCACGGGTGAAATCTTGAGAAGGGACGTTAGGAGATATAGGCAGAGGTGAAGCATTGTTTCCATTAGCAGTATCACAACGTCTTATGTTATTGTCTTCACACCAATTTGCAATTAAATCCTTCACGGTGTAATTGGTAATAAGATTTGCATGTGCAAGATCTTGACGGGTTTTTGGACAAATGGTTAGTCCGTGGTCAAGCCACCTTTGGATGAAAGCTCTTTCATAAGTCTGTCCAGATGCCACAATCACAGGGTCCAACATCAGCCCCAGCGACAGTGGGCAGCGAAAATAAGGAGGAATAGGCACGCCATTTATAGCTGAAAATTGCTCAAGTTTAGCCGTCCAATCCCGAATGTGCGCAATAAGATTCACAATTTGATCAATCGCTTCTAACTCCTTGAGCAGTGATCTTGTTCTCTCCTTTTCCAAGGTCACACTCTCCACCAGCAACTCCTGATTTGAAGTCAAACCAAGTGACTCAGTAATTTTTATTAGAATCTCTGAATGGGGAGTGAGAATTTCCTTTTGATCTCTCATAGCTTCTTTTATTAATTCCGATACTCTCTCTTGGTCTGAACATTGAAGTTCCTGCAAACAGTGCTGAAAACAGTCTACCAATAAATTAGCACAAAGCAAGGAAATAATGAGAAAATATGTAGCAAAAGTAGATCAACAAGACTTATAAAAGGAAATGCAAAAAAGGAAAAAGGCACAGAGGGCCATAACAAATAATTCATATGAGATTGAATTACAAATATATTAAGTACCTTCACAGCAACTAATTGTGAAGTGGATGGAGATGATTGCAGCATTATACACAATATGTGACAAATATCTATACAAGACCTCTGGATCTTTATTGCCAATGGCTCACTCTGTAGGACCTGGAGATAACAAAGAAAACTTATCAGGGGGGACCTCCTAAGAATAAGGAAATACCAGACTTCATTAAAGTTAGACCAACACCTTTTTTCTTGTACAAGGATGTTCACAGAAACCAGTGAGGCTAAAGTCATTTATGTTTCAGACAAATAATACTTGGGCCGTGCTGTATTTTGACATTATTAAATGAACTGATTTACTAATGATGTTAAAATTTGCTCTAGCAAAATATTGAGAATATCCCAACTTTATGTTCTCGTCATTGATTAGCAGATGAAACTGATAAAAACCAGCCATAGTATTTTGATTCTTCAATGAATATAAGATTTTCAGCAAAAGCACTCACACTGCATATCTTGCTCATCTTTGGATTCCACTTCTCTAAAAATTCTCTAGCCTCGTTGATAGCTATATCCAGTTCCTCTATTTCCTTCATTAGCATCTCATCTAACGAGACTCTGGAATCAACAACTTCATCAAGTACTGGCTTTAAAAGCTTCAACATATCCACCATATTCATGTAATCCTTCTGAATGGGCACCATTTTCACAGTCTGGCAAGCAACCAGGTGAATAAAACGCGACATGCTGTTGATCAAGCATCTCACTGATTGTATGTCCATCAGAGCTGTTACCTTAAGAGCAAGAGCATAAGAAATAATCATATACATGGTTTACACTGACACTGATAGTGGTAATCTTTATAAAAATACAATCTATATATTCTATCCTCCAGACATCTAAGAGCATAATCTCTAAACACAAGCAATGTCTTATTCTTTATTTTTTTCTTCCAATCAAGAAAATAATTACCTTAACTGGCTAAACTATTGGAAGATACTAAAAAGATAATTAAGGCTCACAGCTTTACTACGCTCACAAAGGCGTGTAGCTTAGTGAGATGGACATATTTTCAGACTTTTACCCCTTATAACCATTAATTCTTTCAGATAGAGTTCAACCATCAATCACAAGTCTGATTCCAAAAACTTATTCTGGCATTACATTTTGGTCTCAACAGTAAGCCAGCCAACAAACAGTTATCTCACTATTGTTGCTCAAGTCCGTAAAGTACCGATTTTGTAAAGACAAATTGATAATCAACTCAACCATCTTTAAGCTTGTGATCACAAAACAAATTATCTAAGTGCATGTATAAGTAGGTCCTACTTTTAGAAATTTAAGCTAGAATTATCAACTTCTTTGTTTTCCTGATAACTTATAATTTTCACTTCAAAAACCTACGAAAAATCTGAAGCAAAATAATAGCCCCATAAATATTAAAAATGTTGAGATGAGAAAGCAAATTCTAGTAATATTGTTATTCCAAATTCAGAGTTGATTTTGAGCAGAAAGTTGTTTAGAATGATCCGCTAAAATTTTCTTCATTTGTATAAAATAAAACAAAATTTTCAAAAAGAAATCAAACTAAATTAGAAAACAAATTGAAGCATTCATCCCAAGTTCCTACCTATTTCATAAACTGATCTGACAAACATGTATATCAGCAAAGATGCCAAGAAATGAAGCTTGCTATCTTGAAATAACAAAAACAACAAGCCCAACTCATTTCATCTCAAAACTCCATAAAACATCATAAACAAAACAACACTTCATCTAGCTACCAAAAATAACAGAAAACCCAAGCATACCTCAGTTGCTCACTACTTGCTAGCTCTTAACCAAACTTGAAGATGATGAAAGCAGCAATGACAAACCAATGATTTTAAGCTTCAAAATAATGCACTGCTCACTTCATGTACCAAATCTCTCAACTCCTTCTGTATACACCCTTCTGCCCACCTGCTTTGCTTCTAGACTTCCATGAGAGAGAAAGAAAGGGGAAAAAAAAACCAGAAAGTGTAAGTGTGGAGCCCTTTTTAATTGAAGATTTGGTGAATGTAATGGTGTTGGAATGGTGATGATAGTGAACTGTTTTAATATAAGCTCATATGATCAGACAAAACCTTGTTTTACTTTTACTTTGATTAGTAATAATGAGAATCTTGTAACTGTGTGTTCCTAGATTTCTCTAATTATTTAACTTTTCTGCTTTTTGAAACTTGTTGGGACTTGGGACCAAACTAGCCTTCTATAAATAGCTACCTACTTTACACTTTCAATGTCCATTGCCTGATTCAGCGTCCTATATATGGTAATTGGTAAACCTTACGCTCGTCGCATGTGTCCTACTACTTTTAAGTAGCCCCAGTTAATGAAAAACATTATGTGAGACACTGAGACTGGGCGAGTGTGATCTGTCATCTGTACATATGCTTCAACTTGGTCTGCTGGTAAAAATGAAATCTTGGTATATTATTGGTTGTTTTGTAAGTTTTATTTAGAATTTTACTTGGCCAAGAATGTTGGGTAGAGAAAAATGTAATCTGTATGTATTCAAATTCCGAATGCATTCCATCCATGCGAATCTTGCATACAGTGACATGCCTGAAGAATGTAAACACAAGTTTGGAGCAAAGAATATTAGTAGAATGTCCACACTATGGGCGCGACGTGGCCATACCCCCAAATGGATGTCGAATTTGTAACGATGACAAGAAATTGTTCTTGATTATTTTCTGCAGAATGTTGAATTCAAAAGGGTGGCTTTCTTAGACTAATATCTCCAGCTGCTATGAATAGACTAATTACTTTTTAAGTTGAGCTTAAAGTATAATGGTCATCTTAGACATTGTTTCTCACTAGTCACTACTCACTAGTAAGAGTGTGTATTAATAAATTGTGAATTAAAAAATGATATCATAAGCGTTTCCGTGTAGGGTAAACTGTCACCGCGTAAATCTCAAAAAAAAAATCTGCTATCCTTCATAAAAACATAAGAACTCACGCCCTTGTCTCAAAAAAATATTGCAGGTCATCTCAAGTTCTCAACATGGTTACGTAGTCTAAACGTGATTCCAAAAACGAAATTTTATATAAGAGAAAGCGTAAAATAGTTTATACTTGATCAATAAATATTACAAAGAATCACACCTATAAACACCAAATTTTGCTGGCTAATAGTATGAACACATTGTAGTAATTTGAATTATCTATTCGTCTGGTGTGTTCCGTTTGATTGTGGCACTGCCTTATTTTAAGTGTTTTTTGTACTAGCGTGTTTTTTATCAATTAATCAACATCTGGTTGAGCTGGAATGCTGGATAAGTTAAACCTGTCTACCTAACCAAAAATTCAATTGGGAGTTTGGGATCTTATTCCTACTGTCATTTCATACACATCGAATTTGTTTGGGAGCTGAAAATTGGTTTTTCTTAACCTACATTGAAGTATTGAACTAATTGAAGGACTAGACACTAATTATGAAAAAGTGTCAAAATTTGGATAACATATCAGGTTTTCAGCTTGCTGGAATTTTTTGGATTCCAAAATTCTGTTCTATGACTTCAAATTTGTTTATATAGGGAATCAAACACGAAACAAAAAAAGGAAAAAGAATATTCCTCACAGTGATAGTCAACGTTGACCTTCGTTATTACAACTTTCGCTTTGCCATGGTCAACGTGAATTTATTATTAAAGGATAGATTATTAAACGATTATCTAGTAACAAATTTGACTGGAGTCAAGGCAAGGAAACATCACAGCATACCTGTCTCCTTATACGAATTCTCCTATCTTAAGGAACATGGCAAGCATAATTTAGCAAAGCAAAGATATGTTTTGGCCCATATGAATCCTTGCATGCGATGTTTTACGCTTAAAAATATATAATTGTATCGCAATTAGAATTATTGAGTTCTTATAATCAGATGCTGTTTCAAAACAAACATTGTGAGGGCACACTATGAATAAATACAGTTATACAGATAGACTGAAGAATATAGAGATTTGGCCATGCCCTCTTATGCAGTCATGCTCGAAATTTCATAGAAATCCAATGAGCAAACTAGTGATAAAGGTGTTCTCCTGACTCTTGTACAATGTTGACTATCCCAACTGTTAAAATTGAACACGACATAAGTCATAAGTGATTTCGTGTACCCCTGGCCCTATTCAGCCATCCCTTCCAACAACTAAGAGCATCCACAGCTGTTGGCACTTAATAAAAACAGAAAAGGACCGATCTGTTGTGGATGCATACCTAAACGTTGCTTCTCAATCTGAAATACAACCTACAGGTGAAATGAAAGTTTGGGTGCGTATGTATTGATTGTTAATACAGCTGAGCGTTAGTATGTTTATTTTTTGTTTCTTTTTTGATAAGAATTAGTATGTTTCTGACTTGTTAAAGACTCCAAATTTTGCTAATAATAATTTGCAGTTACCATTCAGCGCAAAAATCATTCATTGTGCCCCTTGAAACTTTGGACTACTGTCAAAATGTTGTTCACGTACAATTAACTGTCCATTCTAGAGGCCCACAGTCCACATAACTTATGAAAAGGACAGCAATGTCAACAAGAAGACCAAAAACTGCAGTCTCTTTTAAACTGTCATTTTTTGAGTTTGGCAAACGCCTGTAAAGGTCCTAAGAACGCTGCTTGGCAAATTAGAGACCTACTTTCCTACTTTCGTCCGCTTAGGTTCTCAGGTGGTGTTTGTAGATCAGCTATGTACGTACCAACACGCATTTGTCAAAATTGTGTGTACAGCCAGGGAGGATCCAGGATCAGGGGCTGCTACAACTAATATACACTACGAATTCAGATACAATTATTAAGAAATGTGTGGTTTAATATATTGCATATCCTGCCAAAACCAACAGTTTCGCCTCCAGCATATCCAAGTCCTAAAACAGCAACTCCAATTTTTTGTGAAATACTACTAGCACCTAAAGTAGCTTGACTTTGAATATTCCCACAAGCTTGAACAAAATGTGTTGGACCAGCAAGGTACCCAAGTCTCCAACCAATCATTGCAAATGCCTTCGAAAACCCATTAACAATCAATGTTCTCTCCCACATTCCAAGCAAAGAAGCAAACAGCTTATATGAGTAGCTGGTGCATAAACGATATGTTCATAAATCTCATCCAATAACACTAATAGCCTAGGATAGTAGGATGTTTCACGACTATTTTAGCAATCTCCTCCATAAGTTTTCTAGGATAAACATATCCAGTTGGATTCGAAGGCAAACATAGAATAAGTACCCTCGACTTCCAATTAAGTTTTGATACTAAAACTTTAGGATCCAACAAAAAGTTATTATTCAAAGATGTTTTACAATCACTGGATTTGCATCAGCCATTCTGGCCATTTCAGAATAACTAACATAAAACGGACTAGGAATTATAACCTCATCACCCAACGAACAAACATCAAGCAATCATTGAAGTACACTTTGTTTAGCACCATTACTAACTAAAATCTGATAAGGTATATAACTAATATCATTCTCTTCTTCAAGTTTATGACATGTCGCTTTACGTAACTCAAAAGTACCAGCATTAGGAGTATACCTTGTATGCCCTTCATGTATCGCATTAATCCCCGCTTCAGCAATCACTGATGGGGTATCGAAATCGGGTTCTCCAGCTGCTAAACGGATAACATGTAACACTCCCATTTTATTAAATGTCCAAAATTAATTATTTTGCAAAATAATAATAATAATAATAATATAATATTGACTAAATCTTAAGTTAAGTGGAGCGAATATGTATGTTTGACTTTTTGGAAAAAAAAGATGGAAAATAGTTTGTTTGGTTTGAAAATGATTTAATAGGAAAGTTTTTAAGTTTTAAAATAATGTGTAGAGATTGTATTAATAAGGAAACAGGGATAGAATAATTCCGAAATTTATGGGAGAAAATATGGAAAGTTTCTTAAAGTAAAATATGGCAGAATTCTTTAGAATAGATGTTTTTTCAAAAATTGAGGTTTTTTTTTAAGAAAAACTAATTTTTCTTTAGAACTAGACAAGTTGAAACAAAGAAGAACGGAGCACGGATCATGCGTATTCTAGCTGGTGCGGAATCGATTTTTCTTTTATATTCTAGATACATTTTTCGCGATACAGGTGAGTAGTTTAGCTTTTCTATTATTTTACATCTATACATAGATAACTGTATTGTCTAATATTTTCGCTATTGTTTTCTTCTCATTCTCCGGTTGTTATTATGTGTATTGTCATATGGTTAAAACTTGGAGTATTGTTAAAACCTGTTATATATTGGTTGTTGTTCTTAATTACAAAAATTTATTGAACTGTTGGAACTGAGGTCAGTAATGGTGGCGCAAGCCAAAGAATAAATCGCCCAGTATTTTATTTGAACTTTTATTATTATGTTTATTGTGTTGTTGTGTTGGTTTATGATTGTGGGGTTGGGTAAAACTGTTGGTGGTATGGGAAGATTGTGGGTTTGATGTTTGGGTGATATAGGGTGCTATCAAAGCTCGAAGAAGTCGTTAATGGCGGTCGGATCTTGGTTGGGGGGTGATTTTTGAAGTTTAGGTTTTTGAGTTTTTGTGTTAACTAAAGTTGTAGGGGTTTTGTTTTGGGGTATTTTCGGTTGGGTTTGAAGTGGTGGCTAGTGGAGATGGGTGGTGGCTGATCAATGGAGAAGAAGATGACCGTGAGTTTCACCCTAGTACTCCTGCGTGCAAGTTATGTGAGTTGTGTTCGGATACCTTAGTTGGACCGAACCAACTGGTGGTTTTGGGAGGGCTGGTGGTGGAGGAGAGGAACTGGTGAGGAAGATGACTCTGTTGGGCTTGGGTTTTGGGCCAAAGTCTTTAGTTTTGTTGGTTGGGCGGAACTAAGTTAGTTTGGTTTTAGGCCAGTTCTATTTATTGTTGTTGGGCCGGACCAGTTTAGTTTAAGTTTTGGACCAATTTTAGTTTAAGTTTTGGGCGGGGTTTCAGTTTAATTCTTTGGGCGAACCCCATTTTGTGTTTTGAGCCAGTTTCTAATTTGGTTTTGGGCCGGTCCATATAACTTAAAATAGATTCAATGAGGTCTTTAAATATTTAGACTTTTGGGCTTTGATTGTGGACTTTTGACTATGTAACTGTGCTATGTTTATGTTGTAAATTGTATGGACAAAGCAAATGCTAAAATATTCTGGAAACTTGTATAAATTGGTTTGTCATTATCTAATTGAGATTTGACGCGAGTAATGTGTAAAACATATAAATATTGGCACGTAACAAGAGGGGAATTTTTATAAGACTTAGAGCATCTCTAGGTGGTGGTAGCATACTCTTCAAATTTGAAGAATGCTACCACACAATTTGATAGCAAATTTCGACCAACTCTAGGTGAATTATTCAATTTAAATTACCAAAAAATTTATTGGGGACCCACCCGCGACATTAATCTTTCGCCAAGCCCCGATTAAACTGTCATTTTTAATTGTTCACCGTACAATAAACTGTTTTTTTGTGTTTTAAATGTCGTGACGGTCGGACTTTTGTCATTTTACAATTTTTTTTTCAACTCATTCACTCTAGTTAGTAGGAAAAAAATGAGTTCGAAACAACGAATCGTCTATAATAACCAAACACGATGGAGTGGTGGTGGTGAGGAAGAAGAAAAAGCAGTGCATACATTTGGGATAATCCCTGGTGATCTAGATGATGAACCAACCACTTCGGATTCAAGGAGTTTGACAATCCATTCTTTGCTTCAATATCGACAAGTCGATTTTGAATTTCTGCGGGAGGCTATTGATTTCAACCATCTTAGGCCCGGTGTCTAAGAGGTTTCATGAAAGGCATGTCTCAAGAGTTGTTCTTGAACAACGGTATGTATTTTAATTTCATAAATTAGTAGTAGTAGTAGTTAATTTTAGTAGTTCAATACAATACATTATATTTTTATTTTTATTTTTTAATTTTAGTTTCATTTTGGACATCGGAAGATGTGTTATGTATCGGGTTGGTGCACTCCGCGTACTTAGGGCGTGGTGGGATGATATTAAGAAAGTCGGTGCACTTGACCATGTTAGAGATGCAATTTTAGCGACTCCTTTTGCTCATCTAGTTGACATCCCTTACAATAAAAGGCCGACATTCAGGGGAGTTATTAATGGTTTAGTTGAGAGATGGTGGGATAGTACACATACTTTTCACTTCCCTCGGGGAGAGTTGGGCTTCACTCCATTAGATTTTTGCATGATATCTGGTTTGAGTATAGGATTAGGTAATCCGTTGAGATGTAAAGTACTTTCGAGTTGTGCCCAAATGATGACTTTCTTCCCTTGTCGACCGAGGATATGTGATCTTTGGTGTTAGGATTTCCGGTATCAAGGCTGCATACATTACACCGTTGACTCTTGATTCGAGATTGCAGTTTTTGATAGATTATTTGTCACTTGATTCGATGATGGTCAAACACATGTTGATGAGTATGTAAGAGCTTTACGTATGTATTTGATGGGTGTCTTCTTTTTCCTTCCGGTCATTCCACGATTAATTTGGGATATCTAGCTAACTTTGAGCACTTGCAATGAGTTAAGGATTGATTTTGGTGGAGCCATATCACATCATTTGTTGCGTTGTTTAGATAGAATCTCGACATCTTGGTGTTGTCGGTAGTCCCCGGATGGGAGGGTTTGTCATTCTCTTAGAGGTATGGTTTTATGAGTATTTTAGTCTTTGCAAATCCTATCCTCACAGAGATCTGGATGAGAGGCCTAGGCTCGGGGCTTTAAGACCTTGTCGGCGTCGACCCGATTGAGATCGATCATAACATAACCCATCCAACCAGTTGAAAAACCTGTTATTGTTTGGAGGCCTTGGAGGACATCTCCTTGTGCACATCGGTATGAATGACCGTAGATATGCATTGTTCATTTCTCATAGGAGGATGGTATTCACTTGTGGGAGTGATATGGAGTGGTATTTAGGGGATAGATGTTACTGATACTTTGGTATCCCTCGATCCGCTACCCATGTATCGAGGAAGGCTAAGGACATGACCTTAGAGCAAGTCATCGAGTAGCGTGCATTGGACTTAGCTCATGACTTCGACCTAGTTACATTCTGCAGACTTATGAGCGATACTACCGTTCTTGGTTCGGGGTGTCTATTGGTCATTTGCTCCCGGTATTGTAGGTCGTCTGAGGCAACATTCATCTGGTTAGCAATTTGGGTGTCGGGCGTGAATTCAGTTAGCCCGGCCGTCCGCGGCCGGCGTTTGGCATGGACACTTCATTTGTTCGGCACGGATCCCCTCGGTCAGTGGCCTTGGGTTTTCGGTTTGAAATCCGAGTGGCGGGGCGATTTACCGACCCATTTCTTCTATTGATGCCACTTTCGGATAACATGTTAGAGCGACCTTGGACATCTATCTCAATGTAATTATTTTTATTGGTTTTGTTTTATTATTTTGGTTTATTATGAAAATGTCAAAATTATTAATGAATAATTATTTCGGGATGACCCTTGAGATATGAGACAAGCATTACTGTAAATGATGGCTTGCGCTCCTCGGTGTTATTCTGATGTTGAGAGAGAGAGACTTCTTTCCCGGGCTCATGTGGATTATGGCGATTTTTGGCGTCAGATTGATGATTTCAATTGATCGCTGGGGTGAGTTCATCCGCAATGGAATGTTTGAGGGATTGTATTAATCGAGGATGAGTTCACATATGAGGAAGTATGTAAGATAGTCTAGGAGGTTGTTGTATAGGATTATTATTATGTTGTGTGATTTAAATTGTTCATTTGATCATTTTGATATGTTGTGTCATTATTATTATGTTGTGTGATATGTTGTGTGGTTATTATTATGTTGTGTGATTCATATGTGTTTTTCATTTGATTTAGCAAATGAATTACAATTTTTATTAATAGAATGACAACTAATACATGATTAAAACACATAAAATAAAAATAAATAAATAAAAGATAACTATTACATATCACCCTTTATTACATACTACTAGAGTTACTCTAATTATATAATAAATAAATAAAAGATTACAACAATCAATGTTCACCCCTAATGCTCCATAGATGCTTTCGACAAGGTTAAAGCTTTTAAGTCTATCATGCATAGTCTTTGATTGAACTTCGTAGAGTCCCTTCAATGTAGTGTTCAGTAGGTGGAATCTGTGGTTGCCCTTCTGGATCAGGAATGTACCTCCTCATTTCATAATTTTTATTCTTAGCTCCGATTACCATATTGTGCAATATGATACATGCTCTCATAACAGTACCCATTGTCTCCACATGCCATAATTTGCAAGCTTTTGCCAAAATACTAAATTTAGCTTGCAAAACCCCAAAAGCTCTTTCAATATCTTTTCTTGCGACTTCTTGCATCGTTTTGAACCATTAGTCTTAAGAGCATTAGGGTTTGAAATTGTTTGTATAAATGCCGCGATAGTCGGGATAGATACCATCGGTAAATAATAACCCATATTATAGTTATGCTGGTTTACATCAAAAGAAAATAGGTGGAGAAGTACCATTGATCACGTTTCAAATATCGGCGAGTTGTCCAACCGTTGATGTCATTGTGTGATCTGGCATCCCAAAGAAAGAATGCCATATCCACAAGTCTTCGATTACAACGGCCCGAGAATAACGGATGGTTTTCGAGCGATCAAAGCTTGTAAGCACCTTGCCATCGGTTGGACAATTATGCCATTCCCAATGCATACAATCAATGCTTCCCAACATACCCGCCATCCGTGTGTGGCGAGATGTGCAAGCAAAGCGTTACGTATCTGCAATATTTGGCCTTAAGTAGGCGAACCGTACAATTTGATAATTGCATCACGAAAATGCCTCAGCCTTTGGTTTCCACTTTGCTCGGTATAATTGATCGTCAAGTTGATGGAACCGTGCCATAACCAAGAATACATAAAAGAACCACCTTGACCCGGAGGATCTATACCGGGTTTACCGGCATTGTTAACTTTAGGCTGAAAAAAACTTAAAATGAGTTTGAATATCGTTGAAGATGTGAACAAATAAAGATTTTTCATCTGGCGCCGTTTGAAATCCTCTTTTCGGAAAAGGCGGGACGATCGTCTAGTTGTTCTTCAAGATTTCCAAAGTCGAGCATATTTTCTATGTTTAATTTTTCGACCCTTCTTTGAACCACCATGTGGTGCCTTTACATGTACTTGTGCTTGTGCAAGTAAGCCAAAGTGTGTTTCATAAGAGGCATGACATTAACAAATTCTTCATCAAGACTATCTACCGTTCTTCGGGGAGGAGATGAAGAAGAAGCGGCGATGAAGATGAAGATGAAGATGAAGACTTAAAAATATCTCATATACTTCATGATCCATTTTTTACAATGTGTGTTTGTTTGTTAAGGATTGATGTGAAATGGTTGAGTTGTTTGATACAAATGTTTGAGTTGAGTGTGTGTACAATGAAGAAGGAGATGAGTGTAGATATAGAAGGTAGAAATCGATCTTTAAATTTTGCCCGTTTTGGAGCACGCGACATTAGGAATTTTTGCCGATGTAGTAGTGGCCGCCGATGTTGTAATGGCCTTGGTTGGTTGTGGTCAAAGTCAAAAAGTTAATACATTAGTAATGGGCGACATTACTAATGTTGCTCGCATCCGCATCCAAATTGCCAAATTTGCGAACAAGAATCTTGAACAAGCGGTGATCGACCACGAATCGACCACCTAGAGTTGGAATTCGGAAATTCCGGCGCATTTCTTCAAATTTGAAGAATGCGACCACGGATACGTCCACCTAGAGATGCTCTTAGATATATACGTTTTTATGATAATTAAATTATATACGGACTTAGATCCATGGACTTTAGTATTGGACTTTGATGGTGAATTGAGTTCACATAAATATATTGAACGAATACATTATATGATTGATTACTATTACGAGTTGCTACTTAAATGAATTGTAGTATTTATGAAGGCATGAGATATTCTATATGGTGTAGTGCAATATATGATTGGCACGTGAAATAATAAATGTTGAGATTTGAAATAGAGATGCTTGGATATCGTGCAATGAATAATATTGGCACGAGATAATATTGATTTTATTATAACGAGAAACGTTGAGCTTCAGTGCAATTAAGTATACCGGCATGAGATAGAACAAGAATTATTAGGAGATATAAATATATGACACTTGAATAAATTACGTAACGAAAATCCTAGAACCTAGCTACCACAACTCATGTGATTTTGCCCTTGTGATGGCGTATGTGATATGATTGGCCTTTCGGGAGTTTCAGTGAATCTAAATAGCCTTTCTGGCGTAAGTAATTTGATTGGCCCTTCTAGCGTTTTAATGAATCTGAATGACCCTTATGGCATAGCCGAATAGTGATTTGATTATCCCATTCGCAAAATTAGAACGAGACGCGCGATATTTTTGTCGAATAGTGGCAGTACTCACATAATGACGTTAGTGTGAGGGTTACCTGGTATGCGATATCCCGCTTAGGGTAACTGTAACGCCTGTATTTAAAATACGTATTTTTTTATTTATTTATTAATTAAATTATTTATTTAAAAATCTGTTGGATTGGATTTGGGATATGTGGGCCTGGTTTCTAGGGCCGAGGCTGTGTTGGGCTTGGGTTTCAAACCCAAGTATATAATCACATTGTTCTAGAGAATAGGGTTTTTAGAGAATAAAAAATAATAAAAATGGAGGCGAGCTAGAAACTTCGTTCTTTGGAGGGTGGAGCGGCGATTGGACTAGGAGGATTAGGTGGAGCTGTTAAAGCCAAGTGAGTAGAGTTTATCTCTCACCACTACTAAAACTATGATTTTAAATGCATTTAGTATTTACGATTTTATTGTCGAGTGTTTCCGACCGGTTTTATAATTTTAGTTACGTCGATATGTTTTAGATTTTAGTTGAACTCTTTGAAGCTCGAAAGAGCGTTAATGGCGGCGAGCCAAACACAAGCGATTGTTTGGTATCTGGGTTTGGCTGTTTGTAGTTTATTGAACAACTTTGTTTAGATATTAAATCTTGTTTAGGGTTAGTTGGTTGATGTCGGGGCATCAAAGCTCAAAAGCTTGAAGTCGTTAATGGCGTTTGATTTGGTTTGAACTTTTGGTGGTGAGGTTAGCTTTGTTGGTTTGAGGTTGGTTAGGGATGTTTGGAGGGGGCTTTTGAAGCTTGAAGGGAGCGTCAATGGAGGCAGGCGAGCCCCCAAACCTCCTCCCCCAATAAAAAACGCCATTATTCTTGTGATCTTGAGGATTTGATTTTTGTTTTATTTTAGGTGTTTGAACTGCTATGTTGTATTGTGGGTTGGTGGTTTGATGTATGGTGGTAGGGGAAAGTTTGTGGGGGTTTGAAAGCTCCAAGAACATTAATGGCAGCCCAAAATTCTTTCCAGATCTAGTTTTGGTGAAGGTTGGATGTTAGGATTTGAGGTTTTTGACTTAATTAAAGTGGTAAGGGTTTTCGCAGGGATTAAAACCGCCTGGCTGAAATGGGTGGCGATTGGAAATTTTGTGGTGGTTGATTTTGGTGGCTGGAGGAAAAATAAATTTGGAGAAGACGACCTGGTGTAGTCTGAGCTGGGCTTGGGCTTTAGTTGTTTAGGTTGGGCCCGGGTGTAGGTTAAGTTATTTGGGCCAAAAACTAATTAGTTCCTTTGGGCCGGTTTAGATTCAGTTGTGGGCCAATTCAATTTAAGTTTTTGGGCCTAAACACTAGTTAGTTATTGGGCCGGATTAATCCTTTGTTTCGGACCAGTTCCATATTAAGTTGTGGACCAGTTTTGGTTTAGTTTGGGCCCAGTTTAGGTTAAGTTGTTTGGGCTAAAACTAATTGCTTTTCTTTGGGACAGTTTCAAGTTTGTTTTGGGGCCGGTCCATATAACTTAAAATAAATCTAATTGGGTCTTTAAATGTTAAGACTTTCGGGTTCTAAGGTTTGGGCTTGGCCAGTTGGGTCCGAACCATTACCTTGGTCATGATCCCATGAGCCATGCACCTTTGACCTTAGCCATGAACCATGGCTATGACCCTGAACATGTCGAACATAGAAACGACAGTTTGACTTTGACCATTGATCGTTGATTTTGACCGTTGAATGTGGAATGTTGACTTTTTCCAGTTTTTCTCATATTTAAGAATATGGACAAATATAGTAATAAAATATTGTCGAAAATTATATAACGTTGTTTGTCATTATCTAATTAAGATTTGACGGGAGTAGTGTGTAAAACATATATATATTGGGCTTTGATTGTGGACTGTTGACTGTTTAATTGTGTTACGTTTTTATATATTAAATTGTATGGACAAATCAAATGCTAAAATGATGTGGAAGCTTGTATAAATTTGGTTGTCAGTATCTAGGAAATATTTGACGTTGATATTGTGTATATTTTTGACACGTGAAATAGAAACTTTAAGAGATATAATATTCCTAAAACGCTATAAAAATGTATGTGATACGTTTGAAGAAAATTGTGACACTATATAATATGTGGGATATATATATATTTAATGCAATAGTTTTTGAGACATAGATTTATATAAACACTCTATTATTATATATGTGAGATGTTACTATGAGGTAGTACAGTATTGGTGAATATTTTCCCACGGGAGTGTGGCGTAGTGTAATAATATATTGGCACATGAAAGAATGAAAGTGGTTATGATATATAATGGAGATATTTGTAAATATTGTGGCTTAGTGCAATAAGGTAATTGACCTGCACGTGATATAGTGGAATGATTCTGAGATATAAATGTATGACACTTGAATAAATTACGTAACAAAAATCCTAGAACCTAGCTACCACAACTCATGTGATTTGGCCCTTCTGGCGTTTCAGTGAATCTGAATGGCCTTCGGGCGTAAGTAATGTGATTGGCCTTTATGGCATTTCAATTGAAACTGAATGACCTTCCCATACAGCGCCGAATAGTGACTTGATTATTCCGTTAAAAAATAGAGCGAGACCTTGCGATATTTTATGCCAAATAGTGGTAGTACTTACATAATGGCTTTTCGTGTGAGGGTTACGGTGTGCGACATCCCGCCGGGTAGTTACGCCTGAGTGGTTCATTATGTAAGGGGAGGCATGTGGATGTACATGTTACGTTGGGAAGCGATTGTGGTAGCCAAGGAAACTAGGTAAGACATAGATACGACGTGATTTTAGGGACACTCAAAGAAAGCCTTAAATAATATAATTATGGTAATATGTTGGTTAATTATATACCTTTAAATATATAATTGTATATGGTTTTGCAGAAGGGTGGGTCAAACTAATTACTTGGGCAGAGACGACCCCCTCTGTAATTGAGCATGAAATGCGGTACGTATATAATATGCTTGGTTGGTTATTTGTTTAGTTAGAACCTAAGGCGCCTCGATGGAGGAACTACATGCCTTATTTATTATGCATATAATTTGTGTGTGGTTAGTTGGAAGTTAAGGCGCCTCAGTGGAGGAACTACCTACCTTAATTGTTGTACTTGAGGATGTTGTATTAGTTGTTGGAAGTTAAAGCGCCTCGGTGGAGGAACTAACTGCCTTATGAATTGTGTATATATATGTATAAGTATATGTTGTATTTTAGGGCTACTCACACCAGCATTTTTATAATGTTGACCCGATTTGCATGTTTGTTTATCGGGTGTGTTCATTAAATGAACATAGTTGATAAGTCTTGACAAGTTTAGTGTTGAAGAAGATTGGTTGCTGCTTGTGGTTTGCGTTAGCGTCGCATTTCAAGATAGGCCTTGTTTTCCTTTGAGGTGATATAGATTTTCAGTTGAGATAAGGTTATTTGCATTTTCATTTGTAAAATTTTGTAATGAAGATGACTTTTGTTTAAGTATAAATTTTTTATTGATTTTTATTTATCCGCATATTTAAATTGTTTATGGGTTTTTGGGAGTTGAGAGTGCATCACACCTAGGAGATCGAAGAGTTGGGAACAAATAATATTTTTCCGAATTCTGTCGAAATTCGGGGTGTGACAGTAACTACGCATGGAGTGGTGTATTATGTGAAGGGAGGCATGTGGATGTACATGTTCGGCGTTGGGTAGTGATTGTGATAACCAGGAAAACTAGGTAAGACATAGAGACGACGTGATTCTAGAGACACTTAAAGAAATTCTAAACAATAATTGTGATGATATATCAAAGTGTACGTTAAATCTATAATAAATGATTGATGGTGGTTGTGAAATTTGGTTCAATGAGATGATTGGAATTAGGTATATGATATGTTTGTTTTATTATAATTTATGTTGCATTCACAAAGATTTTTTCGTGAAGGGTAGGTTGAATTGATTATATATGCGGTTGACCCACTCTGATATATATATGCGAGTAAGTTTTTTAGTTTGTGACCCATCTGATTGATCTAAATGCGGTTTGAATTAAGGCTCTTCCGTTGCATAAATGCCTTATTATTATTGAGTTGGAAGTTAAAGCGCTTCAAGGAGGAACTACCCCCGCCTTAATTATTGTAATTAAAAATGTCAGTATTAGTTGTTGGAAGTTTTAGTTTGGTTATTTATTATTAGATCTGATTGATCTAACATTACCCCCGGTTTGAAGTTAAAATCTTAAGTTGATAACTAAATGCCTTATTTATTATTGAGTTGGAAGCTAACCTATTATCTATAAGCCCAAATCAATTGGAGGAACTTTACCTGCCTTAACAATTTATAAGTGTAATTAAGAATTGTTGATTTTAGATTGTTGGAATTAAAAACTCTCCAAACACTTGGATATGCCATCGGTTAAAAAAATTAAACCATTGGATTTATTGGGATAGATATATATGTATTAGTATGATTTGTATTTTAGGACTACTCACACCAGTATTGTTTATAATGCTGACCCGATTTGTATATTTGCTTATCGAGTGTGTTCATTAAATGAACATAGTTGATAAGTCTTGACAGGATTAGTATTGAAGAAGGTTGGTTGCTGCTTGTGGTTTGTGTTAGCATTGCATTCGGGATATGTTTTGTTTTCCCTTAAGATGTAATAGATTTTAGTGGAGACAATGTTGTTTTGTATTTTCAGTTGTAATTATAATTAAAGAGTTGTTGAAAGGAGATTTATAATTTAATCTTATTTGTGAGTTGTTGGTTATGAAGAGGACTTTTGTTTATTGAAAAAAATTTATTGGTTTTGAATTATTTGTGTAATTAAATAGATGATGGGTTTTTGGAAGTGGAGAGTGCATCACACCTCGAAAATCGAAGAGTCGGGAACAAATATTGTTTTTCCGATTTTGTCAAAATTCGAAGTGTGACATAACAAGTACACCAGCTTGAACTAGTGCAGTAGCTTGATCAGTTATCGCTACGGTTCTCGACGGTTTCATAGAATTCGCTCTATGACTCAATGTAGTATCGACTATAATTGGTGTTCATACTATTTTTTTTGGGAGGGGGGTATATCAGCGATCTACGTTGGTTGGTTGGGCTACAACCCCTTCCGTGTCCAACAGCTAAACACAAGGCATTGATATCGGGATATATATATTGTGTACCCAAAAATGATATATATCGGAAATATTATAGATATATATTTTTTTTTGGTGAACGGTCAAAATATCACTATATATCACTATATGTTAGAAATATCAGTGATATATATCGATGTATATTGAAAATATATGTCAAAAAGTCAAACAATAAATATCGGATATAAAAGATATAAATCGGCAAAAAAGAACTTCAATATTCTGTAGAGATAATCAAAATTTTCTATGTTGTGTTCATGTACCCAAAAACCGAAATATATCGGAGATGTTTTTGGTATTTCCTGCCTTGGCTAGGCACAGTTTGTGATTCGAATGGAAACTCGGAATTTCACCCAATATTTCAGTTTTTGAAAATTTTAACATTATATGTATAGGGTCGAAAAATCTAACATTTTGGAATGCACTCAGAATATACTGGAATAAGGTCCATAAAGCCAACATTTCCGAAATCGTGAACTAGCTATATATCCAAAAACTTTATGAACAGTTGATTTGCAATTTTGCATTGACATACACATGCTGGGTGTATAATTTATCTTCAGTTTGATTTATTGTCTATTTTCCCGTCTCCACTAATCCCAATCTAAGCTGGAACTATTCACTAGTTAAATAGCCACGAAAAAAAGTAAACATTAAACAAGTTGAGTACAATTAAAAATGATATTTGTTATTGAAAGACCTATATTGTGTTGGGCTGAACCAAAAAAATTATTATAAGTGTGTCATTAGTTCCAAAAAATAATAATAAAAAACAATATTACAAGTGTGCTATTGGTTCCAAAAAATTGAATTCAAAAACCCAAAACTTAAACGACCCGGCTAGGTTGTTCATTGTGCAAATCCAACGTTTGAAGATTTAGTCCAAAAAAATGTGGCCATTATACCGGTCTTCTTTCCAAATTTAAATTCATAAGAGTTTTATATTTTTTAAGCTATTCCAATTCAAACCATTTTTTAAATTTCCCAACTTATATGGCCTATGGAACGCAATTTTTTCGTTTGGGATTTGAACTTTTGAAAAATATAAAACTTTTTATTACCTCTTAATTAACGATTTGGCCACACCGTTTTTGAGACTTTAATCCAAACCGTCTTATCCACCAATATTGTTGGTTTTTGCCAATGAATAGCGATCTAAATACTTATCCTTTGGATCAAAAATGCCTCAATTTTTTTCCATGAGCTTTTTGGGACCTAATTCACACACTTATTGTTTTGGACTATTTGTTTTTTTTTTTTTGGGACCAATAGCACAAAACTTTTTAATAATTTTTTTTTTACCTAATACAATATTTTTGGGTCCAATCGATAATATGACTCTTAAAAATATACAATTTGAACATAGAGCAAGGCCTCTCCGGTTATTGGAGACGTGTATTTTCTTAACTCTTAACTAAATATCACAGATATATCTCGGTTTTTTAAGTACACAATATAGCTATATTGCGATATATTGGATGGATATATTGAAATGACACATTTTGTATTTGATATATATCAAAATTTTAAATATATCGATATATATTGACCGATATATACAATATCCGATACGGATCGTTGACTTTGATCAATATTTGACTGATTTTTATTAATATATCAATTATATTTCCGATATAATCAATGATATTTCTGATATTTTAACTAATATATCGACATACAAAACAAAATTTTGACCGGTCAACAAAAAAAATATATATAATATATATTGGTTTTTGAGAGGACCGATATATCGCCGGACCGAAATATTTGGCCTTACACATCCTTAAAAAGCCATGATCAACATTTTGCTCTTAATAGAAATCCCTAATATACCACATATGCTTTTCATAAGAAAATGAAACACTTTCCAATACCACATATTCCTAAGAGCAATTAAAACCTTTCTTAATCTCCATCATGAAATTCTAATACATTCAAGTCTTAATCACAAGATTTTGAACGAACGCATATATGTTAAACACAAGGAAAATTCAAGTACAAAAGTAAAAGATCTCAAACCTTAAGACATTTACTAGTACAATTACTATTTACTAACCTTAGGGGAAAGGAAAATAATATTGTCAAAGCTTAAAATTATGAGGGATAGGCAGTGGCGGAGCCAGGAAATTGGATGAGGGTGAGCCATAACTAATCACTATATAAAAACTAAAATAAAATAACACCTAATTTGTCGAATTTTTGTTTTCCCTTGCATATTTTTTAAAAGTAAAAAAGAAAAAAAAACACAATTCGAATCCCATCACAAAAGACATGTAAATTTTGGAATTACAAAAAACTAGATTGCTTAATAGATCAATTTAGGAGGAGAATATAAATAAAAATACACGGACATTTAACTTTAGAAAATTAGAAACTTAAGAAGAAAGTGCCTACAAATATATGTTTCTTACAAATATATATGTTTATGGAAACCACTTTAAAATTCCACAAATGAAAAAAGCAATGAATTCTTTGGAACGGTAAGAAAAATAGTCCAAAAGGTATTGGGAAAAAAAAATAAACACTTAGGCACAATAAATAATATTATAGAATGTTTAGACATTTTTTTGGCTAAAAGGTAATTAATATTAATAGCAAAAAATGGTGTTACAGAGTTACAAAGAGTTTACAAATTCTGGATTGGAAATATAATTCTCATGTTTACGTTTTCTCAAAAATCTATAGTGGGTAAGCAAAATTTGGATTTTCAAACTAGCTTGTTGCGCCAACATGGTTTATGATCCTACCATTGTTTTAAATTGTACATGTTTAGACACCAGTACATTTTTTTTGTGTCACTTTAGCATTTATTTTAATTGTTTTCGTTTTCATTCAATCCCAAAATTCCAATCAATACCTTAAGTAGATTCAAAAGTAAATTTACTACAATTTTATGCAACAAATTAAAATTGTAATGGACTCATCACTCAAGTAACCGATGGATTGAATTCATTACATACAAAATTGAATTATAACTAATAAAATTCATTATAAAAAAACTAAAAAAATAAGATATTGGAGAACTAAGGTTTAGAAAACATACCAATAAACATACATATGAATTATTGGGACTGAGACTTGAGAATGTTATTATTCTTTTTTTCTCTTTTTTGTTTTTCCAAACAAGGAAAAACACTTGCCAAAAGTGTTGTTTCTCAAAATACATAAAATTAGAGATGAAAAGCTTTCTCATGTTAGTTAAGGGAAGAGGGTTTTTATTTTTGATCGGTTACGGTGAGGGTTTAGTAACAAAATCATTTATATATATATATATACTAGTCACTTTTTAAAAAGAAATTGAGAGGGTGAGCCAGGGCATACCCTGCCCCCTGGCTCCGCCACTGGGGATAGGTCCATCCGTCCATAATAGTAAATTCTAATATGGTTTTTACTATTCTAATAGAAAAAAAAAAAAAATATATATATTATTTATGAGTTCAACACTTCGACTGACGTTCCTTAAGCTTAAAATTCATTTTTTAACTCATGCATGCATTTCATACGATAATGAACCATGAAAATTGTTCTGTAATTAATATAACAGTTTTATTTGGTGACTGAGTAGCAGTACTCTGCATGTATTCTTACACCATAATTTTTTTCAATGTCCATTTTTTGTTGATACTTTATAGTCGTTCCAATTCGAATACTATGAAATTTAGCTCTTATATTCAACCATGCCTACATCTATAAGTTACTTCCAATTGTTCCAAAGAGGGATGATACAGGTTTTTATCTATTTAAAATATACATACGAGATCAAACCTAGGTGAAAATAGCATGACACGAGTAACCAAGGTAACAGTTCAACTAATATAAAATAGAATAAATAATAACAATAATAATAATAATAAAGGTAACAAACCAAAATACAATTCCCACGGTTATAGAGGAACATAACATGTATGAACTTGAAGGGCGATTGGGCAGCAAACTTTATCGGGATATTTTCTTTAGGGCATCACCATGTCCTCAAAATAGAGGGCTACATTACCATTTTAAAGGGTAGGTTGAAAGAGAGACTTAATATAAAGGACCTCTAAATCATGGGTTCTCCAACACAACTTTTATAATCAAAATTAAAATCTGAAGACAATCAACAATCTGGTTTACAATGGGACTAGTGGCAAAGTATAGGCCAGAATAATCTCGAGGGTGGGGTGGGTGTGGGTGTGGGTGTGGGTGTGGGTGGATTTGACTTTTAGCAAGAACATGTTTTTTATTTCTACAATTCCAGCCTTTTGTAACTCAAAACAGTTTAGAAAAATCGAAGTGTTGGGTGTGGGACTCACACATGGGAAATTGCCTATTTTAGGAACCTGCTACCAACTACGCTGGGTTTTCACCGATTGAAATATTTTTAGACGTATTTTTCTTTAATTTGCGAAACGGACCAGCCCCTATAAACATGATAGAAATAGAGACAGTTTTAAAAGAGGGTAAGGCCATATACGGCCTGCATTGGAAGCCCATTTTCGTATTGTTTCTTTAAATTTGAAGATAGAGAGCCATATAAAAGTCCCATTGGTGATGCCTTAAACAGCATAATTAGAATTAGCAATTTTTTGAATAAGATCGTGTATAACTATATATACGTATACAGAGACCAGACAACCACAAACCTGTACATTATATTGTTGCTATTTCTCTTGTTTTCCTTACAAAACCACAACCAGGTGAACGCAATCAGGGGCATGGTCTTTCTCAGAAAATACAAAACAAGGCCCCCTTTTCCAAACAAATGAATGGAGCAGCTAAAGCAAAAACATATCTTCGGTGACCCATCAAACGGCATAGAGCCTTACAACCTGTTGAATGCTGGCACGGCAAACAGGGCAACCCCACTTTTTACCTTTGATCTCATTCAAACATGACATGCATCCAGCCATATGACCGCAAGGAATGCAAGCACCTTCTACAGGAGCATCCAAACATATCACACAGGAGGAAGAATCAGTTCCGTCTTCTTTTGCTTCACTTGGCTTTGCTACTTTGCCGTCCATAGACTGTGCAGGGAAATCAATTGGACTGGAATCAACTGATGGATAGTGTATTGGCCCATTTTCAGCACCCTCAGGAACCGGGGGAGCCGATGGAATAGCATCTATTCCAGGAAGCTCTTGAATCATTGCGACAACGGAAGTTTTGCTGTGCTGAGTTCTAGTGTTACTGGGACCAGGTTGAAGTACATCCCATCCACTGCTACTACCCTTGAAAGGAGGTGCAGATCCTTCCGATGAACCCCAACCATTGTGTCTGGAGTTGTCATCTGCAGAGTTGATCCAATCGTTTGTGTTGCTTACTCCCGTAGTCATGTGTGCATCAGGAAGTGGTGGTCTAAGTTCCATGGCAGAATGAATTGAGGCACTAATAGCCATGGCTAATTCTACGTCTTCTGTGGCACTGGATGGTGCAGTTGCCGGAATAAGTGAAGCCGTATTATTATGTGGTAAGGAGGGATTCATCACCTGCAGCGCTGAACAAGTCAAGATTCTCATAGACCAAAACTTTCTTACAGCAAAAACAAACATTTCCAACAATTATCTATGAGGGCATGTTTATCACCAAGTCAATTGCCATTAAGCGTGTCAACGTAAAATTCATACAGATTAGTGACAAACAAACATGTGTGGCAGTGTGGCACTCATATCACAGCAGTGATTAGTAAATTGCACTTTCCAAATTTTGACAGTAACATTCACTAAAACCAAATTATGACTGAAACATGTACAAATTTTGATGTGTCCGGTACTGAAGTGAACTAAAAATAAAATGAATAGAAATCTGTCAAACGCACCAACAAGAGGACGTATTAGCAAAGAAGCTTTGAGAATCACAACATCTCTATAAGGTGCATACCTTGGTAAAAATGCATACAGTTCCTCGTGACTAAGCTTGGAAATCGCAAAAAGAATATGTCCTAACATTATTTATACAAAAAATGAGACTAATCTTACATTCCTGAACATTTCATCTTCATTGAGGAAAAGGGACATAATAATAAGCTAATAACTAAGAATTCAATGTTGCAAGGACTTACTATTAAACAAGTGGTCAACTAATCTCTGAAACCAGAAGTTTCTCAACCTATATTCTGATGTATAATTCATCTAATAAAAATCACAAGCTTATCCGCCTTGACTATCTATTTATAGCTTCTGCATCGACCCTGCCACAGTGATACAGGTTTTGGATATTGCATACAGGGAATGCATGTGTAAGCATTAGCAGAACACAGACAGCCCAGTGAAACATATGTCCAATTCTTTTTTCTTTCATTTCTTTCTCATTAAAGGCATATGGCAATTCATGCAAACGACCATGTAAACGCTAAGCCATAGTATGTAGAAACAAAAAAATAACAATGGAGGTTATTCAACGTAGTACCTGAGGAATTCCAATGCATGCATTATAGAACCATTGCAGTTGCTGCTTGTCACCCTCATTCTCAGATGCAAACTTATACCGTGTTTCTGTAAATAAAGCAAATACAATTCAGCATCTACTCGTTTTTTAAGAAAGAAACCCTCACACTGATTACGATCAGTGTCATCCATATTTTTTTCTAAAAAGAAGCGTAGGCTATACAATAGTATACATTTAGTTATTCCACTAAGCATCTAGTCATGTAAAGTGTTCTGTGTTTCAAATAAGTGTCAAGTCGAAAGCTTGTCCATCCATGCGTTCAAGGTTCTGTAAAAAGTAAAGGCTCATGAGAGAGAAAGCTCCCACTGGCGGTGGCTGCCTTCCAAAGGCACCGTCGCCGGAACTCTTCCTCTCATTCTTGTGATTATGGTTTCAAGAACAGATCTGAGTTGAAAGCATCTCTATTAGAAGTCATCTTGGTGCAAATGACTATAGATCTAATTTGTAGATCTAGCTAGTTCTTATGCTTTTTGAGAAGATTCTCACTGAAAATTGCTGGATCTGTTCTGATTTCTAAATGGTGGCAGTAATTATGTGGGTAAAGGCTCTACCTTTCTCGTTAATTGTTGTCTTTCCTACCTTTGATTGTATTGCCATCTTCGCTTCCTCTTTTGTTGCTTTTACCTTGTAGTGATGGGGAGAAGAAGAGAAATAATATTTTTTCATAGTTGCATGGGTTGAGAGGATATGTTGATTTACCTAATTAATTCATTGAAGTCTTGAGGAGTTTGAGTTGTGACGTAGTATGGAGCTTCTTGTAATTCTTCTTGGAGTTTTGAGTTGAGAAGATGATGGATTATGTTTGAGAACTAGAGATTGCAGGCTGAGAAGCTTTGAAGGCTTAAGTTTGGGACTTGATTTACTTCTATTTGGCTTGAAACAACAAATGAATTTGCAGATTTGGCTTGTACTTTCCGCAATTGTTCTTATCGGGTAGAGATGGATTGATGGGTCTGAAAAACTCGTTATCTTGACCGATGAACTTAGAAAGTATTGTGCCTGCATAACCTCGTACACACTGTGAGTAGATGCAAAATCGGGGTTTGAACATGATCGGTTAATCTTCTTCTTCTGATTGGAGACTGTTTGTATATTAAGTTTTTGGTAGTACTACTGATGAGCGGAGTTGTCGTGAAATCTCAATTTCTTGAGCAGCTTTTTAGAGCTTTGCACATTCTTGATTTGATGTATGAACTAAAGATAGCAAATTAAGTCTTGAAGGCTAGAGTTTGGGATCAGATCACTGAATTTGTTTGAAGCAATGAAAGGTTACACGATTGAACTTGAAATTTCTATTAGCTTTTCGAATCAGGAAGATGAAAGCTTTACATGCTACGGATTCGTAATCATAGGAGTCGGATGCTTACAGGGATAACTGTTGGTAGAGATGGTGGAGTTCTGGTCGGACTAATCCATCTTGGGTTGTCATAATAGCTTAACCATTAGTCCTATATCAGTCTTTCAGCTTGGCTTGGTAATTTATAAGTTTTCTAATGTTGTAACCTGTTAGGTTTTGCCTAATGGGAAACTACATACCTAGTCTGTAATGGTTGCTCTTGGGGTGCCACACAAAGCCCCCAAACCCTTGTATTTCTTTATTCGTGATTCGTAATACAATTCCCTACTTGCGTGCAAAAAAAATAGTCATGTAAAATGAGGACTGACCATGGCGCAACAATAAGGTTACCCATTGTGACATGTCACGGGTTTGAATCGCAGAAACAGTCTCTTCACATGTGGCTGACTAAGTGAGTGCCTGGGTGGCTAAGGTAAAAGTCTGATTTTGGAATTCCACAAAACAGACCCTAACAGATGTCCTAACGCCGTATGAATATCATTTTTTTTTGCACAAGTAGGGATATTATTAATAATAATTAAAGAATGATACATCGTGAGAGAGCATTACATGCCAGTTAAAACTTAAGACTACGGACATCCTAATCAAATCTATAGTAGGTCCTGTAAGGACATTCTATACTGGTGATCAATATACTGTCAAATTTTAGATGACTAAAATATTACACCAAAGATGATTTTTAAGGTATTAAGAACTTACTGGTCTGATCATTCAAAATGATTAATGTCGGATCTGAATGGTGAAACTTTGGTTCCTCAATTTTCACCTTCCAGAGTGAAATAACAATACGTGGCTGAGCATCCTGTTCATTCAATCAAACATCAAAATTTCCAACTGAAAAAAAGGTCTAGTTATGGTAATCAAATCAAATTTTAAACACATAATACAAACTGCTCATGGAAGAAAGATAAGTATAAACAAAACAAAAGTCAGTACAATATCTATAATTTGATCTTGAGCACTGCAAAAGATACAGCAGGAGAAAGACATGAAAACTAAGCTAATGCACATAATCACTACTTTCCAATATGCTAAAATATACCTGGGCACTCGGATATATGGCGAGCTCCAGTTTGAGAGGCTTTGCAAGATTACGAGAACCACACGGTATAACCACAACCCAACTGCATATAATCAAGGACTCATTTTATATATGCTTTGCTCCTTCAACTATATACAGCAATTAAAAAAAAACGTGAAAATCGAAAAGAAATGCTCAGACATATTGATTGAAGGGGACTTGGGGGGGTTACGTTAAACCCACATTTTCTTTGATAACCATTGAGACGCTAATGCTTCAAGAAATCCTGGCCCATAAAGCTCCCGTAGCCAACCAGAGAAAAGGCAGATATGGCTCTAAGAAAAATAAATTTATATTGTTTTAATATAACAATTGTGGAAGCAAAGCACAAAACAAACTCAAGAGAAAGAGACAGAATTAATCCATAAGAAGTTCAGAAACTTCAAAGGTACCTCAATTGTGCGGACAACATTGGTATACCCTTTTATTCTAGCTACTTCAAGTGGAGTCTGGCAATCATCATTCACTACAGAAGCATTTGCTGCACACAGAAAACATAACTTATTGTGTCAGAACTGGAGCAGAATGGAAAAATAAATACATTTGCAAATGAATTTGAAGATACAAGCACCTCCATGGGAGAGAAGTAGCTTGACAGTTTGTTCAAGGCCTCTTTTCGCCGCATGATGTAAAGGTGTTCCCGCATGACCTCCTAAATTACAACAATAAAAAGGAAAACAGAAGAGATTATACACCAATTTGTTTACCATATCAAACTCTATTAATGCTAAATGAAAGACTCTTACCTGGACGATAGGCATTAACATTGGCACCCAATTGAATCAAAGTTTTAGCAACATGGAGCAGTTCAGCATTCAAACACGCGGCAATCAACGGAGTCTTTCCTTCTTTATCTATCCACTACAATGCACAAATATATAAATCAGCAAAAAAAAACACAATGCCAAAAACTCACAGACTTAATAAATATCGATACCTCGAGGCGTGCGCCTTCTCGGCAAAGTGCTTTGATTCCTTCCGCGTTTCCGTAATTGACTTGCTGATAAAGCAGTTCATCTTTTGATTGGGACAGTCCCATTTTAGTTACAACGGAACGTTAAATTAGTGCGGAATTTGGTGTGGGGAGAGACTGAAGGGGAAATGAAGAAATTGGAGTGCGGAAAGTTTAATGATTATTGAATCGGAAGCTACGAAGACAATGATAGAGAGAGAGAGATTTTACTTGGTATCTAAGGTAACGACTTCTGTGGTGGTGATTGTCAATTTTAATCCCGTTAAACAATCAGGCATTTGATGTCGGGTGCCCATTGAAGTGCGGGTTTGTCCATTGGGCTTTTGGCTCTATTATTTGTGAGAAAAATAGAGTTTAGTTGGAGTAGTTGGTAGACGGACCTACTATTTAGACCTATTTTTGTGATTCACTTTTTACTAGGGTGTCTCTTTTTGCCGAATTTCTGATTTTTCCGAAATCCGACCCGAAATTGGTCTGGCTCTGGGTGTAGTTTTCATGGGCCGATTTTCCGATTTTCGAAAATTCCGAAAAAAAATTGGATCGGATTTGGATATAATTCTAAAATCCGATCCGAAAATTCCGAAATTTCTGATATTATTGCCAATTTATTCCGAAAATATATACTTCTCTCACTATCCACTTGATTAGATCTCGACCGTTCATTCATTTTATAGTTTTTTACTTCCAAAAACAAAACAAAAACATAACCTAAATTCCGCTACTTCCCCACTTGAATTGGACCACTTTTCATTGTCATTCTGGCGCCCTGCCATAACAACAATGATATGAAAAAAATGTCATTGAGTCATACAATGACTTCGGACCAATCCAAAAGCCGTATTTCTATAAATTTAATGAAAAACGCATTTTCATATGCTTTAAATTCGATAGATAGAATATTATGTAAAGCTACTTAGAGTCCAGACCATAATCCATTATTTATCACGGAAATCCTACTTCACGCCAATTCCCATTCACACGAAAAAAAGATTGAAACATTACAAATACCCAAACCTCAAATCAATGCAATGCTTGCTATTGGTGGTTCGCGGGTTCTTTTTCTCGTTTTTCTTGGATCACTTGTTTGAATGAAAATGGGTTTTCTCGGAAACAAGTCGTATTTTGTTGTTGGTACATTGGTGTTGTGGACATGGTTTTCTCTCCCTACAATGAACATTGGCGTATGATATTCCAAAAATAATTGAAAGTAAATAGATCTTTGAAAATTTACCAAGTATTCCAAAATTTTCGAGTTATTCCGAAAGTTTTGAAATTTGAAATATATTTTGAATCCGAAAAAAAATTGGATCGGATTTGGCTAGCATATTAGGTTCCGAAAAAAATTTGGAAAAATTTCGAAGGAGGTTAATCCGATCCGAAGTCACCCCTACTTTTTACAATATACTAGGCTATGCCCGTGCCTATGGCCCACGAGACCTCGACACACCTACCACGCTACTTTCGACAACTCGTTTAAAGCTTTTAAAGCGCAAAGCGTCTGGCGATGCTTTCAATACGAAACAACACGTCGCGCCTTTAGCGCAAGGCCAACCCAATTGCCCATTATCCATAAGCCCAATAACATCAATTGGATCAGCCAATTGTGCAGTACCATGTCAAATTTGGAGGTCCAACAATTTATAAGCCCATAATATTGTTGACTTTTGGCTGATTTTTGGATAGATCCCACGGTATTGATTGCACTTAACAAAATTGCACAAACCCACTAAACACTTGGATCTGCTAAGTCATATTTTGGTGAGAATGATTAACTACCATTAGATAGGGCATTTTAGGCCCCACAATTTCCTATTTTGTTAGATAGATACGACACATATCTCTATATAAATCAATGATTATGACTTTTGACACATCAATAGGTCTAAATAGTAAGTCAATTAAGTGAGTCGGTCTAGCATTATTGGTGTAGACGTTATGGTTCTTTTGTTTTTAGGTCACTAGGGGTTGATCCCCTAACCAACTTGTTAAAAGTCAACCACACTACCAACGGATCTTTCGATGCATCAACGTGTAAATTAGTTAGTAAAGAAGGTAAGAGGCAAAGAAGAAGACCGAAATTAACCAGGGATGACGTGATTATAAACGATTGTAGAAACTTTAATCTAACATATTAGATGGTTTACAATAGATGAGATTGGAGGAAAAAAGACAATTTGTGTGGGGCGACCTCATTTGTGTGGGACTAGTATTTGGTTATGCCGTACCGCACAAATACACGCATCTAAATAGAAGCCAGACGAAAAAAGCCCAATTGCCTATCTAAAAATTTAGCCAATTGTGTAGTACTATGTCAAATTTGGAGGCCCAATAGTTTAAAATTTTAGCCGTAATTATTGGTTTTTGGGTGATTTTTTGATAGATTCCATAATACTAATTTAGTTTAACAAATTGCATAAACTCTTAAAATACTAAACACTTGGATTAGCCATTTCACAGGCAGCATAAAATGTTGATAAAATGTTGATAAGGACATGCCCACACCACCCTTATTTGTTATATAGAATGAACATGATGATGACTAGAATGATAGGGTTTGAATACTCTGCGCTTTCGCCAATACCAATACGTGATTTGTAATAGCCGTCCAAAAGTTTTGGGGTTTCAGTTGCCTACGATTTGAAAATAGCGTTTAAATACTCTAGCCTTTTGGCAACCACGATCAACACGTTTAGATATTCCACGCACGATTGGGGAACCGAACATACAAACCCGAAATGCAATAACCAAAGCCTGAGCACCCCTGCCTATATCGGCCATGGGGCTGCCAGTCTGCCGATATTATTGTTGAAGTATATCCTATATACCGAGATTTCAGAAGACTCCACTTGTCGCTTAACTACACCCCCAGCGTGTCAGTCATTAATACAGACCAAATCGACAGTTACGTAACCATGTAAAAACAGACACAGACTAGATACAGGAGTCAGAGCACTAGATACATCACTGGTCCCACCAAAAAGTATCATAACTCCATAATACGCCACGTGTATCTCACTCCCCACAAGTCTCAAGTCTCAACTCAGCATTCCCACCTGATGAAAGAATAAAGGTTCCCAAATAATCTAAAATTAGGATTCCAATTTAATCAGCTGAAAAAAAAATGGAAAAGTTAAAATTAGGAACATTAGGAGAGAGATTAAAAACAAGTGGAGCATCAATGGGAAGAATGGTAAGTGGTAAAATGAAAGATTTATTACAAGCACAAACAACTGAATCAAAAATGGTAGAAGAAGCCACGTCAGATAATTTACAAGAACCAAACTGGGGAATGAATTTGAGAATATGTGGGATGTTAAATAGTGATGAATTTAGTGGTCAAGAAGTATTGAAAGCTATAAAGAAGAAAATTTGTGGAAAAAATGTTACAAGTCAAAGATTGAGTCTTGATTTGTTGGAAACTTGTGCTATGAATTGCGAGAAGGTGTTTTCTGAGATTGCGTCGGAGAAAGTTTTGGATGAAATGGTTAAAATGATTGATGATTCCAAAACGATTCATGGGAATAGGTTGAGAGCTTTGCAGTTGATTAGAGCTTGGGGTGAGTCTGAGGATCTTGGTTATTTACCGGTTTTTCGACAGACTCATAATGTAAGCGTTTAGTTTCTATTGAGTTTTGCATTGGTGAAATTTTAGATTTTGTTGTTTGGATGCTTTTGATTAGTGTTGTTATTTAATCAACACTAAATTGTGCAGAGCTTGAAAGCAAGAGGAGCCGCTGTGGCTGTGCAAGATGAGAATTCAGCATTCCTGGGATCCAATTTCGGTGAACGATCACTTTTACCCCCTGAAAACTATCCTATCTCTGATACGGATTTGCACAACATTGATGATGAAACAATTATATTCAATAGTGGAAGTCTTTCATTAGAGGAGAAAAAAGAATTTCTTGTTACCACTCGAAACAGTGTTGAACTGCTCTCTTCCATCTTGGGTGCTGCAGAGCCGATGCCCATAGAGGTAAATCTCAATTGGTTTACTGTACAACATTGTGGAAGTGGAATCGTTCCCTGATGAATAGTATGTTTTTGTTTCCAAGTGTTTTCTAGATTGAATTGTTCCTCATATTAAGAAATCATGGTCATGCATTACACATATCACAGATTCTATTTGTGCTAATTTCATGTTTTATTTCTACATATGCTCGTTATATTTTTAAATATTCCAAATGTTGTGGGTTTCTTCCTCTATTCATGTTTAATTCTAGCAGTCCTTTAGGTGAAATGTATGCAAAATTATTTGTGTTTTAGTATGATCTAAAATTAAAGATGTATAGACTCAATAGCATCCGTATAACAAATTAGGTAAGTCTTGGATGGAAAAGAAAACTACCCTCTATTGAAGCTCATCCAACTGCTTGAAGGATGTTGAAGATTTCCTGGTCTAACCATTAGTGGTTACTGTTAGGTTTAAATGCAATGACATGGTGCGAAAATAAAAATCTTTGGAAGAGAAAAGACAATACAACTTTAAAGGTCTGAGAGGGTAACGGTGCATACAAACATGGGCGGACCCAGTGTATAGGCAGTGTATTCAAGTGAATACCCTCAAGTTTCTCCAAAAAATAAAATAAAAAAAATAGTAGGCTTAAATATTTAATATTTAACTTAACCCATTGGTATTTAGCCAAAAAAAAACTTGGCTCATTAGTTAATGATTTTTAACATTTTGGATTAAGGACTCTGTAAGACTGTAACGTAGGCCAAGTCCACACTTTTACTTTTACTCCAATGAGTAATTCATTTCGTTTTTTTTTTCTAGTAAATTTCTCAAATGTTCTTGATTTCTCAATCACCTTCTCTATTATTTGGACATTTTCTGATTCATTTATCAAACCATCTTGAATTCTCAATTCAATTTCTCGCGGGTATCATTTTGCTTTTTGAAATCATATGTTTATACTCATTAATTTTTATTTATTTTACATAACACTAAAGAAAATTTTCGTTGTTGAATTTCCGACTTAGCTTGAATACCCTCGACGAAACTCCTGGGTCCGCCCCTGCATACAAAGCGGAGAGGATTTGTTGTGCTTTCTTGATTTGCCCACAAAGATTATATAATGGAATGCTCTTGATGAGACATTTCAAAAGAGACCGCTAACAGAAGCCAAATTCTGGAGAAAAGGGTGGTGATTTGTCAGATTGGTGGGATCTGTGTTTGTACCAATGCAATATAGCTATTACCATTTATGTAGTAATTATAATACCTTTGTCATGTGTATGTGCTAGCATCAATTAATATCTCGTGTCCAGTTTCTGATGTTTGCACTATCCCGGCTTTAGGTTTTAAGTCAAACTGTACTGAATTTGGCTCATCTTATTATATTACTCAACCAAATACCCAAGCTTATGTGTATAGTAGATAAAATCTGATGAGATCACACCACAGTGGAAAGTTCTAACTAAACTGTTGTTTACAGGATGATCTGACACTAAGCATATTGGACAAGTGTAAGGAATCACAGCCTTTCATACAGAGGATCATCGAAAGCACCAATAATGATGAGGCAATGCTCTTTGAAGCTCTGAATCTTAACGATGAGCTCCGGCAGGTCATTTCCAAGTATGGAGAGGTCCAGGATGCAGTTAGGGCAAAAGGGAAATCTCCTGAAAGTTCTGAATCTGCTGACAATATTACCCCTCTTCAGGTTGAAGCTGGTAAGGAAGTAAAGTCAAATGCTGCTAAAGGAGAGAACACGGAAAACAACAATGATAAGAGCATTGCAATCGGGAGATGAAAAATGTTAGATGAATGTCTTTCTGTTTCAACGGTTGTCTTTGTAATGTATGTCTAGTATTAGGTGTTCAGTTGATATGTATAGCGAGTAGTAGTATTTCTGATGCTAATAATTCACTGTCCATCTACTAGACTACTCAATGCTTGTATGGTGACCCGTGGCCACGTTAGTCATGACGTTATGTAATTTTTCTTAAATTATAAGTTTGAAGTGTAGGATGTCAATATAGCTTGTGTATTTATATTTTGTTTATAAAGTAGTGACAAAAGGATGCCTTCCTCTTCAGTAGTTTGTACTCAAGTGGCATTGCCTCGGAATTCAAGAGCTTAATTTGGAGATCAATTGTTTTTTTCATTTTTTTTTTGTTAAGTGTTGCCAAAAGAATCCAGTCAATAGAAGATTGAAAGTGAAGGCAATGATCCAACTACTCTACCTACTCACTGAGAGGACTGGAACTTTTCTGTTTTCAACCAAATGGCTCTCTTTCTGTCTCTCTCTCTCTTTGTTCTGCAAGAGTTGACGGTGAGGTATTGGATCTGTTTAACGGTTTAACCCAAATATCTGCGAAGTGTCGCTGATATGGGCATTCAGAAGCCTCAGAGAATAATGAATATTGCTTTTGGTTAATGCCAATATGACATTCCCCATAGAAATTAAAATGTTAAAATTACTAGGGTAGGCTATACTAGTTGCATTATACCCTTATTTGGTTTTCATACACCACTTTTTTTGTCATGTGAAATTATCAGTGTATCTCACACTACTAAGTACTAAGCCAATAATTCTCTTATTTTTTATATATAAAAATATGAAATTCAATATTTCTTGCTTTTAAGAGAGGAAAAAACAAAGACAACGGTGTAAGAATATTTCAAAGCAGCATTGCTATTTACATGGTCACACAAATATGCAAACCGTGCTGCATATTGTTTTTTTTTTTTTCTAAAGTCTTAAAGTCTTAAAACCCGTCCCTGATAGTTAACATGATTTTTTTGGATTCTAATTATAATTATGTAGGAAAAACTTATCTATTTTTTTAATAGAGAATAATTATGTTATTTGAGTGACATTATAAAGCTTTTTTCTAAATTATTAATAAAAGAGAGCCTGTTATAAATTAGCGAGGGAAATTAGAGATAATTATATAATTTAAGTGATATTAGGGAGGCTTTTCTAAATTATTAATAAATAGGGGTTTGTTCTAATTTTTGTGAGAGAAGTGTTTTGAAATTGAGCAACTATGGAAATTACAAATTGCCTACTCCACCATGGAGAGGGCTGCTAACTACCCGGCTATCATATACTGTAGAGATAGGTGCCAAATAAGCTGTAGGTTTTGGACCGACCTCCTCTGTACAATTCCATAATTTGGGCCCTTAATAAATATATATCATATATGGGCCTGGTCTTAATAATGTTTTGGATCGGATCCAGTTGGGATGTATGACAGCTGTGATTCTCGAAAAGAAATATAAGACCACTGTTAACATTTGTTTGGCTTCGCGCCACTAACAAAAAAAAAAAAAAAAGAAAGAAAAACTCTGAAGAGCAAGTAAGGTAATCTAGAATTTCGTTTTCAATTCAATCTTGTTGATGTTTATTTGTTTTTTTATTCAATCTTTCGAATTTTAAATTTCGGTTTTTGTACCTGATTATTATTCAAGAAAAAATAGGGGTTCTGCAGTAATTATGCGAGAAATATTACCTGAATATATATATAAACAAATACTGAGAGAAAATTTTGAATATTTGCCTTCATATTTACATTACAACTAGAAGTGTTTAAATTAGCAGAACTTGTGTTGATCTAGAATTGTTTTTCTTATCTTATGTGTTTAGGTATTGTTAACACACTAGGGTGCAGGTGCGGGGCATTTATTTATTGTAATAGATTGTTCTTAAGGTGTTCTTGTGTGTCATACGGTCAAAGTGTTGCAAAAATGATATTTGGAACCTCATTTGGGCTCCTCTTGAGGCTTTAAAAGTATCGATTGGGCTATGCTAAAATGTTCTCTCTAAAGTTCCGAGCAACGACCCTACTACCACGCACCAACATTGTCTAGCCCAGGTTGGGAACTTGGTAATTGGGATTGGCTTCGCTTGATGTAGGCATTAATCCATTCAAAGAGAGTGCAGAAATGGATATAGATCCTTTTTTCAATTAAAAGTAATAATCAAACTGCTTCAACATATAATCTGAGACTGACAATATTGTCTGAGACAACAAGTTTCATTTCTTATCATTTGTCCCAAGGGAATTGAAGATATAGATTACATTGGATAATGAAATCCTAGAATTCGTCAATTCACTATTTTCAAAGACACTACAAACACAAATTTTGTTTAATTTCTTCTTCTCAAATAAATATACACTGGCTTGCCACTTGTATCTTCAAACACTTAGCCGCCTCAAATATCATCACATATGCAGCATGCTTGTGGCATTGCATAAAACTATTTTAAATAAAAAATAGAAAAAAATATATAATAGGAAACAAAAAATGTCATGTAGATAATGGCTGATCTGAAGAAAGGAAACGCCTTAAAGGGCAAGTCTAATACACATATGGGATTGATGGGAAAGTGCATGTAGTTTAATATCAGTAACGTGTTCAAACAATAAACTCTGTGCTCATTTTGTTATTGAGCCTACACCTGAATGAAAGCGAGACTAGGAGATGCTTGTTTCAGCAAGATTTGCCAAAACACATTAGTTGGGTCGGAAATGTTATTTTGGGAAAAGATTGTGAAGGAGATGGTTGTTGGGGAGAGTTGAGACTGGACTTCAGTGTGAAGTTGCCTACGTACCCAAATGTATTGTTTGGAATCAAGTCTCGATTGCGTAGTTTTGGAGAATGACGAATGTTGGATTTTATAGGTAGGATTGGTGATAATTACTTCCTCAATCTCCAATATTCCAATCGTGGGATGAAGTTGGAGAACTGTCATACGATATGAAGTGGATGGAAGTTTTGCGAACGAATTGAAAGTGAACAAAGTTGTGGAAGTTGTTTGAATTGGTCAAACGACTTCCTCGTCAAGTGAAGACAAATGTTTAATTGAATATCAAATATTTTACGTTGTGGTAAGTAGGGTCAATTTGGGTCTGAGCATGGGGCTTTATTATAGGAAGGTAAGTAGGCTGGTGGGCTTGTATTGAATTGGGCTTTTATTGGGCTATATTTGTGGGGCCTGGAACATCGCCTTCTCTTTGTTATATGGGCAAAGCCCATGTGGCAGAGAAAGTATTGTTTTTTTAGTATGTGGTAGGTTTTTTATTAAATTGATCGGTAAAGTAGAAGTGATTTGCAGTTTATGGAGGGAATATGCAATTTGGCAAATATTATGGGGCGAGGAAAAATGGATTGGCCACCAAAGATTTGAAGACGTGTAGATTATCTAAAGATATGACTAAAGGCGGGTCCATAGGTTTTATAGATGGGTGTTATATTGGGTTTTAAAACTTATATTAATATGGGTTTTTTGGGTCGACATATTGGGCTTTGATGTTAAAAGCTAAGACAGATGTAAGGATCATCATTTCTTAGTTGCAAAAGAGAAGCAGGTGCGGTGAGTAAAATGATCTACGAAAGCGAGCAAGATCAATTGATCGGCAAAACAAGGCCATAAAGTGAAGTAGGTATGGTTTGGCTAATATGGAAGGTAGGGATGAATTCGAATTGGGTTCAATTGAGATTGCTAATTGACCCAATTGAGATTGGGTTTTGGGTTAAGTAACTTGATTGGCAAATTGACAGATCGGCTAATGATTGACTATAGTTTAGTTCGAACTTCGCACAGATCGATAATTTGATAAGTTATTTTGATCGGCAACTTGGTAGCTAGTTTGATTGATTGGCAAATTGGATTTTGATCAGCAACTTCCTTTTTCGAAATAAAACTAATCGGCTCGAAATTCAAATTTGAGCAGTTCAAATTGATCGGCAATATAATCGATCGGCAATTCAAAGGGATCGGCAAATAAAGGTCTGTTTATGGATCGACAATAACCAAAAGGTAAACTACCCACTCAACTTGATCGGCACTTGCTTCGGGCGGCAATCGAGTGATTAGTTAAAGAAATTAATCAGCAATAGTATCCAGCAGCAAGTTCAAAACAAATTGATTTTCTATTTAAACCGAATTGATTGGCATGTTAATTGGTTTTAGGAATATAATTGGATCGGCAAATCGAAAGTTGAGTAATTAAATTGGATTGGTAACTGATTAGTTAAATTGTATTGATTAGCAAACGGAGAGGTGTTAATTTGAGAATTGTAGACAAATAGATCGGTGTCAAAAGTACACTTTTCAATATTTTCGAATTAATCGAAATGTATAGAGATTGGGCCAGAACACCTTGGCAAAAAGATTTGGGTTTGCCAAGTAATTAGTTTCACAAGTGGTTTCGGTAGCATATGATGGCAGTTTGGTAAATATAAGCAAAGGGTTGGCAATTTTTGGATTAGAAAGCTATAGTTAAAAGACTATTGAAAATGAATTGGGCCAATGGACTTCCTTTTAGAGATGGGTTATGTCTAATGGGTTTAATGGGTGACATAGGGTTGGGTAGCCTAAGTAGATAATTGGTCTTGAGGTAGGTCGGCAAAATAGATGTAAGGATTTAAGGATCGGTTTTGGTTTTGTTTATTTGACGAAAGTAAAACAAAGAGAAGATCCAAAGGGTCGGAAATCTTCATTGATTAATTTGATCGGCAGAAAAGGTAAGTATTGGTCGGGATTTTGATTGGTAATTTTTTGATATAGCTTATTGGTTTCAATTTTATTCGGCTCCTAATTTTGGTTGGGTTGTGACTTGTGAGCGAATTGATTGGATATAGGAAAAGAATAGATGGCTACATCGGCTATTTGATTTGATTATGTCCTTTTAATTTGGTACAATTTTGAAAAACGGATCGGTTTTGGGTTGTAATGATCGGCTACTTGATAGACCTTTGGAGTTTGAGCGGCAATGATACAAATTGATTGTGCTATAGAAACTGTATGGTTTTCGATCGCAAACAATTAAATTGGTTTGATTGGTAAATTATTGAAATGGGTTGATGGATTGATCGGCTATCTAACTGTTGGGTTATAACAGAGCTTAGAAGTGACCGGCCAAATTTTTATTAAAAGGTATTAAACTACTCAAAATCGATGATAGTATGATAAAAGGAAAGTAGTTGTTATCAATATGAAAAGGGGATTCAGAGATCAGTAATTACAGAGAAAAAATACTAGCAAAAGAAGGAGAAATGTAATAGGGACCTCGTATAGAGAAAAATTGATTTTGCAGAAAAAAGAGTGAACGACACTATTTGAAATCAATTCAGCTTGGTCAGTTGAGTTGTGCTTAGTTTGATTGGCAAAGGTGGCTATATCGACAACTTCTAGACAAGTTTGTTTAAAGGGATCAGTTAAGAAATTGTTACAGCTTTCTAAAAGATCTCAATTAGAAACAGTTGGGTTGTTTTTTATCGGTAATTTTGAATTGGAGCGGCAAGTTTTATTGAATTGATTTGGTCGGCAACTTTTAAGTTTAGTTTGATCGGTATAAAAGCTAAATTGGCAACTTAATAGTCAAATTGAATTTCAACAAGTAAGTAAATTGATCGGCTGTTCAAACAAATTGATTGGCAAGTTAAACAAATTGGTCGGCAAGGTCTAAACTGATCAGTTTGGATTGCAAACTGGCGGCTATCATTGGTAATAAAAGGATCAGTCATTTTATAGCTAACAATAATACACTAAAGACCGACAATTATTTTCGAAAAACTGATCGGTTTTTTATCGGGTTTCGGATTGTTTTAGACTAGTAGGATTGAAAAATAAAAAGAATAGCGGTTAAACTTGTTTGAAAAGTGACGAAGGGATCGGCTATACAGGCTAAAATTGAGAGAAAAGAAGTCTGACACTCTTTCATTAAAGAAGATTGGCTTGTATAAGAAAAGAACAAAGCCATCCAAAAATGGTATTGGACTTTTGGATTGAAACTTATGGATGATATGAAATAAGTGAGAGGTCGTTTCTGCGTTAGAGAAGAGGATCGGTTTGGCAGAAAGACTCGACGGAAAAAATTAGGATCGGCTCAGCATAGAAGGTGTTGTCTATTAATGAAGGGGGATTGGTCCAAAAACAAAGCAATTGAGAACTCAAGTTTAATTTGGATAAAGTAATAGAGGGTGGTCTAGTAAACAATTTAACAGATATTAACCAAAAAAAGTAAGTGGTGGGTGCTCAGTATATATACGTAGAACTATTCGAAGAAAAAATATATTTGGGTAGCCAATCCAACAAGGATCGGTTATCAACAGAAGTGAGTTTTTTGTGGCCAAACCAATAAGGGTTGGTCAAACAATATTTCGGATCGATCAAAAGAAAAAGTTTTCGAAAAGATCAATTTTACCAACGAAGAGATCTTTATGAGTTAACAGGAAGATCTAATTTTTTAAGAGACATACTCCAACTCAAAATAAGTTTGCATAAGATAGGTTTTGTTAATGAAATTTGAAGTGTCACCACCCCATAGTGTATTGATAACGTAATGAAATTAGGGGTGTCGCAGCCCCATAATGTAATGCTAACCTAATGAAACTTGGGGTGTCGCCGCCCCCATAGTGTGATGATAAGATAATGAAACTAGTGTCGTTGCCCCCATAGTGTATTAATAACGTAATGAAACTAGGGGTTTCGCGGCCCCCATAGTATAATAATAACGTAATGAAATTTGGGGGTAATAAAATTTGGGGTGTTGCCGCCCCTATAGTGTAATGATAATGTAATTAAATTTGGGGTGTTGCTGCAAACCCATAGTATAATAATAATGTAATGGAATTTGGGGTGTCGTCGCCCTCATATTGTAATAGTAACGTAATGATCTCCAGTGTAATGATGATGTAATGGAATTTGGGGTGTCGCCACCCCTATAATATATTGATAACGTAATGAAATTTGGGGTGTCGCCACCCCCAAAGTATAATGATAATGTAATGGAATTTGGGGTGTCGCCGCCCCAATAATGTATTGATAACGTAATTAAATTTGGGGTGTCGCCGCCCCCAAAGTGTAATGATAACATAATGAAATTTGGGGTGTCGCCCCCCTATAGTGTAATGATTAAAATACTTTGAATGAATTGCTATATATGATTGCTAATTTAAATATATGCATGCATGGATAATAAACTAATTATAAATGTAAAAGGATATGTAAGACGCCCCCATGCATGAATGGAAGGTCTTTCATTTTGACTGTGAGACTCTATCTCTTATTTGTAAAAGAGTGAATGTCATCATTCATGTAAAATACCAATGAATCAACATATCTTTGAGCAATGTTTATTAGTTTTGTGATATTCAACTTTGAACAACACACTTGGATGAGTCATAAAGTTAGACTGCAATCGACTTATTCGAGTCAACGACGATGACTAACTTCCCTTGTTGTATGCTAATTCAATTTGGTGTTAAGGCTAAAAACAGATCAAAGGATATCAAATATCGTCATTTGGAGAAATCAGCATGTCAATGAGCCCAAAAGCTCATGCTAATATTGACTATGCGAGTTCCACGACAAGATCAATCACTTCTTGTTATATGTCAATTCATTCTTTGGTGGGGCTACAAACAGAAGGTTGTTGACATCATCATATTGGACAAATTAGCATGTCGATGAGCCCTAAATGTTGGCTGTTATCCTATGTGCTAGTTCCAATATGAGGTCAACCACGTCTTGTTGCATACCAATTTCTCATAGTGCTGGGGTTTCATCTAGACGATCGAGCTATTTTTATATGAGATTTACTCAAAATGATTGATATGCTCAATATTAGATTATGATATACTCAATATAAGAGGATCAGAATAAAAATGAGATCTAACCAATATGAATTGAGTTGCTTAATAGTATATTCTAATCTACTCAATATAAAGGGATCGGAATAAAAAGAAGATTTATTAATGAACTGATCTCCTCAATACTTTCTGATCTACGCAATATAAAAGGATCCGAATAAATTATAGATCTACTTGGTCCAAATAAAGTTTGTCGAACTAGTTTGGAGTTGTTGATCCTTAAGGCAAACATATTGAATTGTTCATCTGGTAAGTTATTGTACGTACGTGTGACCAAATTGCGTTTTTTTCCTTGACGACCAAATTAAAAGAGCTATTTCGAAGAAGAAAAATTTTTGGAGCGCCAAAATTGGAAAAAGTCAATTATAACCGAATTTCTTTTGCCAACCAATTTTAGATCGCCATTTTTGTTGGTTGTTGGATTAGATATTGCAAATTGGCAATGAAGGAGACCGAGATCGGTTCTTTCGTCGCCTAGGTTGAACATCTGGAGAATATGGACAGAATGTGGGAATCTGCTCTCTTTTTGTGGTCCTCTGTAATTGAGTCACAATGTCACAATCTTCAGAACTACTATTGTCAACTGGCATGTAATGTGAAACATGCATTGGTCACAAAAAGCTCGAAAGTTGGGACCACTACTTGCAAAGCAACCCTCCAGAGATGTTGAACTACTAAAACATGGGAACTAATATCGGCATCCTAGCAATGGACTACGACTTGGACTTGCATATCGACCCTCCCTTTGTGGTCTGTCATGCTGACCTGCTCTAGTGGTCCGGAGTCCAGATAATTTCTTTTAGGAGAGAGTCGACCTCTTATAGCCTTTCGGCTATGATCGGCTACACCAACATTATTTTTTTTCATATATTCAATGAGTTGCCTACCATTCCGTTGAGTGATTGGTTGCAAAGTTAGTGGAAGAGTTTCTGGACTCATTCACAATCACACTCGAAACTAAGGGTCGTCGGAACTACCTATTCATATTGTAGTTTTGTTTCTGAGCAGCCTTCCATAATCGACTCGCATGATTTCTCTTGGAGCGTGAGCAAGTGCTTTTATTCTTTGATCAGCTATATGAGGATCCAACAGCGTCCAAACGAGCTCAAACACATCTTTCCTTACGTGTTGGTTTCGTTGGTTCCAAATTAACTTCAAGCAGTCGTCATAACTGTCTCCTGAGATTGTGATTTTCGTTTTCCAATCTTCAGAGATGACGATTGACCATAGTTGTTGGATCCGCAATATGGATATCCGATCCACTCTCTCAATTGCATTAGATGATTGTTGGGAACCATTGATGCTCTTGGAGGCGTGGGAATATCTATTAGCTTCTGAATTTGAAATTGAACGGGCGGATGGTCCTCTCCGTTAGGTTGAGTGTTTGATGATGTCATTGACGTAACTTTTTTTTTTGTGGTTGAGAGTAGGAGCATAGATGGCATAGATACCCACCCTCTTAGTCGCAGATGGTTGAGAATCATCGGACTTGGAAAGTGAATTCTCATTCATAGAAGTTGAGGGCTGAACTTGAGCAACAAGAGGAGAATTTTCACTGTTGTTTGTTCTTCGTGAAGCCATTGACATAACTTTTTTGTGTTGGCTTTCGGTGTTGCACATGTTGTTTACGTGAAGCCTTTCATAAGTGACTCACACAGTTTCTCTGGTTTCTCTTAGTGCAAGAGTTTGTGCTTGGAGTCTTCGACAATGATGCATCGGAATTCAGACGATCCCAAACACTTTTTAGATTTTTAGTTGTTGGGGTCGTTGATCCTGAATCATCTTCGAGAAGTCGATGCGTCTGTTTCTTCAGATTTTTGTTATTGTTCTCCAATTGTCGAAGACGACGATCGACTTGAGTTGTTGGATTTGCAATATGAATACCCACCTTCTTAGTCATAGATGGTTGAGAACCATCGGACTTGGAAAGTGAATTCTCATTCGTAGAAGTTGAGTGCTGAACTTGAGCAGCAAGAGAAGAATTTTAACCGTTGTTTGTTCTTCGTGAAGCCATTGACGTAATTTTTTTGTGGTTAAAGGTAGCCCCATAGACGGCGCCAAATATGTTTCAACAAGATTTGCCAAAACACACTAGTTAAGTCAGAAGTGTTATTTTCGGAAGAGATTGTGAAAGAGATGGTTGTTGGGGAGAGTTGAGACTGGACTTCAGTGTGAAATTGCCTACGTACCCAAATGTATTGTTTGTGATCAAGTCTCGATTGCGTAGTTCTGGAGAATGACGAATGTTGGATTTTATAGTTACGATTGGTGATAGTTACTTCCTCGTTCTCCAATATTCTAATTGTGGGATGAAGTTGGAGAATTGGCTGGAGAACTGTGTTGCATGGGTACGCCTATTATTCCGGCGTGTCTGTGTCGTGGTCGTGGTCGTGTCTCGATGACGATTACCGACCACGATTACAGATTCGCATTTGAATCTATTTTCAGTTTCAAAGAAAAAAAAAAGAAGATTAAGAAAGAAGGAAGATTAAGAAAGAAGGAAGAAAGAGAGAAATAGAATAGACTGACCTGAATTCCTGAGTGGTGGTGGATTGATGTGGACAGACCATCTTCTTCTATGGCCGGCGGCTGCAACCCAGATCTAAGATTTAGGGTTTGTTTGTTAACTTTGTTTTAATAAGGGATGTGGGCTTGGGCTATTTTGTTTCTTTTTTCCATAGATACTTAGATAAGATTAATTGGGCTTTTAATAAGCAATGTGGACTTGGGCTTTTTTAGAATGGTTATATTCAAGATCTAAAGTTAACAAAAACTGTTTTAAATGGCTAATGGGCTTTATCAAAATCTATATATATATTTTCTATTTAAAATAATTTATATTTTAATAAAATATAATATTAAATTAAAATATTAGCCGTGTCCCGTGTCTTGATTTTTAGACCTCGCCGTGTCCAAACCGCCGTACCCGTGTCTAAACCCGACACTCGTACCCGTACCCATGCAACAAAGCTGGAGAACTGTTACATGATATGAAGTGGATGGAAGTTTTGCGAACAAATTGAAAGTGGACAAAGTTGTGGAAGTTGTTTAAATTGGTCAAACGACTTCCTCATCAAGTGAAAAACGTGTTTAATTGAATATCAAATATTTTACATTGTGGTAGGCAGGGTCAATTTGGGTCTGAGCATGGGCTTTATTATAGTATTATAGGCAGGTAAGTAGGCTGGTGGGCTTGTATTGAATTGGGCTATATTTGTAGGGCCCGGAACAATACTCAAGCATATTCTAAATTCAATTGGTTTCGATTAAGTTGTGAAATTGTGTCTAGGATTAATATGCCATACACCAGGTCAGTGCTCATCAATAGTGTGCATATAAGATAAGACGGCCAATCCTTAGGCGAAAAAACTGAGCATAAAAGCATATTCTTTAACATAAATTATGCACCAAAACATTATTAAAAGTGACGTGGATACTACGTGGATAATTTCCATAATGATTCAGGTAAACCACCCATTATGGAGACATGGTTCACAATTCAAAGATGCATTCCAACTCAAAAAATGCATATGCTAGGCAGTACAGTAGGGTGGTGTATGGATCAATTCGGGTTGGTTTTCGTACCAAACCGAGGTGCTCGGTTCTAAAACTTGAGCAACTGAACCAAACCGATAGGCTTGTATCAACCAATCTGAACCAATCTGAAATTGTCGGTTCGGTTGTGTCGGTTTTCAGATCTACTATAATGGAGAAGATAAAACTTATAACTTGTAACAAAAGTTTTGATTATGTTTGTTTGTGTGTTTGTTAGGTTAATGTCATGGCAAGGTTGTTATCAAATGCACTCTTCAAAAGTATTGCACGTGCTCCAGAGACTCATTCATTAAGAACTATGGTAAGATGTTTACTTCTTTTTAGTATTCATAAATTTTTTCTATTTGTACCCGTAATGATAATTTAACATTTTGAGTAGGTGCCTGGGTCTTTTATGAGATACTCAACGACTGAGCCTAGTGATCAAGACACACATGATGATTTTAAACCAACTGATAAGGTTTCAGGTTCTGGGGTTTCTCTTAAGGATATTGTTAAGAAGGTAGTTTCTTTTAGCTAATAAGTGATTTTTATTTTTATTTTTCAAGTGTCTCATTTATTGACAATGTATATAGTTTTGTTGTATAGGATGTGGAAGAAACCCAGTTATGATTTATATGAAGGGAGTTCCTGATGCCCCTATGTGTGGATTTAGCTCATTGGCAGTTAAAGTTCTGAATCACTACCGTAAGTAAAGTCGTCGCATGTTTTAAAGATTGATAAGTTTTGGGATTTTGGTCATATGATTACATGTGCTTTTTACTTGCTTGCAGAGGTTCCTTTGAGTGCTAGAAACATATTGGAAAATCCGGAACTAAAGAATGCTGTTAGAGGCTTTAGGTACAAATCGTCATTCTGTTAAGCATGCAACATACTTTATTTCTTTTGTATTAATCATATGATGTTGATCAATGGTGCAGTCACTGGCCCACATTTCCACAAATATTTATCAATGGGGAGTTCATTGGAGGATCAGATATTATTCTCAGCATGCACCAGGTAGACCTCGATATCATACTTTCTTAGTTTTTGTTACATTATTACTATTTTACATTTTTACTGATAAAAAAGATATCTGGAATGACTTTTATATGGTTCATCATTTGCAGTCTGGAGAGTTAAAGGATAAGCTCATTCATCTCCTTCCCAAAGTCAACGAGGAAGAGTGAGTATAAGTTTGTCTATCTGAGAGATTATAAGGTGTGTTGGGGTGTGTGTGTGTTGTGTTTTTGTTTCTTAGTTACATTTGTTGTTTGTTTTTGTGGATTTATTGATGGTTAATATTCTAGGTAAGAATAATGATATTATCCTATTGATTTTAGTAAGCAAAAGTATGAGCTGGAATAATCCATAAGAATGATTTCTTCCTTGTAATAAGGAAGATATATTTTTAATCCCATATTTCTTGATGCGGCTCTGTCTATCTCATGAAATCAGAGTCCGGTTTGAAATTTTATAATCTAATCTCAATAGTGTCAACTGGTTCTTTACCTTCAATTATGGCAAATACTAGTGTAAGATAATGCTCTCAACAAAACTTGCGATCTTTAATTGAAAATAAATACTGATATTATTGATACGGAAGAACTAAATACTCAATTACTGAATTCATATTTAAAGAAACTTTTTATGAAGTATTTGATTGTAACTGTAAAGTCATTGGAAGGTTATTCTATATATTCTCTGTCGCTGAGTACATTGCAAGTTTGCAACTAATACGTCAATAGTTTCTGTGAGTGAAAATTTTAATTGTTTGATTTGTAGATTAGAATGAACAGAATTTTTAAAAAAGGGAAGGGTAGGGATAGGATTGGTCCTGATTATCGAGTTTGACTGCAGTTAGGGCAAAAGGGAAATCTCCTGAAAGTTCTGAAGCTGTTGACAATATTTCACCTCGTTGGGTTGAAGCTTATAAGGCAGTAAAGTCAAATGTTGCTAAAGGAGAGAGCACAGAAGACGACAATGATCAGAGCATTGCAATCGGGAGATGAAAAATGCTAGATGATTGTCTTTCTGTTTCAACATCGTAATGTATGTCTAGTATTAGGTGTCTAGTTGATATGTATGACGACTGGCGAGTAGTAGTATTTCTGATGCTAATAAAGTAATAATTCAATGTCCATGTACTAGACTACTCAACGCCTGTATGGTGACCTGTGGCCACGTCAGTCATGACATATCTTATGTTATGTTTTCTTAAATTAAAAGTTTGAAGTGTAGGATGTCAATATAGCTTGTGTATTTATATTTTGTTTATAAAGTAGTGACAAAAGGATGACTTCCTCTTCAGTAGTTAATTTGTACCTAAGTGGCATTGCCTCGCGATTCAAGAGATTGTATATAACTTTATATTTTGTATTTTTTTCTATTTCTAATTTCCATTTTTTTATTCCTGATTTCTGTGGTGAACCACCACTACACCAGGTGGTAAATTAAGTGTATCGTTCGCAGCCTTCATTCCTGCTGCTTGCTTCCACACACGCCTTGCATTCTGAACGATCAATTTTTTTTTTTTTATTTTAATTAAGTTTTGTCCAAACAATCCAGTCAGTAGAAGATTGAAAGTGAGGGCAATGATCCGAGTACTCACCAAGAAAAGTCCCGGACTGGAACTTTTCTGTTTACAAAATTACAACCAAATAACTCTCTTTCTGTCTCTGTTTCCCTCTCTTTGTTCTTCAAGAGTTCAAGGTGAGGTGTTTCGTACTTGGTTTAATCCAAACATCTGTGAAGTGCCCCATAGAAATTAAAATGTTAAAATTAAACCGATTACTAGGATAGGCTATGCTAGACTGCTAGTTGCGTCATACCCTTGTTTGGTTTTCCATACACCATTCTTTTTTGTCAAATTATGTGTATCTCATATTCTCACCACTAATTCAATAATTCTCTACGTTTTTTGCTATGATGAAGTAAGAAATTCACTTATTCTGTTTTTAAGCGGGAAATAGGTGAAAAACAAAGATAACGGTGTAAGAACATTTTCAATGCAGAATGCTATTTACATGGCCACAATGCCACATAGGTGCCAAATAAGCAGGCTAGTGGTCCTTTGCCGACTCCTTTGTACTCCCTGTTCATTAGACTGAGAATATCATGACATATGGAGATCCATGTCAGATCTGAAACAATTTCAATAATTGTGAGATTGTAATCCACTACTAACTTAACTAAAATTCTTATTATTGTGAAGCTTTCTTGGCTTTGTGCATTTTATTTTTGTTTTCTCCCTTTAACAATCTTTCTAAAATCCGTAAGACCGTAACCCCTCCGGGCACAATATATGATGTATGAGAGTAAACTCGAGACGAACTAGCTTAAGACTTGTAGGAACAACTTCCCAAGGTGTTGCCAGTGAGCCATTGATTCGATCAGTGGCCAAGCTGGGGTGGGTTGCTAGCTTCTACTGATTTAAATGATACTCCAAAGTCTAAACAGTGGAGTCTTCATACAATTTCAGAAGTTATATCATATCGTGATTTTAATGACCTCTCAGAACTCACTTGATGTGGAATTAGGTTGTTGCAGACTTGCAGCCATGGTTCCAAACTACTTCCAATTGCCAGTCTGCAATGCACTCGGTATTGTAAGAGTCAGTAAGACATCCCTTAGGCCTAGCCCAACAACTATCATGAGAATTATCGAAAAAAAAAACACTGTCATGCACGGGTAGGATTTACGTGAACTTTTTCATGCCCCTTTTTCGTTAAAACTTGCATGGGTTTCTTGTGAAACCCACCTTCTGTGAGATATAAAATAAGTTTCGTGGCACTCTCCCAAATTAGAGAAAATCAACTTAAATTGAGAAATAATAATAGATGATATTGAATATTATACTTAATATTACTGAAATATTGGAGGAAACTAAAATTAGATGGTAATCATCTCAAAAAAATGGTTGAAGTGTGGTGAGGCAGACGAGTGTGATATGAAGTTTCTTCTTATTTGGCTTACATGAAAATGATGTAGGTTGAACCTAGAAACTTTTATTCACCACCACAATCTGGCCCAAGTCATTCACCACCGGAATTTTTCTACAATTTTGAAATACCAATTAATTTTTCTTGTTCTGTATAGAAATAAAAATGTGTGGGTTTAGCCATCATAGTAACTGGACATCAAATTGTTTTTAGTTAAATTCCACAAAATTAACTTTTCCAATAACCAGTAAATATACCTTGATTCATATGACTCTTGGAATCTATAGTCTGGTGATTGTTGGATCAATCAATTAAGATTGGATTTGTTCCAAGTATTTGTTATGGTTAATTCGTTATCATTTCTAACCAATAAACTGTTTTTTTTGTAACTCTGATTATAAATTTGTTTGTTGATGTGAACGTAAGGCCCAAGCCCAAATCATCTACTTTCAATCTTTCATAAACCCGTGCGACCAAATCATCTTCATTCCATAAACCCTCTTCTCTTTCACTCTCACCAAAACTCAATTGATTTAGGGTTTTCAGTTCACCTCTCTCTCTCCAAATTCCCTAACCATGAAATTCAAACACTTCTTCTTCTTCTCCAAGCAATTCCGCACCAACATTCCCAAACCCAACAGAATCTCACCCTCACATTCACCCTTCATTTACCAAACTGCCCCTTTCACCTCCACTTCCTCTCTACAACACCTTCTCACCAAATTCACAAACCCCATTTCCTTAACAAGCCCCATTTCATTATTTTCCAGAAAAATTCACACTCTACAACAGACCATACCAAATGAATCCGATTTTGAAGAAGAAGATGGACCGATGACTGAGTTTTTATCGAGATTTGTGTGGATAATGAGAGGTAAACTTATTGAAGTATATCCAAAATGTGATAAAGAGAGTATTAATGGAATGTTATTAATTATAGCTGAGAAAGTTGTGGAGGAAATAGAGAGAGGTGGAATTGAGGAGATGCTTGGCGTGGCGGAAAGTACCCCGTCACTTGATTTAAGTGAGGATTTATGGAAAACAGTTTGGGAAGTCAGTAATATAGTACTTGAGGATATGAAGAAAGAGGAGAAGAAGGAGAAGATGAAGAAGTTTATTCAATCTGAGGAAGTTAAAGAGATGTGTAAGTTTGCTAGTGAAGTTGGTGTTAGAGGGAATATGTTAAGAGAAATGAGGTTTAAATGGGCTAAAGAGAAAATGGAGGAAGCTGAGTTTTATGAGACTTTGGAACTTAAGCGAGATGAAGAGAGAGAAGGTATTGTAGAAGAGGAAGAAATGAATGAAGGTGAGGTTAATGAATATGGGGCAGAAGATGAGGTTGTGGAAGGGGAACCGAAGGGTGTTACGCTTCCACAGCGACGAGGGAAGATTAAGTATAAGATTTATGGTCTTGATATGTCGAATAAAACATGGGCTGATATGGTTGGGAAAATTTGTGATGCTGAGAAGGTTGCTTGGCCCGAAGAACCTAAACCGATTACTGGGAAATGCAAGCTTGTTACGGGGAAAATCATTGGTTTGAGTGTGGGGGACGATGCGTCGCCACTTTTAGCTGAATGGGTGGAGCTTCTTCGACCAAGCAGAGTTGATTGGTTTGCTTTGCTTGACAAATTGAAAGAGACCAATGTGGATTTGTACTTTAAGGTTAGTTGCTCATCAGTTGCCTCTTTGAAATTATTTTGTTTGTTATCTATGATTTGGTAGGATAATATACCATGATTTTTCGATTGCTAGAGCCTCTTTTTAAAAATATTGTTGATCGAAGCCTGTTTTAAACTGTTAGCAACTTGTACTAGAGCTAACTCGTATCGATAAAAGAAGAAGAAGAAAGTGTTTGATTTAACTTGTGCTGTTCTTTCATTTATAACTAGCTTTTCATGCACAAACTGTAATTGTTTAGGTACTTTCGGTTTGAGGTGTCAACTAATATTAACATATGCATTATCTTGCCCTTAAGTGCCTTAACACACACACACACACACATACTGTACCCTAGTTTTGTGCTCGTGAGATTGTGTGTCGGTTGGAGATCTTCTTTAGTGTTTACCACTAAAAGCAGACCAAAAAAATGAAATTGAGCACTGGATAAATTAAAATCAACCGTACTCTATACTATATAGATCGATATAAGGTTTTTACAGTTACCTTTGTTGAAGAAACCATCTTTTCGTCCTCTGTTTAGGCTCCTCTTCTTCCTTAGTCGGTGGAATTAAGCTCATGCTGGAGAGGAAAACACTTTAGAGCTATAATTATGCCCCTAATGTGTTCATTCACCAAAAGTCTCAGAATTTATGTACCTGGTAGGTTACCCAATTGCATAATTTTCAGCACTAAGATTTACCCGCAGAGACGACAGAAGAACATTAACCCGGTTTTGTTGTTGAGAACCCAATTGCATAATTGATGTGGCTTGTATTCTTCTTTAAGATTAGAGTAATAGATGTCTAAGTTAGGAGGTGGAGAATCCGGTGCTCTACATTGTAGTGACTTTTGCTTTTAGATAAGAGATTGGATGACAGGTGCAAAATCGTAGAGGTTGTCATACAGTACTGTTTCAGCAAGATTTGCCAAAACACACCAGTTGAGGGTCGTTGGGCTTGGGCCACATTTGTGGAGGCTGGAACAAGTACCATGTATCTTTTATTTGTAGTGGAACATATGTTCCTTCATTGTCTTTCATCTCACATGTGTTTAGGGTTTATTTGTTTTTTTTTTCTCTTTCGTTGTGCAAATTCACAAATGCAAATTCTAAGAATGAGAGATGTTGGATGTTAGGTACTTGGTCTATTAGATTTTTCTGTTGTTGTGATCATTTTTATCAATGTCGTTTGGCCTTTTAATGTAAATTCAATTGTTTTTGAAAGACTAGGGGACGCTTTCATTTGCTGACCTGTTTTGGGATATATAAGCATTGTTGTCCCATCTGTCTTTGGTGTTGAGAGCACCCCGGAGTTTTGTACGTTTTGATTTATTTGTTCTTTGTTAGCCGACTGGTAACTTAGTTATATTTGCTTCTTCCATATCCCTTTGTTTGGGGTGAAAATGATTTGAAGGGCATGATAAGTTAAGGATCGAGGATTTGGCCAAGGTCTTGACATCTTGAGATTGAGTCCTACTTTTAACGGGTTTTTGGATTACATGAACGAAGTTGTAACTATATGTCTATGTCTATGAGTGTGTCATGTTCTAATAACGAATAGTGATTTCTCCTGCTTTCTCTTGTAGGTGGCTGAAATGATTCTGGAAGAAGATTCTTTCGAAGCAAATATTCGTGACTACTCTAAACTCATTGATGCACATGCAAAAGACCAACGCACAGATGATGCTGAGAGGATTCTTGAGAAGATGATTGGAAAGGGTGTCCAGCCTGACATTCTAACATCCACCATCTTGGTTGACATGTACAGCGCGGTAGGCAATGCTGATCGTGCAAAGGAAGAATTTGCACGGTTAAGAAGGCAAGGCTTTCAACCGGATATGAAGGCCTACAATTCAATGATCATGGCGTACGTAAATTCTGGTCAACCCAAGTGTGGTGAGTCTCTGAAGTGTGAGATGGAGGCTAGGGACATCAAACCCACCAAGGAGATCTACATGGCACTGTTGAGATCGTTTTCAGAACGTGGGCTTGTTGATGGTGCACAACGAATTGCCACCACAATGCAGTTTGCTGGTTTCCAGCCAACTTTGGAGTCTTGCACATTGCTTGTGGAGGCCTATGCACAAGCAGGAAATTCAGATCAGGCCAGGGCCAACTTTGACTACATGAGGAAGGTTGGTCACAGCCCAGATGACAGGTGCACTGCAGTTGTGATTTCTGTGTACGAGAAGAAAAATCTCTTGGACCAGGCCTTAGATCTTCTATTACAACTTAAGAAAGATGGGTTCGAGCCAGGTGTTGAGACCTACACTGTCCTTGTGGATTGGTTTGCCAAGTTACAACTAGTAGACGAAGCAGAGGAATTACTAGAAAAGACAATTGTAAATGGTCAAACTCCTCCATTAAAAGCTCAGGTCAGCCTTTGTGATATGTACGCAAGATCAAGGAATGAGAAGAAGGCTCTTCAAGCACTTGGAATTGTGGAGGGTAAGAAGGACCTGTTGAGTGTGGATGATTTCGAGAGAATCATTAAGGGGCTTATAGAGGGTGAGCTTGTTCCAGAAGCTCTGAGGGTACATAAATTGATGGAGGCAAGGGGTTTCACTGCCTCTGAGCCCCTTAAAGTGAAACTCATGTCATCTCGGGCCACACGCTATCAGCAAAATAGTAGACTGGGGACGTCTGCTTTTGGTTTCAAAAGTCATCAGTGAGTGGAACGAACCAACAGTATTTGTGCCGTAGTTCTTAGCAATCGTATGTTCATGCATTAGAAAGAAAAGTTGGGACAATTTTGTTTGCAAATTTGTCATTTTCTAGACTTTGTATTGTGCCACACAAAGAAACAATATGCAAAACCATGAATGAAACTATATCAATAGAGCATAAAGCTGTGCATTTTTGCAAAGATTTCAAATAGATTGGTAATTAACAGACTTATCAGATTCTAATTACATCAATCCATTCTCTATTTAAAGTCAAAGTTGTTTTAAAAGGTCGTTTCCAAACAACTAATCAGAGAATGAAAAACACGTTCACGGTGGGACTCGAACCCACAATCTCCCGCTCCGGAGGCGAGCGCCTTATCCATTAGGCCACGCGAACGATAACGTGTCCATCGGGTAACTTGTTATTCCATATATAATGCCTACGTGGAATTTGTGTAAGATAAGACGGCAGAGAAGCTTGAAAGGAAACAATGGCATTGAGCTCCACCCTAGTTCCTTGTTTTCTCACCAACAGTGTTCAAACATTCAGTTCAAAGAAAAGGAGCATTTCAGTTACACCCATTAGAGCAAAAGTTGGAGAGAATTCAATGCAGTATCGAAAACTCGGTGACTCTGAGCTTACCATTAGTGAAATCACTATAGGAACGGTACATTTTCTTCCTATCATTTGCAAAACTGACTTTTTATTCATTTCTTGTTTTTATATAATACTATAAACTTATCTCAGATGACATTTGGAGAACAAAATACAGAAAAAGAGGCCCATGATATACTTGGTTATGCATTTGAGAATGGCATCAATGCTTTGGATACTTCAGAGGCTGTGAGTTTTTCCTTAAATTTAGTCACTTGCCACACTGTATTATTATTCTACTTTATTCCATATGCTTACATAGTTTTTTTTTTTTTTTTTGAAGTATCCAATTCCTATGAAGAAAGAGACTCAAGGAAGAACAGACCTCTATATTGCCAGCTGGATGAAGTCTCGACCTCGCGATAAGGTATTAAATTTGACACATAAAATAAGTGTAGACATTGTCTCGTGTAGATTGTAGAGCAATAAAACACTTTCTGGTCTCCACACCGTGTTTTCGATTCCATTCCTCAAACTACTTTTCCTTGGCATGAGATAAACCAATTTTAAATTGTAATTTAACTGTTACTGTTACACGAAGGATAATTAATTGCTGTCAATGACTCGGGGCAAAAAGAAAAACTGGTGAAGGATTTTTAAGGTCAAGTAATTCTGCTACTTGTCTAATTGCTATTGGACAAGTTAAATGAGCAATTTGAACTCTAAGTTATCATCATTATCCACATTCCATGGATACAAAACAGTAAAACACCACACCTTTTGTAGCTTCTGCGTGTTTTACGCAACCTTATTGATATCCTTAACTAAGATATTTTACTAGAGGCTGAAAGTTGAAATTGCCCAATTGTACTTTGATATTTGCTTTATGTGTAGATTATTTTGGCTACAAAGGTATGTGGTTACTCCGAGCGATCAAGTTATATTCGTGATAATGCAAAAGTTTTGCGGGTTGATGCTGCTAATGTCAGAGAAAGTGTAGAAAAAAGTCTGAAGCGCCTCAACACTGACTATATAGATTTATTGCAAATACATTGGTAAGTTTCCAAATAATGCATGAATTGCTGTTAAATCAGTTTTTTTATTTATGTATTTAATCTGGTGAAGGGGATGGAAACAACATCTTTAACTTGTACTCATGTAGTGTTTTGCATTATTGACGTGTTTACAGTGGTTCTGCTCATTTTCCCACTGATTATCCTGAATTCAATTCAGCAAGATTGTTTAGGGATAAACTATAGAATGCTATTTTATTCTATATCCTATATATTGCTGCTTTATGTCATTCCCTGTATAAACTCAGTAACTAGCTCAGATATGATCCATGCACAGTGTTCCCAAGAACTCACTGCAACTTTCAGATAACTGTCTTGAAGTTCTTGATTCTGCGCAATTGATACCGACATTCTATGTGATCTTCTCGAGTGAAAATATAGAACATGCTATTGGCGTAGTGTTTATTCCTTCCCGCCAAACCAATCTGAGTGCTCTTTCTCTGTGAAGAGCAGCTACATACGAGTGTTGTTCGTATTAGTAAGATGCACTTCAAATGTAATTTTTATCAAGTACTGTTCAATTGTCTGCTTTTCTATATCTGAAAACTCACTCTGTTACCAGGCCTGATCGCTACGTGGCATTGTTTGGTGAGTTTACATATGATCCATCAAAGTGGAGGCCTAGTGTGCCGTTTGTGGAGCAACTCAAAATCTTTCAAGAACTAATTGATGAAGGGAAGGTCGGTGTCTTCTCTCATTCTTTACTATTGTACCGAGCTCTATTATGTATAGAACTCAATCTCCAATATCAAGATTCAAAAGGAATGAGTTTTCTTTTGGACGGTGTCGAATATCTCTAAACAAAATCAACCTCTGGCATCTCATATGAAATTCTGTGTAGGGTTGTTTATATAAAAAAAAAAAAAATGAAATTTTACTGAATCTTTGTGAGAATCACTTTCATTTACTCTATACTAGCAAAATTGCACGCACGCTGCACCTACAATGGCCGAATTGTTTTTTGGTATGGAATACAAAATAATTAGTAAAAATTCACGAAATTTAAAAATTTGTTCGTATAATATAATTTATCAGGCATATAGGATTATAAGCTAAGTATAATTGAAATGTTGTACATAATAATATGTCTAACACAAAAACTGAAACTTCATAAGTCATTATGTCTTATAAAAAAGTACAAAAAAAAAATTACATTCCAAGCTGCTGCTACTGTAAACTGAATACATCTTCACCCAATCTTTTTTTGCATATAAATGAGCTATGATGTTGTTATTTATGGAATACACACCATGTGGGATACAAAATAATTAGGAAAATATTAAGTTTGTTACCTTATATGAAGGTTTTTTGTGGCGGTTCGATTTCCGTCCAGATTTGGAGCAACTCTTTGGAGTTTGTGTAGAAGCCTCGAGAGTGGTATCTTCAACAATAAGCCATATCAATGAAAGAGTACTTAGTTAATGTGTTTCCAGTACAAAAAAGATATTGTATAAAAATTGATGATTCACAAACTTTATTAGCATCATGTGTTTGAAAAATTCTATTAGCTGTCAACGATGCATTTGGATTATTCAAATTGAATTGACTTATTTTGAGCTCAAATGAAAGTGATATCCCAATATGTTGTTCATTTAAAATTTCCTTAATCATTTATGGACCTTCATCCTGAAAAACAAAATATTGAAAGTAACTTAAATTATAAACATATAAGATAGTATAGGCAAGTGTGAAGTCCGTATGAATGGTAACTTTCACTTGAAAAATATCAGACTAACCTGGTCATTCATAGCAACCAAATCTTCAATTGGAGCTGAAATGAGTTTTTCAGCTCCAGACCCAAAAATAACAAGTTGGTGTGACTTGATTGTTGGATCCTGAACATCGATTCGAACGTAATACCTTTTTGAAATAGAAGATAACTTATGTATTAATAAAATTATATTCTATTTATTAGTAAAATACATCCCTATTTAATTTTATTGTTTTGATGAATACCTTGCAACGATATCTAAAACAATACGGTTGCACTTTTCACACCATTTTCCTGTTATTCTGTTTGTAACTTTCTTGCTGCACTTTCCGCAAGATAACTATAAAGGCTCACGGTCATTAATAACACCAGTTATTGTGCATTGACATGTGAACACTGCACCCTTTTTTTTTTAAAGAAACTTTGTTAATATCTAATGTGTTTAAGATAACGAAAGTGGATCACTATAACTTGTATACTCTTACCACGGCCTTATCTTTCTTTACTGCATCAATAATCTCTTGTAATGTTTTTTGGTAGGTACTGTTGCAATTTTCTGACATGTAGTCTATGATTGAATAGTTTGATAGGAAACTAATTTGTTTATGTTGGGACCTGCATTTTAGAGGTATTAGTTCGGAATATTTAAATACTTAATACAGATTTAAATGTGGAGCTCAGTTTTTTGAAGTTTTAGGAAGTATTTGCATAATACCTGGTAATCTGTAGTAAAGGCTGTGTCTATGGGATCTCAAGATTCGAATAAATCCGTGTCGATGATGTAGAGGATACACAGTAAATATCTGGAGAAATAATTATTCATAGTAAGCAACAAGTAATATTAGTTTTGTTCGTCTTCGATTTAATTCGAATTAAAAAGCTTACCATTGAATAAATTGACAACTGCGGATGTAATAATAAAAATAGGTGCAGGTGTCATTGAAGAAATGTTATCATTTTCAATGTCATGAGCTTTGTTTCTCCACAGTGTAACCCTTAATTTGTTTCCCCTGGAAAGTTATGTAGTGCATAAGATGAAATTAAAATTTTAGGGATATATGTAATGTGTTTAGTTGATTAAACGGAGGTTAACATAACTGAAACTTGTTACCCCTCATCTTGTAAGTAAATCTCTCTTTTCTTGGATATATTTCCACTTGGTTCCTGTATTTCACAAACTGAATGAAGTATGCCCATAACGTCTATTTAAGATAGAAAAATGATCGTTAATTAATTGAGTTATCAGCACGTAGTAAAGTGAAAACAACAATTTCATATTTAATGAAGGGATCCCTTTATTGAATTTTGCAAATCTATTTAGGAGAAATCATACCGATGGAATAGACTTTTTGTCCATGGTGAAGGTCCTTGTATCTGCCAGATGAAACGCAACAAACGTGCTTGAGTCTCTGAAATTCCTCGCACAGTTCGATTGATGTCTACGCATAAAAGTGTTGTCTGGAGTCTGTTGAACCCCACCCGACTATAAGTTTCTGAAATTTGAGAAATAACATTCTGATCTCCCACAACATCACCGATTGCACTTGTCTGTCTTTGTTCGTCTCGTAGACGTCTTCTCCTTGCATGCCTTCTAACATTTTGTGCATTTATTCTCTTAGCATCCATAAGTAGTCTTCGAACTCTGTATCTTTCACGGGCTTGTTCTCTCATTTGTTCAATAGAGTAATCCATTCTGTCACATTCAAATTTAATTTAATTCATGTGTAAGTCCAAATTAAAAAAAAAAATGTAATAATGAATCAATTTATAATCAATAATAATGAATGAGGACTTTATGTGTATAAACACAATCTGGGTTGCAATTTATAATCGATAATGGCCGATTTTGTATAAACATAAAAAGTTAAACTGAGAAGAACAAAGGTAGACATTAAAAACTGGAAAATATCAAAGTAAGAGTGAAAAGCAGAAGTAACAAAACTACTGAAATTGTAATAAAAAAAGAGTAATAAATGTGAAATTATAAACTATAAGAGAAAATGAATTCATGGAAGATGTAGAAAATGAATCCATGAATTCATGAAAATCACAAATATAATCCTAAACATTATCACAAACAACAAGATGGGGAAAAGAGAAGAAGAGCGCACCCGGAGATAACAATTTCTCTATTGTTTGGAAGAAACCTTTTTTAAAGCTGACAGATGCACCAATCTCTCTGAGAGGCACTGATGAAGCGACTTAATAGCCTGAGATGAAGCATTTTTTTTTGGTAAGCGATTAATATCGGGCAAGTTATAAACTGTTTTGTTTTAAGAGGTATTGTTTTTTGAAGGAGATTATTGAGATTATTGAAGTGAAAGGGTACGATGGCAGTTGGGAGAAGAAGATCAGTCTACCTTTTATTTTTTATTTTTTTGGTAATAGAGATCAGATAAGCGAATTTGGGAGTAAGTCTGCAAAATATCATGTGTATATTTTTTTAGCCAAACTTGTTGAACCAAAAAAACGGTTTTTTGGGGGAGTTCGCTTTCTTATTAGAATAGATCATTTGAGTGGTTGTGGGGATTTTACCCCTGCTCTGCCTAGTTGAAAAGGGAAGAACATATTATTGTCAATACAAGTTGGTCAGAAAGGTCCCACTCATGGAAGTTGGAATGTATCTTTACTGCAACATGTTTTATTTTTCCTTTTTATAGGGGAGTTCACTTTGTTACACCATGTTTCCAATGAGCTCTTGGCACATGTGGAGAGAAAAAGAGTGGGGGAGTTGACTCTCCTGTACAACATCATCACATGTAAGGAGTAAATGAGTGTAATAGAGGTGTTTAAGGCGGTCACAAAGATATTATAGGTTTAAACTTTTCGTGCTTATAACTATGTTTGAATGTGAAGTATTGGACTTCATCAGAGAACCATACATGCACAAAGTATAATAAAATTGCAAACAAATGCATGTGGCCACTTATCTAGTAAAATTAATGGTTTTGGCTGCTGAACATGATTAGGATTTTTTCGCTGATGATGCTGGATTACTTTGGAACTTATTTGAGAGACTATGACATACAGAAGTTCTCTAACTTAACAGATGCTGGTTTCAGGTGCGCTACATTGGTGTTTCAAATGAAACTTCATACGGGGTAATGGAGTTTGTTCATGCTGCAAAAGTTGAAGGACTACCCAAGATCGTCAGCATTCAGAACAACTATAGCCTGCTATTTAGATGCCATTTTGAAGGTAACTGGATATCATTTCCTGAGATAAATAGGACATGGATGAGTTCTTATCTGATATGTGAGCTTAAGCTATATCATTAATATGATATATATGCTCTGTTGAATTTGTTTTTATTCTCCGAGTAAGTAAAATTATGCCGGAACGTTCAAAACAACTTTGTATTAATTACATGCTTTTGTGAAGTAAACAGAGAGGAATATAGTCTCATTGTACTAACTTGATTTGTGCAGTTGATCTGGTTGAAGTATGCCACCCAAACAACTGCAACATTGGATTGCTTGCTTATTCTCCATTGGGTGGTGGATCTCTTACGGGAAAGTATTTTGATATTAATTCAGAAGCTGCAAAGAAAGGAAGACTCTACCTCTTTCCTGGTTACATGGAAAGATACAACAAATCCATCAGCAGGGTATGTTTGCCTCTGACTACTTCCAATTACTGTTTGGTTTTTGTAGATTCATGCGTTCAAAGTTTCAAACATCTCCACGATCATTTTGAGATGTATAACATGTGTCAGAATTGTCTCATGAAAAAGCTGTTGGTAATGATTTTTTCCCCTGTATTTCAGGAAGCAACAGAGAAATACATCGAGTTGGCCAAAGCACATGGTCTTAGTCCTGTTCAACTTGCACTGGGATTTGCACGGGACCGTCCATTCATGACCAGTTCAATCATTGGGGCAACTTCAGTCGACCAACTAAAAGAAGACATTGATGCATTTATGACAGCGGAACGCCCTCTTCCAGCTGAAGTCATGGCTGGAATTGAAGACATATTCAAGAGATACAAAGATCCAGCAATTATTTGAGTGGGAAAAAAAAAAATCGGCTATACTACTTGATCCATTGAGTATACGCTAAATCTATCTAGGAGAGGAAAAAATATTTTTTTGTCATGTTATGCTTGTGAGTGTAATATCCAACTGTAGAGTTTTGTACTTATTACTCTGAAGACTGCCATTGCATTGTAATGGGCATACAGTAACGTAACAATCCAATACTTGATAATTTCATATAAGAAATACACTGTTATTGGCCTCCCATCTAGCGCGTGCTCATTTATCGTGCACAATGAACTGAATATCGTGGTTTATACTGGGTTCCGGAAACTGAAATATGTATCGGTCTTTTATATGATCTGACATCTCAGCCTGATCGTTATAATATCCGTAATATTTCGGACCACAGATTTTTCAAGAAAGGTCTGTCATTTTATCAATCAGGACCTTATTGTAGACCTGTAGAGTGTAGATACTATCGGTAGAGAGAAGCAGATTTCAGACCTTATTGTAGACCTGTAGAGTGTAGATATTGTAGACCTGTAGAGTGTAGATACAATCGGTAGAGAGAAGCAGATTTCAGTCCTTGTAATTATGCTTAAAACCCTCTAAAATTTTCAACTCCATAGAGCATTCTAATGCAAGTCATTATTTTTCCCCTTTTTTCATCTCTATGTAGGCAGTATTTTCTTTCTTTTCCACCGTTTTGGTGAAAAACAAAGTGAAACTGTCCAATGCAAAAGTGAATATTAATCTCGGACGGGATATTAGATTTGTCTGGACGTAAAAATAAAAAAAACGCTCCAGACATAATAAACATTCCGTCTGAAATTAAAAAAAAAACAAAGAAAAAACCGAAAAATCATACGAGACGGAATGAAACATTTTGTTCCGAAAAAAAACACACACAACGGGATTTCACAACTCAGCCCACTATCTCGGTTGAAAGTTTCGCTTTCGTTTTGATTTGGAAAAATAGTCACCTTAGTATTCACGTTGGGATGGTTGGAGGTGAATAAAGTCACAAACCCATCATAATTACTTGCAATTGGGAATGCTCTTACTTTTTTTTAACCTTAAAAGAATGGCATTGACAATTTCGAACGTGCTACAATGCCCTAAACTGCACTTCTCTCAAACAAATTGTTTGAAAGGAAAGTCTGCTTCAAATGTTAGCTTCTCACGCGTCAGGTAAAAACACTCTCTTCAGAATTTTAATAATTTTTTAGCTCACTTAAATTTACCATTTGAACACTTATATGTGTGTGGACATTTTTTTTACTAAAGCGTAATACAGTCGTAAAAGAGTTACAGATTTTTTATTTTTATTTTTTTTTCAATGTTTTAGCGTGTTGGGCATTGTATACATTGATTGATGATAAATGTTTTATTATGTATGTTGGTATTCGGAAAGAAGTGTTATTTATGCTTTTGTTTATGACAGAGAGTTTTGAGTGATTCACGTATTGTTAGCAAGATTTTGGACTTTACAGGTTTCCTAGAAGACATGTGCAAAAGCTTAAGGTGGTTTGTACTGCTGCGTCTCCTTCGGGAAGTTCTAGTCCAGATGGTGATTCCAACCCTTATGAGGTGAATTTGATAAAAAATAAAATAGAAATGAACTGATATTTGCTTGGCATTTGACTTTTCTTGCTGATAAATTTGTATTTTTATAATTTTTTTAAAGGTTCTTGGGGTGAGTCCCATAGAAGGATTTGATATGATTAAGACGGCGTATTCAAGAAAACGCAAGGAAGCAGAGAGAAGAGGTGATGAAGCAATTGCAAATCGTGTAAGTTAGGTTGGGTTTAATGCTTGAGTTTAGTCTACCGATTCACATTTTGTAAGAAAAAATGTTGATTTGATTTTAAGATTTTAAGATACATTTGTCTTTTCCAGATAGAAAGAGCATATGATAAAGTTATTACAATAATTTTTATGATATATCCAAGCTCCTGATTTTGGTTGATATAATATTTGGATGATTGTGATGCAGGTCTCAAAAGACATCCAAGTATGCTGACAAGCAGCCAATTGTACCCTGGGGACCAAGGTATCTGTTGAACCCCGTGTCTTATATGCATGTATGTGTGTAAGTTGGCGACTTGATTTCAACAATTGTATGAGAAATTAACATTATTTACCATAGGATGAAAGTCTAAATTTTACACTGAAACTCAACTTTCTGTGTGGCATTGGGTGTGAATAGAACTAAAACATAATTTAAAAAGTTTCGGGGATTGATTAAGATGGAGGTAAAGAACACAATGCAGAACTGCAGATGCACTATGTTCATTGGATCGAAGAGGAACAAATGGGCCTCTTGGATATTTTATAGAAACAGTTTAACAATGAGTCAATGATGTGTGTCAACTTCGAAAAAGGGTGCCCATAGCCTTCATACGGACCTAAATAACCGGATAATCTGGTACACAATCCGACCAAAGAGTGTTTCCATGTATTTAAACACAAGTATAATTGAGGTTTTCAACTCGGAGGGTTCCTAAAAAATGGGTGTCCTTGTTATATACAAAAGAAGGGTCTACCTACTTAATGTTCTTACACGTCCTCGCTATTCATATCAGCATGGTGATACTTTTGTTTTATAGTTTTACTTTTTGGTTGCAGGTTTACCAAGTCCAGTGAACAAGACATGCGCATTAACTTGGGAATCTCTGCTCTATTTGTAAGCAATCAACATCACTTTGAAAATTTAAGTTATTATTTAGTTAGTTACCACAAATCATGGTTAGACTACAAATATCATCCACTTAACTTCAAGGATGCCTATCATTCTTTTCCATATAATCATGTCTTATTTTTTCATTTTATCTATGTTATTTATTTTCCTGACTGTGCACAAGTATGTTTGGTTTGTCAACACCAGCTAGGTTGAAGAATAAATTTGGCTATAGGACTTGTCGAAACTAAATATTGTAAGTATCATAATTGAGAGTTAAAATCTAACCAGGAAGAGGGGGTAGTAGACATGCCTTTCACCTATAGCTAAACTACCTTAGCAAGGCACTAATGTGAGCTCTACAACCCAAGAGCCAACATCACTCTCCATAAGCCTAATCACAGTACAGTGGTGTGCCTTAAATAGTCATCCAGTCGGTCCCTTTCCTTTCAAATATCCTCTTAGTCCATTCCTTCCATAATGCCCATATAATTTCTGTTGAGAATTGCAAATGACAACAAATTACCAATAGAAAAGCATGGAATAAGGTTGGATTTCAAAGATTGTCACTAAGTAAGCTTAGACACTTACAATGTCAAAATCAATGTGTGGTAGAAGACTTAATATGGAAAAACCATTTCCACTGGTAACATTCACAACAATCTTTTTTCCTTTCATATCTTGCTATACAGAGAACTTCGTTTTCCAGGAGATTTGAGTCCAAAACCAGTGCTTATGATCTTTTTCTTTTGGGAAATTAGTGACTTTAATATGTAGTTGTGTTTTTTTGTTGGGTTAATTAGACTAAACCCCCCATTTTATATACATGTTTAGACTAAACCCTCCATTTTATGATTCCTCCCATAAACCCCCAATCACACAATGTCAATATTTTACTTAATACCCTAACTGCCTTATTAGTGAGCAACAAGTTTTGCAGCATTACACCTTTGCAGAGAGTTTATGCTTGGGAGATGACAAAGATTTTCACCGGAATGAATATAGAAATATGTTTCAATTCAGTTGGTGACCGTCATTTATGTGAATGCAAATATTTTCACGCCTAGACACCTTTCTGCTCAAGTCACATTCTTGTAAGCATTAGAAACTAGATTCCTTTTCTATTCATATTAATTTCTTTATGTTCACAAATCCAGGCATTTCTTCATATCGTTCCCCTTGTTAGGCCAATTTCTCTATCTAGAAATGGCCATGGCCGGCCGATATTCATTAAAATTATATCAACTACACATGGGTATTTTAACCTTTGATTGGGTGCAGCCTTAAGAAACAAAAAAAATTGAACGGTCATAATCTCTAGGTGGGCGTGTACTGGGCCGTCCTAATTTTGTGCGTAATGTTGTTGCTCGAGTTTGCCTCAAGAAAAGCTATGGGTTTACTGATGCACTGAAAAAACAAAACGAATTAGAAGGGGCTTCGGTCTCAAGTTTTTGTCCCACCATAACAAACCCAAAACAGTTCCATCTTAGTGGTTCCTTCATTAGAAGAGGTTTCGGTCTCAAGTTTTTGGGCCTTCATGAAGATACTTCTTTGCGCTGGTAGACTCTAGAAGCTCATCAGCACCTACCAGTGGGTTCTCCTTTAGACCGTTTTCAACACCCTTCCTGACAAAGAGTGCAATAAAGAAGCCCTACCAGTGGGTTCTCCTTTAGACCGTAACAGGATCAGTTCATAGCAAATGCTCAGCTAGGATAGAAAAATTAAGTTATTAAGAAAGAGTGATTCCAAGTATAATGCCAATTGGAAGAAAGCTAGAAACAAAAAGTATGACCAGTTTGTACCAAATACTAGTAAAAAACCAGTATGAATTGATAAAGGACTTTCTTAACAGAGTTTAATCTTCTGTTCTATCGTCCAACATCCAAGTGTTTCCGAACAACAACAAAAAACAGTATCATGTCAATATGCCACAGAAAACTACATTGTCTTGGACAAGAATAATAGTTTTCGGTTTCTAAAAACTATTTTCTAAAACAGGGACAGATAATAAATTCAGAGGACTCTACGACAGAAGATTATAAAGTCTAAAGAAAGTCCTTTAACAATTCACCATATAACGTATCAAAATATTATCTGAAACGAGATACAATAGCGTTCACAAAAATAGCTCAAAGGAAGAAAAAAAAACAATTGTATGTATACCCATTACGAGCAGTGAAAACAATAGTACCAGTTTCATCACCAACAAGACATTCAACAATACGAGTATGACGAAGATGTTGAGAAGCAGCACGACCTTTCTGCAAAACAGACTTCCTAAGAAGACCCTGGTCCTCTTCTGCCTCTAGCTCTACATGCTCTGCTTGCTCTGCCCCCTCTTCTCCCCCTACTGGAACTGGGTGGAGGTGTTGGCTGTGATTGACTAAGTGGTGGAGGTGGTTGAGACTCACTAAATGACATCTCAGTTGCATGTTGCGGTATACCTCCTCTACCTCCCCTAGCTCTACCTGATCGACTGCCTCTTCGCCCCCCTCTCCTAGCTCTTCCACTTGGTGCTCTTTCGCTTGTATTGTCTCTGCCCATAACAGAACTCAAGTCTTCAGTTTCAGGGTTTATTGGCCTATGAAGAGTGTTACTGATTGGTCTGGTTCTAGGTCTGCCACTTCTTCCACCCCTCCCTCTTGCTCTAACCTAGGTTACATGGACACGCCATATTTTGAAAAAAATCTCTAACAGTTCCAGCTATTCCATTCATTTTGATATTTTGCTGTCTCCTTTCTTATCCGTGTCCGATGTGACAATGTAAATATGTTCACAGTTCTTCATTTTGACAGCTCTTTACATTGTGACCAAATATGTTCACAGTTTCACAGTTTTTACATCTAGAGCATCTTGTTATGTTCACAGTTTCATCCTCACTCCTCCTTCTATTTACTCTTGGTCTTTTAGGTTGGCTTTGTCTTATTGGTAGGAATACAAACTCATTTGGATGGACCTGAAACATATATAACATATGAACATCTCCACATACACAACAAACATCTCAATATATACATAGATAACATCTCAACATATATATAAACATCTAAACATATTTATCTCAATATGTTCTCACCTCTAACTAGTCATCTTCATGCAACATTGGTCTGATACTTCCACTATAAGCATTTTTGTAAGCCCTACCAGTGAAATAATGGCTGCAAAACCTATTACCATAAGATAAAATTAAGTTAGAAAATAAAAATATAACTACAACATAAAACGCAACGCAAGGTAAAGTGTTATACTTACTCTGCATATAAAAGCCTTTTCGGTTTGATAATACAAATAGAATGTATACATGGAATCCCAGTCACTTGCCACTCATTGCAAGTGCAAGACTTGTTCACCAAATCAGCAGTCTCATGATGCCCATATTGATGCGTGACTAAATACGTGTTATTATCTGAACCTGCATAAGTATAGTTCAACAATTGATCTTCCCTTTTTTTAATCAATTGTGAGACTCTAGGGACTAACTCATCATCTCCCAATTCCATACCTTTCTGCTTCTTGTCATACAATATCGTCATTTGCATAATCATAATTCTACAAACCATTTTCACTATTGGTTTATCTCTAGCCTCAAGAATAAAGCTGTTCCAAGCCTCAGAGAAATTATTTGAAAGGTGGTCAGATTTTGTCACTGTATCAACCCGAGACCTTGCCCACACTCTTGGATCCTCATTCAAGAGATAATCATGAGCTCTAGCCTCCCTAGCGCGCAACACTTGCATTAGTCTTGTAAAGTTAGAACCGCTAAATGTCTTTGCTGCATCCCATGCCTCGACATCAACCCCCCTGAACCTAGTATTCATGTTCTTTACCATATGTCTAAAGCAAAACCGTTGGTTACAGTTTGGGAATATTGTTGCAACAGCCTCCCTTAACCCCTTTTGTCGATCGGATATTATACACAAAGGATATGGGTGCTTCTCAAGGTGAGGGACCATTATGTTTAAAAAGTTCATCCATGACTCGGTATTTTCTGAATTGCAAATGTAAATAGCCAGAGGAAATAAACCATTATTCCCATCCAAAGCTATTATAGACAAACAGACTCCACCATGCTTCCCTTTCAAAAAACAACCATCAAGCCTTATTAGTGGCCTACAACCTCTTACAAATCCATCCAAACATCCTTTAAATGCAACACAACAATGCATAAAACTCATGTAATTTTCATGCCTGCCTTGAGAAACCACACTCCTTGGATTGGAGCATAGAATTTGCCTGCACAATTAAAGAATTCTCAATCCAATAAATTGGGCCAATCCTAAAATAAGACATACGTTAAATTAAATAAACAATGACATGTAATGCCTATGAAATAAATACATAAAATAGGAATTTACCGGCCTGATTCAACAATTTTCCCATATGATTCCTCGTAGTTACCATGCACCTTCTCCAATGCTAACATCCTAGCTCCGGGCTTGCCAATATTTGATTCTCACTTGAAATCTCCTCCACATAATTTTGACAATATCGGATGCCTTGTAACTCTTATGGTGTTCCTTCATGTCCACCTCGAACTTGCCTTGCAATCCAACCGGCATTGACCATACAATTTATGTCATCTTTATTAGCCTCACAAGTGTGGTGGTCATTAAGTTTTCTTAACTTCATGGTGAGATGATCCGGCATGCATCTCACATAACACCTCCAAAAGAGCATGAGTCATCTAAACACCTTGCATCAATTTGAAGACTATCATTTTTTTTACACCAATATCTTAACTTCCTCTTGACAGAGTAGTAAGTCTCAAAAAGTCTCTACACTCATATATATATCTCTCCATATCTCGACCAACATACAAACCGGTTTGCTTCTTTAGTTGATTTAACCCCATTATCTCGTAGGTATCTCATAAGTACTTTGTAAGAACTTGTTGTGTTCATCATCATCGTTGACTTTGTTTGCTTCATTATCGCCATCCGACCGAAAGCATCTTCTTCATTATTATCTTCCTCGATTCAATCCAATCCTCATCACCTTCTTCAGGCACATATTCCTCGTCAGATGAAGAGGTGCTATAGTATTCTTGTTCAGTATCTATTTGATCCACACCAAATATTCTTACAGTCCTTGATTTTAGAAGACCAGCTACAAACAATAATGTGTAATTGCTTAGAAGATGTATTAGACTAATAGTACCCAAACTTAATTTTAATCAAAAGTTTTACCTTGCCTTGCATCAATGTCAAGTTTAGTGTTGTCAATTTCACCTGAATGTCCTCCAAAGTTGAACTCTTGATAGTCTTTGACAAAGAAATGAAGAGAGCTTGGTTAAAATAGACAAATAATATTATAACAACTAAAGGAAGAAACAAGTGTAGGTTCACTGTGCTTACCTTCAAAATGAATAGTTGGAGGAGAACTACCGTTTTCTTCTAGCCCAACTTCAACATTTAGTCTTCTTTTTAAAGGTTGTTTGTCTCATACTCCAACATGGTCCCCCCATGTGCATGACTAGTCCTTTTTGTAGGTGTTGTGCTCTTAGGTGTTTTATTTTGTGTCTTGGGTCCACCCTCGGTTCCAAGTGTTGACAGTAAAGGTTGTGGGGCACTAGAAGGAATAACTACCACATCATCAGAAGATAAAACAATAGGCTCTATTTCCACCTCATCAACAACCATAAAATCCACGTACAAGTGAGTAAAGCCACGCCCATCTATAGTAGCTTTTCTCCACATGTACAATAAATCTCCATCAGACATTATTTTTCTCCTCAAGTCACCATCAAGCCAAATAATTCCAACAGCATGCTTTGATGGACAAAGAATCACATCAGTAAGCCAACTAACAAGATCAAGTAAATTTGCTCGATCGCCATCAATTTTTTCCGAATCCACAACATTCCCACCTTTGTAAGCACTTTACTTCCAAACACCACCATAGTGACACCTGTATGGGCCACCATATATGCACCCTTATAAACAACTATCGTTGGGTACTATTATAGTGCCACTCACTACTAGGCATGATGCCTAAGATTATGGCATGCCGGTCAGCCCAAAATTAAATTATGGCGTGCTGTCTCTTTAAAAATTACGGCATGCACCACCTTGCCAAAATTATGGCGTCATAAGTTAGATATAGCAGGTTTAGATTTAGAAAACATATTTGACAAGATATGCTTCTATATTAAGACTTTACATAATTACATAAGATTTTCTAGCAATTAAGGAAGTGATATTTCTCATTATTATCCTATAAATACCCCATTCCTTTGAAACAAAGAAAGACGTTCATTTGAGAGACTTGATTCCAGAGAACAATTTGGATACGTAGAGAGCCATTGAAGGTACAGTCTCAACATTTCTACAACAATCTCCCTAATAAGATCGTTAGTGTGTTCGGGTGAGTTCTTACCCAAACAACACCTAAACTCTCTATAACCATATTCATCACCCATATCTATGTACAAAGACAAAATAAGATGTGAAAAACGTAAAAACCCTAACTTAAAAGAAGAGAAAATGTGACAATATTTTTGAAGAACAAATAACATACCTTGAAAGGAGCAAATGCCAAGATGATGCGACAGAGAGGAAGAATGATGGGAACTCAGAGCTTGTGCAATTGGAGTTTTTTTTTTTTTTTCTTTTTTTTTCTAAAAACAACTTTTGTGTTGTAGCTTACACTAAACACAACAGAGGCAATTAGGGTATTAAGTAAAATATTGGCGTTGGTGTGATGAGGAGAAAACAGAATGGGGGTTTATGTCTAAGGAATCATAAAATGGGGGGTTTAGTCTAATTAACCCTTTTTTGTTTGATTGTACTATTTGGTTTTATAAATCAGCGTGCTTCTTGATTGGGGAATTTCTATCACCAAAAAGAATCGTTATAGGACGTTTTTTTTTACAAGAGCTTTTAGCTCAATTGGTTGTGTACCCCTCTCCTCATGGGAGAGGTTGCAAGTTCGAATCTCGTTGGTTGGAATTTCTTTCTTGTGTAATTATGTGATGGGCCTTTGGGCCAGGTGAGCATTCGGACTAATGACAGGGTGCTGCTACGATAGGTGGACCACAGAGCGAAAGTAAGCCTTCATAGACAAGGTGGAGACGGTTGGGTCTACACAAAATGGTGCATCGGCGAGAGCCTTTGGGCTAGGTTCCCTTCGGGGTTGATGAGCCTTCGGGCAATGTAAGCCTTCAGGGTTGATGAGTCTACGGGCAAGGGTCCTTCAATCTTTATAGAACGTAGCTATATGTGCAAACCTGATTTTCTTCTCTGGGTCTGTTCTTGTGAATAACCATCAGCAAGATAGGGTCAACCAGTTCTAGGAATTTCGATACATGTAGTAGGGGTCTAGGGGATAAACATCTACTATTTCATCTGGTACTATAGGTATTGCAGTCACTTTTGTTTGGCATTGCAACATGACTAGCATCTTATTCACCTTTGTCTTGTTATTTTTTTGAACTACATTCTAGGTTTTCCCCTTCCTGTAAATGATGAAAATGGGTTAGATTATACTTTTGAAATCAAGTGCTTCATTTGTATCAAGACTACAGAATTTTTTATACTGTGTTCTATTAAGAAAATATGAATGTCTAAAATATGACCGAGTGGGGGCACTCGGTCCGGATCTCTTAATAATGTCATAGATGTCCGAGATAACAAGTATATTAGCAATCCCTATCTAGACCATTTCCAACAGCAATTATTATTAGTTTTTTGACTTTTTCTCTATACAATTTACTGGTAAAATAATTTTTCCTTGATTTATGTAGACGGAGTGGATAGTGATCAAACGAAGTGCTGAATGGAAGCCTTCGCAGTTTTTGGCTTTTATATTTGTCTACCGAATATTTGAGAAGTTGAAAGCTTCTGAACCGCAAGTCTCACCCACTTATACTGTGAGTTAGGCTGAGCGCCTGATGCTTTAACATTCACAATCTGTTCCAATGAGTCTAGTTGATTCCCTAATCCTTCTACATAATTACTTTGGTCATTCAGTTCATTTACAATTTTTATTGGCTACAGGAAGAAGGCGAGGATGATGGCAGAGGATTGCGTATGGGAAAACGCTTACTTCGTTCCCGGGTTCTTGTTTTTGGCTCCATTGCCATTTCATCCGTGGTATGTGCTGTTGCTTTCTGTTTCTCTTTTGTGCTAGAATACCTCCCACACAATGATAGTTTGGTTAGTCTAATGCAGAGGTTTCCTGCCCCTCCGGTATATTTTTATTGTTGAAACACGACTCATTCACTGTAGGTCATATGCTCAGACTCATTCAATGTAGGTCATAGGGTCAGATGATTATCCCAATTGCTTCCAGCATCAAAATTTCATCAAAACTTTTACGTTAACTCTATATTTAATGCTGGCAAGAAATGTACTACATTTTAGTATTGCTTGAATAGTTATTTTTTGGAGCATCCAACTCAAAACCAATTGGCGATGAATGGAGATGCCTGGGAACTTCTATACACACAAGGCTTTGAACATCCCATGTGGGACTATACTAAACATCTCAACAGCTATGATAGTTCAGTTATACATTTTCCTCTTTACTATGTGGTCTAATTGTTAGCTAATGTGTTCATTGGTGTCTTTGCCATTTGTATGACCCTCGCTAAGCTAAGGGTCATCTCCATTGGAATTTGCAACTTTGAAGCTGTAAAATTCTACAAATTCAAGTAAATGAATTATAGACCAGAATTTTCAGTGAATTCTAACCCCTGGTTAACCCCTAGTTCTCGGTGTTACATAAACCTTTACTTGTATTGTTGCTCTTTCAACAACCGTACTTTCTATTCCATTACATAGCTCTTGTCATGAGCCGGTTTTAGCTTATTCATTGTTAATTCTTTTTAGCCTGCTTATGTTCTACTCTTGTTCTAATACTTGTACCCTTGTTTCTTTTCTACGAATTAAAACAACAGGGTTTTACTTTTATTCTCAACTTGATCAAGTACTTCGGCCAGTACATACCTGTCTTTCTCTACAATAATCAGGTAGCTGTTCTTATAAAATTAATGTTGAATATTACAGGCACGTCATACACTATTACTGTTCACTCGTGTACTTGCCTTCACTCGTGTACTTGCCAAGCTTGCATCCTTGTGGATTCTACTTTGTAGTTCTGGATCTGACGAAAAGTTTGTGTGGTACAGGAAATGTTTGTCACTGCTTCAACTGCTGTCATGCTGTACATTATGGCATCAGTTTACAGATGAGCACTGTCTGAGCCTCTGAGGGTAAACAACTCGGCATATATTTATCGGGAATAGGTTTTCTCTGTTTATATCTGCTCTCAAATTTTGCCAAAATAGAACTCTCCAAATAGAAAACAATGCTTCCTATTTGTTTGTTAATTTGTTGTATATGAAATTTTGCGATTCATTTTCACCGTGTGGTGCAATTGGAAGCAGAAATGATGTGCATTTGTCTAAGGGGAACCTTCGGATTACTGAACCGTGGTAACTGTGCAAACGTTCAAACTATTTTCAACTAAATGTTCAATATAACAAAATGACTTTGATTGGATTACTATGGTTTGAATGGGAGCATGAACCTACTGTAACTGTATTCACAAAAGCACTATTTCAACTTGCATAGTCAAAACCCTTTGTGGCGCAATGCTGCAGTAACTGGCAACCAAGATTGGAAATCAAGTTAGTACCTTTAACCAGGGGAGCGAAGATCTTTCATGGTCTTGTCGAATACAACACTGTACACTCCTTAATGAAGTAAAAAAGGAGTCCTGGTCTACAAAATCTTGCAGCAGCAATTGCTCCTTAGTCCTTTCGGCCATTGCAGATATTAGCAGTAACCAGCACAATTGGGAAAGTGGGAAAAATCATTGGCCACCTTCCTCTAGGCCACATCTACCTCCAGACTCCAGTGGCTGGGTGTTGGTGCTACAGTGCTACTAGTCTACTAGACTGCAAAATAAGTAACCGAGCTTTTAGGATTTTATTAAGCTTACCAAGTGCAATCACTGCCTTACATTTTATGAGGTCGAGGAAAAGATTAAGCATCCCTCCAAAACTCACTAAAATAAGCAGGAAACTCGTAATTATCACTAGCATTAATTGAAGGAATACACTTAATTTCATTATTACGATTATTATTATTTTGGCTAATAGTCGAATATCATATACCAAGTTGTTGACTACGATCGTCACTGTGCACGAACCAGAGCAATATATATGGCAACTACATAAACAATGGCATTTAATTTTGCTACTTATTCACTTTTTCTGGTGTTGATACAGTCCGCAATCAGCTCTCACAAAGCATGCATTTTCTTTAGATAATCCACAGAGAAGAATAGAACTATAAAAGTGACGAAGAAACATGACATATACATAAGTTTTGTAACAAAAAATTAATTAAATATACACACGGTTCCGAATAATCCACTCAGAAGTGACACGGACACATCAATTTTATGCAAATGGTGTAGTTGTTTGTGATGCGAAAGTTTGAAGGGATCTCTAACAAGTATCAAAATTATCCTATAATTGACATTACATAATAACAAACCACGCAGTTCAAAGACATCATATACGAGTGTGGGACTGTGACATATTACATTAAATTTCGTGCTAGCAGATAATTTAAATTCTATTGGATCACCAGGGTTATCCTGTTGCTAGTTCGTTGTTGTTTTTGTGGTAATTATCATTTGTCAAAAAGTTATAAAAAGATCTATTCGTTTCCAGTTCTTCACAAGCCATTCCACAGGAGTAGGGATAGAATTGCCAACAGAAGCATCTTGTGTCCTACCATGACCACGAATTTCTGCTTTATCTTCGACCAATTCGAGGACTTGCCACTCGGACAAACAGAAATATGTGTAAATCTAATTTCTAATTACCTCCCTAGTTTCTTCCCAAGTTGGTATCTGATATAAACTATGAGTTCCCACGACTAAGGGTGGAATTTGAGCTGAGCTTTCGGATTTCGGCTTGAACTCGTTTATTTAATAAATGAGTCAAGTTTGAGCCCATATTATAGCTCGTGTAATAAACGAACTTGTTGAAACTCGACTCGATAAACAAACTATTCTCAATCTGGTTCATATATTATATGAGCCAAGCTTGAGCTTTATTCAAAATAAGCGAGCCAAGCTTGAGAGAAATAAATCTCTGCTTAATTAGCTCGAATTCCACTCTTACCCACTACCCCACCCCTTGGACCAAATATAAAGTCAAACGACAAATAGAGGGACCAAAAGTTAAATAAAGTCAAGTCAAAGGATACAGAAAATATAGGGAGTGAGTGAGCTAGAGTCGATTTTTCCACTTGGAAAGTTGTGTCTATAAATACCCCAGCTTTCTTATCTCCATTTTTCACATTTTCAGTCTAAATCTCATTTTTCTTTCTAGGGTTTATTCTTCTTTATCTCAAATCAATGGCGAAAAATCCAGTTCGTGTTCTGGTTACTGGTGCTGCAGGTTTATTATCCAATCTCTCTTTCGTCTTTCATTTCCTTCATGTTTGTTGTTGTAATAGATTTGTTATATTGATCGATTGATCTGATTAAAGTTAATTAGTTCTCTGATTTCTCGATTTGCTATGATTTTTTGGATTAGTTAATGATCGGATGAAATGAACTGTTTGATTTGAGTGATTATTTGATTTGTTTAATTCGATCTTTGAAATCTGTGTTCTGATTGTTATAAGTGAAAATCGGGTGAAGATGAATGTTGAAATGTGACGTGTAGTAGATCTAACAGTAGCCTTTCTATGAGTTTGGAATTTGGACTTAAAATTGTGAATCGGAGATGGTAGTTGTTGCTATCCAACTATTGGAAAGACCAAAACATAAGAATTAAACAACACTTGAGATTTTACTTGACATATTTTGATCTACACATGTTGTGCTATTAGAAACTTTGAATCTTCGTATTGGTTTGCGTCATGTTCTGGATATTTAGTTCTTGTATTTGTTAGATCAAACTTATCCTGTTTGGTTGTTTTAAGTAGTATTTCATGAACATTTTTAAGTACAAACAAACAAGCATTTTAAGTACTATTTCATGGACATTTGTGACCTTTATGGATAGGAGATCAATAGGTGGAGTGGTTTTCTTTCCACGTGTTTTTGTGGACAAGTTTCTAATTTTTAGGTGTTATCTTAATGCTTGTTTTGTAGGTCTCATTAAATTGTAATGAAGATTTGAGCTTGATTTACTGTATGTATTCGTGTTTTCATGCTATCCTAACTGTTTATTCTCATGTAAAGTCTACTTTTATATTGTTTTAAGCTTGCAGAGTTGTTTTTTAATTTTTCTTTTCTAAGAAACTTCTTTAGGCTCTCCTTGGAGGATTGACACCAATACTTCAACTTTTGCACAAACATAATTGGTCTAATACATATATCCTAGCATCTAGGTTTTTATTTTTTTAGACCAAGTAATATATGATGCCTCTATATCCATTTCACCATTAAATCTATAAGGCCGTTTTCAAAAGTTTACCAATTTTTTTACTCAATGTGTTTGTTCAAGGAGTAGGTAGAGTGTGTCATAGAAATTGGAGTTATGCCTGAGGGCTTTGGCTGATATCCTCATACCAATCTATTATCACATGCGGTGGTGTTATCTTTGCTAATTTCTGTCGGTTACTTTAATTCTTGTATAAAATTAAAAGGAGCTTGGTTGGATTTGCAGGACAAATAGGATATGCCCTTGTCCCTATGATTGCAAGAGGAGTGATGCTGGGTCCTGACCAGCCTGTGATTCTTCACATGCTTGATATTCCACCTGCTGCTGAGGCTTTGAATGGAGTGAAAATGGAGTTGGTGGATGCTGCATTCCCCCTCCTTAAAGGTGGGGCTTCTTTGTCTGTTACCCTCTTCTGTGGACTGTTGAGATCTTTTACTATACTCTGTTGATTGGAAGAGATCTAATGTGGTATATTTGTCAGGTGTTGTTGCTACCACTGATGTTGTTGAGGCGTGCACTGGGGTAAGTGTTGCCGTCATGGTTGGTGGATTCCCAAGGAAAGAAGGAATGGAGAGGAAGGATGTGATGACAAAAAATGTCTCCATCTACAAGTCCCAAGCCTCTGCATTGGAGAAGCATGCAGCTGCAAACTGCAAGGTGTGTACTTAATCGTATCTCTACTTTCATTTTTTTACCAAAATGCAGCCATTAGAAGCTGTTAGCAATGATGATGTTTTTTACCTTGCAGGTTCTGGTTGTTGCTAATCCCGCAAACACCAATGCCTTGATCTTGAAGGAGTATGCACCATCCATTCCTGAAAAGAACATCACTTGCCTGACACGCCTTGATCATAATCGGGCACTTGGTCAGATCTCAGAGAGACTGAATATTCAGGTCAGCGATGTTAAGAACGTCATCATTTGGGGAAATCACTCGTCAAGTCAGTATCCTGATGTCAACCATGCCACTGTTAAAACTCCAAGTGGAGAAAAGCCTGTTAAAGAGCTTGTTGGAGACGAGGCCTGGTATGCAGGCTTGAAATAATTTTTTTTTTCGTTTCGCCTGGTTTAGTAAACTCACCTTGAATGAATTGGATTAAGGTTGCATGGAGAATTCATCGCCACTGTTCAACAACGTGGTGCTGCTATTATCAAAGCTCGAAAACTATCAAGTGCTTTATCTGCTGCCAGTTCTGCTTGTGATCATATACGTGATTGGGTACTTGGAACTCCACAGGTTGGTATTGTTTGACAATCTACGTACATATCAATCTAATCTAAAGATCATTTCTTGACTTGGATCCATGTGTTGAGCATTTCAGGGTACTTGGGTTTCCATGGGAGTGTACTCAGATGGATCATACAAAGTCCCAGCAGGACTTATCTATTCCTTCCCTGTCACTTGCCAAAATGGAGAATGGAAAATAGTACAAGGTAACTTTGGTCTCCTCAACTTCTGATACTAAATACGACTTTCAGTGTTTTATTTGGAATGTACTATGAGAGGTTTTCATCTGCTATTATCTGCATGGAATAGAATGAAATGTTACTTCTCATTGAAGAAGAATCGAGGAAAATATTATGATCGATTAGCGTTGCTTACCGACTGGCATGACCAGTGATATCTGCTATACATATTATGAAGCGTCAAAAATACACTGCCTATCATTTAAAATTAGTATCCATATAAATTATTTGAATTTAACTGCAGCTCTTTATTACCAAATTATAGGATTTGCAATTAAGTATGAGAAGGATTCACTTTAAAGAACTGGCCTGTCTAAATTAATTTGATTTTTAACCTTCAAGAGAGCTTAAAAGATCAATATGAGTAGCTTCAAAGGATTGGAGTTTTAAACTCATGTGATTTTTACTCTTTAAGAGTTCCAAAGATCAACGCTAGCAATAGAAATCTAATTTGAAGAGACCTCATTTAGATTTTTGGAGTAGTGCCAATTTGTTGAATCACTTAATTCCTAACCATATTTTTATAAATCTTTATTGCATTTGGTAATTCTAGGTTTACTTACATTACAATTCACCAAAGTTTTATTGTGGTCTTAGTGTGTTCTCCATTTTTCACCTGTTGCAGGACTTTCAATCGACGAGTTCTCAAGGAAGAAATTGGACTTGACCGCAGAAGAGCTCTCTGAGGAAAAGGCTCTGGCATACTCATGTCTTTCATAGACATCCTCTCGTCTTTTATGGACCGTTGGTAACTAATCTTTTATCTCTTTTGAGAGAAAAAGGCTGAGATTCCGAATAAGGAGGATTTTCACTCCTGTAGAACAATTTATAAGAAACCTTGTGTTTGTTATGTTCTTCTGCAGTTTTAAAGCAGATCTTGTGTATCAGAGTTTGACTTTCGTATAGCTATGATAGTTCCTTTTGAGGGTTAATTTGCCTACAATGTCCTTGCTATTAAATTGCTTTTTCCTTGGTGATTGATCATTGTGGAGAAATCAATAGTTGACATTTAGTTGTACAACGAGCCAATATGGAACTGTAACTTGAAAGCCAAGTTGTGGAGCCAGATGAAGTCTATAAAAGTAATCTTTCTTCATGTGACTCTTTAAATGTTACCCGATGCTCACACACTTAGCTGTATGGATGTAAATGAACTCAGGGAGTTGTGGAGTGCAATGTAGAGTAGTTAAAAGTAGCGTTTTTTCATGTGACCTGAAGACTACAAATATCAGTCTAGTTTTACATTATGTGACCCTCATCTAAAGCACTCCCAGCCTGCCATGACAGTTGACACCCAGCTTTGATCAAGAAACTTTTATATTATAGTTTATTGTGTTCTAATATGATGTTCTGTGATTACAGCCCAAGGATAAAACCCAATAATAATTTCAGCTCAATGACAAATTTTTATTAATAATTTTGGCTCAAGGACAAACTGGGTTGATGTCATTATATGTTATAAATTTGTATTTATATATGATAATATAAAATTATATAGTTTTAAATTATAAAATTTCAGTTTACATAATGTTTTTTTTTTTTAAATTTAAAATTCAAATTCAGGGTGGACTTGGAGCGGAAAAAATTGGAAAATTGGGTTCTCTTAATTATCTGTGATGCTACTTGGAGGACATAATTGAGTAAGCCGAGGTTTTGGTCCTGCTTATTGTATGTTTCTAGCATGGGGACTTCAAGCCCAAAGTTGCCTCTGTAAACTCTGAGGCAAGGTGCAAAGAAAAAAATATGTGAAGCCCAATCTTATTATTGATCAGAAAAAAGAGTAAAATTTTAAGTAAAAATAGATTTTGTATGTCATCTGGGAGGATCTTTGTATACGAATCTCGTACCTAGAGTAGTGTCAAATACTTCGATTGTGACATCAAACTTTTGTTAAACCAAGTGCAGCAACCATGGGGGTACTTATGTGATTATGTCCTTAACTCCTTTATCAGTGTACATCATTTGCTCCTTTCTATTATGCCGAAAGAAAAGTATTGACTTGCTGAGCGATAACAACTAAATCGTCCTTTATTTTTTGAAAAAACAAGACCAGTAAAATCTTAAGCTGCTTTGGGAAACTGAAGAAAACCTGTCCGTCGTGCCTTCATGGAAGCTGGATTATTCAAAGTTAAACTGGGTTAACAATTGAATTCATTAACATTTAACAATATTAGATTGTTATTACAAATTCAATCCGAAAAGTATATAATAAAAAAGTTTCTTACCTCGTCTCTTACAAATGTCTTGCAAGACCACTTGCAGATGAAGTTTAGACTTAAGAGAATATATGCCAGTTTTTTTAATATTCTTTGTATGTACTTTTGGTTGTCACTCTATCAGCGCAATGGATATCGCTTGGGGGTTGGGGGTCTCATTCTAAGCACACCTCCTAATTATTTAGCAAATTTTTACTACCGTACCCCTAAAATTTTCACAACTATAATAAGAATATAATCAACAAAAAAAAAATCGTATGAAAAAAAAAACTAATAAAAAAGATATATGGATAACATTAGTATAGTAACTTTAGTATATATGTTTTAATGTGGATATATGTTCAACAAACATATATGTTACCATTAAAGTAACATATATGTTTAACAAACTTTAATGGATAACAAACATATATCTTTGTTACTTTAGTATAGTAACATATATGTGGATAACATTTTAATGTTTGTTGAACATATATGGATAACAAACATATAGTAAATATGTGTGGTGGCTTCAGCCGCCAATGGTTGTAAATATGCAAGTTCTTTATGATGTCTTAGGATTATGTAAAGTACGTTTGGTCTAATAAAAGATTAAATCTTAACAAAAAAAAAAAAAAAAACTAATACATTGATTCTTGCGCATAAATCATTTGCAGCCAGACTTATAATACCAACACAGTAAGGATCATTAGAACGACGGTCCATAAGAACCTAAGAGTCCATAAACGCACAACAGATACTACTCTCAAAACACTTCTTCCTTAGATACATGAAGTCATAGAGTGGATAAACATCTGAATGTATTATTACGAGAGGGATTTCTCTTTTCCGAACAGCATCACGAATATCAGTATAAGTTTGCAGCAAATTTCCATTTCCACGTTCTTCAATAATTGTATTTTGAATCACATTATAGAGACCAATGCTTTTTTTTTATGATGGCTTTCCTTGGCTCCCCACCACAGACCTCAGCCGACACATAATAACCATTGTTCAAAAAATCATTCCAAGATTCTTGAGTCAGAGTGATAGTCCTTCTTTCTAATGGATGATAATATGATATCATATCACTAATTGTTGGGAACTATGCAAATCTCTATCTTGATAGCAACGGACTTCACAAATCTCTTCTAAATAAGTTAAAGTGATTTATTTACCGAGAGTCTGCACTGTTGTTAATTTAGCTGACTCGCTCGCAAACAAGTCTCGATAAATTGTAGACAAATTAAACGCATTTGGTGGATACGAGAGAGGGGAATATGTGTATGTGTTCTCTGAATCCAAAATAATAGCACAATTAGAGGGAATATAACTAAATTAACCTACTTTAGAAAAGAAAATGGTAAAAGGAAAAATTAGACATACCCTCGATTGTTGTCCTGGTGAATCTTTCCTACGTCTCCAATGGTCCTACCTCAACCAAAAAAAAAAAAAAAAAAAACAACAACAACAACAAAACAAATTTAGAAAGGACTTGTAGCGCATCTTATTGCATGTTTGTCCTAATTATTTGTAAAACTTGTTATTATTATCAATAAAATTTCTACTTAAAAAAACAAAACAAAACAATGTAATTTTTTACTTTCAATGTTAATCTTTTATAGTTTTCTCCACATGATAGTAGGGTTATATAGACTTATAACATTCTAGAAAGCTAACAATTTGTTGAATTGTTGTAGACTTGTAGACTACATTATGTAGATATATATAGACATAATAATACCAATTAATGACTTAATTTTTTATAGTTTTATTCACATGATAGTAAAGTTATATAGACTTATAACATTCTAGGAAGTTAACAATTTGTTTAATTGTTGTAGACTTGTGAACTAGATTATGTAGATATATATAAACATAGTAGTATCAATTAATGACTGAAGTGCTTAAGTAGTTAACTTCATCATAACACACTCTAATTTTGTGAATTGAAATAAATGCATAATTTTGTTAATCTTTATTGTTTAGACCTTCTGACAATAAAAAAAAAAAAAAAAATTGTATACTTTTTTTTTGGGTGAGTTAGGGTGTGCACATAATCTCCCACCTCCTGGCTTAGAATCCTGGCTCGTCCATGCCTGTAAACAAAAAAACAAAATAGAGAGTGTGTAAGAGAAAATGAGAAAGAGAGTTACCATGGGATTTGTGTTGCATGGAGTGCGGTTAAAAATCGTGGTCGGTTCCAAGGGACAATGATGATTTGTGATTTGTGAGTGATAGAAACAAAAAATCAAATTTTCAGAGAAAGAGAGCTAGAGAAATAGAAAGAGAGAAAAGAGAGAGAAGAGGGAGAGAGAGAGAGAGAGAACACGAACCAGAACTAGATCTAGGGTTTGAAGGAAGAAGAAGATGATAGTCGGGAATTTGGGGTTTTGCAATTTACGGGATAGACCATCTAACTTTTGGGCGTTTTTTATTAATGTTTCTTTGGGATGGGAAGGTCCAACAAACTTCTAAGGCCCTTTACGGATATTTTCAGTTATTTGTAGTTTGATTGGGCTTACTGATCAAAGCCCAAATGTGTTATAAGACAGTAGCAGTAGTGGTAGTAGTAGTAGTAGGGCACGTGCATTGTTTTCAAGGGCGGTCCTGTGGACAGTCGACACAGGCGAGTGTTGGGCAAGTGTGTTGCATTCAGGGGTAGCCCTATGGACATTCGACACAGGCGAATGTATGGGACCTCTGAAATTGGCTTGAAATTAGGGCCCCATCCTCCATAATAATATATTGTGTATTAGCTTAGTAAATAATAGATTTAAACACGGAATAGCTCAATTGGCAGTAAAACTAACTTTCAACTTCTTGTTCCTGAGTTCAAGTCTTCTCAAGGGTAGTTCGCCCCTGGTTGCATTATTACTAATAAATGGACAATATTAGAAAGAAGAAAGACAACACTATCTATGGTTTGAAGAACGAATTATCACTATTGACTTGAGAAACCTTGACCAAAGTATGTACAAAATTTAACCCAAATAAAATTTTGATATGTATGAACACATGGTTGTTGGGGAGAGTTGAGACTGGACTTTAATGTGAAGTTACCTACGTACCCAAATGTATTGCTTGGGATTAAGTCTCGATGACATAGTTTTGGAGAATGACAAATGTTAGCTTTTCTAGGTAGGATTAGTGGTAGTTATTTTCTCGTTCTCAAATATTCCAATCGTGGGATGAAGTTGGAGAACTGGGAGAACTGTCACACGATATAAAGTTAATGGAAGTTTTGAGAACGAATCTTGAAAGTGGAGAAAGTTGTTTGAATTGGTCAAACGACTTTCTCGTCCAAGTGAAGACACGTGTTTAATTAAATATTGGTAGGTAGGGTCAAATTGGTATGAGCGTCCGCTTTTTGGGCTCTGAGCATAGACTTTATTATAGGTAGGTGAGTAGGCTGGTTCTGAGCATGGGTTCTGAGTGTGGACTTTATTGTAGATAGACTTTGAGCATGGATTCTGAGTAGTGTGGATTTATATTGAATTGGGCTTTAATTGAGCCACATTTGTAGGGGCTGGATTATCGCCTTATATGGGCAAAGCCTGTGTGTCAAAAAAAAGTATTGATTTTTTATTTTTTTTTTTTTTTTAAGTTGGAAGTTTTTATGAAATTGGTTGGATTGGGCAATATATTGAAGGGTGTCCTTGATTGAAGTGATTGGCAAAATAGTTGGGATTTTTAAAAAAATTCGAATAGATCGGAATATATATTGGTTGACCAAAACACCTAATTTTTCGAATATATATTGGTTGGCCAAAACACCTTGGTAAAATATAAAAAGGATTTAGCAAAAGTTTAGGTGATCTTCAACCATGTAGAGGGACCGCAATTCTGGTAAGCGGGAGTTCAATTTCTTTTGTCATCTCTAAAATTCTGCGGAATGAAGTTTTTATTCAATAGAAAAGAAACTGTCCAAGTTTATCAGCCGTTTTAAGTACTGAATAATGTGCTCCTGGGAAGTAAGAGCGGGGGTCTGTCTTTGCTATGTAGACAATATATTCTCAACAGTGTAGAGTCATTATTTGTTACAGATTATTCTTGCAACATCAGTTTAGCAAGGAAAAATCTTCTAGGAAAGACTGTGAACTGTGAAGAGGACACTGGGGTGTCATGTTCCATCTGAAACAGTATTTCATATCTATTATCTATATACTAAAGCAGAGACCTCTAATGAAGAATTTTCTCTCTCCTATGTGGCACTCTAATATGAGAGTTAGTTTTTTTTCTCTCCTATGTGTCACTATAATATGAAAGATAATATTTTCTAATAGCCTACAATCCCACGTACATTGAACCTCTTTTGAGAGTTTGAGTGTATTTCTAATTCTTATATTTAGAGAGTTTGATTGTATTTCCAATTCTTATATATTTTATCAAATAAAAAAAATTATTAAAAAATAGGTGATTTGTAAAAGGTAATTTCCTATTACGAATCAAACACTTTTAGTGTTCCAATTCTTATATATTTGATCAAATAAAAAAAATTGCTAAAAAATATGTGATTTATAGAAACTAATTCCCTATTACAAATCATACAATTTTAGTGTCTATAATAAAACACCGACTTATTTCGAATATATCTTTAACACGGCCTCAAAACATAGTTAAAAACAATTATACAAAAAATAACCTCGCAAAATATATAATAGAAAATGAAAAAAAAATAACTGCAAAGTAATAATGACAAATATTTTAAAAAATATATAATACTGAATGAAACTAACGTCAAAAAACAATTAATAGGGAACCGAAAACTGGATGCAAATACATCGAACTAACCTCAAATAATATTTAACGGGAAATCATAAATTGGATGCAAATGCAAGCATTAAACTAATCTTAAAAAGTAATTAATAGAAAATTAGAATATGGATACAATTGCATTAAACTAACCTCAAATAATAATTAATGGAAAATCTAAACTTGGATGCAAATACACCAAACTAACATAAAAAAATAATTGTCGGAAAATCAGAAACTGGATGCAAATGCATTGAGCTAACCTCAAAGAAAAATTAATTATAAATTTGAAACACGATGCAAATGCGTGGAACTAATCTTAAAAAATAATTAACGGAAGATCGAAAACCGGATGCAACTGCACTGAACTAATCTCAAAAAATAAAATGGATGCAAATGTATTGAACTAACCTCAAGAAATAATTAATGGGAAATCGGAAACTAGACGCAAATTCATTGAACTAACCTCAAAGAAAAATTAATTATAAATTGGAAACACGATGCAAATGCGTAGAACTAATCTTAAAAAATAATTAACGAGAAATTGAAAACCGGATGCAATTGTACTGAACTAATCTCACAAAATAAAATGGATGCAAATGTATTAAACTAACCTCAAGAAATAATTAACGGGAAATTGAAAATTGGATGCAAATTCATTGAACTAATCTCAAACAATAATTAATGGGAAATCGGAAACTAGATGCAAATGCAACTTTATAAAATAATAAACGAGAAATCGGAAACTGGATGCAAATACATTAAACTAATCTCACATAATAATTAACAGGAAATCAGAAACTGGATGCAAATGCATTGAACTCATTGTCACCAAGTACGGTACGGGTTTAAAACGGTGTACTTGAAAAAAACATAGTTCGTGTTTTAAACGGAACGTCTCGGGAAAAAAAAAAAAAAAAAAAAAAAAAAAAAAAAAAAACGGGGGCATAAAAAAAAACGGGTTTAAAAGCGGTAAACGGGTTTAAAAAGATAATATGATATATATCGTGAAAAAAGCGGTAAAACCGATGATAAATAATATAATAGATAAAGAGTTTGATTTTCTATAAAAGTGGAAAAAAAAATAGACACATAAAATAAAAATAATAATAATACAAATGAAAGAAAATTCAAATACATGAAAATATCAAATTATCATTACTCATCCAAATACTATAAGTTTTAGATTCAAGTAAAAACACTACTCAAAATAAGATACTACTAATTACCAACCATAATGGCATAATTAAGTACTACAAATAAGTTAATAACTTTAAAATTTTCAATTAATTATTAATAGTCCAAAGCAAAATAGAATGGTCTCAATAAGTCAATCTAACTTCCACTCTTCAAAAAGGTAAACTCCAAAACCCTTTTCTTTTTTCTAGCGTTTAAAAAAAAAAAAAAAAAAAAAAAAAAAAAAAAAAACGGGAGATTTTCAAAATCTCGGTTTTAAACGCTTTTTAAGTTTAAAACGGTTTAAAACGTTTAAAAGCGCTTTTTTGAAAAACCGAAGTTTTAAAAATCGGAACCGGTTTGGCAATATCTCGGGTTTTAAACGCGTTTTTTTCAAAAACGCCGTATTTGGTGACAATGATTGAACTGACCTCAAAGAACAATTAACAGGAAATTGGAAATTGGATGCAAATGTATTAAACTAATCGAAAAAGAATAATTAACGAAAATCACTATACAACTACATTGAACCGATCTAAAAAATAACGGGAATTGGAAATTGGATGCAAATCGCATTGAACTAACCTCAAAATATAAAATAACGAAAAATCAGAAACTGGATGCAAATGCATTAAACTAATCTCAAAACATAGTTGGGTTATATGTTGTGGGGTATCTCGATAAATATAGTTTTGCATTTAAAATAATGTTTATCTTATCTCTTTACGTATGATTGGGAACTCCTTGCTATTCAAGTAGCTTCAATATATATATATGAACTTCACATTATTAGGCAATCTCACAAAACTTCAATCAAACTTCTATTATTAAACAACAAAATGAAGTTGAATTGTTTTATCAAAGGTAAGTTCTTTTTTTCTAATAGAGAGTGAGGTTTTCACGTTATAAGAAATTTGGTTGAGTGATTAATATAATATTAATATATAATAGTTATGCATATTTGCAAATATTTTTTCAGAATAATTAATATAACAACACCCGTTCGTAGATAATCTTTGAAGATTCCACATAGTGAGTCATGTATAATTTAAAAAATAATTAATGGGAAATCGGGAACTGGATAATCTTCGATGATCCCACATATAGTAAATCAAGCATAATTTACTTTTGATGTCATGTTTGCAAGGATACTACAGATGGATCAGTAGACGTTGGTATTACACACCACAATGGATAATTAAAAGGAAATTGGAAATTGGAGTCAAATACATAACTGAGCTTAAAGAGTATTTAACGGGAAATCGAAAACTTTATGCAAATGCAATAAACTAAACTAAAAAAAGTAATTAACTAGAAATTGAAAACCGGGTGCAATTGCATTAAACTAATGTCAGATAATAACTAACACGAAATTAGAAATTGGATGCAAATCTTTGAAAAATATTTAACGAGAAATAGGAAACAATATGCAAATACATCAAACAAACCTCAGATAATAATTAATGGGAAACCAAAAACTGGGTGCAAAATGCATTGAACTAAACTCAAAAAAATTGACATAAAATAAAAAATCGATACAACTGCATTGAACTAACCTCATAGAATAATTGGTGGAAAATCGAAAATTAAATATAAATGCATTGAAATAATCTCAAAGAATAATTAACGGGAAATAAAAAACCATATATAGTTGCAACGAATTAACCTCAAAGCATAAATAATTAGAAACAAGATGCAGATGTATTGAACTAATCTTAAAGAGTTATTAACGAGAAATCAGAAACTGGATCATATGCAATGAACTAATCTCAAAGAGACTAATTAGCCAAACATTGAAAAGTGGATGAAACTACACTGAACTAACCTAAATGAATAATTAACGGGAAATTATAAATTTGATGTAATTGCATTGAACTAACCTTAAAAAATAATTAATGAAAAATCGAAAGCTTGATGCAAATACATTGAACTAACCTCAAAAAACAATTAACATAAAATCAGAAATTGGATGCAATTACATTAAACTAACCTCAAAGAATAATTAATGGAAAACCAAAAACTGGATGCAACTGCATTAAACTAAAATCAGAGATTAACTAACGGGAAATCAGAAATTTGATGCAAATACATTGAAATAATCTCAAAAATAGTTAATCAAAATCGAAGTCGGATGTAATCAGATCATATCGACCTCAAAGCATAAATGTCCGCTTTTTAGCCTTCTCACATGAGTAATTACAAGTAATTAGGAACCCAAAACAAAAGTGAGTTTATAAAAATAGACTCTTACATATATGCAATTTTTATAGAAATTGTAAACTATCGAACTAACCTAGAAAAACAATTAACGGAAAATTAAAAATTGAATCTGATGTATTGAACTAACCTCAAAGAGTAATTAACGGAGATTGGAACCGGATGCAAATGTAATGAACTAATCTCAAATACTAATTAATGAAACATGAAAAACTGGATGTAACTCTATTGAATTAATCTTAATGAATAACTAACGGAAATCATTAAGTGGATGCAATTGCATCAACTAACCTCAAATAATAATGAAAGAAATTAGAAACTTGATGATGGAACTAACCTTAATGAATAATTAATGAGAATTTGGAAACCGGATGCAACGTATTAATTAAACTAACCTCAAAGAATAATTAATGGAAAATCGAAACTTGATGCAAATGCATTGAACTAATAACCCTAAAACATATTTGTATTATATGTAGGGGAATAAATGTCTCCACAAATATAGTTTTGCATTTTAAGTAGTGTTTATCATAATTCTTTTATTATGATTGGGAATGCCTTCAAACTATTCAAGTAGGACCTCAATATTATCTTAAGTTGGACATTCTCACAAAACTTCAATCAAACTTCAATTGTTAAACCTAACAATAAAAAAATAAGTCGATAAGTTTTATCAAGGTTTGATGATTCCTTTTTAAGAGAGAAAAAATTTAAATGAAATTAATATAATTTTCATATCTCATAGCTATGCATAGTTGCTAATATTTTTTAAATAATTTAATATAACGCACGTTTGTAGGACACGCCTTCATGTGATAAATTTTTTACAAGTGGGAATATTATTTGAGGATATGGAAACAATCAATCTGTTTTAGTGATTTGTACACATTAAATGACGATCTTTGGGTGATGATTTACTTTGAATCATCATAAATATAATAAAACTATTATACAAGCTAGATCGAGTTTAAGATAATTCCATTTGAAAATTACAGATTAATATCCTAAACAACAAAGTGAATAGGCTATCTCAATTTGATCCCTTAGTTTCCAAGACTTATACACCATAATCGTTGCTCATTAACGATTTCGGTTTATTTTCAATAAAAATATATTACGTAGAAAATTTGAAAATCACCATAAATCTAAGAAAACTATTATACAACTAAATCGTTTAAGATAATTATATTTGAAAATTATGGATTAATATCTTAAACCACAAAGTGAAGAGGTAATCTCAATTTGATTCTTAGTTTCCAAGTATTTATGCATCATAATCAATTAACATTTCGGTTTATTATCAATAAAAATATATTCGATTCGAAAATTTGTGTGAGACATTTTGTAAAGCCTTTTTAGCAAACAAAATATTTAATAGATCCCGGGCGTATGCCCGGGTCCAAAATCTAGTTTCATATAAAAAAGGAGTGATGTAAAGGTATTGAGATTCAGAGGTTGTTCATGTTGTTGTTGGATAATTCTTATGTTCATTTGTCTTTCTAAAAAAGGGGTTGATTATGCAAAGTATTTAAGTCGGTAAAACATTAGTGTTAAACTCCTACATGCATTCAACTCCTTCCTCTGTATCACAGACCCTCTATACAAAAAACAGAAATCTCCCTTATCTTAATCTCTTCACACAGTTGACCCGTTAGTTTCACAATAGATTCTGCCTACTTTTCTGCAATAATACTGCCTTGGAATGCCACTTTCGTATCTTTTCTTTAGACAGAAAACCTGGACTTTGCCCCACCATTAATCCAACTCGAAACTTGGTCCGGCCAGTATTGACTTGGTATCTTACCATCGGGTACCAACTGCTGGTTTGTTTGCTGGTATGTGCGTATGACCTTGCTTGTTTTGTTTCGGTAGTCAAATTTCAGAATTCGGGCAAATCAGACAATGCTTCAGTCTTGGTGAAGAGATTGTACCAAAATTCGTCGCCATACTCTATAGCTGAAGTTTGGGAACTAACAGATGACAATGGGAGTTGAACTTCTGAGTTAATGTCTATAGTTGAAAATTCCTCCATTGTGCTGAAATGTTCCATGGGCATGACATTGGACCATAGACTTTCGTCAGTGTGAGGCAATGTTTCCCATGAATTGGAGCACTCTTCCTTGATGCTGATTTTCGTATTTTCACCTGTTATTGCGGATTCTGTGCCTGAAGAAAATTCACTGGAAGATGGTTGTGGAGACAATGGAGAATAGCATGGATTCTCAAATCTTTGGGGACTCGAAAATGTTATGGATTCAGATCCAGATGCAGATTTGGATTCCTTTCCCGTGTTGGCTTCAGATTTAATCAAATGTAAGTTAGTGTCTGGGGTGACCTCACTTGGTTTGAGTCTCTTTTTCAAATGAGTGTGCCAGACATTTTTTATTTCATTATCAGTGCGTCCCGGTAATCTAGCTGCAATAGTAGACCATCTAAACATGGAAAACAGAAAGTTATATAAGCAACTTGCATTACTTTAAGATCTTCGTTAGTCTTAACTAGCAGCATTGTGAAAGCTTAGTCTTAACTAGCAGCATTGTGAAGCTCGTTATTGACTTTAAACGAAACAGTATGTATCATATACAATTATGACATAGATGCTTTACCATTATGATAGCTAGACTTAGGAAAGCCACTGAATACTAATATAAGATGCAATGACAATATATATATATGAGTGTGTATATATAATATAAAGTAAATGCTCTTCTGATAACATGTGTTATATAATATATATGAAACGTAACGATATCACATAATTGATCTTCTTTAAGGGGACATATGCTTTTATACTCTCAATGCATGTTGATCTTTTTTATAACTATTTACATAGATATCCGCAAAACATTCAAATCCAATGATGTGAAGTAAAGAGTTCATAGCTTTAATTTTATCACTTCCAAGAACTTCTTAGTGTTGGACTTGGTCGCCTAGATGTAACTATATTGTGCGAGTCTAGAACAAGTCGAATTCTAATAGATTTACCGAGCTCGATTCGTCACTATTCACCAGCCTAATAACAGAGGCATGCCAAGTCACACACAAGAAACAGTTAAACACTGCACGCACACAGGCAAAAACAAAGCTACTTATGGACTTATGGTGCTTTCTTTATTTTCTCGTGTACCATGCTGCTTGTGTTCAACGCTTAAAAGCAATTCTCACGTGACAAGTTCAGAAACACAAGGATGTATAAACGTGTTACACGTGGGTTTGTTTGTGGCAGTTCTGGGAAAGACAATCGCATTTTAAGGGGAATCTTCCAGTTTTTTAGCTAGAAGTTAAAAACACTCCTCAGAGTTTGTGGCATCCTTTTTCCAAGGTTGTGAAATGTATCAAGTAATTAGAAGATACGTTTTCAGGCAACACAGTCACACTTCTGAGTTGGCATACATAAAAATCATACCACATACTGATACACCGTATGAAAAAAGAGACAACTGTGGTAGAAAAAAGAGAAATTATGTAGGTTTTATTAATGTTTGGATAGGATAGGAGTATCCTACAAGTGAAATGGTATATCCCCAATTCCCAAATTAACTGAATCAATGGGTAATCTGTGATGCAATTTTGCCAGGTTGAGACGATCACTCATAGAGGCAAATTGTTTAAGCAAAAGTGTTGTACCTTAAATTATAGGCCAAATCACTAACAACTCAACCAGGGGTTTAAATCTAACTAGCGGATTTTTATAACCTTGATGAACACAAAGGCACTAGTTAGTGAACAGTGTCAAAAAAGAATCATCTTGAAGCTGAAGTGACTAGCTAAGCCAACCAAAAAAAAAAAGTGACTAGCTAAGAATTGAGCTAAAGCTATGCGTTTGTGGTGAACTAACACATTAAACATATTACGTCTACATTTCACAGATCAATGAATTTGATACACACCTGTTCCCCAGCATTTCATGTAGGTTGATTATACTATCTTCTTCTTCTCTGGTGAAATTTCCTCTTTTAATATCTGGTCTCAAGTAGTTTGTCCACCTAAGTCTGCAACTCTTCCCACATCTTAATAGACCTGAAAAGGAATAAAATATCTTATCTGATTATACACAAGAATTAACATATAATGTTCATAAGCAACAAGATGATCATTCCACCTTTGGCCTAAAACCATTTGTTTTTTCTACTTCTTGTTTGGGGTGCTATAGAATTGAAAGGAACAGACGAGTGTTTATTGTACTTACCAGCTTGTTTAGGAAGAGCACGCCAATTGCCATGACCATTTTTTCCAATGTAGGCAATGAGCAAGTGATCTTCTTCGGGAGACCATGGACCCCTCTTTAACCCCATCTTCTCACAACAAGGAGCCCTTCCCATATTTTCTTGTTCTTCTCACTCTCTTTCCTTTCCTTCTTTCTTTCTCAATAGAGATTCCAATGCCAAACGCCTGAAATATATCTATTTAAGCTCAAAATACACTATTATATTTTGTCCAAGTCTTAAAATACAAAACGTGCTAAAAATATTATTTGATCTATTTAATCTTTGTCAAAACTCAAAAGCAAAACCCAGACTTTCATACAAATTAATAAGAGGGTCCCTCACATACAAACACAGTGCTCACTCTCTAAAAGAATTGATTAATAATTTAATACCAAGAAATGGGTAATTGAGATTTGTTTACTTTGTTTAAAGAAACATACAAAGATAACCTCTGGACCCATGCAATTCATGCTTAATAAAGAAACAACAAATAAAGTTGCTCATGACACACTATGTTTATTGTTTTCTTTTTCATAAACTTAATGCCAACTATCTTTTGTCCTTCACATGCTTCTTCTGGGTTGTTTCTGGCTGCTAATTTGCTAAAGGACGCAAAACATTCAAACAGTCTTTAAGTTGCTTTTTTCATTCTGGTAGTAATCCAGTAACTGTGGGGTGGTCTAGCTTTATCATATATATGGCACTGAGTCAACAAACGTGTCTGTTTTAGTAAAACATTGGGATCGAGGAAATCGATAAGAATGTGTCTATAACTGTATACGATGAACAATGGAAGAGGGAACGCATCGATACTTAATTAAAATGATGAGTAGAAGAAGCTATCATTATCAGAAGAGTATTTCTAAAGCAAAAATACATCTTTGGACTGTTCATATATTCTAAACGATCAATATATGATGAATGTTATTGCAAGTACTGAATGCACTCTTTTTGCAATGTGTCTCCGCGATCAATATAAGATCAATGGTATTGTATTTGTAAATACTGAATGCGCTTGTGCCCAAATTGCAGCTTGCTGATCAGCTAGTTTGGTACTTTGGTGTACTCTGTACACCTAAGCTCCTACCTACTAGGATGTCTCGAGGTACCAAAGATTACTAGGAGACTCAGAACTCGAAACCTAGCATCGTAAACTATATATATATGTATGAGGAAAAAAAAATATTTAAAAAAAAAAATTGAAGGATTTATTTCATTACATACAAGTTGAGATATAAACTTAATGACCATTATATATATTCACATTTTTCATTCTGTGTATTTTCTTTTTCTTTTTTTTTTCGGTGACAAATCGCACTCATATTCAAATCTAAAACGGACAATTATAATAATATTCTTTAATTTTATTTTAGCCGACTTGTTCAAAGTCAATCACAATCATCAGATACAATTGATGGGAATATAAAAATTAATAACAAATAGTGTAATTACCAAGAACATTAGCTTTAAAACAACGAAATCTCAAAATGTTGCTATCTTCCTTAATTGTTCCAGACTTGTTTTATGTCTACTTGACCAAAGTCAATCACAAATGGGATCTATGAAAAAGTATAACACGGCTTGGTAGAGAAATGAGGCCAGAATTAAGACAGGAAATGAAGTAGGAGTTCTAGGAAAGCCGGAAAGGTGGCACACTTGGTGTATTTTGTAGGAAGATGGGAATTATGAAATTTGGTGCCAGAGGGCATGAAAAAAATTATGGGTTAAAAAGAAATGAAATATATGTTATACTTAACTAGTTTTAAAGATAACTAGCATTTTGGGCACGCTCAATAAGCGTGAAATTTACCGTGCACTGTATGTTCATACGTACAAAAATTGTGACATATAATTATCTACCATAAAATTTCACCATTTTGCATATGAACATATATAAAGAAGATATAAAAGCCGAACTATAGACTTATTCCAGTAGAATGATGCGAAAATGAGAGCTCAATTCAATTAAAAGCTCGACTGAAATATAGAGTCACCTCAATAGATTGATCCGTAGATGAAAGTTCAATTTAAAAAAAAAAAAAAAAAAAAAAAAAAAAAAAAAAAAAAACAAAACAAAAAACAAAACCTCAAATATTTGTCCCAAATCAGCATCAATACCATGAGAATATAAACGATAGTAGAGATAGGTTTTAAGTAAACAACTGCATTTAAATTTCTGTGTATGCGTAATGTACCCAACACATATCTTTTATCTTATTTGGTTACATGGTGTTGGTGGGAAGAAATCAACTTTTCTTATTATTATCTGCCAAAACATCTCGCGTGATTAGAGATGGGAAATAGGCAGTGGAAGAGTTGGGAATTGGTAGTGGGGTCTGTCAGTCCAAATTTAGTACGTAATGGTAAGTTTCCAATTTAATTAATAATAAAGCCCCTAAACCTCCTAAACAAAACAAATCCATAAAGCCTCACAGTTTTGCCGACTTTATAAGGAAAAAAAAATTACATATTGAATGACATATATACTCCTCTTACATACAACAATCCACATATTAGATTTGGTTTGGGTGTTGTAATTAGCAAATATCAATGAGGACAAATTGAAAAAGAAAAAATCATTGCCATGGACATGGATTAATATATATATATATATATATATATATATATATATATATATATATATATATATATATATATATATATATATATATATATATATATATATATTTATGTTATATATATATATATATATATATACAATTATGTTCAACATAATTTTATTTTATTTCTTTGCATATATAAAAGTATTACACATCTTACATATATAAATAATTCAAATCAATTCCTTTTTTTTTTTAAATTTCATTAAAAAAAATTAAAAATTAAGTCTTTTCTCTTTTAAATTTTATTAAAATAATAATAATAATAATAATAAAATGAGATAAATAAAATGGAGGAGTTTGGCGCGCAAAATGTGGCAACCTAATAGATGTACACATGTACTATTTTTATTAGCCGTAACTTGTGTGGTGTGTGTTTTGTTTTTAAACTTTGGGCCCGTGTGTACTAAATTGTGCAACTGTGCAAATGAAAAGGGTTTGGCACAATGGGTAATTATGATAGTGAATTAGGATAGTTTGATAAAGACAAAAAGCAATAGTCCACGAGTACCAAAGTTGTGAGTTTCTGAGTTTGATTTCTTGGGCCCACTCCAATAATAATTACTAACATATCGAATGACATATATGTCCTTGTTAAACATAACAATTTACGTATTGTATTTTGTCTGGTTGATGTTAATAGATAAGAGCAACGGGGACAAATTAGGAAACAAAAAAATCTAGTCGATGGAAACGGAACTGTTACACAGGGAGTTTTCTTTATATATAGAGGTGAAAGATACACACAAAACAAACAAAATATAGTAGAAGAACAATGAGAGAGAGAGAAAAAAAAAATAATTAATAGAAATAAGTAATGAATTAGAGGAGGTTATTTTTATGTATATAACTATATAACCTCCTCTCCAAAATACAAATGTTACAAGAATAGAGCTTGTAGGCCGTGCATACGCACCGGTTCTTTTGAAAATATTTAGATTTTTTTTAGAAAATTGGGACTACTGTTTTAGTTGCTAACCCAATTTAATTTTCTAACAAATTGTTTTAATTAAGTTTTAAAAATCCATTTTTTTTTAATTGGGAGAGAGGTCATGTTTTAATAAGAGAATAATTCTCGTTTTAATTAGATATGCTAGATTTTCTCTTTTCAATAGGAGAGAAATTCTCATTTTAATAGGAGAATGATTCCCGCTTTAATTAGAAGTGCTAGAATTTGTTTTAATAGGAGAGGAATTCCCGTTGTAAAAAAGGATTCTCATTTTTCAAATAGGAGAGAAATTTCCATTTTAATATGAGAGAAATTCCCGTTTTAATAGGAGATGACGTGGAATTTTAATAGAGCTCGAAAAATACCCCTTATGGGAGCTTTAATATTAATACTAGCTTATAGGCACGTGTATACGCACCGGCTCTTTTGAAAATATTTAGATTTTTTTTAGAAAATTGGGACTACCATTTTAGTCACGAATCTATTTTAATTTTCTAATAAATTGTTTTAATTAAGTTTTAAAAACCTATTTTTTCAATTGGGAGAGAGATCATGTTTTAATAGGAAAATAATTCTCGTTTTAATTAAATATGCTAGATTTTCCCTTTTCAATAGGGGAGGAATTCCCATTTTAATAGGAGATTAATTCCCGTTTTAATTAAAAATGCTAGAATTTGTTTTAATAGGAGAGGAATTCCTGTCATAATAGGAGATGAATTCTCATTGTAAAAAAAGATTCCCATTTTTCAAATAGGAGAGAAATTCCCGTAGGAGATGATGTAGAATTTTAATAGAGCTCGAAAAATACCCATTTTTTTTTCCCGAAAAATACTCCTTGTGGGAGCTTTAATATTAAGACTAGAAAGTAGGTTTGTACATACGCACTGGCTCTTTTGAAAATATGTTCAACAATCATAACTATATACATATAGAAATTTTCTAACAAATCGTGATTCCCGTTTTAGTCGCTAACCTATTGTAATATCATAACAAATTATTTTAATTAAGTTTTAAAAACCCGTTTTAATTTTCTAACAAATTGTTTTAATTAAGTTTTATAAACCCATTTTTTAACCCCGTTTTAATAGTTGACTTAATTTAGAAATATAATTTCCATTTTAATAGGAGAATGATTTTCATTTTAATTAGATATGCTATATTTTTCATTTTCAATATGGAAAGAATTCCCGTTTTAATAGGAAAAAGATTCTCGTTTTAATTAGAAGTGTTAGAATTTCTTTTTTCTAATAGAGGAGGAATTTATGTTTTAATAGGAAATTGATTCCCGTTTTAATTAGAAGTGTCTAATAAATAGGAAAGAAATTCCCGTTTTAATAGGAGATGATGTTGTGGAATTTTAATAGAGCTCGAAAAATACCCTTTGTGGGAACTTTAATATTAAGACTAGCTTGTAGGCCCGTGCATACGCACCAGCTCTTTTGAAAATATTTAGATTTTTTTTTATAAAATTGGAACTACCGTTTTAATCGCTAACAAATTTTAATTTTCTAACAAATTGTTTTAAATTTTTAAGTTTTAAAAACCCATTTTTTCAATTGGAAGAAAAATCATGTTTTAAGAGGAGAATAATTCCCGTTTTAATTAGATATGCTAGATTTTCCTTTTTCAATAGGGGAGGAATTCCCATTTTAATTAGAAGTGCTAAAATTTGTTTTAATAGGAGAGAATTTTCCGTTATAATAAGAGAGGAATTCCTGTTTTTCAAATAAGAGAGAAATTCTAATTTTAATAGGAGATGACGTAGAATTTTAATAAAGCTCGAAAAATATCCTTGTGGGAGCTTTAATATTAAGATATAGATATAGACTAGCTTTCGAACCCGTCCTACAAATGGATGTCGTTATATTAAATTATTTTAAAAAATATTAGCAACTATGTAGAGCTATGAGATAGGAGAATTATATTAATCACTCATTCAAATTTCTTGCATCACTCTCTATAAAAAGAAAACACCAAACCTTGATAAAACTCATCAACTTATTTTTGTTGTTAGATTTAATAATAGAAGTTTGATTAAAATTTTGTGAGAATGCCCAATATGGCAAAGATGATATTGAAGCTACTTAAATAGCAAGATATTCCCAATCTCTATTAGTAAAGTATATCATAATTAACCTAGCCTTTTAAATTAGACCAGCCTTTTTTCTACCACCAAATACCCCTAATTAAATATAAAAAAAAAAAATTATTCAATGTCTTTAAAAAGGACTATTTCGTCATTTAAATTTTTATTTCTATTTATACCCTTCAGTTACAACACACTCACAAAGGAGTTTTATGTAAATTCAGGCCGAAAACCAAATCCACGCCTATATTGAAATGTACGCGGAGTAGCCTTACCATTAATACCCACTTAAATACCATTAATGCCGGGTCTTAAAAACAGTCCAAAAAACTTAGTTCTTTCAACTTCCCCTCCTTTCTTCATGAACTCATTCAAAGTATCTCTGTAACCTAATCAACTCTTCTTGATGGGCATATATTCTTGATTGCCCTCAATTGCTTACTTAACTTTAGAGTCGCATGTGTTTTAATTACCGTGTTGGTCGGCTCTTTAAGGTATTGTCTTCTTTGTTGAAAAGGTATTTGGAGGCTCTTCAACAAGCATTTGTTTACACCCTTGATCGTGTGGGATGCCAAGAAGATAGATTTTCATCTCTGCGCTCATCAAACACTGAATTTCAGAAATGGAAACTTCATGAGCAAAAAAAAAAAGTAGGGCGCTTGGCCACATTTCTCGAACAATGGGTTCTCGCTTTTGTCGAATGAATGAGTGCGCCTCTTCTCTCTCTCTCCCCCTTGTCTTTTTTTCAAAAATGGTTAGTTTTATTTTTTTCTTGTAATATTATCTGTTTGTTTGGTCTTAGTTATGTTGGATCTGTAGTTGTAGGATGAAATGGGCTGTTTATAAAACTAGATCAGATCTTATCTTGCATTGTGTAGTTCATGGTCATGTTACACTTAAAAAAAAAGATTTGGTTTAGTGATGTGAGTGTTTATTTTGTGTGTGTGCAGTTTGGAACTAGGGTTTGACCATATCATTGATTGATAGTATAGAAATTATAAAGGCGGGGACAAAGAAGGGGTGGAAATCTATTGTTCCTCTTCATTTAAAAAACAAATCGGCAACCCCGCTTTCTGATCTTCCCTAAAGTTCGCTTGGGTCTTAGTCCGGGGAACTCTCCCTGCTTATCTCAATGTGTATGATTTAACCCCCATGAATGGCTATGTTTATTCGGGCTGGCTTTAGGTATCTTTCACTCGGTGTAGAAGGTACTTTGGATTCCGTTATAGTTTCAGATCGAGGAATGTGTTTAACTCCTTCATTATCTTCTTTTCAAAGCATTAGTGTGTATGATAGGATGGTATCTTTCAAGTATCTAGAATTTTCTTCTCCTTTTGCAGTTTGGGAAGTAATCAATTAAGAATTTGAAAATGGAAACGGACCCTGAGGCTTTACATTTGTGGTGAGGGAGGTTCATAGTCAAAGGAATATGGAGATCATATGTCAATGCAACACAATTTACATTATAAGTTTTGTGAACCGTTATTGACGATATTAACTTAATTAGCATCGTTGTGTGATCGATTGATTTGTGAGTCATTTAAATTATGGCTAGGTCACACTTAAAATGATCTCTCGAGGAAGTATTTGGAAATCTTAAAGAATTGGAATCCAAATAAATTACGGCTAGGTAGCTTGCTTAAATGTTTTCTGATTACACGCTAATGTTGTGCCACAAGTTTCTTTGGTTGTATTCAAATTTGGTTAGTTAGTTTAAAAGTGACTACTTTAATTATTGAAATAATCAACAGAAATAGTTATAGGCATTGTGATCATTTTTTACTTTCTTAGTTTCTTATCTTTACAGATTTATCTAATAAATCCTTTGCATTTGCACTTACACTGAAACATGTATGTAGTGCTAAGTTTTAATAGATTTTTCATATTTAACAACTTAGTTGATTTGATAACATAAAACCGAGAGGGTAAAGGGAACAATTATATGCTATTTGTTCTTCTCAAAAAAAAAATTCAAAGAGGTTGCAATTCAACTGACTCTGTTCAAGTTCACAGGTCTCTTCTATATACATGACCCTATAGAAAGCATCCCCTGTTAGTTCTTCTTAAAGCTGCATTTAAGCTCTACGTTGTAGTAATTGCTTTGTGATTTGTCTCATTCATGTCTATTATGAACTTAATCCATGATAACAGGTATGGTGGTGTCATTTAAGTTGTCTGTAGCATCACCAATTAAATATTTAATTAATCTTAATCGTGGGCCTCGAAAGTGCTTGAATGTTGTTCTTCACTTATATTCAAGGTCGGGTTAGTAATGAATTTTTTGTTAATTGGGAAGTTCATTCAATTGTATTTACTATTATGCAATTGTTAACAAAGTAATAATATCTTTATAAGTCAAATAAGTACTTGATCGCCCACAAGGAATTGATCCATATCGTATGGATTTCCTACCCAAATGGTGGGTGTAATAATACCTAATGCTATATTAGTTCTCAGGGGTAGGAATTGGTGTCCGAGGTGTCTTGATGAGATGAGGCGCAAGGAGCAAGGCGATATATTAGGACTAAATCTAGCAGAGATATGGGCCAAGGAGGAGGGGATTAAAGCAAGAGTTTGTCAAGTCATCGTCAAGAGGTATTTACTTGCCAATATATATAGTTGTTCATGTTCTTTGCATTAATTAGTCAATTTCATGTACAATTATCAATAATTATTCCATCGTGTTCATTTGGCCGATGAGAAACTTGATTAGACTATATATAATGATAGATGACTACTAATGCCGATCGGTTTACGATCGCTGGTTCATAGAACATATTCAGTGCTATGTTTATGTAACACGATTATTTGGTTTCCATTAGTTTGGTGCTATAGGAAAACTTTAGGGAGTTTGATTCAATTTCATTTTTCTTAGTTGAAAAATATTCTAAAGTGATTAAAGGGCAAGGTACGTAGTTAATGTGGCAAGGGACGCTAGGAATGAAGTAATATCTATTACGAGATTTGATCAAATGAGCTTTATGGATAGGTTAGGTTGTGAAGCTAGAAAAGCTAGACCATGATTCAATCCAAGTTTACTTGGTGTTTTTATTGTTTCTATATATATGCTAAATCCAATCATGCTGGATGGCTGGGTCAACAACTTTTAAGAGGTTGAAGATGCATTTTGCTTTTGATAGTGATCCCTCCATTACAAAAGGTGTGTTATAGGTATAGGGAAGTAAATTTTTAAATGAGTCCAATTAGGCTTGATGGAATCTGCAAATAAATAGACGCAGTAGAGTCTGCTACTTATTTGCACATGACCTTTCAATAGGATACTCGCTACTTCCATAGCATTACTTGAATTAAAGTTTTTTTTTTAATTGCATCAACTTAAAATTGTATTTGCTGAGTGTATAGGTCATTTTGACTTTTGTTGTGATTCATAACTTGGTAACGTAGTACACAAAAAAACGAAACCAATTCAGTTAAACCATTATGGATGTATGCTCCCAAGAAGCTTTTCGGGAAGTCAGTTTATTAATGAGTCCAATTAGCATTGATAGAATCTGCAAAATAGCGACAATAGACTCTGTTACTTACTAACTTACACATGACCTTTTAATAGGGTACTTGCTACTTAGAATTAGTTGAATTAAAGGTACTTTTTTGTGTTGTTGCTTTGAATCAAAATTGTATTTGCTGAGATAGTGTATTGATCATTTTGAGTTTTGTTGTGTTTCAAAACTTGGTAGCACAAAACCAATTTAGTTTAACCATTATGAATATGTTCTCCCAAAAAGCTTTTAGGGTTTAGGTTAAAGATGCATTTTGCATTTTGTGGCATCTAATAAATGACATCTATTTAACTATTTTGTTACGGCACACTATTATTCAAATAATATGGTTTATATAACACTGCCGATGTTAATCTTTTTTGTGACATGTGGTTCTGCAATAATGACTTAGAATAATGCGAATTATGGTATTCTACTTATTGAAGTTACTAAAGGTATCATTCCGGGTACCTCTCTTCATTCCCTTTTTATCTTTTTATGTTTGTTAAAATTGTTACCATGTATGTTACCGTTGGCTTTTGACATACCAAGAAGCAATGGGGCTAGTGATGTTCAATCTGACTTATAACTACTATTTGACGAGGTGATTTGTTTGTCAAAATTTTCAAATGTGTTATTTGGCAAAGAGACTTTTTTTAAGTTCATTGGGCAACCACATTGAATAATTCTTGAAAAACACATCATTTACATCTCTCTCATTTCGTTAAGGTACATATATTGCTCGACTTTTTCCCCATTTAAATTTGATAACTTGGCAATTTTTAAGGTTATTGAAGCTGCATGGATATTTCTGTTTGTGTTAAATTTATTGACTTTCTGACAGGTGGTAATATTCTACGCTTGCCTCATCAGCTCATCATTGCACAATGGGCCCTAAAGTAGATGGCTATGGTGTTGCCTTCTAATTTAGGATTTTGGATAGACAATAGGCATTGTCTGGGAAGGAGAATACTAAGTATGGTCATTGATTTTATCACTATTTTGTCAAATGCATTAGTTGTATAAATTGTATAGAGTTGGTGTACATTCACATAATTTATTTTTTATATCCATTCCATTGAAATGTTAATTTGCATATTCATTTTTCGTTCTAAATCTTAATATTTTATTAGTAAACTGTAAACATTAGAACTTGATGAATACTAAAAATTGTTGTGCCTATAACCCACTATCAAATCAAGAATCTTCGTAGGCATTCCGTGCCGAAGGTAAAACAGGGAAAGTTATGGTTCATGTTAAGTGATTTGTAGCTAGATAATGGTTTGCTCCATTTGGATATTGTGTGATGGACTGTAACTGGCTGGGTTTGATTGGTAACAGTGTTTTACTTTCCATATTTTACTTAGAAGCTGATAGATGTCTCTCGATGGATATGTAAACGAAACCTTAGTAGAAAATTCATTCGTACTTGTGAATAATCGTTTAGCACGATTTTAGCATTTCTAATTGAATCTAAGAGATTGTAGTTTGAAAACACAAAATGCATTTAACTAGGACTCGGGGTTCTTAGTATCTATTTGTAGCTCCAACTGAAAGGAAGTAGAATTGAAGAAATGAGAAAGCTTAATAAGCTGTGTTAGATTTAGTGTCGTCACCTTGAATGTCTTGAAGGCAAGTGTCATATTACAGATGAGAAAAACAAAGCTTCATGGTAGTTTAATGGTAACAGTTTGAGATCTTATCTGTTTCCGATTTTGAAGGGTTTCAAATATTTTTATTTGCTGATTGACATTTCTAAATCATGGTACAGGAAGTGATGTTGAAGGAAGAGTTCCGAAACATGGAAAGAATGAAGAAGCGGAAGGGGTAGATATGACATATTTGAAGAATGTCATTTTAAAGCTTTTGGAAACAGGTAAGCATGTGAACAATCTGAACTACCAAAAGTTGTTGATGTACAAAAAAAACATGTATAGATGAATATTAGGAATGTAAATAGGTGAGTGCGATGATAAGCTGAAACAAACTGGTGCCTTCTCAAGGAAAAACAAAAAGGAAAAATGCAACCCTAATAGCATGTAAGGCTCCTAGAGACATTCTGCCCATCTAAATTGAAAAAATTATTGTGAATTTGCGTCATATTCTCCCGTGAGCGAGCCTATTGGTACAACTAGCCCTTGCTATCGGTGATGACCTCTTTGTATGTTTTATCATTTGAGCCAAGTGACACCGATTAGTATGTGTATTGTCCGCAAGACAGACTCTGGTAAGTAAGATCAGACCTCTGTAGACGAGGGTCGGGCCTCGACAGGGATAAAACTGGCCCGATTTCGCTTTCTTTTGTTAAAAGATCGGTTTAGGACAACCTAAAATTATGTGGATGAATCGATTTTTGCACAGGTGAAGTGGAGGCTACACTTCCTGTGGTAGGTATGCTACTACAATTCAGCCCTACTGGCCTTTTGACAGGTAAGTGACTATAGCCGGTATTTGCAAGTGACTATAGCCGTGTTACTTGCACTGGTGTCTCCAACTCTTCACTCAAATTCAAGCCAGTACGGGTTCTTTCATAATTGAGTAATAATATGAAGTTTATCAAAGTGCAGCTGCAATAGGTAGAAAGGTAGGGGATCCTCTGGTTATAGAAGAGATTGAAGTAGCTCCACCTAAAACTTATGAAGTTCGGATCAAAATGCTTTGTACATCTCTTATACATAGTATCAAAATCTTTTAGAGCATAGTATCAAAAAATGAACAGGAAAAATAGTCATATTAGTCCTTTACTTTTTTGGCGTTTACCTCTCATATACCTCTCCTCTCACTTTGTTGCAGTGGTTCTTTAGTATTTTCATTGGGTTTTTAGGCATGCCAATTCTTTGCGCCGTGTCAAAATGATCCCCGTAGGATCAACATAAGCACTATTAGAACTTCGAAGTGCTTTTGATTTTTGTAAGAGGCCTTCCCTTGCATACCGGTTCCGTGTCCCGGTTTTCAAGCAAGGAATGGTTCTCTAGGACCTGAAAATGCATGCTTGACAAAAAGCGGTCCAAGAATTCACAACGATGAACTTTTTAATATCCAACTTTTTGATTGAATTCATATGCCGTTCTCAACAGTTCTAACATAAAGAAGTGTAAAGATTCTTCGTCAACAACCTTTCTACCGTAGTTCCGAGAACTGTTTTCCCTTCCTAATAGCATTATGGACTTATTGTGATGTGTTATTCTAGATTTCTGGTTTATTGTAATTATTATGGGTTTTGCAAATGGCTTAGAAGTGATTTTTATGTAAAAGTAAAACACTTGGAATATTTACAAAGGGCCACACGATCTCAATAGTTCTATGTTAGGAAAGTACTACTTTAAAGTTTAAAGACCTGTTGTTTTGTGCCCCGATTAGTCGAGGTGCACCATCACCGCCTGACACCAGTGGGCGCGAATAAAAAATAGAGACTGTTGTTTCCAAAATTTACATTCGCTCCCGAAATTGGTATCCTTTTTACATGAGTTCATTTTCTTTTTGCTTTCGGAACATGAGGCAATTGAACAACACGAGTGGTCGGGGCTTGAAAGATTGATGTGCAAAACGTGTCATAAAATTCCAAGGTAGAATTGAAAGGTTAACTGATAGTTTGATTACTTTGATACAGTACTCAATTGATCTACAAACTGTCAAAACGTGTCAAGTTTGATACCCTTTTTAGTCGTTTTTTCTTTAAAGTTTGATATGCAATCAAACCTCCACATAAGCGTAAAGTTTAACGGCTGAAGACAAAATCTATACAACCTTTCCAGGCCAGCTTAACCATTAACCCTTGAAAATTGATTACCTTGCTCCAAATTAACCTTGGTATTTGACAACTTAAGGTCGTTGGTTCAATCTTATTAATGTCCTCAATTCAAGTTATTTTGAACCTATATGGTTTTGAGTCTCATTTAAATTCGTCCTTTAACATGTTTTTATAGGACAAAATTTTAGAATATCTATTTCTATAGCTGATTCAATTTGACGCCAGAAGGCGTGCACATATGCTAGTTATAATAAACACTACTTAAAATGTAAAATTATACTTGTCGAGACATTATATTCTCCCTATATATAATATAACTATGTTTCGGGGTTAGTTCAATGCATTTGCATCAAGTTTTCGATTTTACGTTAATTATTATTTGAGGTTAGTTAAATGTAGTTGTATCTAGTTTCCGATTTTCCATTAATTATTATTTGAGGTTAATTCAATGTAGTTGTATCAAGTTTCTGATTGTCCTTTAATTATTCATCATTAAGATTGATTCAATGCAGTTGCATATAGTTTTCAATGTTTCGTTAATTACTTATTGAGATTAGCTTATTGCATTTGCATCCAGGTTCCAATTTTCCGTTAATTACTCTTTGACGTTAGTTCAATACATCTACATCCAGTTTCTGATTTCCCGTTAATTATTTTTCAAGGTTAGTTCGCATCTAGCTTCCAATTTCCGGTTATTTATGCTTTGAGGGTAGTTCGATACAGTTACATCTGGTTTCCGATTTCTAGTTAACTATTCTTTGAGGTTATTTCAATGCATTTAAATCCAGTTTTTTATTTTCTGTTAAATATTCATCAAGGATATTGCATCCAATTTTTTATTTCAATGCAGTTGCATCCAGTTTCCAATTTTTCGTTAATTATTGTTTGAGGTTAGTTCAATGTAGTTGCATCTAATTTATGATTTTCCGTTAATTGTTCTTTGAGGTTAGTTCAATGCATTTGCAGCAAATTTTCAATTTTCCGTTAATTATTTTTTAAGGTTTGTTCAATGTAGTTGTATCAAATTTATGATTTCTCGTTAATTATTCATTGATGTTAGTTCAATGCAGTTGCATCCAATTTCCGATTTCTCATTAATAACTCTTTGAAGTTAGTTCAATACATTTGCATCTAGTTTATGATTTCTGATTATTTATGCTTTGAGGTTAGTTCAATGCAATTTCACCAGGTTTCTGATTTCTTGTTAACTATTCTTTGAGGTTATTTCAATGCATTTGCACCTAGTTTCTGATTTCTCGCTAATTATTCTATGAGGTTAGTTTAATAAAGTTGCATTTGGTTTTTTATTTCATTTTAATTATTTTTTTAGGTTAATTCAATGCATTTGCATCCAGTTTCCTATTCTCCGTTAATTATTATTTGAGATTTGTTTGATGCATTTCTGCATATTGTTTCCGATTTCCCCGTTAAATATTTTTCAAGGATTTGCATCCAATTTCTAATTTCCCATTAGTTATTCTCTGACGTTAGTTTAATGCAGTTACAGCAGTTTCCGATTTTTAGTTAATTACTTTTTGAGTTTAGTTTATCGTATATGCATAAAGTTTCCGATTTCCTGTTAATTACTCTTTGAGCTTAGTTAAATGTATTTGAATCCAGTTTTTGATTTCCTTTTAATTATCTAATATGGTTTATAATACCAACTTTCTATTAATCCATATGTAGTGTCCTTAATTGCAAACATGACATAAAAATAAATTATGTTTGATTTACTATATGGGATTATCAAAGATTATCCAGTTCCCGATTTCCTGTTAATTATTCTTTAAATTATACTTGACTCACTATGTGGAATCTTCAAAGATTATCTATGAATGGGTCCTATCATATTAATTATTCTGAAAAATATATGCAACTATATATGCAGAACTATTATATACAAATATTATATTGATCACTCATCCAAATTTCTTATTATATGAAAACCCCACGTACTCTCTATTAAAAAAAGATAACTCACCATTGATAAAACTCTTCAACTTCATTTTATTATTTAATAATAGAAGTTTGATTGAAGTTATGTGAGATTATCTAATAAGAAGAAGTTCATATTGAAGCTACTTAAATAGCAAGGTGTTCCTAATCATAAGAAAAAAAGATAAGATAAACACCGTTTTAAATACAAAACTATACTTATCGATACATTCCCACAACATAAAACACAACTATATTTTGAGATTAGTTCAATGCATTTGCATCAAGTTTCTGATTTTCTCATTATTTATATTTTTTGAGGTTAGTTCATCTGATTTACAGCATCCAGGTTCGATTTTTGTTTATTATTCTTTGCAGTTAGTTTAATGCATTTGTATCCAATTTCCAATTTCCTGTTAATTGTTCTTCAAGATCAGTTCAATGCATTTGCATCCAGTTTCCGATTTCCCGTTAATCATTTTTTTAGATTAGTTTAATACATTTGCATCCAGTTTCCGATTTCTTATTTATTATTCGATGAGGTTGTATTTGTATCTAGTTTCCGATTTTCAATTAATTATTGTTTGAGGTTAGTTCAATGAATTTTATCCAGTTTCCGATTTTCCGTTAATTATTTCTTGAGGTTAGTTCAATGCTTTGCATCCAATTTATTTTTTGGAATTAGTTCAGTGTAGTTGCATCTAGTTTCTGATTTTCTGTTAATTATTTTTTAAGATTAGTTTCACGCATTTGCATCCTGTTTCCAATTTATAATTAATTTTTTTTAGGTTAGTTCAATACAGTTGCATCTAGTTTCCGATTTCCTTTTAATTTAATCTCTGAGGGTTAGTTCAATACATTTGCATCCAGTTTCCGATTTCCCGACAATTATTTTTTTATGTTAGTTTGATATATTTGTATCCAAATTTTGATTTTCTGTTAATTATTTTTTGAGGTTAGTTTAATGCAGTTGTATCCATATTCCGATTGTTCATTAATTACTTTTTAAGATTAGTTTAATGCTTACATGTGCATCCAATTTTCGATTTTTCGTTCAATATTATTTGAGATTAGTTCGATAAGGAAGTGTTTTATATAGACTCAATGGTGGGCATCCACACGTGAGGCCCACACCTTTCATAACATATAACATTATATATATATATATATATATATATATATATATATATATATATATAGAGAGAGTTAATAGCAATATTGTTGAACCACCTCAACCACCTACATTGCGTGTTTTTAATTTTTTATATTTTTATATTTTATTATTATCATTACTATTTAACTTTCTATTTATGTTTTGTTAAAGTTTCTTAGCCTAACATGGGGCACTTCTACCTCTCCTGACTCCAGGTTTAGGTCCTAACTCCGAACCTAAGTCCCAGCTAGTTTTGCGACCAAAAGAAAATTTGTTAGTAGTGAGGGATACTCTACAAAATGATAAAAGCGTAGTCTTTGTATTAATATTTTTTTTTGGATCAGGATTAATATATATTTTTTTTAGATCATGTGTAATTGTGTATCAATTTAAAATTACAAAAGCTCAAATAGAAACAATTACAGCTTTTTTTTTTAGTAACTACATTATTTTATTTTTTGGTAACTAGAAACAACAGTATTATAAGTTTATAACAGCAGTGCTGCATAAATTGAGTCGTTCTCAATTGGACTCTCAAGCATACACGCTTACGATCGACCAATTTGTAGGATGAACACGCATTTGAATAACGACCACATACTAACAAACTAATTGTACCGTCAAATCAGTTATCTGATTTGTTTAACTTCTCCTTTATGAAAGATCGTCAAAGAAAATGATGTTTATACCATTTTTGATACATGCACCTAAGGCAAAATGTTTTTGCCATTCTGCCTGCTTGACTTGTCCTCGTTTTCTTATTACGTCTTCCATATGAGGACCACTAGAATGGAGGATACTTCTCATTTAGAATTTCTACCATATGGCATATGCCAAAGAATGTTACTTGTATGAGTTGGATGCATGTATATCAGTTGTTTTAGAAAAACAATCTAGACTAACAAAGTCGGTAAATTTTTTGAGTGATTATACCAGAGGTATAGAACTAGCATCAAAAAATTATTGATCTTATTTAAAACAGACTTATCAATAAAAATAAAAAAAAACTAAACGACCGACTGCAAATTCACAAGAGTAATTTGGCATATTAGCCATTCCGCTGATTCCTCCACGTAGGAGATCGAGTTCCAAACTCGCTCGCACTACTTGAGGTTGCTCTCGCTTATAAAGCAATCATTTTCTTTGGAACACAACCTAAAACACTAATGAAAAGAATATCAGAGACATAGTAACAGTCCACCCAGAATGTGCTCTTGACAATCAAATACTTTGCCAGTATTAACACACTAGCTCGTGCTCTACTTCTTGATCAGGCAGCATCTCCGATCCTTGTCCAATACGTACATCTTATCGAAGTACCGTGCATTGTTGGACTTTGTTATGACTTGTGACACAATAAGAGTACTGTATCATCAGATGAACTTTTTACTTTTATATGTATATGTATATATAAGAAAAAGGTTTTCAGACATTTTCAGAACTTCACGTGATCAAGATTTGATGCTTGCATGATTAATTTTTAGTAATATTAATGATTCATGTTGTTGGCGTCATGGCGTGTAAACAATGGGAAAATTTATACTTTATACTCGAGACAAGATAGATTATACTACTCTATTATAACTTATATAAGTGACTAGTTGGTATTGCTAATCAATCAATTAAGCTGGCTTTTTCTGCCTTACCGTTTAGTCACACAGGTGAATGATCATTAGCACATGCTAAAAGAGCACCATTAGAATTTCTCATGTATGACGACTAACTTCCTCTTGGGCATCTTTTATGGGAGCAAAAGATGCTCTTTAGCTATCCATTATAGCAAATCTCTCTACACACGTCCGTCTGGTGAGCATAAACTGTTGGTCTCGGTGTACACGTCAATCTGGCGAGCATAACATATTGGTGTCGGTATACTCCAACACCAAGTGGTCCCAGGAGACTTGACGCTGAGACCTCATGACCTGGTGTCGATATACTCCAAACCAAGCTGGGCTGCTATAGGAATACAATTACACATTCCTGTTGAACATGATTGTTATCTTGTGGAGGCCATTCTTCTTTTTGTCATGCACTCATGCACCAGAATACGGAATGTAAGCAAGAACAAGGGTGAAGGGGCACTCTATATATTATTAATCAACCAGGGACTACTTGTTACAAGAGACTGCATAAACATTTTAATAAGGCTTGAATTCTACTTATTTGGCTTTTGAGAGCCGTAGTGTTCATAACTAATCTCAAAAAACATCAAAGACCATTAATACTGAGTAGTGGAAAATACTCCCAGTGACCCACGTCAGCCTCCCTTTTTTCTCTGAGACTGACACATCAGATTTTACCATAATTCGGCTTAAAAAAAGTAAAGCTACGCCTTTTTTGCAGATTTCAATTGTTCGTAGAACCAAACAAAAAATAAAAAAAAAACTCTTCAAAAAACAAAACTCTTAAAAAAAAAAAAAAAAAAAAACAAAACCTACAACTTCTTATTCACCGCCATTACCACCACACTTGGTACACATTAGCCTCAAGCCATGGCCACCACCACAGTGGCTGCAACTCGCTTTTCTCTCCTCCACGTTACCTTCTTTCCACTTTAAAAAACACAACTTCTCTTCTCTTTCAGTTAATGATGTCTCCACTTCTCCTAACATCTCTCCAAGTTCATTTTCTTTTATATATCAATCCTCATTTTCTTTTTCTTTATTATATATATTAAAAAACTAATTTGTTTGTTTTTTTTTAGATATTGGTGGTGGGGTTGAAGATGAGCCAGCTGAGAAGTTGGGTTTTGAGAAAGTGTCTGAACAAGTTATTAATGAATGTAAATCTAAAGTTGTTCTCTTTAGACATAAGAAGACTGGTTGTGAAGTCATGTCCGTTTCTAATGATGATGAGAATAAAGTCTTTGGTATCGTTTTTCGCACTCCTTCGTAGGTTTTTAATTTAATTATTCATCTCTTTGGTTTTTTTGTAAGTGCATTAGGCCCAATTAAATGGTGATAGCAATTTAAATGCAGAAAGGACTCAACTGGAATTCCTCACATACTAGAACATAGTGTGTTGTGTGGGTCAAGGAAATATCCTTTGAAGGAACCGTTCATTGAGTTATTGAAAGGGAGTCTAAACACATTTTTGAATGCATTTACGTATCCCGATAGGACTTGCTACCTAGTTGCTTCCACAAACACTAAGGTGAAGAAAATTTTATATCTGTTTATGCTTAGTCTTAAATGTATCTTCGTATTAACTCAAGGATTTTGTGTTTCTACTTCAGGATTTCTACAATTTAATCGATGTGTACCTTGATGCTGTTTTCTTCCCCAAATGTGTGGAGGACTTTCAGATATTTCAGCAAGAGGGTTGGCATGACGAGCTTAACAATCCTTCAGAAGATATATCTTTCAAAGGTTTCAATCTTATACTGATTTAGAAGAAAAAAAAACTTTGTATTTTGTTTTTCAGGTGACACGAGTTTTGAATGATTAAACAGTTATTCTTTCATCATTTTCTTACTTTTTAAACTCTTTTCTTTTGTCAATTTTAGGTGTAGTTTTTCAATGAAATGAAAGGGGTATATTCCCAGCCCGATAACATATCTTGGTCGCATCACCAAACGTAAGCTAGAAATACACTGCTAACTTGGTCATCTTTAGAAATACACCACTCAACAGGTAAGCGAGAAATACACTGCTAATGTGAGCCAGAGATATTTCAACATGGTGACTATAATGTAATTTATTTATTTTGCAATGTGAGCCCTTGCAGACATTGTTTTATCAGTGTATTGATATCTTGAACCAATAAATTAATAAGTTTAGGCATCCGCCATCAAGCCATTGAAAGTTTCTAAGATGAAAAGTGATTTCACTTAATAAATGCTTGAACCTGCTTTAACTGCACGATTTAATCAAGTTTTCTTGGCTTGCTATATTTTCTTACACTTGGCTTAAGTTTGCGGTGAAAATAAACTTTTAGGATTTAGTCTGATAATTCTGTTCCTATGGTTCTACTAGACTGACCTGCTGGATTCTCTTTGACACTTTAAATGTGGAGTTTGTCAGAATATATCCCTTATTTCTTTTCTTTTATGTTGCAATTAATTGCAGACCTTATTCCCAGACAACACATATGTGGTTGATAGTGGCGATGATCCAAATGTCATTCCCAAACTTACTTTTGAGGAATTCCAGGTAATTGGCTCACTTTTACATAATTATCTTTTTCATGTTTCATGGTTTAATAATTACCTTATGTTTTCTATAGCTTCATGAGCTGCAAGATTGTGATTTTTGCTTTACTCTTTTGCTATTATTACAAATGTTAGTTTGCTGACTCATGTGCGCGATCATTCTCTATGTATGCGGTTACCTTATCATCAGGATTGTTTCTTCTTGCGAAACCTGCTATGGCTACTTCAGTGGCAGCTGCAGGTGTCATCCTTAGTTGGCCATTTTCAGTTCTGGCTGTTCTTCCAGTTACATTCTATTGTTTGAAGAGAAGTTTCAACAAAGTGTTCCTGTTAGCTGCTACTACTTCTGTCGACTCAAAGAGATAAGGCGAAGGGAGCCTAACTTACGGCTTCAAGCCCGGGCGCAGCGAAGGGATTTCACCTGTGGATCATTTAGTGGGCAACCATAGTCTACTTTTTTTCGTGGTGTTGTTGACGTTGTTGAAAGCTAATTTTTAAGTAGGCCTAGCTTTTCGGAGCTGCTCGGAGCTCACACTAGGGTGGAGGAGGTGCTGTGAAGATCTAGGAGTGTGAGCAGTACGAGCTGAAAGGCCCGGGTTCGAAAGTACCTAACCAGAAAGGGGAAAAGCAGTCTAACTCCGACAATCGAATAAAGAAGGATCTTCAGATCTTAGATATACTGATGTATGAGTTTGTGTTTATGTGTATGTATCAGATGTTGTTTACTTAAGAGTGTTGGATGAATTCTAATCTTTCATTTATTGTCATTAGACTCATGTAGTTTACACCATCTTCTTATGGTGGGCTCCAATTTACATTAATGCTTCAACTTACTACCGACCAATATCACAAACGCATACACTTGCTATTCCTTTAGCTAGCTAGCCTTAGTTGTCATCTGGAAGCCAGAGTGCAGCAGTTGTCCCCGCTATGCAGCAGATAGGCCAGCAACCATCAGTTGTTGTTTTTCGCAGTTCATGTAAGGGTCTTGCTATTAATTTCACCATACATTGTCAAGAACATCGTGCAAAAAAATTAATGACAAATAAAAAGTTTCCTATTATATAGGATCTATTTATGTTAATATTCCTGTTGATTTTGTTTCACACTCTTTATTCAGATAAGTAGATAACCCAATAAATTAGTACAAATGTTAGATTAAATAACCTTTTTTACTATCCAAAAAACACAAATTAAATAGCGTTATCTTACTTGCATAGAAATTCAACTCGAATGTCCAAGGATAAATTTAAGAAGTCTTATACAATTAAAAGTCTAAAGCTAACTCAGTTCTTACACAATTAGAAATCTTATACAATTAAAAGTCTAAAGCAGAAGTCTTATAACTCTATTACTACTATAACTGACAGATATTTGAGTGTTTATAAATCTTCTCCTCATCAGTTCATACTAAACAAAATCTCTCAACAAAAGCAGTAAGCAAACTGTTTTTTCTGTCGCTCAAGATTCTTTTCAGTGTCACATATCTTACGGTAAACAAACTGTTTTATAGTTTGAGATTACACAGTTGTTAAGAAATCCCCAAAAGTTACTGATACAGTCAAGTAAGTGCTATCCAAGAAGACAATTTCTAAATCATTATCAGTTGCAGTGAATAAGATTGATATTCGTCTCGAGTTGAACCAACAGAGATGGTGGGTGATTCCTATCCTTCAGAGATAAGCAGCAGCTATAAGAGGAGTTAAAGTTTTAGCCAAAGAGAGGAAGAGTTGTTTAGGTTTACCTTATGGATGACGAAAAAAGATATACTTCCAGAATTGTTCGGTTCAATAGACGATGTATTCTTGCACTGAAAAACAATAATGGTACGAAGTTTTCATTTTTATTATACACACTTGATAAATATTCTAACAAAATAAAATATTGAAGGGTCTAACCTTATGAGAATATATTGAAGGGTCTAACCTTAAGCGTTATAGAAGAATTATGATGTCTGCAAATACAAACAACAGCCATAGAGAAGAAGTGCTAAAAGAGCATAGAAGAAGACATCCACAGCTAATGGAATATCAAAGTCGCATTGGTATGTAACTTTCCAAATCAAAATATACTGTTTTTTATTCTCATTTGATTTTAAGATATTCTGTAGATGTAGGAAACTGATACTTATACTTTCCTTTATGCATTTATTACAGAGGAAGAAAATACATATACAAATTCTGTTATGGGGGAATCGATACACACACAGGAATTAAATGAGCAACAGATCAATCATTTAACCAAAGGTAAAATTGTATTCTATAGTCATTTGAAAATTAAAGTTTACGAAATTTGATAATTTTTATTACGCAGACCAAACAGGTACTTTGAATCTTACAGATGCTATGCGTCGTATAATGACTTCAATATCTCAAATCTCAAATATCAATGAAAGCAAATATACTAACATTGATGGTATGTGTTTTTTTCTTCAGCTATAATATTTTATTCATAATGTTTGCCAAGTTCACTAATAATTTTTATATTTTAGGCGTTTATGACTTTGGACCACCAACTGAAGAGTGTATGTACTGTGGAGCAATTATTTGGGAAGAAGAAAAAAACAACAAAGAAAGATCATCTGTTCCAACGTTCTCTCTATGTTGTGGAGAAGGAAAAATTCAACTTCCACTATTTGAGGATGCCCCTGAGTTTCTTAATAACTCTTGGACTTGAAAGTAGGAACAAGATCTACTAAATTTAGAAGATATATACAGACATACAACTCCATGTTTCAATTTACTTATGCAGGAGGCAAGATAGATAAGACTATCAATAATGGAGGAGGTCTTTTCGTTTTCAGAATAAGTGGGCAAAATCATCATAAAATCGGGTCTCTTCTTCCATTTGAAAATAAGCCTCCTCAATTTGGCCAGTTATATATATACGATACTCAAAATGAACTGAAAAATAAGATGCAAATATTCAATGAAGAAGATAGTGAAGTTGCCGATCCTGTAATTGTTGATGAATTGATCAAAATGTTTTATCAACACAATAAAGTTGTACAGTCTTTTAGAATGGCAAAAGACAGATTTAAAAAAGATGAAATGATTGATGTCCGCCTAAGACTTATTAATTCTCGGCAGAGTGATGGAAGACAATACAACCTGCCAATTAGCAATGAAGTTGCAACTTTAATTGAAAGAGATTAAATATAATTCGGTTATATGGTATGTTTTTAAGTAGTGTTATATTCTTTGATTGTTGCGTTATATTTTGATATAATTTATATAGGTGAGGATGATAACAATTGTTATCTAGGACAATAATAACCCAAAAATAGAAATAAAACCCTTCGTCAAAACCCTTCAAAAAAAAAATTAGAAAAATATAAACCCTTCAAACAAAGTATACATATATTATTTATTCAAGTGGACTTTACGCTTTTGAGTCATTAGCTATCTATGTAGCAAGTTCGGCCATAGGGCGGGCCAAATGGCTAGTTTGATACTGATATTTGGGATTGGTTCTCGGTCTTGAACAAAACTTGACAATTTTGACTGAGTTCACTTCCAAGAGACCAGGCTGCTGATATAATATTTTCTTACTCCCTTCACATCTCTTCTCTCTCTCGTGACACTTTCACCAAAACACAGATACTCCAACTATTGACAGGATGATATTTTCACAGAATCCTACCCTTGGTGGGGAAGAGAAACAATCAAACAGAGCTTACAGTGTGTAGCTCCTCAACAAAATTTGGTAATGATGGCAGAAGCCTCGTTCCAGTGACCAAAGTACTCTCCAGATAAGATGCTATTACCAATTTTACTACAGTTTGAAATGTCAAGATACTATTACCATGCAAAACGATTTCCTGTTCCATCAAGAAAGCGATCAGTGTGCCAACCTTTTAACTTCAGTTCGGATAAGAATGATGGGAACAAGGTTTGCATTTTCTCATAAGCGTCTTTCAAGATTATTTCACTGGATCCATATCCAGGCTTCTCCATCGATGCAGCATATGCAGCAACCAGCCAACCTCTCAAAGCATCTTCCCCTGTCGCATTGTGCTCCAACACCATGTCAGTGCATTTACTTCCACGGCTTATCAGAAACTTCTCCTCTGGGAATATATCTCTCAGTCGACTCAGTTTTGAAGGCTTAACCACCTTGTGCAAAGGCCTGCCCACCTTCACGCTTCCAGCTTCCTCTATAATTCGGCCAGGAAAAAGGAGATCTTCACGATATCTTAAGTCAGCAGGGCCTGATATTTGTCCATCCTGAACAAATATTGGTTAGAAAGCAGTGTTTAAAGCATCATGAACTACTATGACATTATATTTTGAACAGAGTTACAAGTTCGAACCCACACCTTAACGAAATCAGCTACGACCATAGCCGTCCGTTGTGGATTTAAGGTGTTGATAGGAGCTGCTCGCATTTCTTGACAAACACAGTAAACATGCACAGCAGAAAGCAAAGGACCAACCACCAGCTGCAAGAGTTCACAAGCATTACAAATAACACATGCTTTGCGACTACTTGGAAGATGACAAATAAAGCTAGAGAAAATAGCAATTAGCAAATCAGCATCCTAAATATTAGCAAATATGTTAGCTACATAAAACGAGGGTTATGTAATTACTACAATTCCATTTAATATTTTAGCCATGTGAAAGTATTATGTAATTACTACAATTTCTTTTAACATCAACCGTTCATATGACAAAATGCCAAAATCAGAATGGATTCATTTTGGTAGAAAACAATTTACATTGAGGGCAACAATATTGTTGAATAGTCAACACGAACTCAATAAGTCTACTCTCTACCAATAGAAAAAGCAGTGTGTAAGAACAAGAAAGAGACTGTTAATTGAAATCCTAATACATATGTTAGTAGCACAGAAACTCATAACAGATTGAGTTTCCAATGCACAACTAAAAGAAACTAACCACATAAATACTCTTATATCGGGTAAGCATCAGGAGCTCTGGTGAAGACCAAAGTCGCAGACTTCAAGCACATTTGAAAGCAGCCGAGAGGTAAGATATGAAATTGTACCTTTCCCTGCATTGATGAACAAACTGTGGACGCTAGATAAATGCCAGTTCCTATTCCCAAAACATTGGCAAGCGTTGACATGGCTTCTCCTTTCGCAAATAGGTCGCTCAGGTTGCCTTCTTTGGCAAAAGAAGAGTATATAGGCAACCTTGTTGCTCTTGCAGCAACAACTGCCATTCCCTGTCATATTCAAACACTAGGATGATGCGGAGTCCTATGCAAAGTTACTCATGTACAACAAAGTAAATGATCAGAGTGCAAAGACCACAATCGCCATCCATGAACAGATGGCTACCTTTGCGAAATTTCCAAGCCCGGCCATTTCAAGGAAAAGCTGCGGGCATAGTGGAGAAAGAACTTCCAATCCAGTACCCAAGTCATACAACACATCAGCTGCAAGGAACATCAGTAATGTTTGTCTTCAGTGTCTTTCCTTTGGATTTAATAGATCAAATATTTCAATTCACTAAATAGTTTATATGGCAAACAATACAAGGAGAAAGGAGAGTCAGGAACTTGATTGAAAAGTTCCAGCCCAAATCACAAACCCAATATCCTCCAACTCTTTGGCTCCGAATCCATTCTTGCACCCAAGTTGCTACATATCAGCTTTCCAACATGCTGCATCCCATCCTTCAAAACCTGCATCCCAGGAAGGTAATAGTGGGAATGCTAACCAAAACTACTGTAAGTCAAAACACGTTTTGCAATTCAACGTTTGGATCCTCACCCAACTGACAGCAGTTGCCTGTGCAGGAGTAGGTCGCAGGCCTGCAGCAAATAGCAGTGACTGCAAACAAGTATCAAGAAGCAATTCCCCACATTGGGGTTGTCAGTCCAAGTCCTCAGTTGAAAGCTATAAAGTCATATCAAACTAGAAACAGTCAGATACAGAAGTAGAGATATTGAGAGGTGAATCTCTTCCTTGCAGGATAAGAACATAATGAATCTTTCTGCATGACATATGAGAATATCCCAATGTGTATGCTATATAAAAAACTATAATTTACCTGTGTTGACAGCACTGATAATGCGGCACTAGTAAAATGCTGCAGCACTCGAAATTGGCTGTATCTCAGGTAGCCCTCATGTACACTGCACAACCAATCACAGAGAGATGAAAACAAATTTACATTTGACAAACTTTTAGATATTCCAACCTCGTAACTAATATGTATTAACAAAACGAATGATTGTAGAGGTCGCTTACCTGTAAGGATACCCTGATGGAAAAAATTTATTCAAAAAGGATTCAACCACTTTATGAACTACTGGCCTCGAGTCATCAACCACCTTCACCTACACAAGAAATCCAGCACAAATGAGTGAATACCATTTATGTGCAATCAACCAACTTACCCAAACTGCTGTTAACTTTTCAGTTACAAGTTATCATCTCTATCGTGAATAGTTGTATATTAGGAAGTCCTAAGTTATAGAAAATGGCCCTTCTTTATTACTAACTACCAAACTATGAAAAGTTGATCCCTAAATCATCCATGCCGGGTATTGCCACTTGTCAGGTGCGCTAGAATATTGCCATGGAAAAAATGTAGTGAAGAAAGAGAAGCTTACAGAGAGAGTGCCTTGGGAATCGAATTGATACTGACGAGAGACGGTATCAAAATTCTCAATCCATAATACAGGACGTTGTTGAGCTGATATTTCTTCTGGTTCTTTCTTCGTAATCTTTATCTTCGCCTGTAAACATTAAACAATAAACATTCAATAAGAAAATAAAAACTTTTTTACTCGGAATAACAGTTGGGGTTTAGGGTTTAACACTTGCCAGCACGTTCATAATGCTCGGATGAGGTTTGACTGTTTGAGGTTTAAAGAAGTTGATAAAAGAAATGTGGATGAAGAACCGGGTTTTAATACATTTTTAGAAAATCCAACCGGTTTTGCTTGACCCGAACTGGTCCAGCCTTGAATCTCTACCCTATGAATGATAGCCGGTTACCGGTTATCATGAACCACACTTCTCAACCGAATAAGCTATTTCTATATGGGTGTTTTTGTTAAATTTTAAAAATTAAATAAAATAGGTGGTCCAGTATGGAATTGAATGGAAATAAAATAAGAGTCTCGGCCAGACCCCATATTGTGTTGGGCAGACCCTGAGTTGGATCAGGATTTGCCCATTGTGCTGGGCGAATCATACACCCCAACCAAATACCCAAAAAACCGGAAAACCGGCTACCACCCTTCGTCCTTCAAACCTCGACCAAAAACCCACAAAATCAAACTCTCGATCTCGATTCTTTGTTTTAATTCTTTGTTTTCATCAAACTCTCGATTCTTTATCTCGATCTCGATCAAAGCCACCCAATTATTGCTCGATCTCGATCCCAATTCATCGATCAACTAAACAATGTTTTACTAAAATCATCATTAGTGAGTTCGGTGAGTATCTAAAACCACCTCAAGCTCTTCTACTTGGTTCCTCACACGTAAACACGCTTCAACACCAATTTCAAAGTGAGTTTTTTTATGCATTGTAGTTTGTTCATACATTGTAGTTTGAGTGTTCAAGGTGTTTGTTCATATATTGTACATTGTATTTGGTTGGTTCATACAAGTCAAAAAACAATGTCGTAGTTCATACAATGTCGTAGTTTCAAAGTGAGTTTGTTCATGCATCGACCAACCAAATACACGTAAACACGTTTCAACACCAATTTTAAAATGTTAAGTTTGTATGAAAAGTGTACGTAAATTGAATTAAGTTTGTATGAAGTGTTGTGATCTTTGTGCGACATTGTTGCTTGTAATTTGCTATACTAATTTGACGTTATAGATTGTGTTTCTATTAATATCTTTGTGCGGCATTGTTGGGCATTAATTGAATCGAGTTAATATTTGTATCGGGTTAATCATTAATTGATGATATATTAGGTGGAAGTTTTTCTTGTGGTTTCCCATTGACGTTAATTGAATGTGTATTATTAAGTCCTAGATTATATGTATATACTAATGTAGTTTTTTGTTTTAATTTTGACATCACTCCATGATCGATGAAATTTCTCGCTTGTTCAATCAAGACCTGCAATTGGGTGAGACTGCGATTCCAGACGATGCACGGTACGAGTTCATGGAGGCATACAATTTGACCCAATACAAGTTCATTGGCGGACGATATCGTGAAGGAGCATAGGTGAAGAAGCAGCTTGAGCATTGATCTCAACTCTGGAGTTCTAATAGTATAGGGCTGTTTAGATTGCTTTTGTTGTAAAGAGTGATGTTGTGATATATGTACCCAAATACTTGATTTTGTCATATGTTATTTCAAAATATTATTTGATGTTATGTGAATTTGGTTTTGATGTTATGCTATTCCATTTTATGTGTTTGCGATTCCATTTTATTTCAAAATACTTGAATTTGATGTTGCGATTCCATTTTATGTGTTTGGTTTTGAATTTGGAAGTGTTAGAATTGTTTGAATATGGAATTTGGAAGTGTTAGAATTGTTGGAAGTTAAATATGGAAGTTAAGAAAAAAAGAAATGGAGGTTCGGCAAATTTTAATCCCAAACAACATGGCCACACCGTTTGGGACTTAGTCTAAACGGTGTGGCCATGTCGTTTGGGATTTGAACTTTGCAAAAACTTAGCTCTGTTTTTTTGCCTCTTGACCGGTGTGGCCATGTTGTTTGGGACTTGAACTTGAAAAAAACTTAGTTATATTTTTTTGCCTCTTGACCGGTGTGGTCAAGTCGTTTGGGATTTGAACTTTGAAAAACATATAGTTATATTTTTTGGCCTCTTGACCGGTGTGACTATGTCATTTGGGATTTGAACTTGGAAAAAACTTAGTTATGTTTTTTTGCCTCTTGACCGGTGTGGCCACACCGTTTGGATTAAGTTCCAAACGACATGGCCAAGTCATTTGGGATTTGAACTTAGAAAAACATAGAGTTATGTTTTTTTCCCTCTTGACCGGTGTGGCCATGTTGTTTGGGACTTGAACTTGGAAAAAACTTAGTTATGTTTTTTTGCCTCTTGACCAGTGTAGCCACACCGTTTGGATAAAGTTCCAAACGACATGGCTGTAGGATCCGTTATTTTCAGAACGAATATTTCTACAAACCGCGAGAACCCACGCGCGGAATCAATGGGATTCTCACGATTTTGAATAGAAAACATACCTTTGAATCCGATTTAGATAACTCTGATAATCCAAGCTTTATCAAATCCGAAATCAACTCCTTGATCTTTTGTTGTATTCCTTTAAAACATATATATTGGACGTTGTGTGGGCAACGATCTACCAATCCCATTCTTTCTCACAAAGCTAAATCCAATTTTGGATCTATCTTTCCTTGCCTCTTTTTCTAATCCAATGAATAGTAAATTTCGGCCAGAGAGAGTATTCTATTTATAGGTTACAACAGGGACCATGAGGAGAAATTAGGGTTGGGCCTCTTGACGAGCTTGAACTTCCCATGTTCGCCAAGAACACACAGCCCAAGTCCGTCAATAAATGGCTTATTTCACAAAAGGCCATTGTTGCACTACCGCCCTAATCCCAAATTACGTGTCAGCGTTTATGGGCTCCATATTATATGCTCGTTGATCTCTCTGTATTTAAAAAATTGAATGTCCGTTGATTAATTCAAGTTATTGACAACTACATTAATCAACTTCTTATGTCTTTGAGTAGTACCACTCAACCTCATTGTCATGTCGGAATAAATCCACCTGCGGGGTTTACATGACAATCTTTTTGAGTTCCTCAAGGGGACATCATCAACCCGACTTTTTTATGACACGGATTTCTTCTATAATCAACATCACATCTTACATACAATGTCATTACCCAATCCATCGAGTTTGTTGATTCACAAATGAATCCCACTCATTGATGATTTAAATGAATGTACAATACATGTAAGTGCCCGTTATTATATCCATATTAGGAGGACAAACATCCATAATAACATAGGTGTTTGTTCTATTATATAGTAAGTATAATGAGAAACAACCTCATTTGGTCATGTTCAATACACACAAAGTGTACTAGTATAATCCTATAGTTAAGATATACTAATACCAGATTATACTACAACCGTACTAATGGTTTGTCCGAATCCATCTAGGTTGTGAACGATTACTTATACTTTATAAGGTACTGATGATATAATATTCTGTGTGTTCACACCATATCATCTACAACATAAAGTATTAAACACATTCATATAACTAATAACATATATAATATGCATAACATTTGCCCATATGATTCTCATTCAAAAAATAAAGAATTAGAGTTAATACAAAAGTAATGCTTTTAGTATATAACCCTATCAATGGTCACACCGTTTGGCCTAAGTCCCAAACGGTGTGGCCATGTCGTTTGGAACTTAATCCAAACGGTGTGGCTGAGTCATTTGGGATTTGAACTTGGAAAAACATAGAGTTCTTCACTTTGAACTTGTTCTACATTTTTTCTTGAATATGGTCACTTGGAACTTATTCTACATTTTCTTTTTGAATGAGATCACTTGAAACTTGTTTTACATTTTCTTCTTGAATGGGGTCACTTGGAACTTGTTCTACATTTTCTTCTTGAATGGGGTCATGATGCATTACATTTTCTTCTTCATCTTCATGTTCTAAAATGAGGTTGAGTTATTCCATTAGTGTTTAGTGTTAGTGTTAGTGTTAGTTTTCTTTAAGGTTTAAGGGTTTTGATGGTGGAAGAGAAGAGAATATAAGAGGATAGAAGAGAAGGGTTGAAAATGTTGCAACAAGTCAAATTCACTTTGGTTTGGGAGGTGCCCAACACAAAACAACTTTTGGGGTCCATGACACATTTGTAATAATTCTTTTTTTTTTGGGTCTGCCCAATAACAAACACCTAAAATAATTCTAAAATGGTGTGTGTTTAGTAAACTAAGGAAAGGAAAGTAAAAACTAGATAAAGAAATAATCATGTTTGCTTGCAAAAGGCTATAGAAATGAATAACTTTGTTGTTGGGTGTGCTAGTAGAGAGTCCTATCTATTTCCTTTCCTTTCATTTCCTAAAAAATTTAAGGAATTAGCTAATGACACAAAATCTTTTTCATTTCCATAATTTTGTTTTCGTATGGAAAAACTCATTTCCTTTCTATGGGTAAACAAATACTTTTAAGAACTATGGAAAAGGTGGATCACTCTTATTTTTCATTCATTTCCATAGTGCTTCCATCATAACAAACACACTCCTAATATCTCATGTTTTATAATTTAGAAACACCTCCATAAATTATTCTAATAAGCTCCTTCCGTTTTAAGTAATTTTCAAAAAAACTCTCTCGCCTCTGAAATTAGAATTAGCTTTCATATTATTTAAAATAATTTAGAAAACCTCATTCACGTCACTTAAATTATAATCAACCCTTGTAATATTTTTATATTGTTTTGACAGATTTAAACATTTGAAAAAATCCGATGCGTAGCACGGTTCACATATAGTGTAGAGATTTGCTGCTCATAGAAAACAACACTTTCAATTTCTCATAATCCATGTCGACAATTTCTCGATAACGACAATGAGATTCAAAATATTAAGTGACTAAAAATGATATCAAACAGAATAAAAAATGACCAAAAAGGGTATCAAACTTTACACTTTTTGACAATATGAGGACTAAATTTTTTTCCCTGCTAGTTTGGGGACCAAACTGTTTGACTTTTGTAATGTAGGAACTTCCGTCAAATTTCTCACACATGCATCGTTTCTAATTTGTATTAATGTCTTCTGTCAAATGTTTTTTATTTTTCAAAAAAAAAAATTTAATATAAATTAGAAATAGTGTAAGAAATTTGAGGGAAGTTCCAACATTGCAAAAATCAAATGAGTTTGGTCCCTATATTTTCAAACGTGCAAAGTTTGATACCTTCTTTTAGTCATTTTTCGCAAACCGACTACAAATGTAAATATACGAAAGTATATAGGCAAAATAGTTAAAACAAATCCAGACAAAACGGACGAACAGATTTAGAGTTACTAAAGGCAGGACTGTAGATGAGATGAGGGTCGCGCTCTTTACAATAGTTTAGATATTGAAATTTCGAACTTTTGTGGCACGGTCCTCAAAACCCAAAATCTCTCCGATCTTCTGTGGTTCCAATTTCTCAGGCGAGGCAATGAGATTAAAAATATTCAGTGTTTTGCGGTTGTTAGTAATTCTATTCTCATTAGTTCAACTTCAAGTAGTGAGTGCATCCAAGTCAGAAGAAGCATACGTGACACTATTATACGGAGATGAGTTCTTACTCGGTGTACGCGTTCTCGGCAAATCAATACGCGATACTAAATCTACTAAAGATATGGTTGTCCTTGTTTCTGATGGTGTTTCCAATTATGCCAAACAACTCCTTAAGGTATATACATATTTACACTTTAAAGTTTTTAACTTTACAGTTTATTATTTTTTACTCGTTCTTGTGTTTATTTATGTGATTGAGTAGGCTGATGGTTGGATTGTGGAAATGATTAGTTTATTAGCTAACCCTAATCAAGTACGCCCGACACGGTTTTGGGGAGTTTATACTAAGTTGAAGATATTTAACATGACTGATTATAAGAAAGGTAATCTTGTTGTTTTGTTTTCTCTAATTGGTTAGTTTCTGAGTTTTTTTTTTTTTTTTTTATGTATATATTTTTTTGATTGAGTTGGTTTGTGTTTTGTGTAGTTGTGTATCTTGATGCGGATACGATTGTGTTAAAGAATATTGATGAGTTATTTAAGTGTGGGAAGTTTTGTGGAAACTTGAAGCATTCGGAGAGGATGAATTCTGGAGTGATGGTTGTTGAGCCTTCTCAAGCTGTTTTCGAGGATATGATGAGCAAAGTTACCACGTTGAAGTCTTACACTGGAGGTTTTGTTGCTATTCTTTCCTTCATTTTTCTGAATCGTTTACAATAAATCAAGAAAATGCATGTTACACTTTAACTTACATTATTCTATCTCACTGACATTGACAATGTTATTTAGCTTAAATAAAGGTATCTTAGTCTCTATGATGTTGTGGTTAGAGCATGCAATACAGCAGGAGAGTTTGCAAGGGGTATATAATTCTTAATTCTCTTTAACTTTGTTGATTATATTTTTTTCTTACAGGAGATCAGGGTTTCCTCAACTCATATTATGTTGGATTTGCCAATGCACATCTTTTTGAGCCTGATTTATCATCAGAAGAGAGAAATTCTCGACCAGTTCCTGCAATGGAGCGACTCTCTACTCTGTATAATGCAGACGTTGGTCTCTATGCACTGGCCAACAAGGTAACTAATGCCCAATTTAAATTGATATTGTTTGTTCATCTAATGATAATGCAAGTAGTAAAGTGCCAAGTCGTGGCAATAAAAGTTAACCTCCCTCCCACGCATAATGAAATCAAGATTAAGTTATTTCCATCATTTGTTAAATTTCAAGGGAGATATAGAGGTGTACTATGATTCTTTTTAGTGGCATAACTTTAAATTTAGGTTAGAGTCTTGTTTTAGAGGCTGCATTGGAGTGACCCAAGTGAAAACTCTATTCCTTGTATCAAGTCCATAGCGTGTATGCTGATGTTTTGCAGACATGAGAGTTGAATAAGTATACAAATTTTCATTTATATTTACACGTCTTTCTCTGCTGGAGGAAAATATCCCTGTTAACCTCTCTTTATTTGGTACATGCAGTGGATGGTAGATGAAGAGGAGCTTCGGGTCATTCATTATACACTTGGCCCTCTTAAACCATGGGACTGGTGGACAGCATGGCTCTTACAGCCTGTTGACCTCTGGCAGGTACCATATTCATTTTTTCTTATCTTTTTTCCAATTGTTAATGCACACTCCACAATCCACAGTTCAGTCAAATTGTCTTTTATGGCATAGAAATGAAATAAAATATATAAATAGATGGAAACAGATTGTGTCCAATAGGACTTGAAACTATACCAAAGGTTCAGAAGACTTCTGTTCTATCCATTAGACAATGAACGCTTTTTATTCCTAATTTTATGCTTATGTTTGCTTGTATGTCAGTTTCTATGGAGGTTTTTGGTTTCCAGCATGAATATATCATGTGTTTTTGCTTGTTTATGGGAAAGATGTGATGCTATTTTGGGGAGGGAGATAGTAGCAGCCAGTTTGTTTGTGCATTAGGGGGTGTTAAGAATTTTTACATATGTTTTAATTGCCATGTTCCCACATGATCGGGTCTTATTGGTATATGTATATAGTTGTAAGCAAAAGTTTGCATAGTGAGACGACAGTTGCATGGTTTGCACATTCTCATGTATATATGTTACAATCTACTTTATCAGTTGCAATATTCATGTCTTATAATCTGCTTAATGGGATAGATCGGGTAAGTCTGGAAACATATATTATTTTAGATAACCCAAGGTACTGGTGAGAAACTATGATATAGACCCAAATTTCTTTCTGTGTTTCCCTTGTGTTTGAATGATATGTTAACAGTTGTATGTGCTTCGGTGAATTTAGTAAATTATAATTTCAAATAAAGTGGAGTTAGTTTCACATGCATGATATAAGCTGTGTAGTTGCTTACTTAGTGTACCAACATTTTTAAAATGAATCTTCTGGGTCTATCATAAAATTGAGCCTGCTTAGCCATGACATTGAGGGCCGAAAAGAAGGATTTTAGTAATGCTTACATGTCTGAGTTATCTAGAAGTCATTAAGCTTTTGAATATTCCAATGCTGCAGAATGTTCGGGTGCGACTTGAAGATTCTCTTCCTGGAACAGGTGGGGAAGAAACCCGAACGAAGAGCTTTTGGTCAAGTTTCTTTTTCTCCTTCCTGTAATTATTGTGCTCTTCTGTTACTATCGATCCTTCATTCAGGTTTGCACCTTGGAATCAGCTTTTTTTGAGTTTGAATAAATATTATGGGTGCCAGATCCATTCAATGCTTTTTTATTTTGTTGCAGATAAGGAAGGATTTGTTTGGAGAATTTTGTAGAAGTTCAATATGCAATCAGATTAGACATCTTTACTACAAGTTCAGATCTGGGGTTGGAGTTACTTATTCTTCTACTGGTGTTTCTTCATCATCTATACTTAATTCAAGTGAACAGGTGATTTTCATGCTTGGTGTGGTCAATAAGTTGTGATCTGGTGTGTGTATAATCATCTGGTATCTGTGTACAACTGTCCAGTTTTGGAAGTGTGGCTTTTATTAGATGTGAATCATAACTATGTAAATATTATCTCTTCTTTGTTGTTAAACTTTCTTGTATGTTGCTCAATAGATGTCTAATGCCATGCTATCCAAGGTACCTGCTTATTTGGGTGGAACCTCTGTCATGGTTTGCTTCACCGCAGCTTTGGTGTCCCTTGCTTTCGCAGTTGCAATTGTTCCTCGACAAGTAATGCCATGGACAGGATTGTTCCTGGTGTATGAGTGGACATTCCTATTGTTTTTAATGACGTTTGGAGGTTATCTCCGTTTACTTTATAGATGGGGAAAGGCTACAACAACTCAGGCTGAATCATATTTAACTCATGTCGAATCTTTTGAATACGATTCTGGAAAAGGTATGTTGAGTTTAATGTACACATTCATATCTGTAGCATCTCAAATAAATATTGTTTAATTTTTTTGTTGATCCTTTTAATGTATCAGGACATCAGCGCCAGGTTTCAGCTTGTGATTTTGCCTTGTGGTATTACGGCCTAGGGATGGCATTTCTGGCTGTTGCTGCCACTTTGTTGCCATGTATTTTTGGGATCACTGCGCTTCTTTTGAGGTAGCCTTCTTGACAAGATAAGTTATTGCATTGCCATTTATATGTGTTGACCTTTTGAGATTTTCCAGTTATCATGTAAATATGACACCTGAAAAAGCTATCCTTCTTTCTTCTTGTGTCCTCATTTTACCCTCGTATTTGGTGACACATTAGGTCTATTGTCTATGTGAGTCGAAACATTTATGGGTAAATATTGTCTACCTTGTGGGAAATTGTATGTTCTCTGGGATACTCACCAGTAATCCCTAATGTGCTTGCAGATTCAATGTTTTGTCTTTTCCTTACGGGTAAATGCTCCAATAACCATTTCATATAAGCCTGTCTGTCCTTTCGGATAGATCATCAGTAATAGTGTTGCTCTTCCATTAGATCATCAGTAATAGTGTTGCTCTTCCATTAGATCATCAGTAAAGCCTAACTTTGTGATTTTGCCAACATGAGTTCTGCTCTTCCATTGGATTTCTTTTGCTATATATTTTAAATATATTTTAAATGTTTTTTATTTATATTTATATTTTTTGGGATTGTACTATTTCATTTGGAATACTTTACATCTTTCATAGCTTTCACTTATAGTGTATTCATTACTCGTTTTCTATAAATGATGACCACCGTTGCTCCATGATTGTTGTTGATGGACTGACTCATCATCCGTTTTGATTGCTGTTTGGCTTTCTCATTGGCGGGCTCCATCTATGAACATTTAATTTCTTGAATAATAGCCCAATTTATGCTTCAACTTTGTAATTTTCCATTGGTCTAATGTGAAAATGTTACTTCGTGCGTTGATTACATTATCAGACGTTTTCTAGTCAGCAAAAAATAGTTTAATTTGGAACTGAGATAAGTCTAAGATCAAGAAGTGAAAAGAGAGTGAGAAAACATAGAAGACCATTTTTAGCCCAATCTTCTTAGCTTTTTAAGTGATTTAAGTGTTCTATAACTTGAATTTTTCTTGCAACTAGCTGAAGAGCTAATTTTGTTTTTATTATTTCTGTTATCTTTTTTTATTTATTTAAATAATATGAACTTCATGCAGGGTCGCTTTGATGGTTGGGGGAGGAATCGTACTTGCATGTTTCATGACACATGCTTCGGAGCACCTTGCAATCAGAGCATTCTTGAGAGGCCGTGAAGATCGTGACACGCCACGGACAAGAACTATATGTTTAATATGCTGATTGCGGTCTGAATGTAACTGTAACTAAGTGTCAATGTTGTTCCAATAGTGTAATCTATCTAACTTGATTTTTTTTTTGTAAAATATTTGAAGTCTTTTTTGTATTTTGATGTAACGATGTAATTTATCTAACTTGTCCTTGGTTATTGGGATGAATTTTTCCACGCGGTGTTGTAACTATTTTATTTTTTTGATTGGCAAGCCTGTTTTAAAAGAGATTAGTAACTCTTTGGTGTTGTAGCTATTGCCGACTTTGTTATATGCATGCTTATGTCTGTTACAGAGAGCTTTATTAATTAATGAAATAGCAAACCACGCAGATTTGCAGAAGAATTCAGACTTCAAACGGCAAACGTGTTCGGACTTGGGAACATCAAACCAGCGAATACATAATCACAAATTAAGTTCAAGAATAGCCACAGGTTTTTTTTGTATTGCAAAAACAACACTTTTTTGGTAAATGATTGGAGCAAGATGGGATAACTTTAAATGCTAAGACAGGCTTGAATTGCACTGACTAAATCATATTTACATCGTTATTATCTCATGCTCAAATCCAGATCATCGTCGTCGTCCATATCCAGTTCACTTGATGGCCTGTACCTTTTTACATCCCTTGATGCTGTCCTTCCCTTCTTGGGTTTTCCCCTGGGGATCGAACTTAGGTTAAGTAAGGTGTACAAACTTAAACATGCAAACTTGTAACACATGCCTACATGCTCATACGTTGCCTGATGAACATAGATTTTCAAACACATGGTTCTGACATCAGTGAAAACAAATGTCTAGGTTTGCCAAGTCAGAGAAATAAGTTGTTTACTTGTATTGTAAAATGTTGGTGTACTTACTGCCCATTTACTGGAATAGCACCGCCCTTCATCCGAAAGTCTGACCTTCCATCTACCACAAAAGGGGGAAAAAATAATATTAATACAAATTAACCACTGTTTTAGTCTTACAGATTATCTCTTTAGGTTTGCTAAAGATACTCACCATCACGTCCGACCATATGTTCCTCTACCTGCAAATGAATAGAAATTTTCAGTAACAACTCCTTTAGAAGCATAATCATTCCTAGGCTTCCAGCAAACTCAGCTCCTTCAGAAACTAGATAAAACAACTAAAACTGGAGCTGGAATTACTAGTCCACAAACAAAAGACATGCATTGCAAGCTAAAAACAATCATAAATATGTAATAGTGAAGATAAATAAACCATATGATTATTTCCTATATTAGTTCCTTTGTATGGGTCCGAAGACACTGATGATGTTAACTACTGTTTGTTCATATATATATATATATATATATATATATTTTTTTTGGCAAAAATGTGTGGGCAAGCCTGTTTTTAAAGAGATCAGTAACTCAATTGTGTATAGCGGGGTTCAAACCCCAAACCTCTAGTATCATCACCCAAAGGTTTTACCAACTAAGCTTACCTGTTTGTTCATATATCAATGTATTTCAAAGAAGAAATTACCTTGATATGCTACCCCCAAATCAAATCGCAACATTATATATAGGCATATAGCAAAAAATTCATTGGATGTTTATTCTGAAATCTAGAATACATACAGCTGGTGAGGTAACTGATGACAACGAAAACAGCCTATCTTCTGGTTGAAACTTCCTGGACCGCTTAAGACTGGATCGATACAATGTTGTATATAAGTTTGTGTCAGCAATTATCTTCTTCATGATTATAGTGTTGTCATATACAAGTAAAAAGGAGACATACTTAGCTGTGCTTTTGGATGCAGAAAGGAAACCTTCGAAACCTTTCAATACATTCCCAGATTGACTAGAATCTTGTAAGTAGCTTGTTTCCAGTTCATAAACCTTGATTATTAATAAACAAACAGAGATTATGACTAAAAACAAACCATCAAATGAAATGATAGAATTAAAAAAGATTACCTGTTTTTCGATGGTGCGAAGCTCTTCTTGAAGTTTTTCTCTTTTATTTACCAGAGCTGCTAACATGGCTGAAGGGTTTGAACTTCTTTGTGCTGAAAATAAATTCTTCAAAAGTTAGTTAAAAATAACCGTTTCAATCAAACACAAATTGATGTAACGAATACCTTCGGATTCCATATTCTCGCGGGAAATTGGAATTGCTAAAAACTTAAAATGAAAAAATCCCTAAATTAAATTTCGCTCGTGAGTTTTAGGGCATCACTCCCGCTATATTTTAATCTCGTTTGATATATACCGTTGCACGTTTTTATTCCACGTTGCCCGGGCCCAACCCGTAAAACTAAAACGTAAGCCCAACCAAGGCAACCCGAGCCCATTCAACTCCAACTTTTCGTGTTTTCGCCCATTTTGTAAACTATGACTTGCCACGACCCTAAGAGGCTAAGAGCATTTCCAATGCATGTCAATGTTATTCGTAAGCTTAATTTTCTCTCTTTTCCACCGTTTTGGTGAAAAACAAGGTGAGGTTGCTCAATGCAAAAGTTAATATTAATCTCGATGGGATGTTCGATTTCGTCTGAATGTAAAAATCGAAAAAACGCGCCGGAATGGAATGAAACATCTCGTCTGAAGTTAAAAAAAAAATCGAAAAAACACGTGAGACGGAATGAAACATTCCGTTTGAAAAAAAAAATTGGTTTTTTTAAAAAAATACACGAGACGGAATCTAACATCCCGTCCAAAGTTCACAACTCAACTACTATCTCGGTTGAATGTTTCACCCTCATTTTGACTTGGGAAAATAGTCACCTTGATATTCACATTTGCATTGGGCAAAAATTTTAGAACCATAAAAAGATGAATATTGTTACATTCCCACCATATCCACCTGCATTAGGAATGCTCTAACACAATCGACCTGTTAGCTAAGGTCGAGCTTAAAATTTCTAACTTACAAATTGTCAATTGTATGAGTTTGGGCTTCTCAATTGTCAATTCCAGGGGTCTTTGAAACAAATGTGTTTGGTGGTTGGTACGCGGTAACAGTAATGTTGGCCCAAAGGGCCCAAAAAAGACTGAAAAAGTAGGTCGTGCGTGAATCTTAAGCACCGTCTCGGCGATTCTCAGATATCTCTATCTGATCCACCAAAAGAGAGATGCCTATCTTTTTTTTTTTTCTCTCTTTTCAAAGTGTTTCTTTCCCACATAAACACGAGTACACGACAACTATTTCCCCCAAGCTTGTGTCGTTTAAGAGTTAGCTAAATTCGTAAGACAACCTTTTATCTTTTGATATTGTAATTTTTCCTATATATAGTCAAAATTGTTGTGCCTTAAAAATTGACTATTTATCAATCAAACCCACCATTCAATTGCAAACCAACAAATTTGGACACTACAAATAAAGAAATAACAATAATTATTCCTAAGTCGGATTACCAATGTTAAATTCATAAGAAAATATTGAAATGAATCATAATTATTGCGAATTGAAAACGTAATTTTAACTGTAAAAATACTCAAATGTCGGTAATAAAACTTCGAATTGTTAAGAAATCGAAACAGAATATGTTGCTACTTAAAAGCTTCGAGATGTCTGGCCAAATTTTGATACAGGACAATTATGTAGATGAATATATTTGTGTGTGTGAATTTTATTTCTGATTTATATTTTACTTGGACAATATTACGTGAGTTAAACATTTGTCATCCAAGGACATTTAACAAGTTAAACGAAAACTTCAAGGAGTTTGTTCTAAAATGCAAAAACCGACAAACCAAAGAGAGAATATTGAAAAGGTTGTACGTCTTTATTTTGCTTCACTTTCCCTTTCGCCCCACTCTTTCTTCCCCCATATCCCCTATTCCTTTCCCTTCATTTATATTCTCCCTTCCTTCCTTCCTCTTTCTACACAACTCTCTTCAAATCCAGTTCACGTCTCTTTTTCTTTCATTGGGCAACCATGGCTTTTAGAATGGTATACAGCTTTACATGATTATTTTTGTATGTTTTTTGTTAGCATGTGAAGAATCTATATTCCCCTGCTAACAAAAAACAAAAAAGTTTAGTTTTTTGATAGTTTTTTGTTGTTGGAAAGTATACAAATTTATGTTTATTTGTTGTAATTGCTCAAAGTTTATTAGTGTTCTTCGTTTATTCACTTTATAAAAAATTAGTTAGAATGATAAAATGAAAAATATGCAGTTGTCCTTTTCCCCTCCTTAAGTTAAAAGATTTGATATGACAAATGCCACTTCATTTGTATTCCAATAATATTGCGTAAATCTGCCCTTTTTTTTTAGTGTACAGTATCTTGGGCAGAAACACTACTATTTGTAGACATGATTAACAAGTCCTTCATTGCGTTGATAATGTAACGAAATCGAAATATGAAGGGCTCTGATTTTTGTTGCCTTGCATGACGTTTATATGTTTTTAGATGTTATAAAGTTCTTGCTGGACTTAGCATTTTATCAGACATGGCGTTATATATGGAGAATTGTTACAAGTCTTAAAATGGTCTTGGTTTGTGTAAGGGTCTGATAATATCATAATAGTCTAGCATTTTACTAATTTGCATTGGTTCTCGGTGTAGTCGAATGCTTCTTCTGGCATGGGAGTGGCTGATCACAGCACGAGTACGTTTTTGGAACTAAAGAGGAAGAAGGTGCATCGCTATGTGGTCTTTAAGATTGATGAGAAGAAGAAAGAGGTTGTGGTTGAGAAGACTGGAGGTCCAGCTGAGAGCTATGATGATTTTACTGCGTCTTTGCCTGACAATGATTGCCGATATGCAGTCTATGACTTTGATTTTGTGACTTCAGAGAATTGCCAAAAGAGCAAAATCTTCTTTATTGCATGGTTAGCATCCTTCTCTTATGCATAACAAAAGTAATATATGCGTTGAAAGTTTGCATAATGTAATAACTAGTTATCTTCACTGAAATTAGAAAAATCCTAGCACTCTAATAAAGAAGAATGTAAACAAATCACATTGTTAAGATGATCGACAGTTGACACATTACCGTCAGAACATAGCTATGTCCAGATTGTCGTGGAGTTACTTCATCTAAATAGTTTCTTTGGGAGATTATCTCTCTTTAAACATGGAATTGCTTTTGAATATGTGCTGCTACTCATTTGTGTTGTAGTTTTCTATGTTTTGGTGTTTACAAGTTTTCAAAAAAGAATATAAGTTTTTTAAGTAGATATAGGCATGATAATCATTCCCTGCTTCCCGCAGAGTACTCTATGTGTTACAAGTAAAATTTGCCATTTGTGGCCTCAACTCTACCGTTGTCTGTCCTAAAATGAGTAAAAGTAATTGCTAGGTCTTTGTTGTCTTTTGTAAATTAATCATGTGTGCTTGTCACTTTATTATTTTGTGTTTATGTTACATAGTGAGCTTGATTTATTTATCTTACCGTCATTGATAACACTATTGGTGTCCAGAAGCTGTATGAGTTTGTTGTATTCCATCCTAAGAGGAGTGAGAATATTAAGGTACACATAAAGCCGACAGTTGAGATCTTAATTGCAATTGTTAGGTGGTCTTGGTCTGGCATCTACGCCAATCCACTTTGATTTTATGGGTTTCGTTGTTTCTGTTTGATATTCTTTAAAGAATTCCACAGTATTTTACCCAGAGATTGGTCCCAAAGGTCTTGGGTTTGCTTCCCACCTTCACCGGGAAAAGGGGGATTTAAGGAGTTAGGAAATAAATTTGTAGATTATCAAATTGGAGAAGGGAAGAAAAAAAGGAAAAAGAAAAAGAAAAAAGGAAGCACAATATTGATGTCAAAGAGGGTTCCCTTAGTATAAGTAAAATGGGATGATTTTTTTTCAGTATAGCATTATTACCACGAGAATTCTCCATATAAGTTTTGAGGGTGGTAACAGTTTCCATGGCCTCTCTATAAAGTTGGATTTCCTGGTAAAATTCCTTTGTCCAATGAAATTGAGATTATAGAGGAAATACAGAGTATTTAGAGTAGTTTACAGTGTTTGCACCAATATTGAAAAATATTAGTTTCATAATAGACTAGTCAAGGTTACAGTGTTTGCACCAATATTGAAAAATATTAGTTTAATAATGAAAAGTTATAAGGTCTTTTTTTGAGTGTGCGATCCGTGTGTCAGTGTATGCAGTGTTTCTTGAGATATGGTATTAGTGTATTACTCATTCAGTAACTGCAACTGGTAATGAGTAGAACTCAATTTGTGAGACTTCGGAATGTAGTCCTGTTTGCTTGAAAATTTGTCTATTTAGTTAGCATGTTGAATGTCTTTAAAATGTGTTTTTCGCACTTCAGGTCTCCTGCAACCTCTCGGATCCGAGCCAAGATGTTGTACGCCACATCCAAGGACAGGTTCAGGCGAGTACTTGATGGTATTCACTATGAGATCCAAGCAACCGATCCATCAGAGATGGAGCTGGAAGTGCTCAGAGAGCGTGCCAACTGAGCAGCTTCCAAGTAGGGTTTGTGGCAAAAATAGCAGCACTGGTTGGTTAATGAGGTGATCTTTACTGCATCATTTACTGATTCAAGGTGCAATATCTGTTTCTGACAAAGTGATGTAAGGTATACTTATAGTTAAATAAATTGACACCTGGGAAAGCTGAAGGGAAGCTCCTGCTTGTTATATTCTAGTCCGGTGAGAGAACTTATGGACTTTCTTATTATCATGATGCTTCCCAGACGAAGGTGGGTGTTGTTGTAGATTTAGTCAACTTATTATTATGACAGGTTTGATGAATATATAATTTATGTTCCTTTTCGACTGTTTTGGCTTAGGTGCTTAGGTAATTTAAGCGTTTTATACTCCTCTTTTGTTGGTAGAAATATAGCGTGCAGAAGGAGAGAATATGCTCGGCATTATTTAGACGTGTTATGCACCAAAACAAAACTTTTAGATCCCTGTTAATCTCAATAAAATTACAGGCACTGAAGCTAGATAACGTAACTGTAGAATAAGCAGTATGCAAGAACATTTTTTAGCAACACCTGTCTTCTGCACTTTTCTACCAGTAATACTAATAAGTTGTATGCAAGAATTTCAACTCTAGTATTCATTCATTCGGCAGAATACCCCCTTTTTAACCAATATCATCACAATTTTTTTATATCACGGAAAAAAAAACAAATGCAAAACAACCTCACGCCTTGGAAATAAAATTAGGAAGAATCAGCTAAAGGATTCATCAAATTAGTAAAATTTTAGTACCCACCTAAGGTGTTAAGCAACATCCATAATGATGATCTTGTCACGCACACACACAAGAAGGGACAAAACAAATGACAATGTTCGCAATTTGTATGCAACCGCTCATTAGTAAGAGTGATTGGAGGTATAAATCTTAGAAAACCCAGGAGATACCTTCTCCACCAGTCCACCTTCACGATGAAGAGTTTGACAAAAAAAAATAACCAAAGCTTTCAGGAAAGAAGTATTAATACTTTTGGCAGAAACAAAGGGCAATAACAATCCAAGAAAAAGGTGGCCATCTCCTTCGTGTAAAGGAGGTCATTTTAATTCTATTGGCTAAGGTCAGAGGTACTTCTTTATGTGGAACGACTCTGTTCTCTCTTGAAACTAAATCAAAGAACAAATGGCTTAGTCACCATCTTCCGTTACAGATGATATTGGGTTTGAAACACAAACGATGACATAAAGCTAACTACTCAAATAGACTTCCATGGTTTGTTCCACTGCAAAGGATCACAATTCCGTCTGTCCCTCCCTCATATGGCTATCAAATGCAGGTGATTCTTCCGTGTTTAGTCGCAAAATATTAGCAAGTCCAATGCACATCGACTAAACTCAATAACACTTTCAAAATAATCAAAACATTTACCTAACAACAATGAATATAAGAGCTTACAAGAAAATAGTATGAATGTGAATATACAGTAAAGGTTTGCTTTCAGGATTCATCTGAAACAAAAGAACATATCCATCTCTGCAAAACCTTTCACTTGCTATTTCATCACCTTTCAGTCTCATAACAAAAAAGCACTCGCAAGCATTAAAAATTCAGACTCTAAAGTGAAAGATGTAACCTCTAAGAACACACACAGAAACAGACTACTAATATTTTCTATAGGAACCTAAAAAGAAGCTTGATTAAATGGGAGGATGAGTTCCGTTCTGCCCTTCCGTTCCTGCTTCTTCATCATCATTTTCATTTTCTTTCGACATCTCCTCCAGTGATTTTCCTTTTGACTCCGGCACTAGCATTGTCATTACTAATCCTATGAAGTTGATCACGCCAAGAATGAGTAGAGAGTTCCTGACCCCAATACCTGCTGGATACCCTGCATCTGCTTTTGACTTGTCCTGGTTCTGTGCTAAATACAAGAATCCAAATGCACCCACTATTGCACCAGCTTTCCCTGCAGCTGCCGAGATACCATGGCAAGTTGAACGAAGCCTAGCTGGAAAGATTTCTGCTGGTACGATAAAAGTGGTGGCGTTTGGACCAAAATTAGCAAAGAAGAAGGTAAGTGCGTACATAACAACAAACCCATAACGGTTCTCTCTAAGGGTCCAGTGGTGGTATGGGATCGCTAGAGCAAACATGAAGATTGTCATCATGGTGAAACCAATTACTTGAATGGCAAACCTTCCAATGTAATCGATTAAAGCCACTGTAAACCAGTATCCGGGCACAGTACTGCAGAGAGCAATGAGGGTCTGTGCCTTAGCAATTCTATGGACCTCTTCAATTGCATTCATTGTCTTTGCAGGAGGAATCCACCCAACTGCAGTAAAGATATCCTTTTGGAACAAGTTTTGACTGTAATATGCAATATCAAGCAAGAACCATGTACTGGTGGTTCCAAGCAAATGCTTCCCGTGGCGCTTAAGAAACTTCTTACTGAACAAACCAAATGAATTGGAAGCCGTTTCTGTGAACTGCTCAACCTTTTCCTGTTCTGCATCAACTTCAACCTGCAAGACCTTTGACATGTCTGCAGCAGCCTGCTTCGCATTCTTTGCAACAAGAGCAGTGTAACGGGCAGTTTCGGGCATTTTCAAGCGCCAATAGTACGTTAAAGCTGCTGGCAATGCACCGAACATGAGAATTAGGCGCCAGACATAATCGGCTTGGGGGATAGTTGAGGCAACCGGGTCAACTTGGTATGGAGGAGCCTTGTACACGGTTTGGAATATAGTGGACACAATAATTGCAAAAACACCACCCGATAAAATCCCAAAACCTTGCATTGCAAAGACAGCAGCAATGAAGGCACCACGAGTCTTCTTATTAGCATACTCAGACATAATAGTTGCAGACAGTGGGTAGTCACCACCAATACCAAAGCCAAGCCAGAATCGGAAGAAGCATAGGGTGGCCATTACAGACTTCGCATTGTGACCAAAGGAAAGTCCCGAAGCAATAGAACAGAGAACCATGAGCATGAGAGTCATACCATAAACACGCTTACGGCCCATCTTATCACCAAGCCAACCAAAGAAGAGTTGGCCAGCAAGGGTGCCACACAGTGCAACGCCATTGACTGCTGCTGATACATTGGGTGGCAATGAACCAGGCTTGGAAGCACCATCAACGTGGTAGTATAGGCGACCTAGCAGTTTGGTCACGAGCGAGATGCAGAAGAGATCATATGCATCAGTGAAGAAGCCCATACCAGCTATAATAATTGCTGTAAAATGATACCATTGTGTCTTTGCCGTATCAAGTTTATTAAGCACAGTTAAACCAGCCATGAGTTGCTACTATCTGCTTTCTTACTTTGTTCCTGCTTCAAGATTCCTTAGTGCACACGACTAGGAATGCACCTGAAAAGATTAACAGAAGGGTGAGAAACTCAAAAAATGCATCAAAAATTTAATGAACAAGACAGGTGTGGTTAGTGGGTGTTCAAAAGTTAAAAACTGGGTCCACCCTCAAATTTAGGATCAGAGAAACTCGATATGATGATTGATTTTGTCCTGGTCTTGATGGGTCTGAAATCTGGACCACCATAATAGGCCCTAAGGCTGAATCCAATGGCTCACTCTATCTCTAGAAATGTATTGTAACAGTATTTTAAGGATTGAGAGTACTTTTTTGCATCCAATGATTTGGACATGCTATACCACTTCAACTAGCATAGTTTGAAACCATACATTCGTACTTATTATCCCACTTCAATGGTTTAGTGGGGACAAATGCAATTTTGCGCCCCGCCCAATGACATCTAATTTTTTTTATGCACCACTTGAACGCACTCTCCATTCTTCAATAGTACTCTCTCTCTATATATAAAAAGAGTAAAAACCATCCATTCCTCAATAGTACTCTCTCTATATATAAAAAGAGTAAAAACCACCGCTTTGCTCTCCACTTTTGAAGGAATAAAGAGCCATTAGACATACTAAGATTTCCATCTTTGTCAATTTGGATAAGGTTCATAAACTCTCGTATAGAAGTTCTTGTAGTACAGAAACGCCAACAAACAGGTCAATTTGGCATTTACACCGATCAAAGCTAAGAGCCTATGAAGATGAAACTATGGAAGTATGTTAAGAAGGTTGGTAAACTGTTACCAACAATATCATACAAGGATTGAACAATTGAACCTAGGTCGGTAAGTGGGCACTTCAATGAATTTAGATGCAAATGCGAAGGTGCAAAACACTCAGATGCACAGATTCAAAAGTAAAAAAAGTATTATAGTTTATTCATGAAAGGACAAAACTATTCAATTGGCAAAGACTTTGAAATTTGATTACATAGAAAACAAGTCACCAACTTTTTTCTCCTGAGAAAGAATAAACCACATAAAACTGTACCATGAGCCATGACACAATACCTGAATACTTAGAATCTTTTGCATACATAAACTTGAGCAACTAAATTGAAAGAAGGAAAAATTGTACCTAAAACTTTAACATCGCCATGGTTCTATTCAGAATGAATAATATGCCGGAAAACTTTTACTTCAACGGGCCTGTTAGAACAAAACAAAGAGTCTTTGTTTTGTTCCAAATACCTCCAATCAAGCGTTTGAGAAATAACAAGAAAAGTGATTATATAGATAAGTTATTTTCCTTAATGATAGGCAACAGTGGTTCAGCAAAACCTAATAATTAGCATTCCCAAAATGTAGAAAATTTAAAATACACAGCTTTCTCAATGGACCTTATTGGTTTTATTTACACTTGACTAATTTTAGGAAAAACGAATGGATGAACTATAAAAAAGCAATTTTCTTTTTATTTTTTTGAATATTATTAAGTGGTGCCTTGAAACAAATTCAGAATACACTGATGAAGATTATACAGACTTGCCAGTGGAGATAGATAGAGCAGATAACTTATAAAAAACAACTATATAATTTGGAAAAAAGGAAAAGACATGCAATTTAACAAATAAGTAAACAGTGTTTTTTTTTCGATGCAAATATCAATGGTTTATTCATGACTTCCCTTACCAAGATTTTCACTCAAAAAAAAAAAAAAACCATATGGTACCTCTTGATCGAGTTCATGTCATATGATTTAAAGTACAACAACATGTGCATTTTTTTTGGTAAAAAAACAACATGTACATGCAATATTCTGTTTACATGCACTAAGGTGCATAACTACAACATAACAGTACCTTGGAGATCTCTTCTTCCTCTTTGCACGAAATATTTTTGCACGAACTTGGTGCGAGAGAGAAAGAGCAAAAGGAGTTAAGTACGTAGGAGAAGTTGTAAAGAGAGGAAATGCTGGGAAACAATGGAAGTGCAGAGGCCCGTATATAAAGTGAACTGTAAAAGGAATCTTCAATAGCATATACTCTTTTTCTCTTCAAAGTTTATGAATTTTAACTTCTTTTCCTATTATAACTCCAATATCATTTCTGTTTACAAGCTTCCAGCTCAATTTTTATTATATATTTGAAGTATTCGGTTCTTTTTAGTTTTTCATAAAACTATCCTATTTTATGTGGCCCCCAGCCCTTCCCCTTGCTCTAATATCAATCGGCAGAGGTCAAAGTCTATTTTTACGGTAGTAGTCATGTTATACGAGGAATCCTCTTGAATATTCCTATTTTGTTTTATGTGTTGACAGATGTGATCATTGAATGCAATTTTACATAATATATGTCAATCATTTCGACAATGAGTATTTTGATATGTCGTGAACTTTTCTGAAAAATTGGTGTTCTGGAGCACTTTGAAATTTCACGGAGTGCGAGGTTTTCGTTTTCAATTATGCAGAGGATTGGTTGGCTAATGGGCTTGTGTTTGGACTGTTTTCCCCAAAAAAATTCGATACATATCGGATAATCGGATATCTATGAGAGAATCATATAGTTGAAAAACGGACGATATATATAAACGGTTAATTCACTTCAGAGTTCAGACTAGTAGTTAAACAATTCAACAAAAATTAACTAAAACCTGACGTGACCATCTTACATCATCGCCACCTCAATGAATATTCTTTGGGGTATTTAGGTTTGACTACGGATCTTCTCCACCCGGGTGGAAAAGCTTACCTTTTACACCTTAGAGCAAAGCAAGGGGAGGGCTGTTAAACCCTTGTCACATGATTTTTAGGGTTTTTATAACACACTTTTCTTTTCTTTATATTTTCCTATTTATTAGGGTTTTAAAATAATAATAATAATATTATTATTTTTACAAAAATAAGGTTAAAGATAATGGGTCCTACTATTCACACCCCAAAATTGTGTTAGGCAGACCCTAGTCCAATTTGGGGTCTGTACTTATGTTGGACACTACACGAAGTTTCAGTATTCATGTTTTTCTTCTCTTTTCGACCACTCTCTTAACTGCATTCACCAAATTATCACCAAATTTTGTATTGATATTTGTGCAAAATTTTAAACATTTGTAAATTTTTTGAATAAAATTTGAAATTAAGATAGCTATTGAGAATAATTTACATGAGACTTTGGTACGAAATTTGTTAATCTTAAACCTTAAATTAATTAGTTATTGATTCACAATTGCACAAAATAAAATAGAAAATAACAATTAAGTTTAGATTTAAAACTAAATATTATTTGAAATTTGCAAATGTTTGATTATAATCATTTTTATTCAACTTGTTTATGTAAACCCTAACTTTGAGTTTTAAATGTGGGGGAGAAAGACTATAAATGGTTGCCAACACGTGTGTAACTTGATGAATTTTGGGATGCCCAACACAAAACATGTTTTTTTAGGTCAATAACAAATTTGTAAAAAAAAAAAAAATTAAAAAAATTGTAGCGAAACCTGGAAAACCAAACCCTAAACTATTTTCCTAGATTTTTGAAAAAAAAGAGTAAAATAAACTAAAACTAAATGAGAGAAAAGAAAAGTGAGAGAGTGGGGGCGGCTTTGGCGCAACGTTATTTTGTTGTTTTTTTTTTTTCTAGATATTAACTAACATTTTACAATCTCGGGTGAGTGGATTATTTCGATTTGTTTCCTCTTATTTTGATTTTGGTGTGAATTTGATTTACATGAAAGTGTTTGTTATCACACCTACGGTTTTGACAATGTATTGGTAGTCCTATTTGATATACATAGTGTCACGGGTTGTCACGGGTAGAAATTAATATGGGTATTCATATTCCACAGTATGTTTTCGGTTGGTTGAATTCATGTGTAATAGTATGCTTACGTAACTAGTGGTGGTCAGACCTTGTTATGTAGTGATTGAGGGGTTTTTTTTTTTGGTCCTGGGCACTCATCAAATTGGATTAGGCAACCCAAAAAAAAAAAAAAAAAAAAAAATAAAATAAAAATAAAATATAAATAAATAATAATAATAATAATATATATTACAAGTTTGCCATCAAAGTCCATGCCCAACAACCAATCCAATCAGTCTCGCCATAACGAAACTCTCGGGTCGTTTGAGTGTACAGCTTGAGTATACACTCAAACAGTCTCGCCATGTAGTTTGAGTGTCAACAACCAATCCAACCGGTCTCGCCATAACGAAACCCTCGGGTTGTTTGAGTGAACGGTCTCGCTATGTAGTTTGAGTGTACACTTAAATGATCTCACCATGTAGTTTGAGCGTACACTCAAATAGTCTGCGCATGTCATTTGAGACAAAACTCTTGGTTTTTAGCTAGATGATATGGTAGAGTCGTTTGGGTAGTCTCCAGGACGACATGGCGAAGTTGTTTGGGGACTCTCTTGAGCGACATAGATGAGTCATTTTGACTTAAAAAATTCGGTTTGTTTGTCACGATGTTTATTTTAAAAATCAACTTTCACTTAATTAACCCAAACTCGAACTCAAACTCGAAATGACTTCATCAAGCTTGGGCAAACTCGAACTCAAGTTTAATCAACCCAATCTTTCATCCAAACTCTAAAAAAACATCAAGTTTGAAATCATCAAGTTTAATCAACCCAATCAAATTAATCAACCTAATCAAGTTTAATCAACCTAACCAATTCAAGTTTGAGTATATACTCAAACGAGACACGACTTGAATTGGGTGAAGTTGCTAACTTCAATTTCCATTGTTGATTCACAACTCAACAAATGGCATGAACCAACACCTAACTTCGAACTTTTTTTTTTTTTTTTTTTTTTGGTTCAGTCTCACGAGAGAGATGATACCGGCTAAAAAAGTTTGAAAAAAATGGTAGCCGGTATGCGTTGAGGTGGGGGGGAGTGTATTGAGCTATTGTTGTTGGACTTAGTTGTCGGGCTTGGGCTGGAGGCTGTCCAATGCAATTTGATGAGTGCCCGATTAAATCACATTTTTTTTTTCTACTACGGTTTGAGTAATAACATTAACTAGTGCTATGTATGTGGACTTCAATAAAAAACTATGTCGTGTGATGTCCATGCGGGAACAGTTATGATTAATTGGGAGATGCATTCTTAAATTTAAACTGTTGCCCACCTAATATCGAGAATTGCTAGCGTCCTGCCCTTGGGACCACCTAATTCCTAACCCAAAAAAAGACATGACATAATGACAAGGTACTTGCAAAATTTCCGAAGTTCTAAAAATAGTCAACTCAAAGTCTCTTTACTAACATCCTCTCTTCCCTCAAGCACCACCACCACCACAGTCCATCACCACTTGACGCCGTCCATCACCACCACTGTCGCTATCCATTTTGTTTTTTCTTTTCAAATTTTTATTGGTATTTCCTTATTCATCTTTTTTGCTTGATTTTTCTTTTCTTATTTCCCTCTTAAGTCTTAACCCCTATTCTCACTCTCCACACCTCCATCACCACTTACCAAATTCCAAAATTGAAAGAAGATGGGAGCCTATTGTGTTATTTTCAATAAAACAAGTGGTAATGTTTGGAGTGATTTTGTAGTGGTTTGATCCCTTGACCTCTTTGTGGGATAGTTGTTTAAGTAGAGAATTTTAATCTCACATTGGAGAGGAAATACTAGTGAGTAGTGTTTATAAGTGAAAGTCCCATACTAAGGGCATGCCCTTAGGGTACAAAGGCTTTTGGGTTAAGAGGGATGACTCACACAAAGCCACACACGCGCGCGCCAGGCCGGCCTCGGGCTCTTTGATCCCTTATCTTCTTTTTGATAAACTATTTCCGGATAAGTTTGGAAACAGAATTGGATATGGATTGGGAAACAGAAACGTAGTGGACTTATAGAATCCAATCCTTATTGGGAAACTAAAGCAGTTCCCTACTATTTCGGATCTACTAAGTGCTCCATGTTTTTTCCTCTATGAATACTCCTCTACTAGCAGCCTATAGTATCTGCAAAACTACTTTCTAACCTACATTTTGGGCAATCATAATATCAGTATCGTTGTTCTTCCTTTTCTTCTTTGGTTTGTGTGAAGTAAACAGAGAAGAGTAATAACTGGCTGTTGTATCCTGGAGGTTGACGTTGTTTGTCTGCATAAAGAGGAACAGACACGAAACAACCTTAAAGAGGGCGCACCGATCCGTGCCTCAGCCTTCTTATATTCACTGTTTGTTCTTGTTGCAGAAATTATATTCCAATAATTTTAAGGTTGTTTGACAATGGAACATGAAGAAGGTAACCCGTCAAAGTCCCACAACGACAATAGTCATAACCGACCGTTCAAGTTTGCTGGTGAGTACTTTAAGCGGTGGAAGGTGAAGATGATGTTCTATTTGACCCTGGTGAAAGTGGAAACCGTTCTAAGTTAACCGATTCCTGATGAATATGTCTTGCTGGAACCTGCTCTATCTGTTACTGTTGATTAGTGGATTGTTGCGGATTTCAAGTGTAAGAATTACATCATGAACTCGCTTGCTGATGATCTATAAGACTTATACTCTGAACTTCCATCTGCTTCCGATGTTTGGGAAGCCCTGGGAAAAAAGTATGATACTAAGGAAGCTGGCTCCAAAAAATATGTAAGTCGTTATCTTAAGTTTCAGATGGTAGATGACAAATCTGTTGTGTCTCAATGCCATGACCTACAGATTGTTGTTCATGAGATACTTTCAGAAGGGATGAAAATTGTCGAGCAATTTCAGGTTGTTGTCATCATTGATAAGCTTATTCTCTCTTGGAAGGATTTTAGGAACATACTTAGGCATAAGTCTAGGGAGTTTTCAATGGATAGTCTTATTATGAGATTCCATATAGAAGAGAAATCACGAAAATAAGACCATAATGAGGAAATTGCCATGTCATCTGCCAAGGCTATGGTTAATGTGGTAAACCAACAAACTAGTAAGACTAAATCTAGTTTGAAGCCTAATAAGAAAGCCATGAAGAACAAACCTGTTAACAAGAAAGCTTCACAGAATTAGAACCAGAATCAGGTGCATATATGTGAATCAGAAACCACCCGTTGACATGTCAGAAGTTGTCTGTTATACTTGCAAGAAGAAATGACATTATGCTAGGAACTGTAAGTTTCGTAAAGTCAATGATGCTAACGTTATTGAGGAACCTTTTGTTGCTATGATAACTGAGGTCAATTATGTTAATGTATGTGAGGGGTGGTAGGCTGATACTAGTGCTTCTAGGCATGTTTGCTTTGATAGGAATTGATTCAATAGTTATACCACAACTACGAATCAGGAAGTTCTACTTGGTGATAATCATACGACCAAGGTTATGGGTACTGGTAATATTGAGCTGCAGTTCGCTTCTGGAAAGGAACTACTGTTAAAGGATGTGATTCATACTCCTGAACAAGGTCTCTGGTTTTATTTTGAACAAGGCTGGTTTTCAACAAGTCATAGGTAGTGATCAGTATGTGATCACTAAGTATGGGGTTTTTATTGGTAAAGGCTATGCATGTAATGAGATGTTTAAGTTGAATGTTGCTGATTTGAATAAAACTTATACTTCTGCTTACATGATCTCTTGTTCTATTAATGTTTGGCATGGTAGATTATGTCATATTAATAGGAAGTATGTGAAGAACATGAGCATACTTGGTTTAATTCCTAACCTTAATGATGATTTTGCACACTGTGAATCTTGCACTAAGGGGAAAATCACAAAGAAGCATCACGAATTAGTTTAGAGAAGTACAAATCTGCTAGACTTGGTACATAATGATATCTGTGAGCTTGAAGGAGTTCTGACTAGAGATGGTAAAAGATATTTTATTACTTTCATTGATGATTGCTCGAAGTTTGCATATGTTTATTTGCTGAAGAATAAAAGTGATGCGTTTGATGCTTTTAAAGCTTATATACTTGAGATTCAAAATCAGCATGACAGAAACATTAAAGTAATTCGAAGTGATAGAGGTACTGAATATGGTTATGCTGATTTTAATTTTTTCTTGCAATCACATGGTATAATTCACGAGACAATAGCTTCTTATTCACCTGAAATGAATGGAGTAGCTGAACGTAAGAACAAAACTGTTCCGACCCCCACCTACGTGGCAAACGTCTATCAGTAGGGGTCTCTATTTTATTCATTTAATCGACAAGGCTAAAGCCCAATTTGCAATACCATGGATCAATGTACATGCCCATTAACTCATGTGTCTAAGGCTGAATCTTAGCCACATGTGTCTAAGGCTGAATCTTAGCCACATGGCTTGCCACTAATATACATTGATTTATGTCCAGATTCATTTCTTATCAAAGAGATAATTATCAGTTGAGAGGTGTATTCTATCACAATTACTCAAGCTACAAGATTACTTGAGCTACAAGGACTCTCTACTCTACCCCTATAAATACCAAACTATTTTTCATAAGGAACTACGTTGAAACTTGATCCCTAGAGAATAGATCTTGGGTACGTAGGCAGCCATTATTTGGTTCAGTTTCATCTCCCCCAACATCAAATTCCTCTGTTTCTTAGTGCATTCTTTACCATTGCTCTCGTTGTGTTGAAGCAGTTTACTGCTGAAACATAATTGGCGCCGTCTGTGGGTTTTTTGAATCCATTATCACGTAAAACAATCAAGATGGTATACACAAGAAGCAGACCGAACAGATAACATATTCCTCCTGTCAATAGGAATCACAACCCTCGAAATTCAAGTCGGGCAATGCAAGAACTGTTGAACAATCGAGTTGAACCATTTGATTCAATTCTCAACATCCAACTGCAGCAGCACTGCTGCCGCCGCTACCGCAAACGGCGATACAAAGGCCTCCGAAAGAAGGCATCACGGAAGAAAGTATAAGGAAAACCTTCATCCCAGACTGGACCGACCTGATAGGGAAGGCCGACCTCGCAGATTTGAGGAAAATCGCCATCCTAGATAGGTTCGACCAGACAGGGAAAGAAGGCATCACGGAAGAAAGTATAAGGAAAACCTTCATCCCGATCGACCGACCGACAGGGAAGGCCGACCTCTCGTAGATTTGAGGAAAATCGCCGCCCCAGACAGTTCGACCGCATGAGGAAAGAAGGCGCCACGGAAGAAAGTATAAGGAAAACCTTCATCCCGTGAACCGACCGACAGGGGAAGGCCGACCTCGCGCAGATTTGAGGAAAATCGCCATCCTAGACAGGTTCGACCAGACAGGGAAACAAGGCGTCATGGAAGAAAGTATAAGGAAAACCTTCATCCTAGATTGGACCGACTTGACAGGGAAGGCCGACCTCGCAGATTTGAGAAAAACCACCATCCCGCATACAGTCCGACCAGCAGGAAAGGAAAAGAAATCACGAAGAAAAAATATAAGGAATACCAATATCCCAAATGAGACTGACCTGACAGGGAAGGCCGACCTTGTTGACCTGAGGAAAATCATCGTCCTAGACAGGTCTGATCCAATAAGGAAGGAAGGTGTCACAGAATCAACTAGAGGGAAGACCACAATCTCATACAAACTACCGACCTAGATAGGCTGGTTACACGCAAAGAAAAAGACAATCTCCAATCGGACCCGAACGTGTGTATCGCCTAAAATCTCTAACTCTTGTAAAAGGTAATGGCAGGTGTCATATTCCACAGAGGCTCGACCGGGGGCGTCTGTCTGTTTAAGTCTTTTGGATGAAATGGATTTCACATCACTTAACACGAAGTCCCTTGGATGTAACTTCCCACTCATCATAAAGTTCATCTGAACCTTAATGAACCTAGCTTAACGAAGCTTGTCCGATTCATCCGTATCCGTTGCCACAAATTTCCGAACTGGTGGACGCCACTTCGGGCTTCCAATGCATATCTTTTATAGATGCTTCTTCAGGGTACTACCAAATATTTTGAATGTGGATGACCAAGAGTTCACCGCCTTCATCACCGACCAAGGCATTTTCTGCTACACTGTTATGCTTTTTGGTCTGAAAAATGTCGGTGCAGCCTACCAAAAGATTGTCTACAATTTTTTCTGATCTGTTGGGAAAAATAATGGAGGCTTATATCGATCATATAGTCGTTAAATCGAAGTATACTGTTAATCATCTTTCTGATCTTCAACTTGTTTTTGATAGGCTTAACAAGTATAACATGAGACTCAATCCCGCCAAATGTTCTTTTGGCCTCTATTCTGGAAAATTTCTGGGATACCTCATGACTCGTAGAGGTATTGAGGCTAATCCTAATCAGATACGCGCCGTTATTGATATGTCATCACCCAAAAATAAGAAGGAAATTCAATGACTTACTGGTCGGCTTGCCGCTCTTCATATATTATTTCTAAATATTTCGATCGTTGTCATCCCTTCTTCCAGACTTTAAAGAGGGCGGCAACTTGGAACATTGATTGTGAGATGGCATTGCAACAACTGAAGAAATACTTGGTCAGTTTTCTTATATTGACAAGTCCTTCAACGGGTCAACCTAGTGGCATATACCTGGTAGCTACAACTCAAGCTGTTAGTGTTGTTCTTTTCATTGATGATGGTAGACCCGCCTTTTTTATCAGAATCAAGTAGATTAGCCGAATGGAAAAGTTATCTTAATGCATATAGCAATGTCTTTGAAAGTCGTACTACTGAAAAAGGATATACTCTGGCTTATTTGATAGCTGATTTTTCGATTGATGATTCTCCTATTGACGATTTCTTGCGCCAGGAAGAATCTATGGAAGACATTATGTCGCCGCTAACTGGGGACGACGAAGACCAACATGAAAACGCAATTCCTAGTCCCATTGTGACCAGCCTCTTTTTTGTGTATTTAGATGGTGTATGGATGATGTAGATAGATGATGATCGTTGAACAAAAGAGAAGCGTATCAAAACCTAATTATCCCTCAATAAGTAAAGGATGAGTAGGGTATCGTTCCACTTTTAAGTGTATGTTTATATGAAGGACAGGACTGGAAAGGGGGTTTGAGGGATTAAAAACTAATATTGTAGAGATGTAGATTCTAATGCTAAACTAACTAAACTATTGAGAATTTATAAGAGAGAGAATTCAAGAGATTAGAATCCACCAATACTTTTAATCTATGACCTTCTGCTTCATGGTTGTTCTTACAAGTAGACTACAATTAGGCGATCGAGCGAGTGCCGATGCCCTCTTGGACGAAACATCGTTAACAACTAACTCTACTTAAGGTTGTTCCTATGTTTATGCTATTAATATCTTCTTTCCTTTTATGTAAGCTCGGGCAGCCATTCAATGTATTACTAAGAGCAACATCAAGGAGTACTTCCTAATAGGGCAGCCATTCAATGAATCACCACTTAAGACAAACACAAAGAATACTTCCCCTAGGCAGCCACTCCCTGAGCTACCCCTTCTAAGGCAACACAAAGAATACTTCCCTAACTCTAAAGAATTACACTACTAGAAGAAAAGTAAAGAACACTAGCATGATATTAATATTGCAAAATATAAATTCTATTCTATACTTCCATCCTCTGGTGTGGGCAATGGAACTAATAACTACAAACATAAAGAACTAACCTGATTGAAGAACACCATGAACCAAAAGAATAATTAAACCTTAAGCATTGGCTTCATCTCCTCCCTTGAAGGAGAAGATTAGCCTTCCATAAAGAAGGAAGAACAAGAAGAAGAAGAGTTGAAGAACATAAGACTAGAAAGAATAATTTATTAAGACTCTCTGCCTCAAGTTCTGGAGACAAGAATATAAGTGAATTGGCAATTTACATGAGGCACTTAGGTCCTCTATTTATATGGGTTACAATGAGCTCTAGAAGCATTCCAAACCGTCATTTGTTTCCTAATACAAATAGACTTCTTCCGTGAGTCCGACTTCGTCTTCAAAACCGAGAAGGAATTGGCTACAATGTCGATTCATGCGTCGGGCGCATTATTCATGCGTCCCGGACTTAATCATGCATCATCGACGGCCTTCGATCTATCGTCCCGGACGCAATCAATGCGTCTGGGCGCTTTCGATCCATCGTCCCGCACGTAAAGCCGATTTTCTCTCTTCTCTCTTCTATCCTTCTATCCTCTTTTGGGGCTTTGATCCAAGCAACGAATCCTTTTGGCCTTGGGCTTCCAAATATACTTTAAAATAGGTCCAAGTCGCATATTTAATAGCTCCAATTCCTTGGCCTTCTCCATGATTGTTCCACGGACCTCCCATGTGATCATTAATGCTCGAATTGCTTCGTTTTACCCCATTTTCTAATATTCTACAAAACTCTTTTTCACCCAGAATCTTAAAACACAACTTATAAACACTATTAGTCCACTAAGATGCTAAACAAGAGGTATAATCGAGGGTTAAATAGCATTTTTTTTTTGCACTTATCACAACTCCCAACTAGCCTTTTGCTAGTCTCTTAGCAAATAAGGTAAAAAATAGATAAGTGATCAAAATCATATCCTAATAACAAAAATAAAATCCTAACTCACTTTCGCAGCATCAGCGATTGCATTTACCATATGCAACAAGGCTTTAAACCTTTAAGTTCCCCAAAAGGACGAAGTTATAGTCTCGTGAGGGTTTTCGTGTGATATACCCACAAAATCAATCAATAGCATGTTCAAGAATGATATTATTTTTCAGAGAGAGAAATTCCTTACCTACTTAGTGCTTACTCCAATAGACAGTCTCCATTGCTAACTACATTGCTGCAAAGACTCATATATTATGATGGGAGATAGTAAAAATTGACAAAATTCTCAATCAAGGCTTATGTGTGTACTTAGTCAATTTTCTATACTCTCCTATCCAAGAAACGAAATCCCTAGTTTACCTTTAGACAGATAATCTCGACTTTCAATCCTCACTAGTCATACTCTCAACAAAAAATCTCTCAGAAGATGGTATACTATTTTACCTCATGTATGTGGAGAAAAAAATAATGCATACGAACATCCCACATACTACCTTGAAAAACAGACTTCTGAATAAAAGTAGTCTCATGGAAAGAATGTCAATCACATATGAAGTGTCGGGTCCTTCACTTTAGCATCCTCTCACCTATTCTAGACTTAAGTACCATCTTGTAATGATAAGTCATGGGTTGTAACTTGGCTTGGGTATTGGTTTATGAAAGAAAGGTAAAAAGGATTCTAAGGTTGTTTCCGAAAACACTAAGGGTTTTGCTTCTTTCTTTGGAAGATTTCTTCAAATTCGTATTATTGCAGAGAAAATTCTTTATCTTAGCTTTTCCATCCATTTTGTTCAACTTTTTTTTTTTTTAAAGCTCGATTGGTATATCCTTGATTAGTAATGGATATGCTTGTTTTCCACTAGCTTCTTTCACTTTGAAACGTAATGATGGACTTCATTGTATCTCTCGATATTTCCTTGTAATCTTCCTTTTGTGGTCTTTCTTCCTCCTTGTGCCCCTCGTATTCTCGAAACATATGGGTATGGGCCGATAAAGATTTTGGCTATACTCCTTATGTCCGGAGTTGGGTGACGGGTAAAGGGTTTTATGAAAGAAAATGGTTTATTGTAAGGCTCAAAAGGGTTTAACATGATGGTCCTACTAGGTAGGATAAAGGCTGAATGGGTTCACTACTTGACTTATCAGTATGATACTCTGTTTTGAATAGACTACAAGACCTAATGTCTATCTCCCCAGTTGATGTCACTTCGTGATTAACCAAATTAAAGAATAATGAAACTATATTACAACGACATAAAGAACTGAAAGATGATGAGTCACTAAGACTCGGATTTTTCGTAAGAACTCTCCAAAGAATGAGTATAAAGCTCAAGTCTCACGGGCTAGGTCTAAAAATTCTACTTCCAGTTTACTAGGGGTTTAAATCTCTCTTCTAGCAAAAGTACACAAAACTGACAAAGTATTATGGTGGTGTCTTGATAAAGAATTCTATCAATAAGAACTATGTCCAAGCATAATAAATAGTCTAAGCGGTAATGAAATCAATAATATCAACTATCTATCAAACTCACACTAAGCAGTATAGAATCTATATCCCAGACTCATCATTAAAACTCATTTTTCTCATGCTACTGATATAGAAACAAAAATATTTTTGTTTTTTTTGAAAACTAATTTTCGAAATTCATTTCTCAAGTACACCCTCCCCCTACTTATGCATGCATTGACCTCAATGTATAAAGAAGTAAATGAAATGGATGAGAAAAAGGTAGGATATTACCATTGATGCCGAATATCAGAATTAGTTCAAGAAATAAATTTTTAGGTCATTTAACGTCAGATCCCCAAGACGTAATGTGAGTCTTTTAAAGTCAGATCCTCAAGACTAGAATTCCCATTCCAAAATTGATCTCTCAACAACATGCTTACTTCCTATAGACATTTTATACTCGGTCTACTAGAGTTATGAGACTTTGACTCCGGTGTTTGCAACTCCTCTCAGTAAAGGATAAGGTTATGAAAATCTGAGGGCCCGGCTATCAGTGGCACTTATACTAATGAGATCCTAAGGAGTCAAGCTTACGACGCTTGGCTTCCTCATGCAAAAAACTTAAACTAGACAGAGTAACAGGTTCAGCAAGACATAGAATGTAATCTTTAAGGTGTGTAGGTAACTTTCCCCAATTTTCCGCTTCAACAGTGGTCTGATAAACCGGATCTTTGAGAAAAATGGCCTCCACATCTCCAGTAGGTAACTCTAGAAAAGGCTTTAGTCGATGAGCATTGACTTTGAAACGAGTCCTTCTCTTTATGTCTTCTACTTCAATAGCTCCAAAAGGTGTGACATGTCTTACTATAAACGGTCCCGTCCATCTAGATCTCAATTTTCCAGGGAAAATTTCTAGACGAGAGTTGTAGACCAGAACCTTCTGTCTAGTTTCAAATTCTCTCTTCAGAATTCTTCTGTCATGTAATGCTTTAGTTTTATCCTTGTAAATCCTCGACTTATCATAAGCATCACTTCTCAATTCCTCTAATTCACTGATCTGAAGCTTCCTCCTTTCTCCTACTTGATATAGGTTGCAATTCATCTCTTTCACTGCCTAGTAGGCTTTATGTTCTAACTCAACAGGTAGATGACACGCTTTTCCATATACCAAGCGATAGGGCGATATCCCTATGGGTGTTTTGAATGCTATTCTGTATGCCCATAGTGTATCTTGGAGTCTAAGAGACCAATCTTTCCTAGATGGATTTATGTCTTCTCCGTATACTCTTGATTTCCTATTCAAACTTCGCTTGACCATTAGTCCGAGGATGATATGGTAAAGCTAGCTTATGAATTACTCCATACTTTGCCATAAGATTCCCAAATACACGGTTACAGAAGTGAGAACCGTTATCACTGATGATGGCTCTTGGTGTTCCAAATCTTGGTAGAATGTTCTTCTTCAAAAAGTCCACGACGACTTTATAATTGGCGGTCTTCGTAGGAACTGCTTCAATCCATTTTGAAACATAGTCCACAGCAAGTAGAATGTAGATGTAACCAAAAGAAGGAGGAAATGGTCCCATGAAATCTATACCCCATACATCAAAGATTTATGAGATAAGGATTGGTTGTTGAGGCCACTCAAACCTTTTCGAGGTCTTACCCAGGAATTGGCATCTCGGACATGCTTTGCAATAAATATTTGCATCTTTAAAAAGAGTAGGCCAATATAATTCAGCTTGTAATACCTTGTCTGCAGTACGTTGCGGGCCAAAGTGTCCTCCGCAAGGCTGATCATGACAGAATGATATAATGGATTCCTATTCCAATTCTGGGATGCATCTTCGAATAATTTGATCCAACACTTCTTGAATAAGTATGGATCATCCCAAAATAATATTTGGCCTTTGAGTAGAATAAATCTTTTTCTTGCTTGCTCCAATGTGATGGTACCTTGTCGGTCACAAGATAATTTGCAATGTGGCTATACCATGGCATTTCTGATATACTGAACAACTGTTCATCAGGAAAAGTCTCACAGATTTGTAAATTGTCTTCCGTATTCTCCACTAGCAATCTAGAAAGGTGATCAGCAACGACATTCTCTGTTCCTTTCTTATCACGTATCTCCAAATCAAATTCTTGTAAAAGTAGTATCCATCGGATCAACCTAGGCTTGGCATCCTGCTTAGCGAGTAAATGACGCAAGGCAGCATGGTCAGTATAGACAATCACCTTTGAACCTATCAGATATTGTCGGAATTTGTCAAGAGAATAGACGACGGCTAAGAGTTCCTTCTCAGTGGTAGAATAATTAATCTGAGCTCCATTTAGAGTCTTGCTAGCATAGTAGATTGCATATGGCACTTTCTTGTCTCTTTGTCCTAGAACGGCTCCTATAGCATAATCGGATGCATCACACATGATTTCAAATGGTCTGGCTCCAATCGGTGCCGCGAATGATTGGTGCTGAAGTGAGTGCTTCCTTTAACTTCATAAAAGCTTCAACACATGATGTATCAAAATCAAAGACAATATCTTTCCCTAACGGATGTGACGGTCTTGCAATTCTCAATAAATCCTTGATAAATCGACGGTAGAATCCTGCGTGACCTAGGAAGGCACGGATATCTTTTTGCAGTTCTCGGTTTGGGTAGATCCTTTATAATATCAATCTTCGCCGATCTACTAGAATTCCTTCCTTTGAAACTTGGTGACCTAGCACTATCCCTTCCTTTACCATGAAGTGACACTTTTCCCGCCTTGAAACTAAGTTGGTATCGCAACAACGTTTAAGGACTAAGGAGAGATGGTGTAGGCAATCCTCAAAAGATGATCCAAAACTGAAAAATCGTCCATAAAACTTCCATGTATTTCTCCACCATGTCGCCAAAAATACTCATCATGCATCTGAAAAAGTGGCGGTGCATTGCATAGACCAAAAGGCATACGACGGTAGGCTTAATGTTCGAATGGACATGTGAATGTGGTCTTCTCTTGGTCCTCGGGGGTGAATATGGATTTGAAAATATCCCGAGTAGCCATCAAGAAAGCAAGAGTAGTAAGCTTGTCCAATAATCTTTCTAACATCGATCGATAAATGGCAATGGAAAATGGTCTTTCCTCGATCGCTTATTCAACTTCCCATGTCGATGCAAACTCTCCATCTAGTCTCAATCCGGTTGGAATCAACTCATTGTTCTCGCTCTCGATCAACGTGGTTCCGGACTTCTTTGGCACAACTTGAAACTGGACTAACCCATTGACTATCGAAATAGGGTAGATAATGCCTGGCGTCAAGGAGTTTGACTACCTCTTCTCTAACTACTTCCTTCATTTTCGGATTAAGCCTCCTCGTGGTTTGCTTAGAAGTCTTGGAATCCTCTTCCAGATGAATCCTATGTTGAACTATCATAGGGCTGATCCCCTTGATATCATCAATTGTCCAACCTATGGTGACTTGTGTTCCTTTAAAAGTGCTACTAACCTTGGATTCTTGCTCCGCAGTCAAATTTGATGCAATGACTACTGGGTAGGTTCCCAAATCTCCCAAGAAAACATACTTGAGTGTAGACGGTAAAGGCTTCAATTCTAGCTTAGGTGGCTCCTTCTTAAGCTCTTTAGGTGGTCCATCAAGCATAGGCGATTCAAGTTTTTCTTTGAACTTGATGTCATCCATGACAGGTGATGAATCCAAAATCGCATTGATTGACTCAACACTAAGTTCCTCACAATCTGAGTCTGTCAGAGCTTTCAATAACTCATCAGCAGGATATGAATGAGTCAGATAATCCCCGTCTTAACGCTTCAATCATGAATACCTCGTTCACAGCACATACTTCCTGTGGTTGCTGTAACATATGGAAAACATTGGTCTCAACTTTCATATTACCAAAGGATAACGTCATATTACCGTTTCGACAGTTGATGAGTGCATTTGCAGTGGCCAAGAATGGTCTGCCTAAAATGGTTGGTATCTGCCTACCAGATGTAGGTTCTGTGTCTAGTACTATGAAATCAACCGGATAATAGAAATCTTCGATCTTGACTATGACGCGTCTTCAATTAGTCCTCTAGGTATCTTCACCGATCTATCGCCAACCGTAAAGTAACATCGATTCGGTTTTAGATCCTTCAAGCCCAACTTCGTAGAGCCGAAATATGGTAGAAGATTCACACCGGCACCCAAATCTAATAAAGCTTGTTCCTCCAAAAGAATCTCCAATTCGCATGTAACAGTTGGACTTCCGGGATCTTTTAGTTTCACAACCGATAGATTCGTAGGTAATGATGAACATCTTTGAGCGATAAAAGCTTCTTTCGAATGTTGGTCTTCTTCTTTACTAGATCTTTCGGGAACTTGGCATACGGGAACTTGCTTGATGGCGGTCGAAATGGGATATTAATCAGAAATTCTGAAATACATCGCAAATCTCCTTATCGGTCATCTTTTCGGTATTCACTAGTTTTGAAGGAAACGCGGTCTTTGGCGGATTCTTCAAAATCGGTTCTCTTCTTTTCGGGGTTCGGTTGGCTTGGTAACAATTAGTGGAGTGACAGTGGAGTCACTCGTGATGGCTTCTTCTTACTTACTTCCATAGTAGTTCCTTCAACTTCTTTTACCAACGGTTTCTTCAGCAGGTTGCATAACACTAGATATATCTGGAATGTTAGAACTGGGTGGGATGGTGGGGACATAAGTTACCTTAGGCTCCACAGAATCTTTTCCTGGTTCATAGACAATCTTGTTATCAACTTTCTTGCTTGACCTCGAGTGGTGACAGAATTAACTTGGGCATTCGGAGTAATCTCCGTGTTATCCACCTGCAAGACACCTCTTCCTTTCGGATTTGGCTCCGGCTGGCTTGGTAATGCTCCTTTTGATCTCTCTGTCAAGGTGGCAGCGATTTGCCCTATCTAGCCTTGAATGACACTAAAGTTATTCTCCAACTTCGGGTTCTTTGATTTGTCCGTTTTTTTCATTGACAATGGTGGTGATAGCTTCTTCCGGATGTGGGATAACCGCTTTGCTCGACCGAGGCGTAGGGCAAAATATCCACTCATAAGATCCGGTACTAACTCTCTTTTGTGTTGGCTTGGTATTGCTGGTTCTCGTATGACCGTTGATTTACGATGGTTGCTAAGCGGTTTTGAACCGATCATCGGTTATTCGAACCGATTTGATGATTCTCAAATCACGGAGGAAAATTCCTCCGATTTGTATTTTGTGGCCTCCAATAATTACGTCCCTCGATTGACCTGGTTATTTCTTCCTAAAGAGTTAATACTACATGCCTCTGCATTAGTATCCGGATAGTCTGAACACTCTTCTTGATGGTGTGGCCTTCATCGTAACATAGCTCACAAATGGTATAACAAGGCTTGGATGGGTGAGGTTTAGCTTGGAAATTGTTTGGTTTTGGAGGATTCATGGAGAACTCGATCAAACTTCTTGTTCAGATTTTCAAGTCCTGTTGATAGGCTTGCCATAATTGATAACATTGCTTGATTTGGGTCTTCTTGAATTTGGTTGCCAAATTTCTTCTAAGACCTCCACTCTAGCTACGCCCGTTGCTAGTACTCCATTGTTGAGTGTCTTTAGCTAAATTCTCGAGAAAGTTGTAAGCTTCCTCTCCATCCAATGATGTAAACTTACCTTGATGCATTGGATCAGATCATCCGCTTGTTCATAGTAGAAAGTCCTCGAAAGAAAAATGAGCCGGTGTGCTCTTATCATAACCATGATGTGGACATGAGACTAGCAGATTATTGAATTTTTCCCAGCTTTGATGATATTCTTCACCACCCTCCCTTTGAAATTGTCGATGGCTTGCCGCTGCATGGCATCCGTCTTTCAGGGTGGGTAGAACTTGTTCATAAACTTTGTTCTCAACTTCTCCCGGTTGTTGATTGAATTGATCGGTCAGTGCGGTTAACCATTCGGATGCTTTTACCTTCGAGGGAGAGTGGAAAAAGAATTAACTTGATACTCTCATCCCCGATATTCTCGTTCTTGAAAGTTCGGAGGATCGATAGAAATTTGTTCATGTGAACATAAAATCAACATTATGCGAACCATTGAACTTTGGAAGCATAGAGATTACCGATGCTCTAAGTTCAAATTGATTAGCTTCGTCTCGGAAAAACAATACCTGGCGGGTGGGTCTCCAATAATTGGCGAATAGAAATCACTTTCGACTTTTTCCTCCGGTAGGCTTGCATTGGAGGAATAGCTTCAAGATTATTGGTGTCCAAAACACCTCCATCATTGCTTTGCCCATTGTATTAATCTCGTCTAGTATTCTTGTGAGTCGGTTGTTAAACCTTGTCCACGTTTGTTGTGTTCTTACCGGATGATGATATGGACGACGGGGCATACACTAGAAAATTCTACTTGAAAATAACAAAAACTATCCTACTATGCAACTATTCTAAATTATACTAGAATGTAAAACTACTTTTCTTCAACTGGGTTGGGCTTTGCAGCCTAGTATCTCACCGTTGTCTAAAAGTCGCTCTTCTAGGGTTATGGTGAATCACTTGGATTGCTTAAGTACCACGCCCACGCATCGATAGTCCGTTTGTCAAGATTCAGACAAGAAACACTAGAGTTTGATATTTTGCTGTGTTGGCTTACAACTTCAATTGTTAAAAAGGTCCTAAATGCAATTATACTAGAAAGCAATAAAACTAAACTATGATGTAACTATACTAAGAAAGCAATAAAAAGAATGAAGATTCGACTAACCTGGATGGTAGATCTTGTCTTCTAGATGTCCTTCAAGCTTCTCTCTTTCTTAAAAGGATGGATGATGTGGCTAAAAATTACCTCAAGATCTAAACTTCTAATCTTGAAAGAAAATGTTAAACATAAACAACTTAAAACGGCAGTAGCGCCATTTGACCAGCCTCTTTTTGTGTGTTATTAGATGGTGTATGGATGATGTAGATAGATGATGATCGTTGAACAAAAGAGAAGCGTATCAAAACCTAATTATCCCTCAATAAGTAAAGGATGAGTAGGGTATCGTTCCACTTTTAAGTGTATGTTTATATGAAGGACGACTGGAAAGGGGTTTGAGGGATTAAAAACTAATATTGTAGAGATTGTAGATTCTAATGCTAAACTAACTAAACTATTGAGAATTTATAAGAGAGAGAATTCAAGAGATTAGAATCCACCAATACTTTTAATCTATGACCTTCTGCTTCATGGTTGTTCTTACAAGTAGACTACAATTAAATCGAAATCGAAGTGCCGATGCCTCTTGGATGAAAACATCGTTAACAACTAACTCTACTTAAGGTTGTTCCTATGTTTATGCTATTAATATCTTCTTTCCTTTTATGTAAGCTCTCGGGCAGCCATTCAATGTATTACTAAGAGCAACATCAAGAGTACTTCCTAATAGGGCAGACCATTCAATGAATCACCACTTAAAGGCAAACACAAAGAATACTTCCCCTAGGCAAGCCACTCCCTGAGCTACCCCTTCTAAGGCAACACAAAGAATACTTCCCTAACTCTAAAGAATTACACTACTAGAAGAAAAGTAAAGAACACTAGCATGATATTAATATTGCAAAATATAAATTCTATTCTATACTTCCATCCCCTGGTGTGGGCAATGGAACTAATAACTACAAACATAAAGAACTAACCTGATTGAAGAACACCATGAACCAGAAGAATAATTAAACCTTAAGCATTGGCTTCATCTCCTCCCTTGAAGGAGAAGATTAGCCTTCCATAAAGAAGGAAGAACAAGAAGAAGAAGAGTTGAAGAACATAAGACTAGAAAGAATAATTTATTAAGACTCTCTGCCTCAAGTTCTGGAGACAAGAATATAAGTGAATTGGCAATTTACATGAGGCACTTAGGTCCTCTATTTATAGGGGTTACAATGAGCTCTAGAAGCATTCCAAACCGTCATTTGTTTCCTAATACAAATAGACTTCTTCCAGAGTCCGACTTCGTCTTCAAAACTGAGAAGGAATTGGCTACAGTGTCGATTCATGCGTCTGGACGCATTATTCATGCATCCCAGACTTAATCAATGCGTCTGGACGCTCGATCTATGCGTCCCAGATGCAATCAATCGCGCCTCGACGCCGATCCATCATCCCGACGATAAGCCGATTTTCTCTTACGCTTCTATCCTTCTATCCTCTTTTGCGGGCTTTGATCCAAGCAACGAATCCTTTGGCCTTGGGCTTCCAAATAGACTTTAAAATAGGTCCAAGTCGCATATTTAATAGCTCCAATTGCTTGGCCTTCTCCATGATTGTCCACGGACCTCCCATGTGATCATTAATGCTCCGAATTGCTTCGTTTTACCCCATTTTCTCTAATATTCTACAAAACTCTCTTTTTCACCTGTAGAATCTTAAAACACAACTTATAAACACTATTAGTCCACTAAGATGGCTAAACAAGAGGTATAATCGAGGGTTAAATATCACTTTTTGAGCACTTATCACATTGACCTATGTATTGTTTACTCAGATGGCTCCCACAGTAAATCTGGGTCTGGAATTGGATGTGTTTTTGTTAAACCCGGTGGAGAAAAGATTGGGAAACCTATGCAACTTAGCTTCGCCGCTTCAAATAACGAAGCCGAGTATGAGGATGCCATTTGTGCCTTGAGAAACGGCTTTTGACAATCGGGGCCGAAGCTCCAGTTATACACGGATTCTTGCCTTGTTGCAAATCAGTTTGGTGGGTCTTTTGAAGCAAGAGATGAGCGTATGGCGGCTTATCTTAGTTTGATACATAGGCTTGCTCGACAATTTGATAACATCTCTATCACTCAAAGACCCCGAAATGACTTACGCCATGCGATTCATTGGTTTATCTCTCCCGCGCCGTTAGAAGCGAAGGGGCTTGACACATCACTTTTGCGTCATCTTTTCGTCAGTTTAAGTTTGAACGTTTTTACGCTCGCTTAGTTCATTAGTTCATTACTATCATTTAGCTTAAAAAATCGGACGGTTACCACATTTAGCTTCATCGCCTTAAGTTTGAACGCTTTTACGCTTAGCTTAGTTCATTACTATCATTACAAAAAATCATCGCGGTTACCACATTTAGGTTTGTCATTCTAAAAATTGAACGCGTTTTTACGCCGCTTTTTTAACAGTCATTATTACCGTTCCGACAAAATCTGACGAGGTTACCACGTTTAGTTTCGTCAGCCTAAGTTTGAACAATTTTATGCTCGCTTAGCCTATTTTTGCAAAGTTAAGTATGCATTGGGGGCGTTTTTTTTCTACGTGGGGGCATCTCGTTCTATTTCATTTCAACTGCATAAATCAACAACATTGTCAGTTTTCCGCAGGTATGTTATCTGACACAACAACAATATTCAATAACAAACCCATCTTTATTTTTATTTTTCATCAAAAGGAGTTTTAGCTTTATGGTATTACATTCACACAATTACCTAATCAATTGTCTCTGTCAATTGTCTTACGGTTGTTCGATTAAATCTTCATTTTCTTCTTCGAAATCTGCATTCGCTTCGCTTAGCGCTTTCGATTAACTATTTTTCGCAGTAATTCTTTTTTCTAAGGCATTGTGCTGCTCTTTCCCAACGAAACTACTGTCAACTTCTTTAATTCTTCTAGGACATTAATTGACGTTTTTCTGTGCTAAACTTTTCTCCGTCGACTCTTTATGAATATAATTTGCTCGTAATACCGCCGTTTCTCCGTGCGGTGAGAATTCGCATTACGTCACCTTTCTACGCGAAAACTTTCTCCAACTTCATTATTTTTTATAAGGCATTACGTCGAACTTTCTGAACGAAAAACTTTCCGAGTTAAACTTTCCGTCAGCTTCATTATTTTTCTAAGGCATTGTGCCGATCTTTCTATGAAAAAAATTTCAAGTGAAAATTTTCGTCAGTTTCATTATTTTTTCTAAGGCATTGTGCCGATCTTTCTCTTTAAAAATTTTCCGGCGAAAAATTTTCAAATTGATTTCATTATTTTTTCTAAGGCATTGTGCCGATCTTTCTACAAAAAATTCTCCGAGCGAAAATTTTCGTCAGCGTCATTATTTTTTCTAAGGCATTGTGCCGATCTTTCTCCACGAAATTTTCCAAGCAAAATTTTTTGTCAACTTCATTATTTTTTCTAAGGCATTGTACCGATCTTTCTACGATAAATTTTCCTAGCGACAATTTTCGTCAGCCGATCTTTCTACGAGAAACTTGCCGAGCAAAAAATTTCGACAGCTTCGTTATTTTTTCTAAGGCATTCTGTCGATCTTTCTAGGAGAAATTTTCAAAGTGAAATTTTTTGACAGCTTCATTATTTTTTCTAAGACATTGAGCTAATTTTTCTGGGTGAATTGAACATTTCCAACAGTTTTATTATTTTTTCTAAGGCATTGAGCTGCTTTTTCCGAGCGAATCTTTCCAAGCGAATTGAAATTTTCTGCCAACTTCGTTATTTTTTCTAAAGCTTTAAAGCATTGAGCCGATCTTTCTCAACGAAATTTCTACTCTTCGTGAATTTTTTTCGCCAGTCATACTGCCGTTTCTACCTGCGACGACAAGAATAAATTTTTCGTCAGTTTTTCAGACTTAACCAAAATTTTAAAATAACTGATAAAAAACATTGACATACCTGTTTCATGCTGTCGAATTTTTTTGCCACCGCTTTGTCATATTCTAAACCCAAACAATTCCTCGCCACAGGTTCAGTATACTCCAGTATCCATTTTCTCAACATCTCGATTTCTTCTTCGTTCCAAGGTTCATCTTTCTTCTCATAACTGGAAAATGAATTTTTTGGCTTGGTCTGCAAACTAGGGCCACTTCCATTAGCATCAGCAGAGTCAGTCCGACTCATGTGGTTATTTTCTTCTGTCTTCTTCCCATTGGAGACAATATTGCCTCCCAAAGCATGCTTGAGAAGTTCGGCCCTTCCTGTCCCTTCTTTGCGCTCAACCTCATCACACAGACTCTTCAAACCGATCCATGTCAAGAGACATACCCTAACTCTCGACATCATCTTCTGTTAGATTAAGTAGGTGTTTGGCTACAAAAGGCACTGAGAGTGTTCGCAAACGGCTTCGCTCCTTATGTAAGAGCTTCTTCTCTTTCTCCTTTACCTTCTTCATCTTACGTGCGGCCGGTGACCCAATCTGTCTTCCTCTTTTTTCCACTGCTTCTCCTCTTCAGCAAGCCTAGCGGCCTCTTCCGCAACACCCTGACTCCAGAAAGACAAGACAACTAAGACGAAATTAAACAAAAGGAACTGTTGAAACCTGATGCTTGTCGAAAACTTGGTGATCTATCAAATAATATCGGTTTTATCTACTGACATGACTATGCTAGGGGACCTATTTGGGAGTGCATAGACGTAATGCATCATAGCAAAATGAGGATGATGGATTAGATTGTACAAGGTTTTGCATACCCAACGAAAGTTAGATAGAGTTTTCAGAGGAAGTCTTGATAAGATTTCGAGTAAAACATCACTGATAAGATTTCACTTTGGTGTTTGCAATGATTGGGAGTTTCTAAATCGGTGAGCTTTCCCCTACAATTTCAGAATTTAATCGATACTCCAAGCAAAGATTTCTCTGTTCGTGAGAGACGGGAGATCCTGAAGAGATGATACGGTGCATCCAAGATGGACAGGAAATGGGGTGGCCTTTAGTAAGGCATGTGCATAACAACGACTTCATGCTGGTCACGTCCCTCACCTTCTATTTCTATTTTTTCTCAATTTAAATGCTTAAGGGTCCAACCAAGGTCCAACCAACAATTCAAGCTAGAGAATCATGTCATCAGTTCATGTGCTCACGCCACTAAACCTATATAAACTTCAAAGGCCATTCAGATGCCACCAATGCATTTCTTCTTCTACAGCTGCAACACTTTGGTTTCAATGAACAATTTACACTTTGGCCACACTTTCATATATTATTTTGATTTCCTACAAAATCAACTGCTGGAACAAAAACTCTTAAGGAATTAACTGTTGCTATGTTATTTAGTTCTAGAGCACCCTCAAATTTATGGGGTGAAGTTGTTTTGATTGTATACTATGTGCTGAATAGAATTGCTAATTCTAAGACAAATGTTACACCTTATGAGCTATAAAAGAACATGAAGCCTAATTTGAGTTTTTTGTAAGGAAGCATGATCCCAAAATCTCAAAGCTTGAGAGTAAAGCTTATGAGTGTGTCTTTCTAGGCTATGCTATGAACAGTAAGGTTTACAAGTTTCTAGATATGAAGACTAATGTCTTGTTTGAATCATCTGATGTTGAATTTCTAGAAGACAGGTTTCCATACCTATCTAGAAATAGTGGGGGTGAGTCTTCCTCCAAGGCATTTACTTCTGATGTTTCTGACATTTATATACCTAGATTACATGATAGAGACACTGCTACAAAATCAAAACCGAGAAGAGGTAAGAGAGCAAGGGTTGCTAAGGAACTGGGACCCGATTTTGTCACTTTTGCTTTGGAAGGAGATCCCTCCTCCATTGAAGAAGCTCTCGCATCTTCTGACTCTGAGTTTTGGAGAGAAGCTATACAGAGTGAGCTCGACTCCCTCATGGATAACAAAACTTGGGAGTTTGTTGATTTTCCTCCTGGTTGCAAGATTATAGGAAACAAATGGGTTTTAAGAAGGAAGTTTAAAACCGATGGTTTAGTGGACAAGTTTAAAACAAGACTTGTTATCAAAGGTTTTCGACATAGAGAGAACTTTGATTTCTTTGACACATATTCACCTGTTACGATGATAACATCCATTAGAGTATTATTTTCTGTTGCTGCTATTCATAATCTTGTTATTCATCAAATGGATGTTAAGACAATCTTTCTAAATGGGGATTTAGAAGAGGAGATTTACATAGATCAACCAATAGGTTTCATAGAACCAGGTAAGAGTAAAAATGTATGCATATTACTTAAGTCACTTTATGGGTTGAAACAGGCACCTAAACAGTGGCATGAAAAATTTGATAACTTTATCATTACCAGTGGGTTCAAGATAAATGAAAGTGACAAGTGCATTTATTATAAATACTCTGATGGGATATGTGTTATCATATGCTTATATGTTAATGATATAATAATCTTTGGTTCTAATTTACATGTTGTGAAAGAGACCAAGAATCTGTTGTCTTCTAACTTTGATATGAATGACTTAGGTGAGGCTGATGTAATGTTGAGAATCAAAATTACAAGATCGTCTGATGGCATATGGTTGGATCAGTCACACTACATTGAGAAAATATTGAAGAAGTATAACTACTTCGACTGCGTGGCTGTTAATACTCATTTTGATTCCTATGTGTTAAATTATTTGTGAATAATGGTGAACCTGTGAATCAGAAAGAATATGCAAGTATCATTAGTAGTTTGAGATATGCTATATATTGTACTATACCTGACATTGCCTATGCAGTAGGTGTTCTTTGCAGGTATACCAGTAATCCTAGTGCTGAGCATTGGCGAGCAATTGGCATGTTAATGAAAAACCTAAAGAGAACCATTGATTTGGGTATTCATTATCAGAGATATCCTGCTGTTCTTGAGGGGTATACAGATGCTGACTGGAACACTATCTTAGAAGACTCTAAGGCCACCAGTGACTATGTGTTTAACATTGGTGGAGGTGTTGTATCTTAGAAGTCTAAGAAGCAGACCATTATAGCACAGTCTACCATAGAGTCTGAATTGATTGCTTTGGCTAGTGCAAGTGAGGAGGCTGGTTGGTTACGAGATCTTCTCACTTATATTCCGGTTTGGCATAAACCGGTACCAGCTACTTTGATACATTGTGATAGCACTGCTGCTATTAGACAAGTCCACAGTAAGTTTTATAATGGTAAATCACGATAGATTCGTCGTAAACATAGTATTGTCAGGGAATTGATATATAAAGGTGCAGTGACTATTGATTTTGTGAGATCTGATGATAATCTAGCAGATCTATTTACCAAAGCTTTGGCCAAAGAAAAACTGTGGACTACTGCCATAAGCATGGGACTGAAGCCAATTGAAATATGAACATCTATTTTGAATCGGTTAACATCCCTGGCAACAATATAGTAGAAATATATGAAAAATATCAATACTTTAAGAAAATGAAAGAACCCATGACATGTCTTTCTTCCTCATATGGTTACAAATTACCACCCCATTAATGAATTTGAACTTTCTTTGAGGGTATGAGTTTGACACCTTGTGAATCGAATTTGACCTTTTGTAATTTAATGTCTTGAAGATGTTAATTTGTTAGTATGATTGGAAAAATGTTGATTTGTTAATATGTTTGAAATTTACAAAAGGATCATGAAAACCTAATTAGGCCAAAAAAGTATGGGGGAAACCTGAAAACTAAATAATGAATTTAAGGGCACTTTTGCCATTAAGCAAAATTTAAACCCAACCCAGTTCGGTTTTTGGTTTCTTTTGAACTAGATGGGCCAAATCCTAATTAATGAAAAAAGGGCCAAAACCTAAATATGCCTAAATAATTGGGGGCAAAACCTAACTGTCGGCTTTTAGTATATACGTTTGTGCATCATACTCACAACTGAAATCAAAATTTTAAGCTGCCGTGACAAACCAACAAAGTCGTAACTCCTAGGGTGTACGTATTTACCACAATTTGTTAGGATTATAAAAGTGAGATCTATAATTAATTAGGAAGACGTGGGTTTAGCACGTTTGAATTCCTATTGATCGAATTAGGAAGGCTTGTTTAATTGGTATCGGTAATTTGTAGCTAAGTTGGAATGAGGAGTTGTTGGTTTTCTGGGTCAAGACATGAGAAACACAGGACTTCAAATGATCATCTCATGCCAAATAGATATTAGATAACTTTGACACATGAATCTTGTTTTTTTTGACATATGAGGCACGTGAATCTCATATACCATTGACTGACTAATGTTGTGACATCCAGACAATGTTGATGTTTGTTTGTTTGTGGTTTTTTTGTTTTTTTTGTTTTATTTTACTTTTTCAACTTTTATTTCTCTCTTTTTCCCTATAAGTTTGTTCCTTCTGCTGTGGGTAACTTTAATTTACAACAAAATCGACATGACTACGATACTTTGGAGTTATGGAGACTGGAGAGAGTCATCATCAAATAGGCCACACCTTGTTCTGAAGTGTAACAAAGTCCAAATCCCTAAAAAGAGCATCTCAACTTCAAACAGTAAATGCATACTAATTACCTAAAATTTGAATTCTTTAAAAGCCACCGGACAGGTTTCATTTTCTTAGTCAAGGATTAGAGAGCACGGTTTGATGTCATGTTCTGCTTAAGTGCTTATGGCTTTACTTGGTTAGGAAATTAGATTATCTGTTGCTTGTCACATATAAGTGTTCTAATAGAATGCTTAGAAGTTGGGATTTAAGAAGTCCACGTACGTTTAGATCACATTGTGTTTAGATATGATCACATATAAATTGGGCACTTAAAAGCCTTGCATAAAAAATTATATAATCTGGGAGATATTAGACATATAAACAAAGTTTAAGTATCTTCCAATGTAGTTGCAGTACATTGCCTAACAATGGTAACTCCAGTTGCTAGAAGTGACATCGGTAGGCACCTTTGGTAGAAAATGGGCTGAGGGAACGAGTGGGATTAGGGGAAGTGGCCATGCCATTCAGCTAGTAGTCCCCATTGTAAATATCATTTATTATTCTATATATGATGAGCACACCATTGAGCAATATTTTGCTTAATTTTTTGTGTGGAAAGGTGATTAGATGAAACTCCAGTTTGAAGCTTTTTATGAAACAAAATCGAAAGGAGTGTTTGTTTTTTTGTTTTTGTAAGTGCTTATTATTTATTTTCACGAATAAGTGGTGGACCAAATTTTTTTTTTTTTTTAGTGTTTGTTTTTGAGCTATTTATAAATAGTAGACTCTTTTTATAGGATACTTTTGCTACTTATAATTGCCATAATTATAAAGGCAGAGCAAAACTTAACTTACAAGCACTTATAAGTAGCAAAAATCAAACACCCTCTAATACTCTATAACCGAACTCACTAAAGAATTAAGTCATTAAGGTTATGTGCTCAAGTAAAGAGTCGTAAGTGCAGAGTTTTAATTTAGTGACCCCGGCCCATGGAAAAGAAATGGGAAAGAAAGATCTAATGTGTTCTACACTTCTACTTCCAAGCTTGGCCGTAGAAATGTTATGATTACCCACAAATGAACTCAGAAAAGGTTGAGGATTGGAGTGGTGAGGGAAAGGTTTGTAGGATTTTCATTTCTTTATGCACATCAATTACCCTGAGAACTACTCCACAAGGGTGCGTTATGGCAAACACACTATAATTTGCTCTCGGAAAATAAGGCTATCAATAATGCCTTTCGAATTGCAATGCATTTCTGCTCATTCCAGTCTAGATTAATCTTGAAATCTTGTTCTGATTTTTTTTTCTAGGTAATAAATTAACTGGATAAATATTGGAAACTAAAGTGGAACTCACTGCATACATGATTTGGGTTCGTTGCATCCGATCAAATCACTAGTACACTTTAGAACAAATTATAAACTACTAAACAAAATAATACATTTGGGATTTTGCATCCCGTGTCTGTTTCTGAATTTTAAATTCTTGCACTATTCATTTTCTTGTTTTGGAGTATGAACAATTTAAGAATTCATCTTTTGATTTGAGTGTCAATGATATATATATCTCAAGCCACAACCCCGGTTCAGTCACCAGTAACGTTCCAACTATTTCAAACAAAGGTGCCTGCTGCCTCTCTCCAAGAGAAAGAACGAAGTCATCACAAGACATCATGTTAAAGTGGAGATTTCTAAGTCTCAAACAAGAACCACAAATCTACTGATTATAGTGATATGGTGCATTGGTGCTGTTTACCCTGAGAAATGTTTAGTTATATGTTGAACACCCACAAATTAATGAGATGTAACAGGCTAACAGCTAAGTGCTATGTGGTCCTCTTAATGTGCTATCCTATATATAATTGCACCAATCTATGTGGGAACTGGACAACCTTTGCTTTCAAACATTTCCATTTCAAGACAAAATTGTGATGCAGATAAGGCATGTTAAGGTTGAGTCCAATGGTCTGCCACTCTCTATCTCTATCCTTCAAAATAACAGTCTTATACGGATAGAGAGTAGGTTTGGTTGAACTAATGGTTTGGACAATTCTACGCCATTTGAACTGGCGCGGTTTGAAACCCGCTTTTTTTCACACCACTTTGACCAGCGTAGAATGAAAACAAAAAAAAAAAAAACTATTAGTGGGGACACTTCACAAACCACTCCACTTCAAATGGCGTGGTATGAAATTGTATTTTGCATTCCACGCCACTTCGAATGGCGCCATTTGGGTTTTTACAAACCACGCTATTTCAACTCGCGTGGAATGCACTCTCTATTCCTCAATAACACTCTCTATATATAGAGAGTTATATACAGATAGAGGAAAAAACCACCGCCACTCCCTCTACTTTTAAGGGAATGGAAAGCTATTGCACCCAGCCTAAAGAGACTTTTTTTTTGGATCAGTGTTGAAGAGCCATTGCTATACTCATAACAGTTCCTGAATTTTGAAAAGGTAGGTGACACAGGCCCTAAAGTCAATCTGAATTCTATAGTCATATGAGTTTGCTGCACTTTAGCACCCCCACCTCAGTATTCCATCCAGTGCAATTTCCGAAACAATTGACCAAATTCAGTTTTACGCTTTTTCTCAAAATGATGGCGACATACACAAACGCTTGGGAAAATATTTTCCAATGACAATGATTTCCACTTTCTTTTTAACAATATTATTTTTGGAGACCGGTTCCTTTATAACTGGGTATAGAGATTGATTTCTGTACCACACACACATATCTCGTATCTCGGCGCACACACACACATCTCAGAGCACACACACACATCTCAGATTCGGATCAACGACGAGATAACACGGTTACAGAGATGATCTCTGTACCCGGTTGTAGAGATCTCGGGTCCTTATTTTTGTTCACTATTTCCTGGTGCTCAGCAAAGTTGCTCCATAATGAGTAGCATTTAATAGAAATCAAATCAAAAGTCTAAGGGTTATTCAGAAACCAACAACTGTCTAGTACGTAGTGCTTAAGCAAGTAAGCAGTTAAAATTGAAATCAAGATTGGGAGTGATCTAGTTTAAATTCAGCAAAAGTTTGAAGTTGGTTTAAAATACAAAATCTCTATTAAATAAGATGCAAACAAACAAAACTTGCTACCACCTTGAGAGACCAAAACCCACCTCTAGGGCTCTAACTAAGAACGTATAGGTAAGAATTTTATCTAGCTAAGAAAACAGATGCGATTCCTCTGTGGGCGAAATTTAGGATACTTTTATAAATTTGTTGGTCAGTGCTAGTTTCCAACTATTCCCTGCGTAACTAGTTATGGGCCATATAGGCCTTGGATTTTGGTCATTCGGTCAAAATCGTCCTGGACGCACATAATATTCTGATTGAACTGGTGTGTTACCAGGACCATTGGTCTATTAGGCTAAGTCTAATGGTTTGGTGCGAATAACACAGTGTTTAGAGTTAGCGGGTTAGGCAGAGACAATGATTTTTCTCACAGCTGGCAGTACCTATGGGGTACATGAAAAAAAAATTTAGATTCTCTAGTCGCTATTGTCAAAGGCGTGTGGGGATTTTTTTTTTCTAGTCGTGGCGTGTAGGTTAGATTTCTTCTACCCACCCTTTATATTGGCGTGTAGGCTTGACGTTATCTCGTTAAAACTGGCACAATAAATAGGTAAACTTATACCGATAGCGTTGGCGGGTTAGCGTTTTGGCGCACTATTGGATAAGAATTTCCGTGATATTTAGTGTTTTACCGCACCATTGGACTTAGCCTTAACTCACTTCGCCATGACATTCTTCTTTTATCAAGATGTGTTGTGCACATGTGCCTGTATTGTAAGTTGATTGATACCAAATAACCGCTCTTCTGGATTCTATAACTCGACATTCTTCTTTTGACTATGATCCTTCTTAGGGCCATAAAACACGACAATCTTTGTTAATCCCTCATTTTAATTATGCGTTACAGAAACTGTGTGCAATATCGTGTAGGGCATTGAGTCAAAAGTTCCCAAAGACCAATTGATCTATGCAATTAACTACTTCAAATTCGACGGGATGTGTTACTTACAGGTTTATATGATGTGTTACTCTACTAGTCTACTTTATGCCCACCCAAAAAAAGTAAATAAAGGTAACAATAGTACAATACGTAACTATAGTTAAGCATCATTCTCCATTTCGAGTTTCATCCATTATTTAGTGAGTTTCGTGGGTCTGATTTAACATACACCATCCAAGCCAACACTCGAAAATGTCTTTTGCCATCTCTTTAACAAATTCAACGGCTGGCAGGAGTTTGACAGCAACAATTCAGAATTATTCCTGCGGAAAATAGGTAATGAACTCGAAGTGGATGCGGCAACTCGTGTTAAGAAAGTGAAGCTTTCTACATATTATGACTTTAGGATCGAATAAAGTATACTGCTTTCGATGTGAACTTTCTTTAGAATCGCAGATAGCATATGAGCATATCCTTGAAATTGAACAACTGCACAAAGCCATTCACAGTTCACACCAAGACACCAATCCAGCCTCTATGCATTTTATGAGGTCCACCCAAGCCCATATATGATATGGTCCATTTATATTTAACGGACATAACCAATTATTAATGGGCGACCGAGTTTGGGTCATGGCCCAAAAATATATATCAACGAAAGTTGCCAGCTAAAGATTCTAATCAGATAGGAGTGGAACTCGGGCAGGTTGGGTCTGGGTTGAAGTATAATCTAAGTCTAACCCAAGTTTCAAATGTTTTAATCCGAGTCCGAGACCAATTTCTAATTGGTTTTAAATTTTCAGTCCAAATTCTAGCCCGACCAATTCGGATTGGGTCGGGATTATGTCGGGTTAGTCAAATTTTTCGGATTTTTTTTGGAATTATGAGTTACAAAACATCAAAATTGAAATCTTCTAATAAAATCAAAGATATTTGATTGTTTGAAAGTAAAACTAACTCTGTTGATTACATTATTCTCTTTAAATATAGAGATTTTAAATTTTATTTTTTACAAAAATAGAAAGAATGAAATATATATGTACATATATACATAGTACAAAAATATCGATAATATTTATCGATACTCTTTTGGGATATTTGACATTGTTTCACAAATATATATATATCAAAATATCGACAAATATCGGGATATTGTGGATTTTTATATAATGATACATTATTTATATTTATTTGTATTTTATTAAATAAAATATTCAAAATAATCAAAATATCACAAAATATCCCAAAATATCAAAATATCGAGTCCAACCCAAAACCCAAATATTCTAATCTGAGTCCAACCCAAAACTCAGTGGGAGTTTTGATTTTACAAAACCAAAACCATGACATGTTAGCCCACCACCAATAAAAATCGGGTTTTAATCCATCGGGCTTGGGGACCCAAGTTCCACCGTCACAGTCGGCAGTAGAAAACTTATTTTCTTGTTGTTGCTAAAAAAAGGTCTGAATTCTGACTATAAAAGCCTATATTCTCTGTAGTAAGATTTTTTTACTTGATTAAGAAATTTTTAAGGAAAAAAGAAATCTAGAGAGAGAAAGAGAGAAGATGAAGGGAGGAAATCAGAATCAATGCTTGACCATGCATCAACCATGGGCGTCACTACTTGTTCATGGCATTAAACGCATTGAAGGGAGATCTTGGCCTGCCATACTTAGAGGTTTTGCATTCTTTTTGGATTTTTGTTCAGCTTGATTTTATGTTCGGTTTGGAGTATCATGGTTTATGATCATGTGAGTAAGAATTTTACTTCTGTGATTATTTAGTGCTGAAAGTTAAGTGAATATTTCCTTGTTTGTAAAACTAAAACAAGAAAACGAACAGGATTAATCCAACATTTTTTTTTCTCCGGAAGAGTAATTTTTTTTATAGGACTAAAAAACTTAGCCAAAACACGAAATAAGCGTTTGGTAGTTCGTTTCTTTGCTTAAAGATGATAAGGGATCAAAATGCATTGATACTTTTTTCGTATTCAACTGACCATCATGGTGGTGACCTTGACTTCTGCATCCTCGCCTTTCTTCTCTCTCTAATGACATTGGTCACTATCATAGTAACTTGAGTCGCCATCTTCATTTGAACTTTGTTCATCTTCAACATCTTTAAAGCGGCGGCAAGGCTTGTTTTCAGTTTGTGACTTAGGAAACAGGTGATATCTTGTAGAATCTAATGCTTTGATTCAAACACACAAAATTGAATAATATGCGTAGAAGACAAACTTGAACTAAATAAACTTTATTATATCAATTCAACCACATATATTAAACTTCATAAACAAAAGAACTTACCATTTCATTTCTTTTCAACAATGCATCTCTCTTATTATTCTCTCACTTCTTCTCATGCTAAAGTCTAGGCACTCACACAAATATATAGCTTCTCCAATTACCAATTCCTACTAAGCTACTAATTAGAAACTTCTTATAACCAATCCAATTCTAATCTTACTTGTATTGCCAATATCAACTTAGTTTCCTAATAGCAACTTATATTTGCTAATCACACCACTTTCTAATTAATTAACCTCCAACTCTATTTAACCAAATTTGCTATATCTAAAATTACTAATTCCAACATATCTTCCATTGCTAAACAGTATGTCTCGCATGCTGCCCAACCATTTTACAAAGGCTTCTAACTATGCAATGGTTCAGTTTTAGCTTGAATAGGAGATGTAAGAACATCATAATGGAATTAACAAGTGGACAGTTTGAGTTCCTTTACTCAGTGTATTTGGCGTTGCTTACAACTTCAAGCTGCTTTTGCCTTGAAGTGTAACCTATGCTAAAATTTGTAATATAAGTTCCAGTTGTGTAGGTGCTATGTTTTCCTTCCTAATAAGTGATTATCAGAAGCTTGTCGCTGATATGCTTCTGCTGATTGCTTTTCTGGACTGCCAATATGTCCAAAGTTTCAAACTAGTATATTTTAAAAGTGTAGCATATGCTACAAACGCAATATAAGATTAAAATTTCAATTAATGTCGAGTTAACTTATTCTAATTTAGGGTCTAAATAAAAGCTGTGCTTTGCCCTGTCTTCAGGGATAAATTTTTGTTTTGGTGGTGGCAATTTAATTTCCGGCGGTGTTATTACTCTTTGTTACCTGTGCTTCATGATTGTAAGGCTTGTAGCATAGTATCTTTCTATAGAAAAACTATCTTCTCCTCATTCCTTGGCAATTTTTTTCTACGAAGTGGCATAATCTGCATAAAATTGTGTTAACATTAAAACAGTACCTGGCTTATCGACTATATAAGGATGAATATGTAAAAAATGGTATTCAGGTATGGAAAGTTAGATAGTGGGAAAAAATTTACTTGCAAGAATGACCAAAAACTGATTTAAATGGAGCTGTGAAAACATTTCCAGTACCACATCCATTTGCAGTTTTACTGATGGCGGATCCCATATATAAAATATTCCAATAATATTCTCATATATATGCTATTCATGGTTAGAGCCTTCACATCTGACATAAATTTCATCCTTTTAACAATGAAAACGAATCAACCCAAAGTCCAAACATTTCCAATTTCATCCTGTTAACTAATGTTTTTGTTGTCGTGTGTCAAAAATTATTCATGATTGATGAAAAAAACTTGTTGAATCCAATTAGGCCTAAAGATTGAAACCTAATGCTTTTCTGAAAAAAAAAAAAAAAAAAAAAAATCATACCTTGTGGATATTTATTGAAACTGCCAAATCTTGGCGAGTTCTAGTGTTGAATTTTGTAGCAACTCAAATCCTCATTGTTACTCATTTCAAAATTATTTATAGGAGAAATTAAACTATTTTTGGGAGTTCTAGTGTTGAACTGAGTAGCAACTCAACTCCTCATTGCTACTCATTTCAAAATTAGTTGTAGGCAAACGCAAACTAGATCGAAAATATAAAGACCAACTCTTCAGCCTATGGTCTTCATATCTCTGTCAGTTTTTTTTACTTTTGCAATGAATGAACTCCATTCTAGGAATGACTACTTGCTTACTATGGAATAACTTTGATGTTGGAAACCAGTACAGCCTTTCTTAGGGCAATTAGCAGTTTAGATTTTCTTGCAGTGTATTCGACACAATCCTTAGTGGGACAAGGATCTCTTGATCATCACTTGACTAGAGCTCAGATCATTAGGAGGACAGAGATATTTCACTTTTTCGTTCCCTTTCTTAGTTAGTGTTGTCTGTTATCCCTTTATCTGTTGTTATATCCAATAACTCGATTAAGCAGAGTTCTATTTTATATTGTTTTAGGTTATGCCTTAAACCTCAATGGCTGTGTTAAAGCTTAAGTTCTTTCCTTTTTTTACTTTTTCTTGTATATATATTTTTTTCCTAGTGTGCATTTAAAGTCAGGTAGTCTTTATACAGGGCGACTTTGGATCCATGCCGCCGCTAAGGTTCCAGATTCAGCAACAATCAAAACAATGGAAGATTTCTACCGGGAAATCTATGCAGTAAATGGAATTACGGATCTAAAGTTTCCAGAAAATTACCCCGTTTCCCGGCTTTTAGGTACGATCATATTCTTATGGAATTCTAACTAAATGGTATCCTCTCTTTATTCCTCTTATTTGGATGCAATATATGGACATACAGCAGTAGTTTTTTTGTTAACTGCATAAACCAGAAGTGTGGTTGCACAAGCTGAACATACAGAAGTACCTTGTAACTCATGTGATCTAGTGTCTACATTTTCCGGTTTTCCACTTTTCTAACTTGAAACTTGAAACATATAGATACACTAACTGTTATTTTCTAGTCTTTCGATTTCCATGAGAAGTCTTAACATGGAAAAATGTATGGCTTAGGACACACTTTTCTGTATTTAGTGGTGCAATGTTTGAAAGTTCCTGCTAAGATGTTTGAGATGACTTGTCTGACGTAGAGGAGAAAATTTAATTTTGATGTGCATGCTTACAAATTCCACCCTTCTTCTAATATGCAATTTCGATTCTGTTAATTAATTGTGTCAGACTGGAAAGATATTGTTTCCAGTATAGATGTTAGGGCTGCCCAACTGAATTAGCACAAGTCCTAGTCTATTTTATGAAATGGTGTTTTAAGCTTTCCTATCAAGTAGGTAGTAGAAAGTTCTTGGGAATGTCAACGAATCTTACAAAATCTAAAAGCCTTCATCCTTGTTACAGGTTGTGTTGAAGTTGTTGGATGTGTCAGATGTGAAGAGCTGGTTTCCTGGGAGGAGGTTCCTGAAGGGGTGAGCAAAATAGTATCTTTATTTTCTTTAGAGAAAAATGATATCTCTAGTCCTCCATCAATGCTTTTTAATTGTAGTGTATTTAATGTGTTAAAATTATGCACAGGTGAGACTTGAAGGACAAACAAAATTTTGCTGGCTCTGTGAAAAGCCGCAGGTATACGTTTGAAATTTTTGTAGAGAAGAAAAAAAGAAGAGAGACAGAAATCACAGATGTAGATGTTTTGCTTTCCATCTTTCTGTATCTGTTATAACCATTTTATTTGGATCAATGCAGAAACTAATAGTCCCTTTGGAGATGCGTGGATACCAAGATGTTTATAATTTGGAAAGGAAGGTATATATTCAATACCAACATATGCATGCTTAGTTGTACTCTGGTAGTTTTTATTCTTGTTTGTTGCAAATTTTATGGCAGTAAACTAATCTTTTGTGATTTGCACAGATTTATGAGGTAGCGGTTAAAGGTCTTTGTTCAGTTGAAGGTCCACTACCAGTAAATTTTCCACTTCCAGATCCTCAAAACCCCTTCTCCTTGAAACCAGGATCACTCAACACATCCTTTTCGGGCTCAAAAGCATCTCAGATAGAAAAACCACCGAATTTAAGTGCAGCAATAGCTGGTGCACGTGCTGCAGCTACACAGTTCTCAAGGAAAGAGCAGAGGCACCAAAATAATACAGTTAACTACTCACTACGACAACAACTGGAGAACAAATTTAGCGAAATCGAGTCCTCACAAAAAGGGGATTCTGGGCAGAGATACAAAGAGGGTGTTAATCGAACGAACTATGCAGCTACACAGTTCTCAAGACAAGATCAGAGGCACCAAAATAATACAGTTAACTACTCACTAATACAGCAACCGGAGAACATATTTACTGGAATTGAGTCCTCACAAGAAAGGGTTTCCGGGCAGAGGTATAAAGAGAGAAATATTCGAACGAATGATGCGGCTACACAGTTTTCAAGAAAAGAGCAGAGACACCAAAACAACACAGTTGACTACTCATTAAGACAACCGGAGAACAAATATACCGAAGAGGATAGAAAGTCAACTGAGTCCTCACAAGAGAGGGACTCTGGGCAGAGGTATAAAGAGAGAAAGGATCCATTGCATAGTGAAAGAAATAGCAGTAGCTGTAGTGAATCTCCTAGCCAAGATTTAAACAATCAGCTTAGACCTTCTTCTAAGGTATGTTAGTATTCTCTCTTTATATCTGCTCCACATTAATGTTAGTGTTTCTAATCTAAATGAACAAGGCGTGTGCAACACAGTTTTCAAGAAAAGAGCAAAGACACCAAGACAACACAGTTAACTACTCGTTAAGACAACAACCGGAGAACAAATATACCGAAGAGGATAGAGAGTCAGCTGAGTCCTCACAAGATAGGGACTCCGGGCAGAGGTATAAGGAGAGAAAGAATCCATTGCATTGTGAAGGAAATAGCAGTAGCTGTAGTGAATCTCCTAGCCAAGATTTAAACAATCAGCTTAAACCTTCTTCAAAGGTATGTTAGTATTCTCTCTTTATGTCTGCTGCTCATTAATTTGAGTGTTTCTAATCTAAATGAACAAGGCATGTACAACACAGATTATAGTGGAAAAAAGAAAATAAGCGCTATAACGACAGTAGTTCGTATTCGGTGCTAGTGATACCCTTACCTTACGTAAGGACGTTTTTGTATGTTGTGCAAACTGTGTCATGTCGAATTAGTAGGTCTAGAAATGTTAATTGGTAGAAAAATGGATACAGATTTTTAAGAATGAAGTTATAATGAGCATATAATTGATGCATATCAACATCACAGATGTTATCCTGAGATCCCTTTACCCCTACCTTTCTTACTCTCTATCTATAAAGTTTTTACCTATTTAACATGTTAAGAAGATTTTTGCATGGAAATTTGCTGTTTTTGCTGATCAAATGTGGTGTTTAGCTCATGTTCGCATTGTGCTCTCACTGTTTCTTGTGAAGTAAAATTCGTGGTTGCCATATGAAATCAGTTAGCTCATTATTTAAGTCTTATATATGATATCAGTTAACACAGTACATGAGTCTTACTACGTATGAAATCAGTTAAACTCTATTTTTGTCTAACTTGATTATCACAGGAAAAATTATGCCTCTAAGAAAATCAAGAAGCACTAGTAGCAAATAGTAATATAACACATGCCAAGCACACTGATCCTATATAAATAATGTTCATTTATTTTTGGATTATTTTTACTATATTTTTTACATTAGGAGGCTATGAGCTTGCTTCTTGATATTATTTATTGTATTCTTTCTTGTGTAGATCTTTGCAGCGGCATTGAGAGGCCTGAGAACAAATAGGGATGCAGTTGGAAAAACATCAGACTGAATGTCTAAAGGTCGGGTGTTTGTCTAAATTATTAGGTACTCTTGGTGATTGGCGCATATGTTCATCTAGCTTTTCACTAGATATACTCCGACTCGCTCTCAGCTGAAGCCTCAAACTCTGCCTCCGGATCAAAGTAAAGCCATTTTTCATTATTCAAGCTGCAGATGATAATTGGGTTCAGAATTCTACTTCTGATAGAGAACGCTCCTCCTTGTTTTTATGTGGTGTACTTAATATGGATTCTAAGGTACTGACCATTTAATTACAACGTAATGTGTACTTGATATGGACGCTATGGTACTGACTGTTTAGTTTATTTGTATATTGAAACTAAACAAAGCTTCAGGAGTACACAGAAATTTTTCTTCACTCAGTGTTACGTGTACTTTGGGTGTACTAACTTTCAAACGCTTGTGTGATTTGAACTAAATGAAGTACAGGAACTCTGGAAGTTGTCACCTTTGTCTATTTCTCAACATCCAGCTTGTCTGTTAAAAGGGCAACGAGCACTAGCCATTGCTTCCTTAGTTTTGATAGAGTAACGATTGCATTCGTGGAAGGTTGTGTATTTTTCAAGGAACCTGGAGTTTTGTTTATATTGTCCTCCAGGAAATACCGAGTACCAACACAACTTGGCAATGTTGAACTCTTTTAATATTGGAGAATATCAGGCCGATATGGCCGAAAATGCATAAAAGGTGATCAGTGGATACATATATTGGACATAATATCGCCAATATATCTCAATATTTTAGAATGCTCTTTTGCCGTGCTCACATCAGGACGATATTTAATGAATGATAGAGTGACAGGAATCCAAATTAAACCATGTCCAACATAAATGCTAACAGAAACAGTAATCCAGTCTTATTTGAAAAAATCAGAGAACGTGGGCAGCTTGAACTCCCCCTTCTGCGAAAGCGGCAGAGTGATGTTCCCAACAATTGGCAGATCGATGATGAGGCCAACTTCCATTTCATAGTCAATGTCCCAATCCGCACCTATGTCTTTTGCCAAGCTGAACAATATACTATAGGGCACCTTTACTGGCACATCAAGGTGAGTTAGGCCAGCTGCAAGGCATCCTGGATCAGGTATTGTCCCCGAAACGATCACTCTGAATGGACAATTATAAAATGTTATAACCAGTATGCGAAAGAATTTACGATTTTTTGCCAACAATGCATTTGGTTAGAGAGGAAATCATTGACTCATCCTATAAACATAATTGTAGTAGGATCATTTAAAAAATGTGGCAAACTCTATCGAGCCAAAGTAATTTGGAAATGTTATGGATCTTACCAGCAAAGATAATGAAAAACTGGTTATGCATGTATATACACATAAAAGGGTATAACGATATTCCGACATCAGACCCCATAGTTTGACTTACGAAGACATCAGACCACATATATAGTTTGACGTACGAAATTACGAATGCAAAAAGAGTCCATTTTTTTTGGCTTAGCTAAGTAAGAAAACAGAATAACCGGAATAAGGGTTTTGGTAGTATTGGTATATTATTCTACTCCTGGCTAATAAGAACAAAGTCAACAAACAACCCTCCAATCATTTCAGGTTTTGCTGATTTGAGGATGGGCCATAGAATCAAGCGAAACATTTGACTCAAAATGAATAAAATTGTTGCAATCAAACAATCCAATCCAAATATCCAATGATTCATAAGTAGTATGCCCAAAAATGTGGGGAACTGTTGTCATGTCACTTTCAGCGGGGTCTAAATATAAAATATTTCTTCTCTTATACTATTATTCAACAATTCAATCGTAGATATAAAAACAACTATCAAAAGATTTGTTACATTTGTCATATGTTTCAAGTTTTCAACATACCTGCCACCACTCTTGAGGACAAAGGAAATCTCACAAATCGGAATTGAACGATCATAAGGATTATTAACTGATATTTTACCCTTCAAAGTTACCGAATCACGACTTACGTCACTAAGATCAACATCTTTGAGCTCTGCTTCGGGCTTCTTGATGTTTGCTATTTTATCTGTAACATAGTTCTTAGCAGATGAAAGAAAACCAGACATTTTTTTTTAGCTTATGAGATCTTAAATGCAAAAGTTTTCTTACAATGCTATGCAAAGAAAATACAGAAGGTGGTAACAAAGAAGGAAAGCAAAACCAAGGAGAATAAACGGATCAAAATTGATACTATAATCGTATATGGACATTAATGGCCATGTGTCCCTAGTAATTTCCGGGTCTTGGATCATGTTTCTGGTCCGAAAAGACAGGATCTAGTTTTAAGGTAACATTACTCATTGTATCTTTGGAATAAAGAACTACCACGTGTCTAAATGCTGGAATTGTTTAGCTAATCATGTTGTATCAAAGGTTGACTTTGCTCAGAATTGTAGGTGAAATTGTGAAAAGATACTGCGAGTGGAGAAACTGAGAATGCATCATTTGACATTTGGTAATCACAGGATGGCCTTGTCCTAGGCTTGGGCTTGGGCTTGGGCTTGGGCTTGGGATTTTGTTTGTTCTATTTAGAATGTAGGTCCTGGTAGGAACCGCAGCCCAAGTTGATTCTATTCCAAGCTTTTCTTGTCGGCCCCTAACTCAAACCCTGTTTTCTTACAATGAGGCATGATTGCATGAGAACGTAAACTTACATGGAAATGGAAATGCGTGCTTTCTTGATATATATTCGGATGTTACGGTGGAATTCAAAATATATTTTTGAAAATTAAGAATCACCCTATTTGGCAACATTTTATGTACTTGAATGGAAACTTTAAATCCCCAAAATCAAATAATTGTAAGAGCATCTCTAGGTGGTGGTAGTATACTCTTCAAATTTGAAGAATTTTTTTGGAGAATCTGGTCGCAAATTTCAACCAATTCTAGGTAGTCGCAAATATCGACCGCAAATGCAATTGGAAACCCTACACGCACGCCAGTACCACTGTCGCCCCCAAGTTCACAAAAAACTCCCGCGACGTAAAAAAAATAACTTGTGCGACATTAGTAGTGGCGCTGCCAAGATTTTCATACTAGCTGGCGTGGTCTTTGGTCAAAGTAAAAAAAACTTGGGGCTTACATTACTATTGTCGCCTCCAAGATCCCAAGATCCAAACCTCTAGATTTGCGAACAAGAATGCGAACAGACAGGTTATGCGACCATGAATGAGGCCACCTAGAGATGGAATTCCGAGAAATTCCGAATTTTTTCTTCAAATATGAAGAATTTGACAGGTTATACTACCACCTAGAGATGCTCTAAGTTTCTATAGAGAGTAGAAACTTGAGATTTCCATATTTCAAGAATTTTAACTATTTAAAATTGTAAATCTTTGAATTATATTTTCAATTCTAATTCCATAGGAAAACTTCCAAATAAACCTGAAGTAGTTACAGTTTCCAAAATACAGACAGAAAGATATCATATACAAATGTGCCAATGCAAACAACAATTTCTTTATGTACATCTACTGCATGCATTCCATCTTATTTACTTTTTTGTTTTGTATTATAAGTAACGTATTAGCAAATATGTTCGTTGGCTTGCTATATATTTCTTGTTAAATTAGTAATAGTTAGTAACATATAATAAGGGTTTTTATATAGACACCACTGATTTTACCAAGGGCACCACACACTAACCACAAAACAAACGGATCATAGAATTAGGATTGAAAAGAATAGTATTTTAAAATAGTTTATTAATAATCAAAACACAAATTTTCTTTTACGAAATATTCTAATATTCAAAATCAAGCAAGAAAAATTTATAAAATTTATTACTAATTGAAGATACTCATTGATTTATTGATTGATTGATTTTTTTTTTTTTTATAAATTGATTGAATTATAAAGTTTATCAAAGTTTGGAGGAACTTGAACATGAAAACAAATAAGTCTCATAATAATCTACGAATCAAATCCATAATTTTTTTTTTTCCAATTCCCACATTATTACAGTTGAAATCAAAGCAAAACTTTTAAGGAAATTATTCAATCGCACATTTGAATATACCTATTCGTTTAATTTTATAAGAAGATAATTCAAAATTTGAATTTGTCAGCATTGAAAATGCACATTGATTCAATGGAACGTAAGATAAAATCAAACTAATCAAAATTAAACAATTTTTTTTTTATAAAAACATAAAAATCTTAAGTGGTGCTTATTCAATTTTCAAGTGGTGCCCATTTGGTCTTATGATCCGTTTTGTTCGTGTACCCATCCATATGCAAACATAATTTTCAATGAAAATAACAATAATAACATAATTCTAGATTGTATTGTATGAACTATAATAACACCTCACCACTAAGGATATGGTAAGTATAGTACACTTCTTGGACTAGTTCATTACATATTTGTCATCGGGTCACTAGATAAATTACAAACAATGAATCAAAATCATTTCATTCTTATCCTTTAGGTGAGATGATATCAGTCATGGATGTTTATGAAAAATTACTCGGAAACATCCCAAAACAATAAGACATACCCTTTTACTCCCCTTCCACATTACAATTGACAAATGAATAACCTGAGTTCTCATTGTTGGGTGCTCTATGTTCATTATGGTACTGGACCTGCCATAGAACTGCACATCGAACTCAACTCCACAATGACAATAATTTTGTGCATGAAACAAAGCTCAGCTCTTTGGTTGCAAAAAATCCACTGATCCGAGACTGTGCTGTAAGCACAGTATTGAAGGCATACTTGCGACCATAGTGCAAAATATCGCGATATTTATCAAATTTTTAGAGAAAGATATCATAATATCCAGGATATGGGTTTGATATATTCAAATGATTATGTTGTAATTATCACCAATATATCCTCAAATATCGCGATATTTACTATGCAAATACTTGAGGATGAAACTACTTTTTTGAGAAATATTCATGCGCAACGACTATCATGCAGATAGACCTCCTTCATCTCTTGCTTACCATTACAATTACGTAGCAGTGTCGGCTCGTCCATTAGGCGAGTTAGGCGATCACCTAACGCCACATATTTGGGAAAACCTCCAAATTTCTAAATTAGCCTTATAGAATCCCTTTATTCTGTTTTCAATGTGGTATTATGATAATAATAAACGATAGATATAAGTGGTAAATGTCATTTCGAGGTAACTAAATCCTTTCACTCCACGCCACTAATTTTCGGAGAGAATTAATTAACCACATATGGTACACATTATAGTGCTTTTCTATCAGCTACTAATCTCGAAGTTTATCAAAGATCCAATGATCAGAAATAAGTTATAAGCTTTGTATTTTGTGAGTGTGTCCTTAGTTAATCAATTTCTGAAAAAAGAATAAACGAAAAACATGAAAAAAGTTGATTTTATAACCAAAGAGCCCATGTTCTATCACTTCTATGTTCTTCTCCATATTCCCCACACATTCCTTTCACTTCTCCCCCTCTCTTTCTATAATACTTCCCCTGTTTATACTTCATTTTTAGAGTTATTCAACATCATTTTCAAATAATTAAAAAGTATATTTTTTTTTCTAATTTTTCTTTTTGGATCTACACCGTGGTAAATTTGGTGTTTTATTTTCCAATTATGTATAACGATAACATAGTTGATTTTAATTATTTGGTAATTCAAACTTTCGTACAATGAAACATGATACTTTTCTAATGTGATGCTTGATGGTAGCGGTTTATTTCTCCATTTAAAGTCACAAATTTTGTTTTAGCCTAAGGCCTCGCTTTAATTTGCCTAGAGCTGCCCTGTTATGTAGTAAAGCCTTTGGTACTCTAGAAAGATGAATGTCTAATTTATAACATGTAGACTCTATTTTAGCTACAATGTCAAACATCTCTTTAAATTTATCTTGAGGGCATCTCCAATGGAGAGTGTAAAAATCCACCTCCACATAGGTGCTATTAGGATTATATATTTTATCTACCTCTCAAGTAAATAAGGTATATATTTACACCTTGTGGCTCTTCCAATGGCAGGTGGAAGAAAATATGTAAAAACATATAGTGGCTAACTTAAATTGTCGTTTATTTAAAAATAAAGAAGAGTAACAGACTTGGCCCGTCGCAATGCTATTAAATAAATATTGAAACGTGTGTTCAAGTGACATCCGTGACTTCTATTTTCACTTAAACCCATAGCAACAGACTGGATCCGTGGCAAAGCCATTAAATAATCTTGAGATTTAAAGTGACGTTCAATTTTTTTTTTCTTTGGGACGTGTGTTGGAGTGTCGCCCGGGCTATTTTATCAACTAATAGCGAGATGGGAAATTTCCCACCCCCTCTATCAACTGATAGGCTATACCTACGGTTTAACACTCCTATTGGATAGAGTTTTTTGACACTTGGGGTGGTGTAAACTTTCCATTCTATACGGTTTACACTCCCCATTGGAAATGCTCTGAGAATAAAGAAAACTAATAAGTCGGTTGCACACTGGCGGCATCAATCTAACACCCATCTCTAATGTGTAGAGAAAAAAACATTTAAAAGCTACATCAATCTTCTTCTCATGGCAGAGGCAATTAATCAAGTAATTAAACACAACTTGGAGGAGTGACGCTAACTTTACATTCTTCAAACACATCAAAGATCTTGAGAGCTTGATCTCGCATTCCTGCATGACACAACCCAGTGAGAAAGATAATGTAAAGTGAAGGGTCAACAACTTACTTCATATCAATTTTAGTACTCCAGGAACTGCAACTCGATATTTTCCAGTTCTACATTTTTCTCCATCAATTTGTGTCTCTAGTTGTTGTGATCAGGAAGACCTCTTATATACTTATCAACTTCCGCTTAAGACACGACAATAACACTTCATCAGTATTGTGCACCGCTAAATTCGGAACGAGAAACACTCTTCTTTCCATCTGATTTGCACTGTTCATAGTTCATACTCATCTAATTTAAAAACGTTAATGCCTCCTTAAAATTACCCGCTTTTGAATATCCAGAAAATTAGTTTAGAGGAGTTAGTTATAAATATTTAGTAGTCCTAAGACTCCTCTTAAATTTGTTTAGAATTTAATACCCCAATTTGACCAGAATATGGAACCTAGAAATTGGGCTCTAGACACTTTCTTTAGTGTCTTTTTTGTCTAGAGAAAGACCAATATTATCTTTTGATTCTACTCCAATTTTAACAACATGTCACTTTTTGGGTGTATTAACTGTTTTTAAAACTTCTTATTTTTCCTTTTTACCCTTTCATTTGTAACTGCCAATTTCTTCCACAAATAAATAATACGAAAATCTAATGTGCGCAAGCTGTAGGTGTGTGTGTCAATCGAGGCCACTCATCAGGCAAGGGTGCATGTGTATTGCTCCAAGATGTACTGCAATCAAATAATACAATTGTCTTATAAAAAAAACCCATTTGTCCTTTCACAATTTCACAATTTGAATTACATCAAACAAAGCTTAAACATGATATTCAAAATTATCAGAGATGCATTTTAAATTGTTAAAGCTGTATTGAAATTAGTTGTAATCAACATACATTTTTTCCGTTTTTGAAGTTGATGTTTTCCACATTGTTTTGGTCTCTCTAGAAATTCATCTCACTTTTAATTGGAAATTTGTAGATTTTGGATGAATTTTAGTTATTTTGATTAACCCACTACTCTTTTGGTAACTGATTTAGTTCGTAGTTTTTTTTTTGTTGGTAGTTGGCTTCTTTAGTTGGGACTAATAAAAGAGGTCAAAATTGTAAAAGTCAGCCTCAAATTTGAGACAGATGTCAAATTTCAGTTTTTATGGAGGAAAAACAAAAAAAAAGTTTGCTATTTCCTCTGAACATAAGAAATTTGCATCTGTGTACCTATACCCAATTTTCTGTTTATGGAACTAACTACCTGTTATCCAACTTTACCAGGAATAGACGAAAATATCCTCACTTGGAAACAAACATAACCGACTATCTACCCAGTAACATAGTATGATACAAAACAAAAAATTGAATTTCACACAAAAAATTCACTTATAACTACCTGCCTTCACATTTAAAAATGCATATAATGAAAAGAGGGCATCTAGGGTGCATCAGAGTGTATGAGTGCCAGGAATGAGAGCCCTTGGACAATACTTTTTTGCTGCAATACACCAGTACTTGTGCCTATATGAGTGGCCCAGATGCTATACGTTGAGTACACCCTGCGCACACTAGCTTTTTGGTAATGAAAAAACTAAAAATATTATGCCTCCAATTTTTTGTGGAGGCATTTGACACTAGTCGTTAATTCTAAACTCCAAACCACTAGACACTAAACCCAAAATCTTTATAAACTAGACCCTAAGCCTAAAGCCTAAACCTTAAGACACTAAACCCTAACCCCTATAAACTAGACTCTAAGCCTAAAGCCTAAACCTTAAGACACTAAACCCTAATCCCTATATCCTAAATTTATAAACATTAAACTCTAAACCAACCCGTTTAATTTAATAGTAGTTAATCAAACCCACAAAATAAATAATCAAATGCATTTTGTATCTGCATTTTAAAATGCGTGGTGTGTATGCATTTTAAAATGTATAATTTATAACGTGGTGCACCTGCATTTTAAAATATATAATTTATAACATGGTGCATCTGCATTTTGAAATGTATAAGTTTATAACGTCCACATTCAGATGAAAAGGCATGCTGTCAAATTTAACTTTTGGAGCAATACACGTATTTTTTTTGCTAAATTCTATTCAAACCCAAAATCTACTCTTTTTTGTTATAGTAGTTATCTTATCTAAAAGTAGTTATCTTATTCAATCTTTATTCTGGTAGTTATCTTATCTACAAGTAGTTATTTTGGAAGGGTGAAAAAGAGAATAATTTATATTAAAAAATAACATGTGGCACCTGGTCTCGAGTCAAAAGCTTAGATTCTAAAGATTTTCTATAAAAAAACACTTATGGCGAATAAAAACAATGTAGGGGTATTAAAACCCAAAAAAATTATGGATAGGGCTTTAGAGTTGTTTTTTTTTTTAAATGAGACTCTCTAGCCCAATTTCTTGGAATATCATAACAGTGTAAAACACAACATCAGGACAATATATTTCTTCAAAACCGTCCTATACCATTTACATGCCTCATCAAATCTCCCAACTCTAAACAACCCATTGATAAAAAAAACTATACGTACGCGTTCAACCCAATAACAAATCCCTCCTTCTTCAACGAATCTATAAGACAAATTGTTCGTAAAATAATGTTCTTCTTTCACTTGGAACTCTCATTCAACTTTGGATCCTCATTTCGCTGTAACCATAGTTCGGGATTTCGGAATTCTCGGAATTCCGGTAAATCCAAAAACCGAAATCCAGTAAATTTCGACCCTATAGAATTCGGAATTTCGATGATTTCGACACTATATTTAAAATTTCGATTTTTTGAAAAACCGAAATTCCGAGCGGAATTCCGGAGTTTCGTTCGGAATCGCGAACTATGGCTGTAACACTAATTTGTATTCCATAAAAACACTTCTTGATATTACTCTTGACCAATATTCCTGTAATCAATATAATTAAATTCCTACATTCTTCTGCAAATTGAATTCCCAAACATCTATTTTGTATTCAAAACGAATTCGAGTTCCAACTGCTACTAACCGATCCATTTTTTTGCTGATCAGAAACAAATTCTTCAAAGCATATTGCCGCTCATTTTATTTTCTTTTGGCTTGGCTTAGGCTAAGTCCAATGGTGCTGCAAATCATCAAATTTAACGTGAAATGTGATCCAATGGTACGTTAAAACGTTATACCGCCAACGCTATCTTCATAAATTTCTCTATTTTTGCAGTCAATTTTAACGTTATAGCGTATGCTCTGTACGCCATTGCCAATGGTGGGCAATCAAAAAAATCAATTATTAGTGTTGCACGCCGTAGCCAGTGGCGGGTAGGAGTGGGAATTAATTTAAATAATAAGTTACACGCCACTCACAATGGCGTACAGAATTCAATTATTAATTCAAATAATAAGTTACACGCCACTCACAATGGCGTACAGAATTGATTTTTTTTTTTTTTTTTTTTCAATAACTTAATTTGTGCAATTACCATTCTATCCTACCCTTTTAAATTTTTTTGATTTATTTGTATCTCTTTGTTATAATTTCAATTTTAAGATTAAATTTATTCCAACAACTTAATTAATTATTTAAATAAAACATTTATTGAAAATAAAAAAAACAACAAATTAAAAAGAAATACATTAAAAATACATCAAATACATACGAAACATTTAAAATTCTTAATCAAATTAATCAATCGCTTTCTCCGTATTCTTCAAAGTGCAAATTTCTTGAAGGAGTCCGTGAATTGCGAAGAGTTTGATCTTTCAAAATTTGTTTCTTTGGCGCTTTTGTACCATTCTTTTCCTTGAGGTGTCATAGTCGATGTATTTGTGCTCATGATCTCCTTTTCCCATGCCAATGTCTCACGGAATTTTTTTTTTTTTTTTTTCAAGTTTAATCCTTGAAGGATTAAACGCTTCACTTTCATAGAATTTTTTTCCCACGGTCCGATTCTTTGCCTCAATGGCCTCCATCGCCCGTTGAGATTGTCAGCGTTAATTCTTTGAGAGAAGTTTCATTTTGACTATCAACTTTTTTTTTTTGATTTGTCTCTTCCACAATCCGGTCTTTTTGATGAACCAGTCTTTGCATTTCAAATCAGTGTTCCCCCATGCCATCTTGTTCGTTTAATGGAGCTGGAGACCCGTTATGAAAATTAGTTTGAGAGAAACCAGGTGTAGTTGGAATTGAATGGCGCGCCCATTTTTCGTAGTCTTTCAAAATAAACCACGCATGATCAAATTTGAAGGGTTTATTATCTGAAGACCTGGTGACATACAACTTCTTTGCTTGCTCCATCTGTAAAAGAAAAAAAAAATAGTTTGAGTTTAATCAATTATATTCTAGCTAAATAATTAATTGATATATATATATATATATATATATATATATATATATATCTATCTTACAATGTCCATTTCGTTAGTTCCTGATCTGTTCATATCCTCGGCTTGATTCAAACATCCACGAAATAAAGTAACTGCTTTATTTATAAGTTGCCAACGACTTGTAACACTTCTCATAGTTCGTGCCTCTGTAAAACCCCGTATCATCCTCTGATTCTCAAATTGTTCTTTAATTTTATCCCACAATATGTTGCCTGATTGATTTGTTCCGGTAATTGGATCAATTGAATTATCCAACCATGCTTGGCATAATACTGTGTCTTCATCAATGCTAAATGATGATCCTCTGCTTGACATTGTTACTGAAAGAGTGAAAGAGAGAGAGATAAAGACAGTATTATTGATAATACAAAAATAAAATATTACTGATGTTTGCGGGAATGTGACTTTCAGAGAGGAAAAGACATTCTTTTTATAGGGTCAGATTGAATTATTGAATTTTACTTTCTCGTGGTCTGTACGCTATTGATTAGGGTCATTAGGTTGTGGGCAAGATTGTAATGAATTATCTAAGAAATTATTGGGGTGTGTGCAAGATAAAGAATTGTGGGCAAGATTGAAATGAATCATGCATGCATGGAATCTATTTATTGGGGTGTGTGCAAGATAAAAAATTATGTAATCTATCTAGAGTACTAGAGTACGCATGTTGCATGTGTACTCTCTCTCGGCCCTCCACCAAAGATATATAACATAACTCTTAGCAAGAAATTAAACCAATTTGCTATCTCACACAATTTTTAATATTTTCAATTTTTATTCCATAATTTATTTACTAGCAAAATGAATTATGATAGTGATAATGATTATGATTCTGATTCCCAGAGAAGACGACGATTGAAAGACACTTCATGCATGAACAAGAAGTGTTGACAAAGAATCGCACTCGCACTTCAAATGAATCTTGTTACAGCAGCTCATATCATTGAAAACTCTAATCAACCAACTCTCCAGTATTAGAGTGTCCCCGGGACGACTTATAGGAATCGTAAATAGGGCAACGGAAATGCTCTCTTAAAGGCCGATTATTTCGTGTCAATCCCACATATGATGAAGTTTTATTTCGAAGCCGCAATGAATGAGCAAATCACCTATTCTTGAGGATTAGGAGTGGTCTTAAGGAACATAGTGATTTCTGGATGAAGAAATATGATGCAGCCAATAAACCCGGTTTGTCGTCACACGGCAAAATAATGTGTGCATTGCAAATGCTAGCAAACGGAAGCCCAGCTGATTCAATGGATCAGTATTTTCGTATTGCACAGTCAACAACACTCTCCTTTGTTAAAATGTTTTGCAAACATGTGGTGGAGAGATTTGGTGCACAATATCTGAGATCTCCAAATGAAGAAGACATTGCCAGATTGCTCCGTGTTGCTGAGTTAAGAGGTTTTCCTGGCATGCTTGGCAGTCTAGACTGTATGCATTGGACATGGCAAGCATGTCCAATGGAATGGGCAGAACAGTATACTGGACGACATGGATCAGCAACTCTTGTACTCGAGGCAGTTGCTTCTTTCGACATGTGGATATGGCATGCTTACTTTGGTTTACTATGTACTAATAATGATGTTAATGTTTTGTGGCTCTAATCTTTTCACAAACTAACATTAGGTTTAACCCTCCGGCAAACTATTCTCTCATGGGTAAGGACTATCTTCGGTTATTACTTGGTCGACGGTATATATCCCTCGATTGTCTACACTAGTGAAGGCTTAAAAGGAATCCTAAATCAAGAAGAGATAAATTTTTACGCGATGCAAGAATCTTATAGAAAAGACGTTGAACGAAAGCATTTGGGGTTCTTCAATCTCGCTTTTGCAATTGTTAGAGGCAAAGCTCGCCAGGGGACAAAGATGTGCTCCATGATGTTATGTCGGCGTGCATTATTTTGCATAACATGATTGTTGAGGAAGAACGACATAACTATTTGAACGCTTACGTTTATGGAGACTCTGAACCTATTATTAACCATGATTACTTTGAAAATCCTAATATAGCAGAAGTTGTTCCCGACCGAAACCCCAATTCAAATGAATTTCGTAGAGTCTTGCAACGCGTGGCATATGTGCATAATAGGCACGAGCATGTGGAATTAGAGCAGCGTCGATTAACCATTTATGGAATGGCGTGGATCGAATTAAGATGTGTTTATGTCGCGGCATTTCTTATATATTTTCGATATCACGTTTACTCGTGTGTTTACTCATGTGCGTTTACTCGCATGCATTTATGGGAACGGTAGTCTTTTTATGTCGTGCATTTCAAGTGCCCGCTCCATTCAATTGCTTGAATGTGCTCATTGCATCATTGGTTTATCCTCGAGAAGTTGGAGTGACGTATATGGTACATTCCTTTGTTTTCTTGTGATTCTTTTTATGGAGTGGGAATTACATTTGCATGGTTTTCGATGTGCCCAGTCCTAAGGTAACACGAATTGAACTTTTCTCTTCATTTGTTTCTTCGTTTATAAGAAGAGTCGAAAATTGTGACTGCTTCTATCCCCCATAAGGAAAAGGAAATATTGTCGGTTTTGTCTACATTTACATACATCATTTGCTCGGCAGCCACATCGCAATGGTATAGTCTCAAACATCTTGTACACTTACTCCTTGATTGACCGAGAGTCCCTAGTAGCATCAGCGAATCAAAGATTTGGCACAATCAAAGATAATTTGATGAATTCAAAATGACGAAATTCGGGGATAGAAAGATTTTAGAGCTCTTCAAACGCACATGTTTTTTTAATAAATACAAACTTGAAGAAAACTCAGCACCCCGCAAGAATATAACTAAACAGCTTGCTGCATAACATGTATAATCAAGCCATATTAATTCCTATAAAATACATAAACACACATAGTCCGAATCAAAATATGATTACTATCTGTTCACCACCACAGTAAGAGGTGGCAAAACCACTGCGTGGCTCATGATCCTTGTACCCTTAAAGATCAGTCCTCCCCATATGTGTGTACTTCAGCCCTGAACTGTTTAAACATGGATGTGAGTCATTTCCAGAATGTGCTCATTGCATCATTGACTGCTGTGTATGAAAATAGTCCTTCCCAACACCTTCTTGAATCACCATTACTAACCAATATTACCCTCTTTAGTGGTCTCACGAAAATGTAGACTGGCACTTGCTATTATAAATATTCTGAAGAATGTGCCATTAACCCAGATGATCCCTTTTCTTCCGATAAGCAGTTTTGCCTAGATGGAGTCAGTTTCTACATAAATAATCAAAATTTATGTCAGAAAAAAAAACAAACAAAAGAGCTGAATTAACAAAAGAAATTAGTTTAGATAGGTGAATGGTCAGCATATTTGCAAATCAGCTAGTAGGGCCAATTAAAGACACTTTCAAGGCTTCAACAGTTCTCAGAATGTTTCACAGCAAATATATTAGCAACTAGGTATCGTGTATACACTACAAATCATTTAATGAAATAAGGGAGGTACAATGAGGCCCGGCCTGTTCTTGAGAACGTCTAGCGTGATCCGATGATTGCAAGTCTAGGGACCGAAGCGAGGAACCGCTCCATGAACTCGAATCTCATAGAGCTTTTTAGTATGTTTTTTCCCTGTCAATGCTAGCATTCTTGATTCTCTGTCGAGGATACTATTGATGAGCAAACACAATGTCGCACCCCATGTCATAGTAGGAAATAGACGAGGACCCAACAAGTAAAAAAATGAGGACCCAAGAACATATGTTAAAGTATGAAATCATTAACCGGGAACTCCACACATTAAGTAACACATGAAAGTATGAAATACTAAACCAGGGGAACTCCATAAATTAAAGAACATACATATTAAAAGAGTACCAATATTGTGCAGATTGAATCACTTTTCCCCAAGGGGAAGAGTGGCACAATATAATACTAGCTAGCAAGTGTACCGTGGGATTAAATTAAAGGCACTCACGGGTTGGGTTTTATTTGTTGTCACGGTGACACACAGGGATTTATCGGGATTTCGAGTTAGAGAGACTTCCTACTAAACTAACACTCTTAAATGTCATAATATATATGGGAACATTTTGATTTCAGTTAGACTTGATCACATCAGTGCACCACTCAATTTCATAATGCAACAATCACACAACATAATCAATATGATTTTAAACATATTCAACCAATACAAAAACATATATAAATTAAGTTATTCACAATGAAATACTAATAGAAACCATAACTGCTACTTCCTTCTCCCTGTGAGCTCGAGTAACGCACGGCTGGATCAGTTGATTCACCTGCAAAATGAGGGACATATACATCCTCCCTTGAGATAGATGGCCGAGTCTGAACTTGTGGGGGGGTCATCTGAGGCGCAACTACTTCAGGATATTCAGAATATGAAATGTCATGACTATTCAATTCTTGACGAGCGTATTCCAATATATCATCCTTACTAGAGTGCAACCCACTATTCATTTTGCAAATAAAACTAGCCATAGAAGCCGTGGCATGCATATAGTCCTCTAACATCGTCTTCAACTGTGCCTAAATTTATACCATAATTAAATAAATTAAATGTTGATACAAAAAATAAAATAAAATAAACTATTTAATTTACTTTTCGTGTCAAGTTGGCATCAATAGGAGATGTGGCACCAAATCTTTTTCAATTGGTGGAACACGAAATTAAAGATTTCACCATTACGACAAGTAATAGGGATAACCCAATTGGCTTCGGGGAGTAACAACCTGCCTCAACTTGTGACAATGGAGGATATGATGAGCGATTAAGGGTTGCCCCATCGGGCTGTGAGATACCTACATCCTCTTTAAGACCAGATGCACCAACAAAGTCCACATTCACACCTCTATAAGTTGGGGGTAGAAGCATCCCCACTCGAGACACGAGCCCAATAGTCAGTGTATTGCTGCTCACTAACCTGTCTAATCAAAGCATCAACAGAAATGCCGCCACTGTTGTACCATTGGAGCAATATATCAGTCTGGCATCCGTTAAGATTCATATGCGAAGGGGGATCACAAGGAACTGAAGGAACGCCAGTGACTTGGCGACGACAACGCTCTCCTAAATACCAGACATTTACTAACGGTCCAAACAAGATGCATCGCCGACTAGTCAACTCTAATGCTTTCCGAACATATGGATGATTTATGCGTATGCATGTGGAATCTACCCATGGTAGCCATACAATAGAACTCCGAGTACGAGACTCTATCTGCTGTCGCGCTAGACTTAGATTACAATGGGCTTCACCCGCAACCTTATGACGGTAAGTTGGACCCCAATTATTTATAGCAGGAAATTGGTCGGGCTCTTCAAGTATCCGAACGTGCATGCCATTTCAAAATAGGAATAATACCAGTACTGAACAAAACAAATATATTAGCACATAACTAACTAATCAAATCCATTTAAAAAATAAATAACTTTAACTACCTCAATGACTTGCCACATCCCCACCACAGCTTTACTACCATTGTCAATGCCAAAACGACATACCAAGTCCAAAGACATAATCAAATGCGTATATGCAGCTCCTCCCCAGTCATAACTACCGATCTCATCTATCTGAATGAGACTAGCTAGATATCCCAAACGAACCTTGCTATGGGAATTTGCTAACAATACATTTCCAATAACATACAACATGAAAGCACGAAACCCTATTTCTCTTTCATTAATATCATCTTGCACTGCATAAGCTGTATACATCTCTAAATGACTCAGTTTGATGCTGCCACTATAAATCTCATCCTCCGTTAAAAAAGGTAAATATTTGACAGCCTCATCAAATAACTCATATTTTGAATCAAAAGCTACAATCTTTCCTTCTCCAACACGCAACCCCGTAAGCATTGAGAAATCAAGGGGAGTAAAGCCTATCTCGCCACATGGAAAATGAAATGTGTGGGTAGAGTCCCACCATCTCTCTACAATTGCTTCAACTAACTGTCTATCGGACTTTTCAATATCAATTTGAGCAAAGACGCCAAAACCAACATTCTCAAGCATCAATTGAAATTCTCCAAAGTTCACTTGGCTCAACCATTCCAAAACAAAATAAAGTCCCTTTCTTACCGACTTTTTCCTTCGTTCCACCACCTTCAATGAAGAGTAAAGGATATGTGTGTACTTTCCTCTACAACAACACGTTGATAAGAACTAGGATCAAACTCAGAATAAGAAGTCCCTACATGTACATCTTCTGGATTTGGGGCATTTGGTGTCCCTGACTTTTTTGACTTTGTACCCTTACCTCCTCCAATTTGTGTAAAATGCCGGACATTGTAACTGGTGAGAAATAAATTAACACTAAAATTAAACATAATTTATAATATGAAACTAAATAAATTGGTCTTGCATTACGACAAATAAAATTAAGTGCAAGTTATAATATGACACAAAACTAGATGATATGGCATTACGACAATAAAATTAAGTGTCACATTTTTTTTAATCGATGGTATGACACAAAAAACTAGACCACACTATAGTATTCTACGTATATCAACACACAATCGTATTGCTGAGACTTAGACAATGTGTTTCTAACCTTGGCTTCGAATGAAGGAGCAACTCGCTAATATGTATTGAGAATCCAAGTCAAACTGCTTGAAGAACTGGCTTGCAGGGAAGTTATTAGTGACTAAATTGTCCCACAAAAACTTGTAGCACATCAATTGAAACCTGCCATGGTTTTATAACACATCATTATAAATTAACGAAAATCTAACCAAATTATAAAAGCATAATTGTGTACGATAAGAAAGTGAAATTATAAAAGCAGAATTGAGAGAACAACATCAAAGTGAAATATTGATAAATAACAATTGAAGCTCTTAGAGATTGAACATTTCGGCTATCACATAAAGATGACTGATTGTACATACTATAGCACTTAGATTCCTATAAGATTGTACTGAATACCTTCGCAAAGCCAATACTATTAACTTACAATAAAAATATCACAAACTAATAAAGTCTTGCAATAAAAACATTCCCGTAACCACCGTCATCCAACAGTACATTGTGACTAGCGTGCATTTGGAATTATATTGCATAAAAAATTTACTGCATTTTCATAACATAGGGTATAAAATCGAGATTTATACTGCAAAGAATAACAAAGTTTCACCACTATAACACGTCACATAGAATCATTTTTTGCCAACACTTGATTATGAATGGTTAAGTACAATGTGACTAGCTCGAATCATCCCAGTAGTAAAACAGGTATACATATGATATTATACCCTACCACTTGAGACCCATTTTATTTGCAAGCTGGTGGACTCTCAACCAAAAGATTAGTGTGACTCACATTTGATCACACTTGAACACTTGATCTTGCCAAACTATTTTATTTTGATGACAAACATCCATACACTCAGTATCACATATTATCAAAGAAGCAAAAACCGTTTAGCCAATACTGTTTTGTCATATTATCAAAGAAGCAAAAACCGTTTAGTACTACATTTTAGCAGGGAAACTTACCTTGCCGAACCAAAACGGTGAATAAAAAATTAAAACGTTAAGTAAGCTATTACTGCCTACCAAGTGTGAAACCAAACACCATCAACAGAGATACAGAAATGAGTACTTACCATTTCTCTCATTAGGAGGTTCAGCAAGCAAGAGAGAGACGCAAAGAGTTTTGAGAGGCCCAGACTCTCGCAAGTCTGCAACTGAATTCAATGCAAATACTTTGGCTATGTTTCAACTGCATTGAAGAAAGTCTTTACAATTAACCATGTTACTTGAAAAGATTGAACCCATTCTTTTAAATTTTACCAAATTCCAGGTTAGTCGAGGCTACCAAATTCCAGGTTTATTTTGAAAAGTTATTTGTGAAACCTTATGCTTGAATTGGTAACTGACGTTTCTGAAGAGTGAAATTGTTTTTTAAATTGGAGAATTAAAACAACTATAAATCAAAAAAACAAAGGGATTTCAAGCACAAGAGATAAACAAGAGCTTGTAGAATTACCTGTTGCAGTGTTGAACGGTGAGTGTGCGAGCGATTTAGAGTGAGCGATTTTTTTTTTAGTGAGAGAGAGTGATTTTTTTTTTCTTTTTTGTGTTCTGGGATAATATCTACACGCCACTGGTGATGGCGTACAAGTTGTTTTTTTTTTTTTTTTTTTATACCAATCGGTGATGGCATTAAAAGGTTTTGGGGGTTTTTTTACACGCCAATTTGGTGATGGCGCATAAAAAACTTGGTTTTTGGGTTTTTTTTTTCTTTTTGTGTTATGGGTTTTTTAAAGGGCAATATAGGAAGATAAATAACTCCACGCCAATCGGTGATGGCGCACAAAAAAGTTTGGTTTTTTTTTTTTTTTTATTTCTTGCCCGCCACTGGTGATGGCGTACAAAAAAACTTGGTTTTTTTTTAACCGATATTTAATATTTTGTGTTGGACGCCATTGTCACTGGCGGCTGGAAAAATAAACCATTGGATTTGATTTCGCTATATCACTAACTGTATCTACTGTGTTATTGTGGTTTGGTGTTTTGGCGCACCAAACCATTGGAGTTAGCCTAATAGGAGGGAGATTTGAGAGGTGTTGCTCCAAAGAGAGGCATATATGTATTACCAAGGGCGTATTTGTTTTTGTTTTTAGTTGTTAATTACTGAATTACCCCAACATATAACTCAAATAAAGGTGGGTATTATTTATTTATTTCCAAACATGTGTGAAAAGACCAAACAGTTTTTTTTAATAAGGGTCCGTTTTAATAAATTGCTAAAGACACCATTAATAAGGTTAAGTTGGTAATCAACATAGTAATTATTTTTTTAAGTTGAGACTTTTTTAAAATTTTTGCTAACGTGGCTCATTATGAGCATCTTTTAAACACAGTGATTTTTTATTTGTCCATTCTTATTTTATTTTATTTTATTTTTTTTTCATTTGTCTTTGTCATTTTCAAGTTCATTTTAGTGTTTTTTTTCGTATGTTTAAAATGGAGTTTTTTTCGTGCAAATTTATTTTTACATAAAAAGTTTACTATGCAAATTTATTTTTGCATAACAACTTTAGTTTGTAAATTTATTTTTGCATACAAATGCTATGTAAATTAATTGCATACAAATTTTATTGTGTAAATTTCCTTTTGCATAATGTTCTAATATGAAAAGTTATTTTTGCATTAAAAATGCAGACTATGCATTTTTTTTTTCAAAGGATGACTCTTGGCCAGTTTTTTTTTGCAAAGTTATTGTTTTCCTAAACAAATCGGAGATTTTCCAATGGGTTATGGTTTAGATATGTTTTTTAAAGAACCATACTTGTTGTTTTGATTATGGTAGTGTTTTATAACAAAAATGAGGATTTTTTGGATCTCAATTCTCAAATGGAGAACAAAATTTGGACTGGTGGAGATGACATGGATATTTAGGTCATTATCATTTTTATTTTCTTATTTCAAAAAATAGGGAGGTTTTGTGGATTAGTCCGCAAGCGAGGGATTTTTAAGTAACTAAATTAAGCCGAGGGAGATTTATCCCAAAACCTAGTAATAAATAACAATAAAAGTAATGTAAATCTAATGTGAGATTGTGAGGACCAGGACCTTACACTAATTTACATACTCTCAAGTCAATCTTATGACAAACTAAGGGTGTGTTTGTTAAATTTTAACTCATGGAAAGGAAAGGAAATAAAATGGGTGGTCCACTATGGAATGGAAAGGAAATAATTTTAAATGGTATGTGTTTGGTAAACTGGGGAAGGGAAAGTAAAAACTGGGGAAAGAAATAATCATGTTTGTTTGCAAAAGCTATGGAAATGAATAATTGTATTGTTGGGTCATGGGTGTGTTAGTAGTAAGTCCCTAACTATCTATTTCCTTTCCACAAAATTTTCAAAGGTTAGCTAAGGACACAAAACCTTTTCCATTTCCATGATTTTGTTTCCATATGGAAAAGCTTATTTCCTTTCCATGGGTAAACAAACGCCTTAAAAACTATGGAAAAGGTGGACCACTCTTATTTTCCTTTCCTTTCCATAGTGTTTCCATCATAACAAACACACTCTAAGAGAGATGTTTCCTCATCATGAATGTCAAAGAATTAAGATGGAAGCTTGATCTTAATAAGGAAGATAGCTATAGTAAGGGAGAATACTCAATGAAGTCAACTTACAAATTGATATCTAAAGAATATGAACTATGAGAAGGGTCTAATACTAATGTCAAGGTGATTATGGAAGCTTAAGCTAGATGCTAGCACTCAATTGTTCATTTGGAATGCACATGTAGGAGGTATACCAACTGGAGAACAAACCTGGAGACATAAGTTTAATGGAGATCACACATGCAGATTATGTTGGAAATATATTGAAACAGACCATCACTTCTTCTTTAAGTGCGAATGGGCCAGACAACTTTGGTTTGGTTCCCACCTTTGCCTCAGAATTGAAGCTCATTATGACTGGTCCCATAGACAATGGTTGGAACAATTGAGTGGAGTAAAAGCAAGGAGAACAAAGAGCTTCAATATCTAGGAATTTATGTTTTAATCCTCCTACATGGTATATGGAACTGTATGAATGTTTTAAGATTTGAAGGAAACAACCTGTCCCTAAAATCTTGTATGAAAATATTGCCAGGAAAACTGAAGAAGAGATCAAAGTTTTTCTGTCATAAAAGGAACAACAAGAATATAGTAACCTAGATGCTATTCTAGAGTTTAATACTGTCTTAAACTGTATTAGTAATGTTTCCTATAATTGATGGAATAAATTGTACTTTGATGTTGCATGTGACATAGGGGTGGGAATTTGGCCCTAACGACCCTAACCCGGCTCTGACCAATCCGACCCTAAGCCCTATAAAGCCCTCACAACTAATGCCCTCACAGAGTTTAGGGTAGGGCCGACCCGACCTTAAGGCCTTCTAGGGCAGGGCTAGGGCTAAGGTTCTAAAACATAGGCCCGACCCTAATTCAGCCCTAACCAAGCCCTAGTTATAGTTTCACATTTTCACTATAAATACACGTACTATAATTGTCCAACTCTTTGTTAAATATTTTAAATTAAAATAACATTGTCCTTTGTAATTTATCACTTACACCCAAGGGTACTTCCAATAACTTGTCTTATATAACAAAAACTTGTCAACCTATCTAGCAGCCATGAAGAACAATGAGCACTAGCCTAATAAAAAAATAAGACTCTATTCCTTTGATCATCAAATCAAAGTCTAGAACTTATTATTCTCAATTTATTTTCCCACTGACTTCTTATAAATTATATTTTTATTCACATCCAAGCCAAGTCTAGAACTAAAGGTTTCCGTCCACACCATTAAAGCGAAATACAGAGCAGACATTTGTAACACAAAAACAAAAAAAACAACCTTTGTCTGAAAAATGACATTTGTAAAAAGAAGAAAATATATAGGCCCGGCCCTAAAGCCTTTAAAGAGGGCTTAGGGTAGGGTCAGGGCTTGAGATTTAGACTTGTGACTCGGCCTGACCCGACCCTATGCTGACTTTAGGGTCGGGCCGACCCGACCTTAATATCTTAAGGGCTTTTAAATGTTTAGGGCCGGGCTAGCCCGACCCGGCCCATTGCCCACCCCTAATGTGACAGGACCATTGGTATGGGAGCTGTTGCAGCTGTGTACCAAGGACAAGATGTCTTTAATAAGAGCATTCCCAATGCAGGTGAAAAAGAGGGAGATGTGAAAATTTTCACCTCCTTTTGGTCCAAAACTAGTGCCCAATGCAGAGGTGAAAAAGATGGTGACTATTTTCCCAAGTCATTCCCAGGGTGAAACCTTCAACTGCAAGATAGTGGTTAACTTGTGAACTTCGAACGGGATGTTAGATTCCGTCTGGATTACAAAACTCAGCAGACGGGATCCAATATCCCGTCTCGCTATATTTTTTTTTTCCAGATGGAATCTAACATCCCATCCGGAGTCCTAACGGCTAGTTCACCAACGGTCAGAAAGTCAGAACGATCAAAAATAAAATTTTTGGTATATATACAACAATATTTGTTCCATTACAACTCACACTCACTTCTAACAATCATATTTCTTATTCTTCAAAATCAATTCTTCAAAAAAAAAAATATATATCAAATAGCATCTCAAGCATCTCAAACAACTCAAGCAAGTGGTAGCATTCAAGCAAAAACAAAGACTCACTTTAGCATGTTCAAAGATCAAACTCTATGTCTTTCTTGGATAAAAATTAGTGAAGATTCTATTGTTGGTGCTTTCCAAAATGTAAAAGGATTTTGGAATCGTATAACAAACGAGTTCAATCAAACATGTGAGTCGGATAGGTCTTCCGATTCAATTAGGGGTAGATGGAAATATATTTCGAAAATGATGAACAAGTTTGTTGCAATTGTGAATGCGGTAGAGGCTCGACATGCAAGTGGTACAACAATACAAAGCCGGGTAATTACAACTTCGTCAATTTGTCAATTATTGATTATCTTAGTCTTAGTCTAATTATTTCCATCTTAGTCTAATTATCCTAGTCTAATTATTATTTCCATTTTAGTCTTAGTCTAATTATCTTAGTCTTAGTATAATTATTATCTTAGTCTAATTATTATTTTAGTTTAATTATCCTTAGTCTAATTACCACCATTTTATTTTTTGGTTGTCCGAGGCAAAGATGACATACCAACAACAAGAAAAACTGTCTTTTTCACTTGATCATTGTTATGTTATACTCAAGGATAATCTAAAGTGGAGTAGCATTTTTGAGACAAGGTCAAGCCGATCCACAAAGGGAAAAGGTCGCAAAAGTGATGGTGAAGATTCAACTTCTAATTCACCAAGTGTTGGTGGAGTTAAATTGGAGGGTTCTCAAGAAATTGAGCGTCCTCTTGGATCGAAGAAAGCCAAGTCCAAGAGGAACCAAGAAAAATCAGTTGGTATGTTGGAGGGTTACTTTACACGTTTGGAGGATACATTTGTAAAGGATGCAAATGAAACACAAAAGTGCTTAGAACTTAGGGAAAGAGAGCTTGCATATGGTCAAAGAACTGTAATGACAAGAGAAGAAAAAAATCAGATTCAAATGGAAAAAAATCGGGTTCAATTGGAAAAAAAAAATCGGCTTCAAAAGATGCAATATGAAGCTAAGATTTTAGCGACCGATACAAGTGTCCTCCATCCCGATACTGCTTTTATAATCGAGCAACAACATGCTGAATGGGCAAGGGCTAGAGGTGGTTCTAGCTCTAACTAAGCTTATGTAATATTTAGTATTTTATTTTAATTAATGCACTATGTATTTTAATTTCACTATCTTTTTAATTAATGCACTATGTATTTTAATTTCACCATCTTTTTAATTAATGCATTATGTATTTTAATTTCACTGTATTTTTAATTAATGAACTATGTATTTTAATTTTACTGTTTTTTTAATTAATGCACTATGTATGTTTTTTCCAATATAATTATTTTCATAGAAATACAATTACCAATAAAATTAAAATACATTGTAATATAGTTCATTAAAACACAACTCATAAAACACATAAGAACTTCTTGGAATTACATAGGAAATACATTAGGAAATACTTTGGAACTTCATAGTTCATATTAGAAAATACATAGGAAATAGTTTGGAACTTCATAGTTCACATTAGGAAATACATAGGAAATACAATTTCATTTATATTTTAATTTTCCCCTCCTTCTCCCTCATCTGGATCTGACCAATTTGGATCATAATTTGGTACTGCTGTTTCTTCAATACCAGTCCAATTAAAAACATGCTCAACTAAGTCCTTTTGAAGATTAGTATGTGTAACTTCATTTCTGATTTTATTTCTTGCTTGAATCATCTGATATACAAAATGATAACCATCATCTTCCTGAAAGAGCACATGTATTGTTTCTTTCCTCTGACCTTTCCAATTCCATACTCCACTTGCACGTTCATTATCAACAATCATATTATGCATTATAATGCATGCCTTCATTATGTCTCCAAGAACAACAACACTATGACAACGCGCAGAAGCCTTAATAATATGCCATCGTGCCTGCAAAACTCCAAACGTCCTTTCAATATCTTTTCTTGCAGCTTCTTGACGTTGAGTAAAGATTTTTCATGCTTATTTCTTGGATAACAAATGGCTTGAACAAATGTGCCCCATTTTGGGTAAATACCATCAGCAAGATAATATCCCATATCGTAGTCATTACCATTCACATTAAATGCAACATCAGGAGCCTCACCTTGCTCTAATGATTCAAAAACATGAGACCGATGAAGCACATTAATGTCATTATGCGAACCTGGTAAGCCGAAGAAGCAATGCCAGATTCAACAGTGTTTGTCTGCAACGACTTCAAGTACCAAAGTTGGTTCCTTCTTGTACCTTACATGTATTCCAGCCTATCCAGTTGGACAATTCTTCCACACCTAGTGCATACAGTCGATTGATCCAAGCATTCATAGAAAACCCCTTGCTGCATTTTCAGCTAATATCCTAGCAGTGTCTGCCTCAGTTGGTCATCTTAAGTACTCTTCCTCAAACGCCGTGATTATTGCCTTGCACCAACGCTTCATAGATACAGTTGCTGTGGAATCTCCAATTTGAAAATATTGATCCATTGAATCAGATGAACAACCAGTTGCTAATTGTTTAACTGCAACTAATCCCTTCTACAACCCAGAAGTTGCTTGCCGACCGAATCCATCCACCTTGTCTTTGAAGTAGTCGACGAATCCAACAACAGTTTTCAACATATACATAAAAAGCTCTCGACTCATTCTGTACCTTTACCTAAACTTATGAGGAGGCCACCTAGAAGGTGTTGTGAAGTAATCCCTCAATATCTTTTGTTTACTGAAATCACCACCATCTCTAAACGTATATTCTCTGCCCATCACAAATCCACCGCATTTGTCTGTATCCACATCTTCAATGGTTGCTTGAGTCATTAATGCCCCAGCAGTGGATAATAACTGCAACCTCCTCCTCCTCTTTTGCCTCATCATATCATTATGCTCATCTCTTACTTTTTCCATGTAGTCATCTTCAGCGGAAGTACCAGAAGACAAACCGGTAAAACCAGAAGACGAACTATTACTACTAGATCCTCCCCATAAACGTTGGTTACATGCAATTCTATCTTCTCTTGACATTTTTTCAATTTTTAGCTTGGTTGTGGGGAAGAAGATGGTTGTTTGTTTGTTTGATCTAAAAGAAAAAAGAGTAAAACAAAATATGAAAGGTAAGGTCACATGTGATAAGGTCACATGTGATAGTTAGATTTTGGTCCACTCTCCAATTGACAACACATTTTATCAGATTTTTGTTCACTCTCCAAGTGACAACACAATCTATCCAAATGTCTATCCAAATGTACCCTCAATAATTCCAATCTATGGGCCACCATCAATAATTCTAATGTATTGAATGAATAAAAGGCATAGTGGCATAGACCTATTAACCAGATGGGATGTTACATTCCATCTCGGTTTAAATTACCAGACGCGGGGATGTTACATTCCATCTCGGTTTTAAATTACTAGACGTGGGGATGTTACATTCCGTCTCGGTCTACACTATACAATATTCCTGTCATAACCTGTCATAACCAAACCTGAAAAAATGAGTGATATTCCTGAAAAATTTCCTATCAGAACCAAGACATAGGAAATGAGTGAAATGCAACTTATATTTCCTTTATGAAAAAATTATACAGTATACTTTGGAAACATACTAACTTATAATTCCTAATTTTTTTTTGCAATAACTTCATTTGTTTTATTGATATATTCATATCCAAAACCTGCTAATATACTTTGGAAATAATAAATAAGACAAACAACAATCCTGAAAAACACCCAAGTCTAACACAGAAACTTGGTAAAAAAACTAACTTATAATTCCTGATTTTTTTTTTGTTAAAACCTCCTTTGTTTTATTGACATATTCATATCCAAAACTCATCAATATAAACCTGCTAATAAAGAAGTCGTTACAAACAACAATCCCAAACACCATATTACAAGTAATGGCGCAAAGTTATTACAAATAACTAGAAGAAAATATCTACTGAGACCTCCTCCCCCTACGAGAAGGCTGGTCAAAGAGCTCTCCCCCCCTACGTCGTTGTCGCCTCTCTGGTTGAGGTTGAAGTTGAGTTTGAGGTGTGACACTTCCAACATTCTCCAACTCTTGCACACGTCTCTGAAACTGCAAAATTTGATTTCGCTCTTGTTGTGAGTACTTAAAACTTTGACGAGATGACTCCATGAACGACGCATGCATGGCATAACTGAGAGAGCTGTAGTTAAGGAGCTCCGACCTTACTTCATCCTGTTTAACAAAACAAATGCATGTTACATGTTATAGTGAATAATAATAACAAATCATGAATAAATTTAAATCATACTAACCACGGCTAACTACTCAAACTGTTCTGACAAATCTGTGACCAATGCGGCATTTGCTGGTGGAATAGGTATGCTCATCTCTTGCCCTTGAGAATTAATCATGCTCTAGTGCCAAAGGTTAGACTCATCAAATATCTGTGGAGTTCTTTGCGACATCTCAATATCATGAAACACCCTGGGCTGTGACTGTGGCAACTCCACTCCTTCTGGAAAATGAATGTCAGACCTCAATGCTTTGGAAGTAACCCTTTCAAAATTGGTGCCCTAGTATAACGCACCTAGCAAGAGACCTCGACCAACCCTCTTCCAATACAAGTCAGTCTCCCGTAAAAATGAAAGTTGCTGTGTCTGGCCAATCATTTGGGTTTGCTCTATAGTGTGCAAGAGTTGCAGGAAGAATATTAGAAGCTATCATATCTATGGGTGGTGGGTAAGGTATAACAATCTCTCCAGATACTTGACGCCAACATCTGTCCCCAAGGTACCATGTAGTTATTGACCCTTCAAGTATCACTTTCGCCCGAAAGAAAGAAATCTTGAGAAATATAAATCTTGCTCTATGACACATATAGGATAGTTGCCACTCAATTTCGGTAGCTCTTTCTCTATCGAACATCCGAATATCCAATGAATCCCCATGGGTCCTGAAATATGAAGGACCTTCCAACCTCTTCAACACAGGCCCATGGTTGCCATCAATACTAAATCAATAGATAAAATACAATAGCTCTTAAAATATATAATCTATTGATATATATATATTATGAATATTATATAGATCCCCATACCCCTCTATAATGAATCCCCATGTTTGAATAATTAAATCAAACTTGAGTCTCATTCTCTTCCAACCTCTTCAACACAGGATGCAAACTTAAAATGTTCAAATCAATACTAAATCAATAGATAAAATACAATATCAATATATATATATATATATATATATATATATATATATATATATATATATATATATATATATATATATATATATATATATATATATATATATATAATAAACATGTCAACATTAATAATTAGGAGAATAGTTATACCTTTTCTTCTTCAAATGAATCTGTTTTGTTTTCTCCTTTATAGATTTTGGAGAGAGATCGGTGAAATTGGAGGAAATAAATGAAATGAAATAATAACTTAATAAATAAGACTTACCGATATAATCTAAACAAAATTTTTGTTTTCAAGATGTTTTTTGGAGAAATTTCAAAATTTTTTTCAAAATTTTTGTTTTCAAAATTTCGCCTTTTAACGAATTTAGTTTTTCAAAATTTCTGGTCTAGCCAATGGTAAAGGTATGCCAAGATGGATTGACCCTAGTTATAATCCCACATCCTATATATATATATTATAGATATATATATATATATATAAACATCCATTAATAATTAGATAAATAAATGAAATGAAAAATAACTATCATAAGATCCTAAACAATAATACCTTTAGCGACAGAAGAATAAAGTGGTAGAAGCCAGGAAGGCATGTACATATTCTTAGATCGACTCCTCACCAATATGATAGTCTTTCGGCTTCTTCTTTAGTCTATTCAAGTATCTCGAAGTAAACCAACTCATATTTATAGCTCATCCCTTAAACTGCTCAACCGATAATCTCAAGAACCTGTCTTTCTCATCATCTTCTACCAAATCAAAACCTTCAAAGAAACTCATTGCCGTAATAAAAACCTCCAAATTTTCATCAAAAGGAACGACATCTCCATAACCAATTGGGATACCCGTGAGCATTGTGAAATCAAGATGGGTAATCCCAAGCTCACCCCATGGGAAATGGAATGTGTGGGTAGATTTTCACCATCGCTCAACTATTCCAAACAACAATGCTTGATCATTTTGTCCCAAATTTGAATTCAAAAAGTTCCCAAATAGTGTGGCGACTATAATGTTGGTAATCGTGACAAAATTAGGACCCATTTTTTATTTCAAACAACGCCACCATGACACAGCATTTGAAACTGCACAACGCACTTTCCATAGGTGTATTTCCTACATTCATATTACACATAATACAACAAACTATTCAATACGATATAATTTCAACTAAATTTCTTTTAACGCAATGCAACAAATTCAAACTAATTACACAACAACAAACTTTATATAAACTAACATAAATAATAATAATTAATATAAAAAAAAAATAAAACTTACTTGAGACTCCGCCACTCTATTTGCTACGTGCTGGACCGATATTGACGCTAATGGTGGGTGTTCCTCGATTTCACAACGCGGTAAAAAATTAAACCCAAGTTCAATTTCGTCCTCTTCGCCCACATTTTGCGTTCTTGACGATGATCCTTTTTGCCTATTTTTTTTGGATATTTTATAACTTCCAAACCATCTACTACGCTCTTCATGTGGTGAAGTTGGTGAGGAATCATAGGGGGGGGGGGAAGTCATTAGGAATTGAAGAAATTGAAAAAATTTTGGCAATGGCGGCAAGAAAATCACAATGGAGGCACTGGAGAGAAAGTGAAAATGGGTTGTTTCGCGTTTGTGATATTTGACTCACTAGACGGGATGTTACATTCCGTTTCGTTATAAAAGCCCAGACGGGATGTTACATTCAGTCTCAATCAAAAAGCTTCCAGACGGAATCCAACATCCCGTCCGAGATTTTTTTTCACCTTTGCATTGGACAGCTTCACCTTGCTTTTCACCAAAATGGTGATAAAAGGGGGCAAAAACTAACTATGTGGAGGTGATAAGAGGGGGAAAAAATTGACTTGCATTGGGAATGCTATAAGGAGTACACAAAAGTCTTCAGTCAAAAAAAGTCAAGTAAGAAATGACAGTAGCATAACAGAATCCTGTTTGTAACTAATTCTAGTTTTCAGCTTCATATAAAATACTGAAATAGTAATCATTTTTAAGAAAATAGAGAATAAAAATCATTCATTCATTTTGAGTTCTGAGTTTCTTTATGGTATCGGAGTCGTAAATCATCGAACGGTGTTCATCATTGTTTTTTAGATCAATCCTATTTGTCTTAATTCTTGAATTACTTGTATTCAATTCAATTAATAAAACTTGTTGAATGGCTAGAACAAACCAAAATCAACAACCATCACACCCTAATTCGATGAACAATGATTCAAATCAAGTGATTTCTCAACTTGAAGATGAAGGTGTTGCTGTTGCTTCAATTCCAGCTAACACGCATTAGAATCAAGATCAAACTCATGCTGTTGCTCCAATTCCGGCAAATTCACTCCAATTCCGGCAAATTCACAATAGAATCAAGATCAGATTCTTGTTGTTGCTTCAATTCTGACAAATTTACAACATAATGAAGGAAATTTCAACAATCAACAACAAGATTTCAGTTTTCAAAGGATCAAGGCACAAATTCTCTTAATCAGCAGTTTCACGGATACAACTCAATTCCACAACAGAATCAAGCTTTTACATGCTTTAATGCTCCAATGGCGGTTCCACCAACCAATTCACAATTCATTCTCTTTCCAGAATATTTTAAGCTACAATGTGACAACTATCTGATGTGGAAACAAGTCTTTATGCCGATTCTTATCACTCATGATCTAATGGGTCTTATTGAAGGTACTGATGTTTGTTCATCCAAATTTCTTATTAATAATGATGGAACTTCTTCACATATTGTCAATCCTCAATATATTAGTTGGATCAAGAGATATTACCTTATGTTGTGGGATTATCAACCTCAAGAGAGTTATGGAATACTTTAGAGAAAAGATTGAGTATGATATCTACTGCTCATGTTATACAATTGAAGAATCAGTTACAAGACTTCAAGAAAGGAAATTTTCCCATGGCTGAATATTTGCAGAAGATAAAAATGATTGCTGATAGTCTTGGTGCCTCAGGATCTCCAGTACTTGATAATGATCTAATATATTATGTTTTGAGAGGTTTACGTATAACTCTTTCACAACATCCATTCGTACAAGATCAACTAATGATCCAGTGCATTCTGAAGAATTACATGGCTTGTTACTGAATGAAGAACTGACTATTGAACAAAGGAATAGGGGTGTTGTCAATTCTGAACAAATTCACCAAGGCTTTGCTGCATTCAATATGTCCAATAATTCAATAAGAGGTGGTTACAATTCCAGTCGAGGAAATGGAAGAGGAAGTGGTTCTTATAGAGGATGAAATAACAGTCAAGGATATAACAATCAAGGTTTTGGAAACAGTCAAGGATATAATAACAATAACTATGGCAGTGGTAACTATGGAAATAGTAACAGTCAAAACTATCAAAACAGTGGAGGATACAAGCAGTTTGGTTACAATAATAACAATGCATCAAGCTCAGGATCTTCAAGGCCTCAATGTAAGATATGTAACAAGTTTGGTCATATAGCCTGTATTGACTGCCATAACAGGATGAATCACAGCTTCATTGGTAGAATTCCACCAGCAAAACTTGCTATGTTAGCAAGCTTCAATGATTCTTCAAGTCAGTACAATGAGCCTACAAACTATCAGTCACAATACAATGGTACTGGACCATCATATCATGCTTCCACTTCTCAGCAAAATGACTCACGCTGGTATGCAGATACTGGAGCATCCAATCATCTTATTCCTGATCTCAACAATCTGGCTTCTCACAACTCATACAGAGGAGCTGACAAAGTACTAGTGGGCAATAGTCAAGGTTTGCCCATTCTAAACACTGGCTCATCATCTTTTCGTATTCCTAGTACTAGTCAGAATTTTCATCTCAATGATATCTTACATGTTCCTAAGATAAAACATAATTTACTTAGTGTTCACAAGTTTGTATCAGACAATCATTGTGTTCTTATTTTTGCTCCCAATGCCTTTTTTGTCAAGGATTGGCATCGGGGAAGATGTTTTTCCAAGGGAAAAATGAGAATGGCTTATACCCTCTACACCTCACCTCAAAGTCTCCTACCTTCAAGTTTTCACATACTGCATTCATTTCCAACAAAGCTTCAAGTTCAACTTGGCACAGCAGACTTGGACATCCTGCTGATCCAATTCTTCATAAACTCATTCATACAAAAAGCATTGCAGTTCAACAACAATCATCTAAAGTTCCTTTTGTAAGAAACTCCCGTTTGTTTCTTCCACTTGTAAATCTACTGCACCTTTTCAATTGTTACACATTGATCTATGGGGACCATCCCCTGTAGAATCCATAAGTGGAAACAAGTATTTTGCTACAATTGTAGATGACTTTTCAAGATACTGTTGGTTATTTCCATTATAATCCAAGGCTCAATTCTATTCCGTTTTTTAGCATTTTAAACCTTTCATAGAAAAATTATATTTCTTGAATGTCCAATCAAAATTGTTAGAATTGAAAATGGTGGAGAATTTGTTTGTGATGTTTTAGAAAATTTTTCTCTACAATTCTGGCATTGCTCATCAATTCACTTGTCCACACACCCTAGAACAAAATGGAGTAGTGGAAAGAAAACACAGGCACATCTTGGACATGTCTAGAACCCTAATATCTCAGTTTTTTCTTCCTCCTCAATACTTGGTAGAATTATTCTCTACTGTAGTCTATCTTATAAATAGATTGCCCTCACCTTCTTTACTCTATATCTCTCCATGGGAAAAATTGTTTCACAAGTCTCCCAACTATTCTACCCTTAGAGCCTTTGGTTGTAGGTGTTATCCATGGTTAAAACCCTATACATCAAATAAACTGGAACTTAGATCTAAACTTTGTATTTTTATTGGATATTCTCTTAATCACAACGGGTATAGATGTCTTCATCCTCCCACTGGTAGAGTGTACATATCTAGACATGTCATTTTCAATGAAATTGACTTTCCATTCAAAACACATCCTTCTCAATCTACTTCAGACTCAAATCTTCCTAGTTCTAAGTTTCTTTAGTCTTAGTGCTGGGTTTGGTGTATATATAAAAGATTCAAGGCTACAAGTGCTCTAGAGGCTGAATGTATTGGTGCAGAGATTGTAGCTGAGCTATATGGGAACCTAAAACTTCCTCACACTCATTTTGGGATATAACATGTATTTGATGCAGATGCTTAGAGCTGGAGGGAAGGGAGCTGGAGGGCCCAATCATTAGGAGTGTGGATTTGTTTTCATCCTTCTCTGTAATCTCTAATTTAATCTTTTGTTAGATTAGAATAGCAGGAAATTATAATGCTCATGAACTATGTAAACGGGGGATTAAGTACGCTCGAATAGACCTCCTCTGGAGTGGAGGACCTATGATTCTGTAAGACCATTATTATCAGTATAATATATGAGAAAGATTATTATCGGAAAAAAAAAAGTCAATATTATGACCATATGTTATTGAGTTAGAAAACTAAATGGAGGTATATTAATTTATGATTCACACGCGATACACCTAACACAAAGCCTCTCCCGGCCAACATTATTATTTTTTAATTAAGATTTATCCCTGTTTATCTTTTTTATTTAAAATTTTGTCAAAACCATTTTTTATTTTTACATTTTATTCAATTTTCAATTAAGCCACAGAGGTTTGAAACCAATTGTCATTCCACATTCAAAAATTAGCGAGTTTTATTGTTATAATTGGACTAAAATAATGCTTCATAACATGGCCTCCCGCCAACATTATTATTTTTTAATTAAGATTTATCCCTGTTTATCTTTTATTAGTCAAAACCATCATATCAATTTTAATACAGAGGTTTGAAGTTGTCATTTCACTTACAGTTTTTATTGTTATTGGACTAAAATAATGCTTCACATGGCCTGCTGGATGACTCAATATCATTGGTGTTTTTTTTGGTCAATATCATTGGTGGAATGGTGGATATAGACGTTCCGTAAACAAAGTAAAATGTGACAAACAAGAATAGTGAATTATGCTAAAGAATATGATCATGGGCACTTTAATCATCATTACATTACATAAGGGACTCAATGATCAATGCTGAAATTGTGAAGAAAGAAACTCATGTTTCTTGTAATCATCCCAATTCAATTCCAGACATTCAAGTATTTGGATTGCACCTATGACCTATCATATACCTATCTGACCTAAAAGCTCACCTTGAAAAAAAGAAGACCATCAATATACCTATGACCTATCATATCCCTATCTGACCTAAAAGCTCACCTTGAAAAAAAGAAGACCAACAATATATCCACTTGTCTCTAAAATATGTTCTGTTAAACATAATCTTTTGTTTTGGTAAGTGTTCTATTAAACTTGAGTAAATCTGGTGTGCGCAGAAAAAGAAAGTGAGGATAAATCTGGGTCACTCATACACAGAAATTGAGAGTATATTGCTGACTGGATCTGTCCTCTTAGGTCTGTGCAGCCATACACCCTGCACATACTAGATGTCATCATTAAACATAATCTAATTTAAGTTACAAGAGAAAACTAGCTAGCTGGGGGTATTGGCTGGCATGATATTGTTTGATTCAACCTACATAAGTCATATTTCAATATCAATGAGTTGTTTCTAGCAAAGCCTAAAATATCGCTAATATTTTCTAAATAGCATTGATATATATCAATTTTTGGGTATTTGATATGGAAATATTCAATATATCTCTACCGAATATTGTAGTTTTTTTTAGCCGGTATATATATATATATATATAAATCGTAGAATATATATATATATATATATATATATATTATAAATCTATATTTATATATATATATATATATATATATATATATATATATATATATATTCTATTTTCCGATTTATATATTATATATCGGTGATATATTTGATATATATTATTTGCCTTTTTTACAGATATTTTCAATATATATTATTATATGTTGGTGATATTTTCAATATATCTCAATTAGTAGAGTACACCATAATTAATATGGACATTTAAATTGGACCAGCTTTTTTTCTACCACTAAATACCCTTGATAAAATATTCAAACAAATTATTCAATGCTTTTAAGAAAGACTACTTCGTCATTTCAAAATTTACTACCATTTATACCCTTAAGATTACATAGTACTTTAAGGACGTGTGTGTAAATTTAAGTGGGAAATCAACTACATGCCATTATTCCCACTATTCAATTGTACGCCATATATTTATTACTCTTAAATAAATATATAAATGACGGCTTTAATTATCATAAATACAAATCCTTTCTCTTTCTGTCTTCCTCTCCATCTCTTTCCGTCTTCCTCTCCATCTCTCTCCCACTCTTTTGCCTACTAAAAAAGAATTAAAAGGATAAAAAGAAAAAAAAAATCAAAATTTCTCCTCTTCAAAAACTTAGATTCCAATTTTCCGTACTCATCAAATTTTGATTTGTTAGTTCTCAAATGTTCAATAATTCCTTTCTCTTCCTAATTCATGGTCAATCATCAATTTCTACTCTTAATTTATTGGTAGGAACTGTCCATCTTCTTCCAATCCGTGACTGATTTCACTTCATGGTTCTAAAAATTTCCTAAAAAACTCATCAATCTTCATAAAAGGTTTCTTTCTTAGGTTGCTTCATACTGACAATTGATGCGGGATTTGCACCATTGTGATTCAGGTTACTGAGACTGTTACAAGTTCTCTTTCATTTCCATTTCAGTGAAAATCATATTCGATTGTTAATGATTGTGCGGCCAAAACTAATTTGTTTTGAAACCCTCCAGATTCCTTCTGAATCAAACGTTCATGTTCACTCTCTCTTAAATTACAGCAACTGCGTAGCCTCTCTATTCTCATCCCATTTTTTTTTACAGAAAGCGGAGATTGCAAACAGGAGTTCTGTTCCAAGCAGGCAAGCAACTGATGAGTTTTCCATATTCATTTGATATGGATCTTATTTGGTTTTTGGCATCTAATATACTTTTTTATTTTCTCTATTTCATGTATGATTCCAATTTTTTCAATGGCGTTGGTTTATTATTGGCGTATTGCCTTCGAGTACCAGAGTGGTGTGAAGCTTATAAAAAACATAGACGAAAAAGATTAAGGTAACAATAGGATTATTACCGATTAAATAATTAAGTTTAAGTTATTATGCTGTTAATCTATGAAAATCTGGTCTATAACAATTATTTAATCATGCACGTGCGGAATATTCTGATAAAGTTTCCTCTAAATCATGAACACAATGTAGAATCGGTTTGGTTGTCGACTAAATAATTCTCTTTGTATGCATACATTATTGCTATTGTAATCTTGAATTCATGCACACTGAATGTTTGAAAAGTTCAAGGGTGAAATGAAATGGTCGGAAAGGAAATCATGGTTTATCTTTGATCTTTACAAGCTGTCTACATGCTCTCTCATTGTAATGCTGTTGAAAGTGGTCTGCTGGAAGTGCTTTTGGTTCTTTTAGATGTCGAAGTGTATGCAAGACTTGATTTGTGTGTGTGGTAATGGGACACTTAGTGTCTGCATAATTCAATTTTTAATGTTGCGAATTATGATTGTTTGGGAATTTTTTGCATCTGCTACATGTTCAATGGCACTCATAATTAAAAGAATAACATTATGAGATGTACCAGTATTGTACTCATATCTGGAGAGTGTGTTCTAAGCTGTTGGTAAGGATGAAAAAGTCTCTGCTTCTTTGACTGAAAAAGTTAATCTTTATTACAGTTTTTGTCATATATTTCTCCATTATGAGTATGACCTCAGAAGAACATTGCTTTGTGATGTTCTTGCAATTTTTGCAAATATTCAAGTGGTTGGCTCAGAATAGACCAAACATATATCTAAGAATTTTTTAAAAAGAGATGTTACTAAGCATTTAAGAGGTTTGGTCAAGATTGTACATCCCTATATTGCGCAAGGTTGTCTAGGGTGTATTCCTTGGAAGTCTTTTCAGTGATTAGTACTTCCAAGAAAACATTACCTACAAATTAAATTTAGTTTGAAGTTTGTTCAATTGAAAAGTTTGAGTAGCATGTTTAGTTTTGTGTTTGGAAATGAAAAGGCTGGCAAAGTGTTGTATGTGATGTCCAAACATTGTTTAAGAAACATCTTGATGTTTATATACATTCGTTAACTTTGATTTTTTAGGCATATGATGTGCTTGGTATAGGGTCTGTAATGTGGAAAACCTACTTTGATCATGTAAGAGAGAGGTTTTGTGAGATGGAAACTCTACATATATTTACGCTTGAGTATTGAGGTTAATGGAACCTAAGAATCATTTGAATTGTTAATGACAAAAAGAATGATTTTATATTCATCTTAATTAATACTTTTTGTTTGAATTGTTAATGACAAAAGAATGATTTTATATTCATCTTAATACTTTTTTTTTGTACTTATTTAGCCTCTACCCTTCTCCCTAAGTGATGGTGGGAATTGATCCCAAGAGTTTGGCGCCCAACCGCCAAGGCTTGAACAACGGGACAGGTTCATCTGTTATTTTATAAATATGCTTTATTTTGTGTGTTCAGGTGTTGAATCTGGAGATACTATTCGTGTAGCAAAAGACGGCAACAGTGGGGGCCGAGGAGATTTATAAGTCACATTTTTTGAAAGGAACTAACTATCTCCCTTTCATTATATTGTCTCCTTCGAAATATTTTTGTCACCATGGTATTAGCAAACTATGGCGAAATCTTACTTTCTACAAACAAAAGGATGAATACTGAGGGTGAGATCACTGGAGTCCTTTGCTTTTTGCATGTGGCTAGCCCTGAACTTCAGCATGCTCTACAGGTGCAAAGAATGTCGGAACAGGACAAATTTTATCTTCAAGTATGTCCAGTGATCTCATTTCTGAGTTACATCCCATGACTGAGTTAAACTCTTTTCCTTAATGCGAAAAGGTAAACCACTCTTGAGTCGACTTTTTGGAGATTGCCCTCCCTATGATCCTCGTGCAAAAAACATTTTTATAAACTACTCTTAAGGCCTACTAAATGACTCATTTTTATTTTCCCCAGAATCATACAAAAGGCTTAGAATCAGCGGTGAAGCTTTTGAGGATGAAATACAAGCAGCAAGGAACTTTCCATTAGCACTTCGTCTAGTTTGTGCTGCTGGTGAAGGTGGATATTGAAAGATAACGGGAAGTAGTTCAAAATTTTACAACAAAGATGGGAATGCCGGGTACAAGAAGCCGTTCAACTTTTATAGAGGGAGGCCTGGTCGTGATGAAAAGACAGATTGGATGCTTGAATATATAGTACAACGTGGATAAGGAATGGTGGTAAGAAAATTTACATTCAGTACAACAATTTTTCATAGCATATGAAATTGAAATGACATTGTTTGTTTTGCAGTGAAATAGAGGGTACTATATTGTTGGCGCTACATAATCGTAAAGTATATGATGATATTGCTTGTGGCACTCGGCGAAAGTTTGAGTCTAACAGACCTCGTGCTGTACTTTTTGAAGCCCCCCCAGGTTTGCCATCTTCTGCAATCTTGGAAATTTAATATATTTCACTTATTACTCCCACCTCTTGGCTTTGCTCTATAGTTGAGGATTGCCTTGGGTTCAACAAAGGGTATTCTTTACCTCCATAATGAAGCTGATCCTCCAATATTCCATCGAGACATCAAAGCTAGCAACATACCGTTGGACTCTAGATTTAATGCCAAGGTTGTTGACTTTGGACTTTCAAGACTAGCACCAGTTCCAGAGATTGAAGGGACCATACCCGGTCATGTATCCACAATTGTAAAGGGCACGCCGGTAAGAATGAGTATATGTTGAGATTCCCCTTCTTTAAGCTCCACCTCTTTGACCTCCTTCTGCCATAATAGAGGATATACATATCAAGAGTGAAGGAATTCTACTAATTCAAGTAACGACCTAAGGTAACTTTGTATCTCTGTACACTTACTGCTATAAATTTAAGTTGGAAACTTGTAACGCGATACAGAACATTGTAGACTAGGGTATTATATAAGTACCTCAAAATTAATTGACAGGGATAATGGGATATTTATATATGAGTAATTGAATTATGTTATGCTTACTTTGTCTTAAATGTGAAATGTAATCAAATGCAGCTTCAACTCTGTTGACTCCATAATTTAGAGTGATGCTTGCAATTTTCATATATGGATGCTTGGTTTTCTGTTGTTTAATAAGCCTTAGTTTCTAAAATGTTCTATAATTGTTGAAGTTTCAATCTAAGTATGTGTGTTGAGCTGTTGGGTTTAGACATTATTAAAATTGACCGTATGATTTAAACTGGTAGATTAATCTTGGATAAAATGCATTTGAACTCTGACTGACAATAATATATAGTGATTATAGAAAAAGTGCACTATAATGGATTGAACAATTGAATCACACTTTACCATAGTAGAAGGTGCCCTAGATACTATAAACAAAAGAAGTGAGTTTCTTTTGGATAGTGAGTGAGAACCATCAAGGAAACTGGGAAGAAGGTACTAACTTCGAATTACTTTTTTTTATTTGTGTTCATATAAGGTGTTGACTTGTGTTTTCCCATTAAAGGTTTGCGATCCACGCCCCTCTCAAAGGCTGGTTTGTCCAGGACTTAGGATTAATACTATGCAATGCTTTGCATGTGTTAGACATTTTAGACTCTAAGTTGTTGGGTTATCTTAGCTGTTCAGTAATTCCCGAACCAAGGTGATATGACAGTCTGGCCTCCCTCTTGAGGTTTTATCTTGCATCTTTTTTTTGTTTTTTGTTTTTTTTGGATGATTTGAGTTGTGCCCTTACCATTGATAATATGCAGGCTACTTCTATTATAAAAAAAAATGTGATATGTCAAATGACTGAAATGAGACTATTTTCATTGAAAGAGTTCAAGCTCAGGTTGGGGCGTATAAAGTATGCTATTATGACTGTTAGATAAGATCAAAATCTAGAATCTCTACCTTTAGGGTTCTAATTTTATTGCTTTCCATTCTAAAGTCTAGCATCTAATTATATGTTGTTTCTACCTTGGTAGTTTGAAGGTTTTTTCGGTGGATCTTGATCTTCATAATAATAAATTTCTGATACTGATAATTCTAATAATCATCCAACGTTAGTGAATTTTTAAAAGATGATTTATCATTGTTGGAGTGGTAATTTGGCTGCTGCCTTCCATTTCAGTGTCATGCTGTCTCCACTATGGCCCTATAGCTTAGTCTCTTCACTGGACTAGGTTCACGACTTCACACTATAAGAGCTATTATTAGCTCACATCCAGTGTTCTTTTGAAGTTATTTGGTCTTTAGTCTATTAGGCTGCTCTTGAATTTGACAAATGTGTTAGTCAGACGCAATTCCCGTCCTATCCAGTTCTGGTCCAAGACATGATCTAGACTAATCCTGGTCGGTCAAATGTGATGTGTATATATATATAATCATAAAGTCAAGTTCGTAGGATGAGATATCCCACTCAAATACAACAAAGGAAAAGACAGATACAAAATCAATACTAGAAAAAAAAGAAACTACGACTATTAGAGAAAACTAAAACAAAGGGATGCAATCATGCATGGCCGAGCAAGGACTCCCATCTTGAGCACTTTAATTATGTGCCCTCAGGATGAATTTTTGAAGGAAGCAATTATTATTGCTCTTTCAAGTTATATAGCCTCTAGAAGTTCGTTTAATAGTGATGTCCTCACAAGTTATGTATTCTTTCAAGGTGTATGGCCGGTATTAGATAGGAGTCATATGACATTTTTTTTTTCTTTTTCTTTCATGGAATCCTGGTCTTAGCTCGAGTGTTCTTTTATTTTTTATTTAGTTTTTAATAATTGAATTTTATTGATAAAAAAGGAGATATTACTCACTCATGACATTACTAAAAGTAATGGTGTACTGTGGTGAGAGAGAGGGTCACCAGCATCATAGTGATGATACAAACAAAGAGCAAGGCAGCTTAACTAATATCTCGCAAGATATGCAAGCAACACCTAAAAAACCCAAATCATTGGTTTTGTTTATTTGCTAAAGAAAGGTAGAGTTACCAATAGATATATTAGGAGACGAAGGAGTGAGGTAAAGTTCGACAATAATGAAGATATATAAATTTTGTTTTCTTTATTATGGACAAGTTGTAAGTATATTGTTAGTAGTGATTTCACCAACATACTTGTGGGCTATGTCAGAGGTGGGTGGGGATATTCTTGACATACTAGGAGCTGGTTGTAGCAACAATGATTTTGATGTTCCCTTGAAACTCCAGTTGGATGATAGTTGAATTCAACAAAACTTCTTAAAGTTTACTGTTCTTTGGAGTTGTTGCATCCCCGCATTATTTGAAGTAAGATTTTTAGTAGGGTCTTCTTTTAAGCCCACCCAAGAACTGTGTTTAAGTTAACTTCAGGTATCCAGGACGCCAAGTTGAGTTTTGGAGGTTCCTTACTACCTCTGAAGAAACAGGGACAACTTAACTGTAGTACATATTTCAAGGTATCTAACTCCCAAGTGTGCTCAAAATGTTTGAAGAAGACGTTTTTACTTTCTCTGATTGGCAGGAAGGTGTATAATTATTCGTCTTCGAATTTGCTGTATGAGTTAAAGTTGAATGTTACGGCATGTGTACAATTACAGGAGTGTATAGCTATAATGCTTAAAGAACCATGGAAAAAAGAGAGAGTTCCGCTGCTCGATCTTCATTTGCAGATAATACTTCTGTTTTGTTGTATTGGCCCCATTTGAACTCTGACAGCAATTATGCAAGGATTATAGGGAGTCATTGGAGGTGCTACACATGGGCACGCCAATAAAGATGGGGTTTGCTTAGAGATGCTTACATTGTGCAAAACAATGGATAGGAGGGTTACATTATAGATGCTTAGAAAGTCCAGGATTCTCTTGGGGAATGGTTTTGGTTGCGGTTGGGGTGTTACACAAGTACTCTAACAGGATCCAGTTGATCCCCTATTTTCATTCTGAACATCTACTAATGTTCAGGAACAGACTTCCATAATTTAAGTGAACAAGAAACTCTGAAAGTAACGTTTAAGTACAACAACAAATGTCAATTTAATTTGTTATGTTTATAGAAACAAAGAGCTAGGCAAAAGTATACATCCCTTTAGCGGCCCAACTTACAAATCAGTACTTTGAGAAAAACACTTGGAAAAAAGAGGATATTGAGCTTCTCATAAGCGAGACATAAGCGAGACACCCTCGCTTACGAGAAGCTCAATATTAGTATTGTCTTTTTCTTAAAAAAAAAAATAGTTAACAGACCCCTCCGTTGTCAATACAAGCTGTCAAACAAGGATTCCAGGATCTTGGTGCACACTCCGTTGGATCAACTCACAAGTTTTTACAGTCAAGTGTACTATGGCTGGAGTTATGTTCCATTAATTGTTTATTATTTTCTTACCTTTTTTTTTTGTGGTGTCAAAATTGGTTTTATACTTTTATTTCCCATCCTACAATCTCATCGACATGGTATACTTCATATTCCAAAGTGGTTTTAAAGCCATAAGTTTACTCTAATGGCTCATTTTAAGGTGTACTAATGCCTGTGTGGTATCCGTGTTTTGTGGAGATACATTGGAATAAGGGCTTTTTAAGGACCCTATTCTTCTGTATTTTTTACATTTCGTTATTTCACACCAATAGGCACTCGCTATCTTTTTAACATGTACAGAAGGTATAGTGTAAAACATTGGTGGGCTCTTTCAGAAGGTTTAATTTGAATAAAGCGTATAACGTGTTTGGACTATACATCATATCTTTCAACTCCCAACTATAGCATCTCTGTTACCACTAAAGGATCTATTTTTGGATATGATGCTCCTCTATCCTTCTTCACATGTAGTCTAGAAATTTTGAGTGGTGCATCATACCTTAAGTGATCCTAATTCTTGCAGGCATGCTTGCTGAATGGCCAAATGATTGTAAACTTAGAATAAAAACTACAATTTGTATATCAGTTGCAAGGCTCTTAGTGCTTTTTCTATTTGGGATTGGTTTCATTGCTTTGGCAGGTAAAATAGTTAACATGTTTGGATCGTGGTGATCAAATATATAAATTTGTGCTTCTACTGCATAACACAACTCCAAGTGCCATATTACTTCCTGGGAGCAATTGCCAACTTGAAGCGGTATGCAGTTCATGCGGTTTCTTCGCGGCTTCTTCTCTTCTCTTCTGGCCAGCATATCTTTGTCATTTTTTCTCTTACCATGTATATAGCCATTTTCTTTAATTTGTTGCCATGTATTTGAGATACACAAGGAAGATTTTCTTTAAATATTCAAATTTTTGGTTATGTCTATGTTCTCTAGCACGTCATCATGTCAACTAATGTTGCAAAATACCAAAGGCAACGTCCTTAGTCAAATAGAAACAATTACTCAAAACCACCTCACCAGTTCACGCTCAACGAGCGTGCCCAAAAGGCTTTCAATCTATTGTCCAACATGCAGTACAGCGAAAAAGAGACTATGTGAGTAACTCCTTATTAAATACTATGCCATTGTAACTCCATTTTGGATGATTGATTAACAAACCAAATTACTCATCTTTTGGAGGGTATGTCCCATTCTTTCAATTCAATACCTACGGTTGCATATTATCTATTTACCTAAGGTTTGGATATTGGTTTCAATGCATAACATTACATAAATGCTTTTGATGCACTAACTTTTTATCTTTGTCGTTTGCAACGTGCACTTGCTAGGATGAGAGGCTCAAAATACTTATGATTTTGAGATATATTTAGAAGTTTGGAAATCAAATAGGCATGGAGTTCCATTCAATTCAAATTTTAAACGGCTGCCCTTGTGTCTGTTCAAGCATAATGTCAATTGTAAGTGTGCTCACCCAAATTTTATTTACACTCTTCCTTAAGTTTTGTTTGACATCGCGTGCATAGCACGTGCATCTTGCTAGTAATGATAATTTGACTTGTTCACCAAAAATGATATATATCTCTAATATTTTCGATATATATCGGTTTTTGGGTACACAATATATAGTCCGATATGGAAATTTTTTACTTTGATTTCTAGGCACTAGTTTTCTAGATTCGATCGCCATTATAACACCCCGTTTATTTTCTTTATTTTTCCTTATTTATTAGAATTTAAAAAGTAATAATAATATTAAAAAGAAAAGAAAAGGATAAAGATAAAATAAGATAAGATAAAAACGTGGGAGAGTTAGAGGGGTTTGGTTACAACCGAACTCTCCCTTTTTGTTGGTATTTTTCTGGTTTTTGAAATACAAGAGAAAAATAGAGAGAGATGTACAAGAAAAAAAGAGAAGGAGTGTTTACTGCGGGAGAGTGCTTGAGTGAGAGAGACAGAGATAAAAGTTGGAGGAAGAATGAATAAGCTAAGGAGTATTGGTGCGACGGTTTTTCCAATTTTCTCTAGTAGATACAATCTCAAGTTTTGTGATATCGGTGAGTAGTCTAAATTTTAATTTGTTCTAAATCAATTTTAATGGATTGTTAACTGATTTCTACTAATTAAGCCATTGAATTGTTTTACTTAAAATTATGGGATTTAAATCTATTAAAGTGCTCAAAGACTTAAATTGCATATTGACGCATACGCGTTCTTTTGGTTATCTATGTATTGATTGGTAATTGTATATGGAATTCATTAAATTGTGGGTCAACTGATTGAAGTGAGCAATTGTTATATGTTAGAAATTGGTTTCTCATAAAAAGGGGGTCGGTTATATCCATTGATGATTGCCATACCTTGTTTGCTTTTAGTGGCGCAGATATATTATCATGAGTAGTTGGAGGGCATAACAAGTAATTTATTTGATTCTAATGTGACTTTTAGATATGAGAAGGTATAATGGTATTCTCTTGCATGTCTTTGTAGGCTTCTGACCTTTTGTGATACGTGAGCTATTCCTGGCTTTATATGGCGTAGTTTCTTTGCATGACTTTATTGCATTTAAATGTCTTATACATAATAAGTAAAGGTTGGATTTTGATAAGGAATATTTGACAATGGCTACTGGTGCAAGTTATCTTTTGATATATATATATATATATATATATATGATGGGTCGATCTAGATGGTACAGTCGGTATTAAACCCTTATACCAATTGACTTGCAGTACTTTAGATATTCTCTTTTAGATGTCAGAAAGTATAAGCTTAGCTCTGGTCTGATTTCGAGCTCAATTTTGGTTTAGTTAGAGTTTGAACTAGTTTTATTTTAAAACACAAAAAGTAAGGTCTGGAAGTCTGCTTTCCAACCCAATCGACCTCGTCACATTCTGAGGTTTGTCGATATGGTTATGGTGTTCGGAAGTTGGCACGTCAGAATTTTCTGATTTCAGAAATCCGGTCTGTGCCTGGTTTGGAATCGAGTTTTCACATAGTTAGGGTCAGATTCAAACTCTCTCCAAAACATGAAAAATAAGTTTTATGTGTCTACTTTCCAACCCAATTGGGCTCGTCGCATTCCGAGGTCTGTGGTGGTAGATATGATGTCTGTGGTTTGGTTGAGAAAACAGTGATGTTTCTGCGCACTGTGTTCAAGTCCAGTTTTAATTTAGTTAGAGTTTGAACTAGATTTTTTATAAAACATAAAAAAATAAGATTTGGAAGTGTGCTTTCTATTCCAATTGGCCTCGTCGCATTCCGAGGTCTGTGGTGGTGGATATGATGTCTGGAAATTTGGTTGACAGAAAATAATGCGTCAGAAATCAGTTTCTGTGTACTGTGTTCAAGTCCAGTTTTAATTTAGTTAAAGTTTAAACTAGATTTTTTATAAAACATAAAAAAATAAGATTTAGAAGTCTGCTTTCTATTCCAATTGGCCTCATTGCATTCCAAGGCCTGTGGAATTAATTATGGTGTTTGGAAGTTTGACTGGCAGAAAATAGTGCGTCAGAAATCAGTTTATGCGCACTGTGTTCGAGCTTAGTTATTGAACATTTAGAATGAGATTGAGTATTTTTATAAAACATAAGAAAGGAAGTTCTGTGTGTTAGCTTTTCAACGCAAAAAGCCTCGATGCATTTGGATACCTGTGGAAAGCATTGTGTCATTCGGAAGATAATCCGTCAGAAATCTAGTTTGCTAAAAAAATTAGAATTCTTACCGTTTTCAACTTAAGTTTTCTTTAGATGGGCTGAGGTTGGGACTTCGAGTTCTACATGAAAAAGTATGTCTACATACTTTAGTTTCTAAATATTTAAGTTACATGTCATTTGGATGAATGTAGGAAAAACTATAGTATTGACTATGTGGCTGGTAAGAACTACGAAGGCTTGATTCCAATCTTGAAAGATTTGTATACGTAGGCAACTTTGAGCAAAAGTGCAGCCACTACACTACACTATATCTATAATATATATATTAGTTTGTATGATAACTATGTGATTGTGTTAGAAATTACTATTGTTTTGAGACTACATAAATATATATGTGTGAGATAGAAGTTGTATATGAATACAGACTTTAGTATATGTGGATATGTTTTGGACATTAGTGTGTGTGGACTTGAATTTGGGCTAATAAACTATTTGTTTACGATATTGTATATATGAGTGTGGTTATGTAAATTGTATTTGTTTGATTATAAGTCTGTTTACATTCAATGATATTTAAGTGCTTGATTTGCCTTGACGCACGAAAATGACTCTCTGCATGTGTGGTCTATTTTGACATGAGTAATGCTAGTATAATTATAAGTGATAATAATGTTTTAATGTGTCGCCCACATCTTTAGAACTCTCCACGCCTCAGGATTTGGTAATGAGATATTATGACTTGTGATGTCATGTGATAGATGGTATTCATTGAATGTGCCATGAATGACCCAATAGTTTGGACTGCCCTAGAGAGGAACTAAGGTATTCGCTTTGCGGGTTGGTCGTATTCTTTGAATGTACAGGAATGTAGGTTTGGATATTCCTTGAATATGGCGGGAATGACTCAGGGCATTCATTGAATGTGCCATGAATGGCCCGTTAATGTTATGATGGGTATTTCTTGAATGTGGCGGGAATGACCCAAGGTATTCATTGAATGTGCCATGAATGACCTGAGATTTTATGGCCAAAGAGGCTGTGATTATGTGTATGGAAAGCCCAGAGATGGCTGTGATATAGTAATACTCGGTGGGAGAGAGGCACACGTGTATGTGTGATTTGGCAAATGTGTGGAGTGCAAATCGTGGAGTAGGAACTAAAGGTTGGGTTGAGTCTGTTTATAAATGAGTCAACAAGATAATTAATAAGCAAAGTGAAATATTGATTTTACGTATGAGTGAGTTATTGCCTATGAATATTTATGTATTATGATGTATATGCTTTCTTACAAAGAAATATAGAGGTGGTTTGTGTGAGGTTATGGATGTGAAGTGTGACTGGGAATAATATTATTGAATGCTTGTGATCTTTTCTGTGATTGTGGAATGACTCTAAAATGATATGTTATTATGAAAGCATTAATAACTTGTAATAGTCTGAGATATATAGTTATGTACTTGGAAACTTTATGATGTAAGGATGTCATGTGAATGACTACCTTTGATATAGGTGGTATGATAAGTAGTATTCCCCGAATATGTGGGACGAATTATGTTGTATTAATTAGACTTCAATGTCTTAAATGAGGTTTGATTATGAATGAAAATTTGACTGGTTAAGATAAATCCTTTTATAGTGTTGTCTAACTCTGTTTTTGCTGGAGGGTAGAATTTGTTAATTTTTTATGCAGGGACGTAAATATCCTACCCTGAGACGTTGTGCTGGCTTAAAGGTAATATGTATCAAACCAATATTTAATTAAGTTATCATATGTGTATGTAATAACCGGTATTTACTTATTAATTTGTGAGTTATCTTGGAAATGTATATTGGGATTGAAATCTTACTTGGGAAGAAACTACACGCCGTTTTGGAAAACGGAACTATATTGTCTTCCAAGTTGAAATGGTTAGTAATGTTATATTTATTAATTTGAAAGATTATTATATATATTTTGTTGTTGTTAAATTCAATTTGTCAAATTCTACTTTATACCCAAAAATTCAATTTGATATATCTATTTTTTGGTAACCATCCAAACTATTTAAAATATTATCGCTTTGTTTTCGGAAATATCGGATATATATCGGTATATTGTGTTTATATTTTAAAATGGTCAAAAAGTCAACCGAATATATCATTATATCGATGGTGGAATAAAGTTTCATATCGAAATGGAGATATATGAAAAAGAGTTCTATATTCTTGGATATATGTCTTATCTAGTATAAGTTTATATGAATGGTTTTATAAAGTCTTGAACATTTGGAATTCACAGGATGTAATTCGCCTTGAGTGGTTTTGTAAATTCTTAAAGAATTTGTAAATTTTGAATTTGTAAGAGTTGTTTGTTTGGTTTTAATTTGATCTCATATTTTAATATCGTGGTTGTTAATGGGTTATTAGGGTTTTGTTTTATCCTGGATTTTTAGAAGATGGAATAGGGTGTGGATAATTTCCTATTTTTAATTTTCTAGAAATTTGGGGTGTGACAGCCATCTTTTCCACATGGGCAATTTCATTCAAGTTGGTGAAGTATATGATGTAAAATAGAAGGAAACATAGGGACTTGGTTCATTATGGTTGTAATGGATTATTTCACAACCCAACTGCTAAAGCTCTGCAGGCCAAGTAAGTAGGCCATCTAGTTAACATGGCGCAGAATAGCTCCTTGATGGTTAATGATCGAGAATACTGTACGTGAAGTTCAGAATTCAGATTTCAACTCTTGAAGTTCACTGTGTTCCTTTCAATGTGGCCAAGTTCAGTTAACCATAACCAGTTAAAGGTTTTGACACAGCGACAGTAGAGATGAAACAAGCATTGATTATATATCTTTAGCGAAAAAAAAAAAGCATTGATTCATGCATTAATGTTGGAGTTATCCCTCACATGAAGAGGAACTGAAGTTCGGCCTGCATGAAGAATGCTGAGTGCACCCTACCGCTTCGGTTTGGTCTTTTTAGGCGGCGGCATGCCCATGCCTTGCTCGACATCCAGGGAGCTTTTGCCAATAAATGCGCTTTAGATTTGCCTTGTTAGGAGCGCGACCTGAGCTCGTGCCTTGATGGACTTCCAGTAGAGTGAGCGCACCCTGCGCTCGACTTGGTCTTGCCCGAGGCACACCCCACGCCCAAGTCTATTTCCAGAAGTTTGTGGACCACGAGTTTGCAATAAGAGTTAGAGTTTTTAGCAAAACCTAACACCCAGAAAACACATGAGAGGCAGCACAAAAGTCAGAGAAAACCCAATCTTGAAAGCTATCAAGATTGAGAGATAACTGTGATTGCCAAGAACACTTACTTCCAATTAATGTTCTTAGTTCACACAATTCATGATGAAGATATGAATGAAGGATGAAGAAGATCGATATGTTTATTGATAGATGATAAAGTTTGTTACAATTTCTCTGTGGTTCACTCTTTCTCTTTCCTGTTTTTCAGTTTTTTTTTGTAATCTGAATTGAATGAATCTTTTTCTTCTCTATCCAGTCTTTATATAGTCTTCTCAACTAGCTTTGACCCAACCCGCTGTTGACATCTGTCCCTTGTCTTTCTTTCTCATTTCCCGCCTTCTACCTGCAACACCATTCAAACACCCACGAGATTTACCGAGATATTGGCCTTTATGCCAATATCTCGAGTTTTAAAATACTGAAATGAACATATTTATAGGTACGATATTTGCCCACTACATCGCCCCCTCTCGAAATGTTGAAATTTTATTTTAAATTTCAAGTTTTCGAGAAGCCGATATCAGGTAATTTTTAAACCTTAGGCCCAAATAACTACCCGGTCCACTGTTTCCAAATTATAAATTTAACATTGAACCATTTTAGCTTCTTCAGTACGCTTCTTTGCATGACAAAATCTGGTCTCATCGTCTTCCCACTATCATCAAGTTCAATTCGCTCTCCTGAAAAACTCCCACTCTTGCAACCTCGCAGGTACGCATCTTTTTTCCTGCACTTTATTAATCTTTCTATACCATGCACTAAGGTACTCCTCTTAGTAATACTAGATACGATATTTTATCTTAACTTTAGTTTCTTACATTTGAAACCCTTAATTCTGCATATATTTGTGTGCTAATGCTTATGTACTGACATACATTACTACTTTAAGCTTCAAACCATGTAAAAGTTCAATTTTTTTTTATTCACAACCTTGTTTTCATCTTTTTGTTTGTTTTGTCTTTACTATCGGCATGTATCACAATATTTCTGATATTCCAACACTATATTATTCCGATATGAATCTATACATTAGTATTTCCGATGATTCAACTCTTATATTATATCGATATTACCGATACTCTAATGTCATTATGCTAATTTATATAAATCTTGAATTGATGATATATTAAAAATACCTTTGTCATCCCTTCTTTGTGTATAGCCGTTTCAATGGCCAGTGAAGATACCATCTCTGATGCTAGTCTCCATTCTGAGGACACCATATCGGATGATATCCTTTCTGACGATATACTTCATGATGATAGATCTTACATCCAAAACTTTGCCTCTACTTCAACCAATAAATCTTGGCCCCAGATTTCGTGGAACCTATCTTATGTTGTAGAAGGTGTTCCCTGCCATCCCTTTGAAACCACTAACTCTGAATCTGAGCACGATACTATAGAAGATACCAGCCGATGGAGTGAGGGACTTTGCGATTTTTTCATCAAGCGACCAAACCTAGCTTTAGTTCAAGCCGCCTATCAAATTCCTTCGTCCCTTTATTTACAACATTATGCTGGTACTCGGGCTTTTACTCAATGTCAGAGTGGTACCAAGAATGGAATCATTGTTACTGTTGGTCAACTCACTGCTGGATTGAGATTTCCTTTATCCAACCTCGATCATGAAGTACTAAACCATCTGAACATTTTCCCTGGTCAGGGTATGGGTAACTTCTGGAGGTTACTGTTTGTCTGTAATTACTACAATAGCCACCTCTTTCCCGATGGATATGAAGTTGATCATATCAGGCTATTCGATATTCTTATGCACTATAGATTTTGTGAAAAAATTATCAGATATTTTTATCCCAAAAAACATACCCACAGAAACATTAGGGGTATTCTTCGAAAAAACCGAAATAGCGACAAATAGTGGACCCAGTATCCGATTGTTGTTATGGGTAATTGGGAAAGCGCCGATATCCCATCAAATCCTCCTTTGAAACATCAAGTCTTCAACTCTTCAGGTATATCCTCATTTTGATTCATTTTCTATCTTAAAAATATTGGAATTCCTACCTAACCTTATTCTTCTTTGTGCCTTCTCAGTTCTTCTTCCTCATTTTGCAAAAAGCCGTGGAAATTCAGACAGAGTACCGAGGCTTTTAGAAGGGACTAAAGCCGATGTCAATATTAAAACGGGGTGATAAAGAAGGGACTCCCAAAGTTACTGTTCCTCTTCCTGATATCTCAAACTATCGCCCACCTCTTTACATACTCAAACATCGAGCTCTTCAAAAAATGGGTCAGTCGCCAACTCCCCCTCAATCTCCTTTAAAAAATTCCTCAAACAATCTTCCCTTTCTTGTATCCTCCTTTGCCTTGCATGGCTTGCCTCCTAAACTTCCTAAAAGTTTCTATGAATATCTAGATGACAATTGTACCATGACTCCCAATCTTTTCCCTGAAATTAAAGAAGAGGTTCCCGACTTTTATGAATATCCGATATTGGAAAGTATATTTAATGAGCATATTTTATTGTATACATATATGGCTCCTCGAATGCCGATGAATGCCAACGCTGGTCGATACTTATCTAAAAAAGGGAAAAAGAAAGCATCATATATGAGCCCTCCTCAGCACCAACTGCTGCTGATAAACAAGCTGCTCCTTCTTCCATTCCTACTAAGCCTACTTCTGCTGCCCCTAAGGATAAGCTTCCTGCTTCTTCTCAGCAAAACACCTCCATCCCCCCTTCAACTACTACTGCCCCTTCTAAGAGAAGAAAACCCATTCATGGGGTGAGAGTGGTCTTGCCGATGGGCAAACCCTTAATTCTATATCGTTGGCTGATGCCAGCCAACGTTTCAGACCTGCATTTCGCCTTACTGATGGCAGCGATGTCCCTTTAACAGCCTCACTTTTTGAAGATACTCATAAAGACGAGTTGGGTGTCGCTTTGGTTAGCAGCTGTATTCTTCCCAAATACAAGCTTGTCGCCATCAACATTAATCCCACTGATCGCCTTATCAAGTATTGCGATCACATGGAGAAGGTACTTATGTCTTGTCTTTTCTCATTTTATCCTGATTTGACCTTTCACTTTGTGCTTATCTATTTTTGATATCTTTATAGGCCAAAGTGCTTGCCATGGCTCAGTTTGATCTGCTTCATAAACAAGAGTGCGAGATTGGACGTCTTAGCAAAACAGTGACATCTCACCAAATCCGAATATGATAGATTAACCCGAGAGAATAACAGCTTCAAGAAAGAAGTCGATCAATTGAAGACTGATATGAAGCAACAATCTGAAAAAGCTGAGAAAATTCTATCTGATAAACAGGCTGAACATGCCGAAATTGTGAAGAAGATGCTTGAAGATTTTGTTGCCGAAAGAAAAAAATATGAAGAAACCGCCGAAGTTGCTGATGCTAAGTACAATACTGTCATGGCGGCTGTAAATTCTCTAGGCGATAAATTGGATATTTGTAAACCTTTTGTTCCACATAACATTCTTGTGGAAAATGATATGATCTCTAATGATGAGGAAGTACATATAGCTCCCTCTAATCCCATTGTGGCTGATACCACCACCTCGCCGCCTACTCCTGATGCTGCTCAAAACACTGATGCTACTCTTTCTGATGTAGATGCCCTTCTCAACAATCCTCCTCTTTAAACTACCATCTTTTTTACTTCAAATGTTGTATTCTCCAGACAAGTAATACTTTTTGATTGATATAATTTCTAATTTTCATTGGTTTTTTGCCATGACTGTTTGCCATTATTTGTATTTTTCCTTTGTCTGTATGTACTTACAACCATCGAAAATCACATTTTTCGATATCCTCAACAAGGAGAGAGTATCAACAATATAATATTGACAAAAAATCATATTTTCGATACCTCAACCAAGAGATTTTGCTGATACTTAGACTTGTATCAAAAAGAAAATATAATATTTGATATCCTCAACCAAAAAGAGAGTATCGGTAATACTTAGATTTGTATCAAAAAGAAAATATAATTTTCGATACCCTCAACCAAAAAGGGTGTATCGGCGATACTTAGACTTGCATAAAAGAAAATATAATTTCCGATACCTTCAACCAAAAAGAGAGTATCGGCGATACATAGACTTGTATAAAAAAGAACATATAATTTTCGATACCCTCAACCAAAAAGAGTGTATCGGCGATACTTAGACTTGTATCAAAAAGAAAATATAATTTTCGATACCCTCAACCAAAAAGAGAGTATCGACGATACATAGACTTGTATAAAAAAGAAAATATAATTTTTGATACCCTCAACCAAAAAGAGAGTATCGGCGATACATAGACTTATATCAAAAAGAAAATATAATTTTCGATACCCTCAACCAAAAAGAGAGTATCGGCGATAACATAGACTTGTATCAAAAAAGAAAATATAATTTTTGATACCCTCAACAAACAAGAGAGTATTACCTTAGTTAATATTAACAAACCTAAAGCATTGCAACATACCTTTATTATCGCATGATCTTTAAATCCTCATCCTTTGCTGATATCTTGCTTGATATTATCATTTCTGTATTTCTATGAACTTTTCATGCCTGATATCTGACCCTGTTTTTGATATCAGGACTTTTTTGACAATACGCCTGAGATCAACCTTTCTGTTAATCTAAGAACTTTTTATGCCTGACATCTGCCACTGTTTTTTATATCAGGACTTTTTGACAATATGCCTGACATCAACATCTCTGTCAATCTTAGGACTTTTATGCCTGATATTTGCCATTATTTTTGATATCAGGACTTTTTGACAATATGTCCGATATCAATATGTCTATCGATATCAGGACTTCTTACGCCTAATATCAACATTTTCTGTTAATACTAGGACTTTTGACAATATGCCTCATACCAACACGTCTGTTGATACCAGGACTTCTTAATACGTCTATCGATATCAAGACTTCTCACGCCTAATATCAACATTTTTGTTAATACTAGGACTTTTGACAATATGCCTGATACCAACACGTCTGTTGATACCAAGACTTCTTACACTGCTGACACCAGGACTTCTTACGCCTGATATCTGCCATTGTTTATGATATCATGAATTTTTGACAATATGCCTAATATTAACATTTCTATCGATATCAGGACTTTTTATGCTTGATATCTGCCACTGTTTTTGATATCAGGACTTTTTGCCGATATGCCTGATATCAATATTTCTATCGATACCAGGACTTTTTATGCCTGATATCTGCCACTGTTTATGATATTAGGACTTTTTGCCGATATGCCTGATATAAATATTTCTATTGATACCAGGACTTTTTATCATATGATAACACCATATATTTTTACATGAAAATTGAAATTTGAATTTGAATCCATTTGTATTAAATTGAAAATTCATGCTACACATCTTAATTTCCCATAATATTTGAAAAATACATTATTGATAGAATACCTTCAGATTATTGACATTCTGAGGCTTCGCTAGCAATTCCCCATCACTCTTCTTTAGATAGTACGGTCCGTTTATCCCCACCTTGTTAACTATGTATGGGCCTTCCCAATTTGCCGATAACTTTCCTGCTCCCTTTTCTTTTGATCGCCTGTGTAACCTCTTTCATCACTAGGTCACCCTCTTGGAAATTTCTCTCTTTAACTTTCTTATTAAATGCTTTTATGAGCTGCCTGTGATAAGAATCAAGCTTCATTCTTGCTTGCTCCCTTCTCTATTCCAAATTCAAGATTTCTGCCTACATCCCTTGGTTATTCAACCCTTTTTCTACAAGCATTGTCCTTGATGTCGATACTACCATCTCAGCTGGAGTCATTGCTTCCATACCATAAGCTAGGGTAAATGGCGATTCTCCCGTTGCCACTCTTGAAATTGTTCTGTATGCCCACAAGACACTGTTTAACTCATCAACCCATAAACTTTTCTTATCCTCCAGCTTCTTTTTAATGTTGTCCATAATGGTCTTATTTGTTGCTTCAGCTTGCCCATTCCCTTGAGCATAGTAAGGCGCCGATGTAAAGTGCTTAATCCTGTACGATTCTAAAAAATCTTTCACTTTACCACCAATAAATTGAGGACCATTATCCGATATGATTGCATATGATAATCCGTATCGGCAAACCACTCTTTCAAACAGAAAACCGATGATGTCCTGCTCTTTGACATGTTGCAAGGCTATCACTTCTACCCACTTAGTGAAATAGTCAGTTACTGCTAACATGAATCTTTTCTTCCCTTTTCCAGGTACCATAGGACCCACGATGTCCATCCCCCATAATACGAATGGCCATGGGTTCGAGACACAATGTAACTCCTCTGCTGGCACATGAATGGCATGTCCATGCTTTTGACATTGGATACACTTTTTTGCATATCGCAGACAGTCCCTCCGCATTTGTGGCTAGAAATATCCCTGCCTTGCAATCTTACTCGCCAACGACCTTCCTGCCGAATGATTCCCACATTCCCCTTCATGCATTTCTGGAATAATTTTTGAGAATCTTCTATCAATATACACTTTAAATGTGGTCCTCCTGGATTTTTTCGATATAGTTGATCGTCAATTAATAGATATCTCTCAGCTCCTCCTTTTACTCTTCTAGCCTCATTCTTATCTGCTGGCAATTTTCCTTCTGACAAAAACAGCAGATAATCGCTCAACCATGATGTCCCCAGTGTGTCTATTTCCATCACTTCTGTATGTTTTATATTGATACTTGGAGTTTGTTAAACATCGATATGCAACAGACGACCTTCCTCATTTTCAAGCATTGCATCTACATATGCCAATGCATCAGCATGTCGGTTTTCTCCCCTGTCGAGATGCTGAAAAATAATCTTCCTGAAATCTTTGAGATTTACTCTTACCAAATTCAAATAATCTATCATGTTATCGTATTTAGCCGAATATCCTCCATTGATTTGGCTTATCACTAACTGAGAATCGCTGAAAACTGATAAATCTTTGATGTTTAATGATTTAGCCATCTCCAAACTTGTTATTAGAGCCTCATATTTGGCTTCATTGTTAGAAGCGTGAAAACCTAAAGTAACTGCTGACTCGAGTCTTTGATGTGTTATATATCGTCCTAATAGTAGTTTGTTTGTTTAAGAAACTCTATTAATGGTAAACTTCTATTGAATTTGGCATTGTATTTATGTTAGGTCTCTTATGTTAGGAATCCAACTTAGTAAGGTATCTTTTTTGGTAATAGTAATTTGTTTATTTAAGTAAGTCTTGAATTTGGAATCGTATTTATGCTAGGTCTCTTTTTAATGATAGATTTGAGTTGTAATTAGGACATGGGTCGATGTACAAAAGGTGGTTCATCTTTGTAAGGGAAAAGAGTATAATCTGCATTACTTGTGAATGAAGAACGCACCTCATAATAGTGTCATGCTAATCCGAGGTTGTGTAGCTTGTCGCAATGAGGTGTAGGATACTGCCTGTTCCATTGACGCCTTTGGAGTTCAACATGACAGTAGCGACCAAGCATATTCATGTAATCTTTCCATACACGGTCCTCAAAGTTTGCTTTAGACTGACTTCCAATTGGATAACTCTGATCAAAATCAAATGACTTCAGATAAAACTCTACACCAGACTTTTGTGTGACCTTTGAAAACTGATAGGTGTAATTCTTCTGTAAAGAATGATAAATAAACCCAAGGCAGAGCCATCACATGCTTTAGTCATTAAGTTTTTCTTGAATAGTAAGAACAACATTTAAGCAACAGAAAAGAATGATAAATAAACCCAAGGTAGAGCCATCACATGCTTTAGTCATTAAGTTTTTCTTGAATAGTAAGAACTGCATTTAAGCAATAGATGAATTTTACATGTTCTCCTTCAAGGTTCAACCTTGTTCAAGGGCATATTCTCATGACCGGACGGAGTGTCCTTTTGTTCACCCGGGTGAAAATGATAGAAGAAGAGACCCAAGGAAGTTTCACTATAGTTGTGTTCCTTGCCAAAGTTCCGGAAGGGAGCGTGCAGGAGGGGTGATTTATGTGAATATGCTCATGGAGTTTTTGAGCTAGTGTTGGCTTCACCCTGCACAATATAGGACACGCCTCTGCAAGGATGGTACGGGCTGCATGCGAAGAGTGTGTTTCTTTTTACAAACCAAGAGCTTCGTCATCTCTATGTGTCAACAACGACCTCATTTCCTTCTCCCCATTTAGTCAGATCTGCCGCTATGGAAATGGCTATTGCCTTGAGTCTACTACCAAATTTCCCGTCCTCTTCGTCATGTCACCTAATCCTTTCACGCCACCGATGTCTCCGTTAGCCAGTGGCATTTCACACTCATCCATGGCGTGGCCACAACTAAATGTTCCTACCTTGCATCTTCTTGGAAGCAATAATCTCCAGTCTAGTCATCTCAGATCATCCCTTAACACAAAAGATATTCAAGCTGATGATTTCAGCTTGTTGGTGGAATTTGAACCACAACAGCAACATCAACATCAACAGCTCCTCAATGAATTATCATGTTTCTTTCAACCACTGCTAATTCCTACATCTGCCAACCGCCCCATTTGTACAAAATCTCTAGCACCGTCAAATTTCGAAGACCTTTTCAGTGTAGAGATGTCGTCATCTCCCCGGTATTATGATCATGCTATGTCATCTAGCATGTTTTTGCCATCACACAAATCAGCTATCTTAAATCAATTCCAACAGCAACAGAGCATGCTCTCTCCGATAAACACAAATGTATTCTCCCCAAAAATGTTGATCACCCTCTCTTACAAGCCTTTTTTGGTGGTCTGCACTCTCCAGGAAGAATGTCACCAAGAAGCATGGCACCCATCTCACCAATGAGTGCTAGGGATGTGTTTTCTCAATGTAGGAAATCCATATAAATAGAGAAAGAAAGGGTTTGTGCCTGAGCAGAAAATCATATAGGAGAAAACTTTAAATTCAAAGAGAATTAGAGAATGCTAGCATCTTTGATACTAAATGAGGTCGAGTGGATCTTATAGCATATAACATCTTGTTACTACTGAACAACTTCTCTCACATTAGCCTGTAAGGGATAACGAGTTCGAAAGCTAGGGGATAGGTGCCCTGATTTGTTGTGTGTTAACACACGATTTGGAACAAATCTTTAGTGGATTCTAGGTATTCTGACTGTTTCTTTCCTATATGAAGACCAAAGCGTTCATCATATTAAAATTGCTTACCAATCCACCATAGACATAGCCAACTGTAATTCCAGTGGGTATACACATGTAAAAAAGTGCAAGCCATGCTGTTTTCTACAACAATCACAGGAAAGAGAAAGATACAACATACGAGTTAGAGATAAAAGTCTATGAATAACCACATTATACTCCTTTAGAGCATCTTTAATAGTGATATCAACCTAGCATCAAACACCAAATTCTTGAATTTGGTGTTTTTTCAACTTCAGGAGAACTACATGTTGATGAAAACACCAAACCAAACACCAAACCAAACACCAAATCGAATAATATTTGTTCCGGTTTGGTGTTTATCCAAATCACTCACGCGGTTTTTTTCCAACACGCGCGGGCTTGGGCTGCTAAATGGGCTTCTATGCGCCGGTTTTGGCAAAACCGCGTGTGGGCTTGGGCTTTCAATGGGCGGTTTTGCCAAAACGCGTCGCTTTTTTCTCAAAATTAGAACCGTGGTGCATAGAACTTGAAAAATTATGAGTTGTGCATAGAAGTTAAGAAATTAACAATTGTGCAATTGAAGAAATTAAGAATTGTAATTCAAAATCGAAAAAATTAAAGAAATTAAAAACCTATGATTATGATTATGCAGTCCAAAATCTATGATTATGATATAATCATATAATAACCAAAATAATCCAAAACCTATCATATTACATTAAATTTATTTAGCTCTCTTCTTACGCCCCTTACCACTCGATCCCTCTCCTCTCTCTATTTGGACGTTCCGAAGCTGCTCCTCTAAGTTCCTAATCTGAGCATTATGATTTTCTTTGTCTGCACGGAGGTTAACTACTTCAGCCTGAAGTTCCTCATATCCCTGATGTTGCTGCGTGTACACTTGCTGCATATCCTCATACACTTTCCGAGTCTCGTCATACGCACGCTGGGATTGCTGATATGTCTGAGAATATGTCTCCTCTCTTTCTTGGCTATAATGATACAAGGCAGTCCTTATCCCATCAAACATAAGAACCTGGTTCTCATATCTTTCCTGAATCTCAGCCTGAAAATCCAAGAAAATACAGTGTGAGTACATATTATATATATAATGAAGAAGATAAATAAAACAATTAAACTCACCATGGTATACTGATCAATATGCGGCTCTAATTTGCCCTTTTAGCAAGAGAGTCAAATTTGACAGGCGCAAAACACAAAAAATGTTCCAATAGTTAGTTCCTACTTTGAAGTGCTAAAGGGATACTGATGGCACAATTTATGCGGTCCGCCAATTAGTTGCAAGTATTAAGTTGAATTTTTTTTGGACAAACGACACATTTTCTAACAGCAGAAATCGTGCCATCCATCTCCCGAAACTTATTATGACAGTTGCATGTTAGACAATACCACAAATTTAACTAGGTTTATCACACTAACCAAATTTATGAGCTTTCTAGCAGCCCCATTAGAATGAATGAGTTTTGTTGTTTGGGTGCTTTGGACTTGCTCTTAGTCCTAGATAATAGTTGTTGCCAATAATTATGCAAAATGCCCTCTTCCTCACTTATCTACATTCTGCAAAAGGAAGAAGGAAAAAATAATAATAACTGAAAATCGTCGATCCATTTATGTTAAAGGAGTAGAGATGAGTTTACGCTAAGCGCCTTTATTTCATTCAATTCTGTAAGGACTCACTATTTCTCCTAAATCCATTGATCAGTTTGCTCACTTCTTCAACTCATCCACCCAAACAATATATAATCTTCTTGTTGCGGACCGAATGTGTACGCATGCACCCCATCTTTTCTTGCAGCCCTATAACAATGACTGTCGTCACAACCTTTTAGTTGTTTAACTCTAAATATATCACCACTCCCAGATACCACGCCGCCTTCGGAGTCTGCTAAGTACCACAGATTACACCAAAAGAGCGTTGTTTCAAAAAAATTGATGATAAACCACCATTCAATATTTTGCCCATAAGAAATAATTTTGGGGCCAAGATCGTCGTCAGCAGATTTGCAATGGGCATGCAATGTTATATTCTCCGCTATATCATTCTTTAGATATACATATGTCAAATCCGTCCTCCATTTGAAGCCTGACACAGTTGAACACTGCCATGATATGAACAGAAGAATCGCAAGGAAAGTTAGCTTATACCCACGGGGGACAGTTTTGTTGAGACCAGTATCCATACCTTGATTACTTGCTAATGGTGTGGTTCGTTACTTACTTTTTGTCTACCCTTTAAATAAATAGTGGCCAAGGCCTTTCGCCAAGTGATGATTATAAAGAGACAAAAAAATGTTAATTTTTCTCCTATGGAAATAATATAAAACCAATTTAATGGTTTGTCTCAACATAATTAAGATGACACCCTTTCCAAATAAGAATCAACATTGACTGAGGATTTGACGTGAATAAATAGCACTAATGATGTTTCCAACTCAAATAGCACTAAATATCTTGATATAATCTTTGATGGAAGAAATGATAGCAAACTACCAAATACAATTTTTTTTTTTTTTTGATGGCTAAAACAAAACTGGAAAGAAACAACTACCCAAAAAATAAAAACTGAAAATATGGTAATTCCTTTCGTAATGAAGCTCCTAATTAGCTTTTGTTTCCTATTCTCTAAACACAGCCCCAATACAGTATATCGCAATCCCACTATCTTAAAAGCAAATCGTAATTGATTGACTTCATACCAATTGTGACTGCCCTACTACCACGCTCCAACAATGTCGCTACTGTCCCAAAGCATGTCCAAAGTATTTGAATCTGAACTCAGGAAGGAGGAATCCAATACCAAAACCCATTCCATTTATTGAAAACGGAATAAGGCGTCTGATGTGGGTTAAGGCGTATCCACATTGGTTACATTGAAGAATTCTAGTTTGAAGACTCCTCAACCCTGAAGGGAACCTAGCCCGAAGGCTCTCACCGATGTGCCATTTTGAGTAGACCCAATCACCTCCATTTTATCTATGAAGATTTATTTTTATTCCTTGGTCCACCTATTATAGCAACACTCTGTCTCTAGTCCCCGAAGGCTCATCTAGCCCAAAGACTCACATAATTACACAATTGGTATGAATGTTGTGCTTCGGGATTTTGTATGCACTCACTGTATTGCAATGCAACCGACAGTTGACACAGATTTTTGAACATTTTTTAACACATCCAGTTTTGGAGCAACGAAACTTGGCTCATATTGGTACATACTATTTCTGCCTACATACTAACTGATGATTAATTGATTTGCTTTAAGATATGTTACGTGCCTTTGTGTACTCAAATAAACTTTGAATAGTATAATTAGCAGTATAGGGTCAGTGTAGAAGTGCAGAAATAAGAGTTAAGTGGTTTTTGTATGTATTAGAATGATATTATTTGGAAAGAATTAAGTTAAAGAATTCCATAAAGTCATATTTTTACTGGAAATTATTTTGAATTTATTTAGTAGCATAGCAAAAGATTTTCATTCATTATAAAGAAGCAAAAGTTCTTCTAGAATTGCTTGGCATTGAAGCTGGCTTGAGTATAGCAGCTAGTTAGGATGGGATTCCTCTTCTTGTATGTAGGTCAATTCTGATTCAAAAAGAGCAGCAAACATTGTCAATATATGAGACTGAAGCCAGTCAAGCCACTATGTTGTATTGCTTGAATGTTATGCAAACAAGGCACACAAGATGATTTTCACTATTTGGAAGTGACTATACTCATATCTTCAGAGAAATTGAGCAGCAGATTTTATTGCCAAAACTAGTAATCAGCGCCGGGTCTGAGTTTCTGGTGGTCCAAAGCCAACGATTAAAATGTGGCCCTATATGTGTCCATTCACATGTCAAAACCAAAAATTGACGCATTTTTTGCCTCGCGTTATTATTTGTTTTATCTTCTTTTTAGTTGAATTCTTTTTTGTTTTATGTAACAAATAAGATTTTATACATCGTTTGATGTGATGTGGTAATATGTGATGTAAAAAGTGGATTTAATACTTTCATTAGCCACAACTTCAATAAAGCCTATATTGAAGTCTATAATTATATTGTTCTTAATAGTAAGTGTATATTTTAAGGTGTGTTAAACTGTTTTGTGGACTCTAGTGGTGGCCTCTTATTTTGCCAAAATAATGAGGGCCCAAAGCACTTGTTTGTGTGGTTTTGCTTTAAGGCCGGCACTGCTAGTAATGTGGGAGATGAAAATGTAGCTTGTTATATAGGCCGGTCCTTTAGAGGAAAAGTTTGTTGTAATAGCACATGAGGATGCGAGGGGCTGTATTTACATCAGATTTTAAATCAATACTAATAAAAAATAGGACATATTATGACGGCATGTTCTTTTTTTTAATCTATCTTGACGTTTTTGTTGAAAACCGTCAAGATAGGTTTCTCAGCGATATTTTTATGACGGTTAAGTGTATGAGACAACGTGAAGAAAATATAATGATTTTATGACGGTGGCTAATAATAGAGCGTGAATAAAATATAATGAGTTAATGAAGGATTTTCTACGAGAGTGAAGTTATTCTCACAAAGTTTTTTGGCGCACATGTTGGACCCTTTCGGCTTTCAATTGAACCGTCAGCGACTTATTATTTAACAAAACAAACAGAAAACCAAAATCAGTGAACTCATCAACAAAAATATGAAAACAATGAGAAGTTCCCCTTGCGATGAAAATTCTCCCGCTCTTTCCCTGTCGCGGATATTAGAGTTAATTTCTGTTTCTTCCCCTTCCATCGGCAACAATAAAAAATTTCTTCTTATCATTGGTTTCTCGTTCACTACTTTGCTTTAACTGGTGTTGATTGACGCTAGCCTAGTCTGAGAAGGGATTCTATTTGAGATCGAAAGTAAGTTTTTTTTAGTTTATTTATACTTTTTAGTTTAAATTGTTTGTATACATATCCATTTGTGCCAACCCAAGGATCATCCTCATCCATTGCATTATCAGGCTCTTATAATAGTAAAAGATTATCCTCTTCAGTCCCCCAAACTTCATCTTCTGCAGGAAAATCTGCTAAGAAATCCACTAGAACTTGGCTTTTCTCCGATACTCTATTCTTATATTCAATCCCAAACTCATCAATAAAAACTGACCACTTCGCCATTCTCCCCGACTTAGCTGTCTTAGCTAAAGTTTGCTTCAAAGGAAGATTTGTCATTATTACTACTGAATGGGATTGAAAATAAGGCTTTAACCGTTGAGTAGAATATAGGAGAGCTAATGCATATTTTTCTAACATTGAGTATCGAGTTTCAGCTTCGAGCATTGTTTTAGATTGAAAATACACAGGTCACTCAACTCCATCTTCCACTTTGACGAGTACTGAACTGATAGCGAAATTCGAGGCGGGTATAAGAATAACATATCGCCTTCTTCTGGTTTTATCAAAGTTGGTACTTCTTGCAAATACTTTTTTAACTCGGTGAATGCAAGATCGCATTCCTCACCCCATACAAACTTTGTATTCTTCTTCAACAGTTTGAATAAAGGTTTACATCTATCGGAAGTTTGAGATATAAACCTATTCAACACTGTAATTCTGCCTGTAAGCTTTTGAATTTGCTTCCTTGTACTGGGTGAAGGCATCTATTGGATAGCTCGAATCTGATTTGGATTAACATCAATCCCTCGCTTTGTAATGATATATCCGAGGAATTTCCCTGAACTTACCCCGAAAGTACATTTTTCAGGGTTAAGCTTCATATTGAACTGTCGGAATATTCGAAACACCATATCTAAATCTTGAACATGATTACTCACCTTTTTTGATTTGATAACCATATCATCCATGTATACTTCCACAATATGCTTAATCAGATGTTTGAACATCTTTTCTACCAATCGCTGATATGTTGCCCTTGCATTCTTCAAATCGAATGGCATTCTAATGAAACAATAAAGACCCCCTTCAACAACAAATGCTGTCTTCAATTGATCTAATATTGACATAATAATCTGGAAATACCCGGAATGATCATCGCAGAAACTCAATAATTCAAATCTAGCCGTTCTATCCACCAATTCATCAATTCTAGGCATCGGATAGTAGTCCTTCGGACATTGTTTGTCAACATTTGTGAAATCAACACATATCCAAACTTTGCCATTCTTTTTCAAGACAACCACAATGTTTGCAACCCATTCCGCATTATCAATCTCTTTGATGATTCCACATTCTAGCATTGTCTGAATTTCATTTTGTACTGCTTGCGCGTGTATTAGCCTGACCCTTCTATGACGCTGATGAACTGGGGTTGCTCCTTCTCGCATATTTAACTTATGGGAACATATCTGAGGGTCGATACCAGGAAGATCAGCCATCGACCAAGCAAATACATCTTTATTTTTCTTTAGAAACTCGATCAAATCACTCTTGATTTCTGAACTCATCTCTGTTCCAATGAAAGTGAAACACCTTTCATTGTCTTGTCCGATATTGATCTTTTGTACTTCTTCCATTGTCTTACTTTGGATTACCTCGGGCTCTATCTTCATCTCCGATGTGAATCTAAAATCCTTCTGACGGTTTTTGCTATTGGATTTTGGAGATGAACTTTCCATTAATTGCTATCTAGCGACTTCCGAGACTCCCCCAGTGTCGACTTTCTCCCCTTTCATCATACCCTTTACCGTAACAAAATTGCATTTCTCAGATTCTAACTGGTCACCTCTTATCTCATGTGGCCCATATGCTGTCGGAAATCTGATCACTTGATAAAAGGTACTCAGAACTGCTCTCATCGCATGTATCCATTTTCTTCCCAAAATAGCATTATGATCTGAATGATGTTTTATGACTATAAATTTAGTCATAATAGTTTGTGGGCCAGCCCTTACTGGCAACTTGATTTCCTCCGCTGGTCTTGTTGAGGTTCCATTAAAACCATACAAATTAAACTGTGGTTCTTTTAAATGGGACTCATCAAATCCGATGCATGTATATGCTTTCCAAAACAAAATATTGACGGAACTACCACAATCCACCAATATCTTTTGCACATCATAACCTGATATTCTTAATGTAATCAACAGAGCATTATCATGAGGTAACATTACCTTTGACAGATCGTCTGGTACAAACATAATATCTCCAGATATACTTGCCGATATGAGAGCAGGGTCTACTGGTATTGGCTCCACATTTACTTCAAGAACCTCCTTGACTGTCGAAATCTTTTGAATTTTATCCCTTATGATTTTCTTCTGTGGGATAACCCCCTTATATATCATATTAATCACCCATAATGGTTTATCATTCATCACCGCCGCTACCTCTGGTCTAGCATCACCTCTAAACTCCCTGAGTTTTCCATCTCTCATTAATCGATCTACTTCTCTGAGCAACTGAAGGCACTTGTTCGTTCATGATTCTTTACCTTGTGAAAATTACAGACAAGTTTATCTTCTATCTTCCGAGGCTTGTGAGCCGGATGTTGGAAATAAGGCTCTTTCCCAACCCTCCTCAAGATATCTTCCAATGTAGTATTAATAGCGACGTAATTGGATGGATCCAACTCCTCTCTTAATGACCTTTTGAATTTCTTCTTTTGTGAAGGTTGACCCTCAGATTCATTAAGCCTTTTCAATAAGAATCATTAATTGCCTTTAGATACTTTAGATCGGATTTATGATGGGTCTTTCTTCTTTATCATAGAGCTGAATTGCTTGCCTTTCAAAGATATATTTGTGCATATCGCAACATAGGTTGAACTAAAGCCGATAGAACACCCTTTTCAACTTTGCACGCCTTTTTTGGCTTTATCATAGAGCTCCCGACCCTCTCTCCAAAGCCCGTCTTAATCTCAAAATTACTTTCAAAGCATATATTATATTGTTAGAATATGTAATATATTCTATAGGATACAAATGTATGAATGGAGCCCCCCATGTATATTCAAATTCTATTAATTATTTTGCCGAATTTTTGTAATGAATATGTTTCGACTCATCCAAATGTTCTAAACAAGTTGTATTCAAGAGTTTTGAATAATTGAATCGCGACAAGAACCCTTTTTTTCCCACGCTTTCTAGAGATTCCTTTGGCTTTCCCAAATCATATGCTTTAATTGGAACAAAGCCGATACCGCCCCTACATGAATGAGCCCCGTATGATGAAAAGCCATTATTGCCGCATTTCGACTCATCTGTTCTACTAGTTCGATGCCCATAGTTGGTCAGAAATTTTTCTTCAATCTCCCTATAACCTGATATTGATCCCTCTTGTAAAGAACAATACCACTTTAATGCCTTCCCCTTCAGACTTGAAGAAAAGGATTTGCATAGCAATGAATCCAGATATGCAGTTCCCATATATATTGAAAACTGATGCCGGTATGCAAAGAGATAGTCCATTGGATCCGATCGAGCCATCATATTAAGTGAATTTAGGCAGTTTAAACTTTGGTGGAACATGCATCATTTCGATACTTTGATGTATCGGATTTCTACTAACATCATCCGCCAATTTCCTTATTGACGCTGAAGTCTTCTCGAGCTCTTGGTTTCCTAATTGTTTTAACATCATTTATTGTATCATCTCCTTAGTGATGGGCTGTGGTATCAGCATTTCAGCTACTGGCGATACTTCTGCCCTTTTCTCATTTCTTATTGATGCCTTTCCCATATTATGACTACCCAATTTCGAACTACATTCCTCCTCTTCTTCTTCTTGAAAATCTCTAACCACATTACTTGGACCTTCTTTATTCAACCCTGATTCTCCTTTCTTCATTTCTTGATTCTTCTTTAGTAAAATAGTATTCTGCCTCTCTACTTTTTTCAATCTTTTCAACACTTCCTGAAGCGACACCTCCGCATTCATATTTGTTTCCATCTCCCTTCGACTTACTGAAGCTCTTGTGTTTCTTAAATCCGATTGATTATCATTCTCCATTCTTTTACTGTTTACTTTCTTCCTAGGAGTCATTGTAAGCGAATTGATACTCTTCTATCACACCTTCTTCACTCAAATCTGTAAAAAATTATGGATTCTAGATTGTAGAAGAAGAAAATTGAAAAGTTTCTTGTTCTAGATCCATAGATGGCGCCTGTCACGCCCCGAATTTTGACAGAATTCGGAAAAAACAATATTTGTTCCCGACTCTTCGATCTCTGAGGTGTGACGCATTCTCAACTTCCAAAAACCCATAAACAATTTAAATATGCGGATAATTAAAAACCAATAAGAATTTAACATTTAACAAAAGTCCTCTTCATTACAAAACTTCACAAATAAGATTAGGTTACAACTCTCCTTTCAATAACTCTTTAATTAAAATTACAAATGAAAATACAAAAACATTGTCTAGACTGAAAATCTATATCACCTCAAGGGAAAACAAAACCTATCTTGAAAAGTGACGCTAATGCCAACCACAAGCAGCAACCAACCTTCTTCAGCACTAAACCTGTCAAGACTTATCAACTGTGTTCATTTAATGAACACACCCGATAAGCAAACATGCAAATCGGGTCAGCATTATAAAAATGCTGGTGTGAGTAGCTTTAAAATACAACATATAATTATACATATATATACACAATCCATAAGGCCGTTAGTTCCTCCACCGAGGCGCCTTAACTTCTAGCAACTAATACAACATCCTTAAGTACAATAATTAAGGCAGGTAGTTCCTCCACTGAGGCGCCTTAACTTCCCACTAACCACACAACAAACTATACTCATAATAAATAAGGCATGTAGTTCCTCTATCGAGGCGCCTTAGGTTCGAACTAAACAAATAACCAACCAAGCATATTATATACGTACCGCATTTCATGCTCAATTACAGAGTGGGTCGTCTCTGCACGAGTACTTAGTTTGACCCACCCTTTTGCCAAATCATATACAATCATCTATCTAAAGATATATCATTAACCAACATATTATCATAATTATATTAATTAAGGCTTTCTTTGTGTGTCCCTAAAATTCACGTCGTATCTATGTCTTACCTAGTTTTCTTGGCTACCACAATCGCTTCCCAACGCCGAACATGTACATCAACATGCCTCCCCTTACATAATGAATCACTCCGTGCGTAACTACCCTGAGCGGGATGCCGCACACCAGGTAACCCTCACACGAAAGCCATTATGTAAGTACTACCACTATTCGGCATAAAATATCGCGCGTCTCGTTCTAATTTTGCGAACGGAATAATCAAGCCACCATTCGGCTACGATTGCCCAACAAATGAGTCAATCAACATCTTATATATACACCCTATATAAGGGCCAATCAAATTGCACACGCCCACACAAGGCAAATCACATGAGTTGTGGTAGCTAGGTTCTAGGATTTTCGTTACGTAATTTATTCAGGTGTCATACATTTATGACTCATAATAATTCCACTATATCACGTGCAGGTCAAATACCTTATTGCACTAAGCCACACTCCCGTGGGAAATATCCACAAATACTCTACTAGCATCTCACAGATAAAATAATGGAGGGTTTATACATTTATTTCTCCACAACTATTGCATTTAATATATATATCCCAACATATTATATAATGTCACAATTGCTTCAAACGTATCGCATACATTTTTATAGCGTTTTAGGAATATTATGTCTCCTAAAGTTTCTATCTCGTTACGTGTCAAAATATACACAATATCAACGTCAAATCATTCTTAGATAATGACAACCAAATTTATATAAGCTTCCACAGCATTTTAGCATTTGATTTGTCCATACAATTTACAACATAAAACGTAGTACAATTAAACAGTCTACAGTTCCACAATCAAATCCCCAAAAATCTAAAGTCCATGAATCTAAGTCCGTATGTAGTTTAATACTCATAAAAACATATATATCTAATTCTTATTATCATAATTCTCTTCTTGTTACATGCCAATATTTATATGCTTTACACACTATTTACGTCAAATCTTAATTAGATAATGACAAACAAGGTTATACAATTTTCGACAATATTTTATTATTACAATTGTCCATAAAATCAAATATGTGAAAAACTAGAAAAAAAAAAAAGTTAACATTCCAACGGTCAAAGTCAACGGTCAATGGTCAAAGTCAAAGTCAACACGTCATTGTCAAAGTCAAACACATCATTGTCAAAGTCAAACTGTCGTTTCCATGTTCAACAAATTCAGGGTCATAGCCATGCTTCATGGCTAAGGTCAATGTGCATGGCTCATGACTAAGGTAATGGTTCGGACCCAACTGCCAAGCCCAAACCTTAGAACCCGAAAGTCTAAACATTTAAAGACCCAATTAGATCTATTTTAAGATATGGACCGGCCCCAAAACTAACTTGAAACTGGTCCAAAGAAAAGCAATTAGTTTTAGTCCAAACAACTTAACCTAAACTGGGCCCAAACTAAACCAAAACTGGTCCACAACTTAATCTGGAACTGGCCCAACACACTACTAGGTTTCGGCCCAAAACAAAACAAAGAGAACTGGCCCAAAACTTAACTTGGTTCGGCCCAAAGAAAACCAATTAGTTTTAGCCCAAACAACTTAACCTAAACTAGGGCCCAAACTAAACCAAATAAACCGGCCCATCTAATAAAACTAAAGGCTTTAGCCCAAAGCCCAAGCCCAGCCGGTCAACAGTTCTTCTTCCTCACCAGCTACAGCAACCTCCTCCACCACCAGCCACCAAATCGCGCCGGCCACCAACTCTCCTCTTCATCAAGTCGGTTTTGACCCAAATAAAAACCTAATAACTTTAACAAAAGCAAAAACCACCCATCATTCAATATATTTTTTTCTCAAAACTAAATCTCGAATTTGCGCCACCCTTAATGCTCCTATCCGAGCTTTGACAGCCCTCATTCGACATCCCCACACACTACAATCAACTATAAACTAGTCTAGGTAAAAGCCCCACACTCCAATTAAACCCAAAAACAACCTAACCACCGGCGCCATTAACACAGTTATTCAAAGCTTCCATCCGCCCAGTAAACTAACAAGCCCAAATTGATATCCCAACCACCGTATTCCATCCAACAACCACTATTATATCCGACTAACACCATATATTTAACCCAATACAAGTTTAAAAAGGTAACATAAACGATCTCTCTGTCTTGCGCCGCCATTAACGCTCCTCGAAGCTTCGACAATTCAACTACCAATCCGAAATTTACTAACTCAACAACACAGTATGACATCTTTAAACCATGTACACGACCAATGTTTGTTTGGGCCTGCGCCGCCATTAACGGGCCCAAATCAAACTTTCGACAGTTCAACATCAAATTTCCAGAGCTTCAACCGAGTTTCAAGAGGCAGTTTAACCAATTTTAACAACAACAAGACGAATGATAATAACAGAAAAATGAACGAAAACTTTAAACAGTAAAATTATACGTGAAATAAAAAAACTAATCTACTCACATTAATCCCAAGCTCCACGAATCCTCCTAGTCCGAATCGTTGCGCTCCACCTTCCAGGAAATGAGTTTCTATCTCTGCCACCATTTTTATTATTTTTTTATTCTCCAAGAACCCTATTCATCTAGAACAATGTGATTATATACTTGGGTTTGAAACCCAAACCCAACACAGACTCGGGCCCAGAAACCAGGCCCACATATACCAAATCTAATCCAATCAAATATTAAATAAATAATTAAATTAATAAATAAATAAATAAATAAATACGTATTTTAAATACGGGAGTTACAGCGCCAATGTCATTGCCAAGAACAATTACTTCAAATTAATGTTCTTAGTTCACACAATTCATGATGAAGATATGAATAAAGGATGAAGAAGATCGATATGTTTATTGATAGATGATAAAGTTTGTTACAATTTCTCTCTGGTTCACTCTTTCTCTCTCCTATTTTCTAGTTTTTTTTGTAATATGAATTGAATGAATCTTTTTCTTCTCTATCCAGTCTTTATATAGTCCTATCAACTAGCTTTGACCCAATCCAATGTTGACATCTGTCCCTTGTCTTTCTTTCTCATTTCCCGCATTCTACCTGCAACACCATTCAAACACCCACGAGATTTACCGAGATATTGGCCTTTATGTTAATATCCAATATTTAAATGAACATATTTATAGGTACGATATTTGCCCACTATAATAACTTTTACAGAGATACAACCTTGTAAAGAGATAAGAGTGATCTAGTAAGGTGAGAGACTGAAAGGAGAGATTGTAATATTCCTTCCCACTTTATATAAAGACGAGCTCTTGTGGAAGTAGGCATCATTGGCCGAACCATGGTATATCTTTGTGTTGTGGTATGCGTTCAATTCTACTTTACATTATTATCTGTTGTTAATAGCTGTTTAGCGAGTTGGGCATGTTAGTATAGGTTGTAGTTGATATTTAGAATTTGTCTGGAGTTGAATTGTGTTCAAATATAAGTTATATGTGTAGTAGGGGAATCGATTGGTATTAGTATAAACCCCAACAAGTAGTATAGGAGCCTTGGTTAAATTAGCATAGGGTGTTATCCAAATCTTAGTTGGAAGGCGTTTGACAAAATTCCTGAGAGAAGATTTGAGTTTAAATAACTTGTAGAGATGGACAATTCCGTGAACACTCGCATGACGAGTCTAAATAGGAAGAACTACACCATTTGGAAAGTCAAGATGGAAGACTTGCTTTATTGCAAGGACTTGGCACAACCCATTGAGAATGGAGGAGAAAAATTGGAAACGGTCGATGCAGCTGAGTGGAGCAAGCTTGACAAAAAAGCGATTAGTGGATTGACGACAGTGTATTTCACCATGTATCCCAAGAGACAACAACTTTTGGCTTGTGGAAGAAACTCGAAGACCTTTATGAGAGAAAGTCGGGCGGAAACAAAGTGCTAGTTGTTAAGAAGTTTGCCAACACGAAGTACCAAGAAGGTTATTCAATGTCTGAGCATCTTAACGAAGTGCAGAATACCATCAATCAGATGCATTTGATGAAGATTAATTTGGGAGACGAAGTTGAGGCTTTGTTTCTATTAGGCTTTCTACCCGAAAGTTGGGAGACATTAGCAGTTTCTCTACACGGAGCAGCCAAAGATGGAATTGTTACCATGGAGATGGCTACCGTGTCTTTGTTGAATGAGGAGACTAGAAGGAGTTCAAAAGGCAGCTCCTCTCACTCAGAGATCCTTTTCACAGAGAAACGGGGGAGAAGTAAAAGCAGAAAACCATCTCGTTCTAGAGGTGATAACATAAGTAAATCTAGGGGTGAAGCTAGAACTCCTAAAGCAGAGAGGCAATGCTACTATTGTGCCACCAAGGGTCACTTCAGATATGAGTGCAAAACACTAAAGAGGGATGAGAAGAATAACTATGTACATTAAGACATGGTGCAGAGGAACGGAAACATAGGCAGAGATACTGCCACACTAGTCGACGACCTAGTGGGAATTGTGTCGATCGAGGCGTGGTGTGTCTTTGTCTTAGTACCTCATGTCGATACGAGAGTGGGTGATAGATCTGAGGGGAGCATCCTATCATGTCATACCGCACAGGGGATTCTTCACTACCTACAGCTGTGGTGAATATGGTGAAGTGAGGATGGGTAACAGTGGCGTATCAAAGATTATAGGCATTGGAGATGTTCATGTAGAAACCAATGTCAGCTATACCTTGACACTCAAGGATGTAAGATATGTCAATGACATACAGTTAAACCTAATTTCGGCTGGGAAATTAGATGACAATGGTTTTGTAAACTCGTTTGGTAACGAGGTATGGAAATTGAGCAGATGTTCCATTGTAGCAGCCAAGGGAAGAAAACTTGCTCTCTTTACAAAACACAGGCTAGTTTGTGTAAAGCAGAAGTGAATGCGGCAGAAAAAGAAGCTTCCTCCAAACTGTGGAACAAGAGACTGTGTTATATGGGCATAAAAGGGATGGAAGTTCTTGTTAAGCAAAAGGCCTTGCCAGACATTAAAGGTACATATTTAAATACATGTACTCACTATTTGGTAGGAAAGCAACATAGGGTGTCTTTCCAAAGATTCCTATCTTACAGAAAGGACAATGTCCTTAAACTAGTACACACTGATTTATGTGGTCCTATGAGAGTAAAGTCCCACCAGAGAGCTTTGTACTTCTTGACATTCATTGATGATACGTCAAGAAAGATATGGGCATATAGTCTGAATACTAAGGATGAAGTACTTGGCGTGTTTGAGAAATTCCACAGCATGGTGAAAAGAGAGACTGGGAAGTTGTTGAAGTGTATTCGCTCAGATAATGGGGGTGAGTACATTGGGCCGTTTAAAGAGTATTGCCAGAGTCATGGGATTTGTCATGAGCAGACCGTTCCCAAGACACCACAATAGAATGGAATAGCAGAGAGAATGAACCGTACTATTGTAGAGAAGATGAGATGTATGATGTCTCACCTAAGCTACCTAGAACCTACTGGGTAGAAGCAATGCATACAGCCGTGCATGTGATCAACATATCACCGTCAAAGCCTCTGAATAGTGATTATCCAAAGAGAGTATGGTCAGGCAGAGATGTTAATTATGGATACTTGAGGGTATTTGGGTGCAGGGCATTTGTGCATATTCTGAAGGATGAGAGATCCAAATTTGATGACAAAGCCAAGCAGTGCATCTTTCTGGGTTATGGAGATGAAAAGTTTGGTTACAAACTCTATGATCCGATTAACAAGAAGGTAATCCGAAGTCGAGATGTTGTGTTCCTGGAAAACCAAACCATAGCAGACTTTGAGGAGGGTGAGAAGCTACAGGCTTTCACCAATGATCTTATTGATTCAGAACCAGAAGTTTCTACTGTGGAACGTGTAAAAGGCATTGAGAATGCAGAGAACCATGAGTTTGAAGCTCATGATAAGAATCATATTGCTCATGATGGGATAGAACCTATTTGTATAGAAGATGCAGATGAGATGCATGAACCACCACCAGAGCAAGCAGAAGTGCATCCTCCTGAGGCACTAGCAGTTAGGGCAAGGAGGTTAAACAAAGAGAGACTAGCTTCAACCAGGTATCCACCACATACGTACGTGCTACTATCGGATGGTGGAGAACCTATGTACTATCAAGAGGCACTTGAAGGTACAGACAAAGAAAAGTGGTTGAAGTCCATGCATGACGAGATGGATTCTTTGTATAAGAATCACACTTATGAGTTAGTTGAGAAACCACAAGGGCAAAAAATTCTCAAGAATAAGTGGATATACAAAGTCAAGCATGAGGAGAACAATTCTCACCCAAGACACAAAGCTCGCTTTATTGTGAAGGGATTCAGTCAAAGAAAAGGGATTGACTTTGATGAGATTTTCTCTCCTGTAGTGAAGATGACTTCTATCCCGGTGGTATTGGGTATGATCGCAAGTATGAACCTAGAGGTTAAGCAGCTAGATGTTAAGACAGATTTTCTTCATGGAGACCTTGAAGAAGATGTCTACATGGACCAACCAAAGGGGTTTGAGGTCAAAGGCAAGGAGCACATAGTATGCAAGCTGATAAAGAGCTTGTATGGGTTGAAGAAAGCATCAAGACAGTGATACATAAAGTTTGATTCCTTTATGGTGAAGCAAGGATACAAGAAGTCTCCTTCCTATCATTGTGTGTTTGTTCAGAGATTTCCAGACAGGGATTTCATTGTGCTATTGCGCTATGTGGATGATATGTTGATAGTTGGCCCAAACATCAACAAGATATCCAAGTTGAAGAAAGACTTGAGTAAGTCCTTTGAGATGAAAGATTTGGGTCAAGCAAAGCAAATACTTGGGATGCGGATCACTCGTGATAAAAAGAGTGAGAAATTGTGGTTTTCTCAAGAAAGCTACATTGAGAAGGTGTTGAAGAGATTCAACATGGATCAAGTGAAGCCAGTCAGTTGTCCATTTGGTGGCTAGTTCCATGACCAAAGAGATGTGTCCAAAGGGTGAGCATGAGCAGAGTCAGATGGAAAAGATTTCTTATGCATCTGCAGTGGGCAATTTGATGTATGTCATGGTGTGTATAAGACCGGATATTGCTTTCGCCGTGGGCGTTGTAAGCCGTTTTTTGTCAAATTTGGGAAAAGAGCATTGGGAAGGTGTTAAGTGGATATTGAGATATCTCAAAGGCACTTCCAAATCGTGTTTGTGCTTTGATGGAAGTAAGCCCTTACTTGAAGGCTACACTGATGCAGACATGGCAGGTGATGTTGACTCGATGAAGTCCACCTCCGATTATCTTGTTACTTTTGTAGGGGGAGCAGTTTCTTGGCAATCAAAGTTGCAAAAGTGTGTTGCCCTCTCCACTGACGTAGTTTCCAAGTATATTGCGACCAATCGAAAGTTGCAAAAGAGTTGCTATGGATGAAGAGGTTCTTCGACGAACTAGGGCTAAAGCAGAAACAGTTTATAGTTTTATGTGATAGTCAGAGCGCCATCTATTTGAGCAAGAATCTGAGTTTTTATTCTAGATCCAAGCACATACACGTGCGTTATCATTGGATTAGAGAAATACTTGAAGACAAGCATTTGTGTATCGAGAAGATCCATACCGACAAGAACGGGTCGGATATGATGACCAAAGTCTTACCGAAAGGTAAGTTTGATGTTTGTTGTGCTATTGCCGGAATGACATCACACTCCTCCTGTTGATTTGGAAATTGCATGGAGGAAGCCCCCCTCACTATTCGAGAGGGGGAGATTGTTGGAGTTATCCTTCACATGAGGAGGAACTGAAGTTCGGCCTGCATGAAAGAATCTTTGGCGCATCCCCGCGATCGGTTTGGTCTTACAGACGAGCGCATGCGCCCATGCCTTGCATGCCTTGCTCGACATCCAGCAGCACGCCATGCGCTCAGATTTGCCTTGTTAGGAGCCCAACCTGTGCTCGTGCCTTGATGGACTTCCAGTAGAGTGAGCGCACCCTACGCTCGACTTGGTCTTGCTCGAGGCGCACCCCGCGCCCAAGTCTATTTTCAGAAGTTTGTGGACCGCGATTTTGTAATAAGAGTTAGAGTTTTTGGCAAAACCTAACATCCTAGAAAACACACGAAAGGTAGTACAAAAGTCAGAGAAAACCCAATCTTGAAAGCTATCAAGATTAAGAGATAACCTTTATAGAGATACAATCTTGTAAAGAAATAAGAGTGATCTAGTAAGGTGAGAGACTGAAAAGAGAGACTGTAATATTTCTTCCCACTTTATATAAAAACGAGCTCTTGTGGAACTAGACACCATTGGCCGAACCACGGTATATTTTTGTGTTGTGGTATGCGTTTAATTCTGCTTTACATTATTATCTGTTGTTAATAGTTGTTTAGCGATTTGGACATGTTAGTATAAGTTGTAGTTGATATTTAGAATTTATTTAGAATTGAATTGTGTTCAAATATAAATTATTTGTGTAGTGGGGGAATCGATTGGTATTAGTATAAACCCCAACAATTAGCTCATTTTATGAGTTTGGTATGCTATCATAAGTATTCCACCAATATCCTGATCGAATCCAACGTTGAAAGCTGCTTTACCATCCATGTATGGCGACTAAACTTTAGTTTTTGAATAGCTGACCCATGACCACATCTCTGATTGGGGGGCGGATCTAATCATTTGTTTATAAAATAAAAGGAAAAGAGGTAAAAGAAGAGTACCAATTAAAATTTAAAACAAGGAGGGGGGGTGTTTATATTTGAATGAGATAAGAGATAAAAATTCCTTTTCCAAGAATTAAGCTGGTGTTAGGGTCTTCTATATGTGCATCTAGGCCATAAGCAGATGCCCTTATCACAAATTGAGTGTCTACACCACAAATTCTGTCAAACTTTGAAGTGCATTTTTTTTTGGTAACTAAACTTTGAAGTGCATTAAACTATCAATAATGTGAAGAAAGGGAAATTCAAATTATTGAATCATAATAATATTTATTTAATTATTTTTATGTAGTCAATTCACTCAATTGTTTAGGTGAATTGAATTTATTTAAATATTGCCCTTGAGCTTTTCATGGACCCTTTTGTTTTTTATTCGCTAATCGCTTTTCATGGACCCTAGAATCTGTTTTTCAGAGCTAAAACACATAAAAACAATCAAATATAGTTGGTATAATGAACTTGCGCCGACAATATTCAGCATATTGAATATTCGATCTGCATAGCTTCATTGATGCACTTATGCACCACGGCCACCACCTTCGCGCATCAATGCACTTTGACATTTTTCACGACAGTCAATGAACTGTCAAGTAATTAGACGACACCTTTAACAAATCATAATATGTCCAAAGGGTTTGTTGGAGGTCAGAAGGAAACCTCCCCGCGAGGGTAAAGTCCAATTTTCAGATTGTGATTGTTTCCATTTTACTTGGTGCAAAATAAGCAAGGTACAATCACATTATTTCATTTTCATTACTTTACAATTTTTTTGGCACTGTTTATACAGTGTATAATTTGATTTTTTCACTTTGATATTTTTTCTCAATCTCAGGCAATGTTTTTTTTTTTTTTTTTCGATAAAACTCAATCTCAGGCAATTGAGTGTTGATGTGGCTGTCGGAGTTAGAACACGTGTCAGTCACCATCTTACGTGGCAAAAAAACCGTAAAACTAGAAACAGAAGAAAAAAAAAAATCCTACACGAGAAACACGAAACACGTGATTCTCAGAAACTCAAAATTTATCAATGAACTCATTATATAAACCGTAATAGCAGATGAGAGCTTCGGATTAGCAGATGAGAGCTTAACCCTGGAAATCAACAGAACCATTACCAAGTACAACAAAATAGAAACAAAACAAGAAGCACAAAAAAAAAATGCAGATAATGAAGGTAACAGACAGATACTACTCCTTTGATTTTTCTCTACAACTCTCCATGCCATACAGCGGCAGCGTCTCATTAAATTTTCAATTTTCTCACTAATTTATAATCAAAAAATCCAAATTGAACTCAAATCTCTTCAAATTTCACAAATCCAATGATCACCCAATCTTAAAAACAATCTATTCATTCTAACAAATCCAATTTTTCATTAAAATCCAAAAAAAAAATCAATTGAGTTTCGCAAAATTAAGACCCAACACCTATACTAAACATAAACTAAGAATACCCAATTGAAATTAATTGATCATAAACAAAGCATACCCAAATCTCCAAATCCAATTTCTTATTTTAGTGACTAATGATTGTGTAATGTAATTAGTGACTACTGAAAAAGATTAATTTATATAGGCACACACACAGAGAAAGGTATATGATTAGGGGGGAAAGTTAAAAGAAGTTGTTTTTGGATCTAACATGAAATTCTCAGTTTTATTTTTATTTTTTTTCAGTTCTGAGTTCGTGGAAAGCTTAAAATGAGGTTCTGAATAATGTACCCGCTAGATTTATGCAACAATATGAGTTTATTCTTGATTTGTGCAACAAACTAACTCTTCTTTTTATACAATAGCTTATAGTTCAATTGGTTGTGTATTCCTCACCTCGTGGGAGAGGTTGCAAATTTGAATTCCACTAAATGTTGGTTGAGATTTTTTTCTTGTGTAATTATGTAATGGGCATTTGGACCAGGTGAGCCTTCGAGTTAGAGACAGGGTGTTGCTACGATAGATGGACCGATAAGCGAAAGTAAGTCTTCATAGATAAATTGGAGGCGATTGGGTCTATTCAAAATGGCGCATCGGGGAGAGCTTTTCGGGTTAGGTTCCATTCGGGGTTGGTGAGCTTTCGGGATAAGTTCCCTTCCGGGTTGGTGAGCTTTCGGGATAAGTTCCCTTCGAGCAATATAAGTTTTTGGATTAGGGTCCTTCAATGTAATTAGTGTGGGTCTAAAAAAAAAAAAAAAAAAAATTCAATATAGTTTTTGCTTATGTGTCCTAGTTTAACATTTTTCTTTTGCCACATGATACATTGACTGACACGTGCTATTACTCCGGCAACCACGTCAGCATCCAATTGTCTGAGATTAAGAAAAAGTATCAGAGTGAGAAAAAATCAAATTGTACACTGCATAGCAGTGCCAAAAAAATTATAAAGTAATGAAAACGAGGCCTATTAAGTGTTTCCATTTTGTATAGTATTATTATGCTCTTACTCTTTTGATCTTTACTAACTACTAAGGAAATTCAAGTAGATCATTGTCAAATGTCACGCCGGGCCTATCTTTAATTAGGTATTTAGGTGTACAAACAAATTGGACTTGCAAGGAAGTCGTCTCTTTTAATCCACGATAATCAATTGAACGAAGCGCGAACAGATCACTGATATTAGGTACTAAAAAATCTTCAGATTATTGTACATTTTCAATTTATTTAGATTATGTATTTTATATAGGACTTGAATTGATGAAAAAAAGTAGCAATGCAGATTCAGCAGCATGCGGCAAAGAATGTGTATACCTTGTAGAGCAACACACTGTTGTTAAATAGACATTATTCAATTCATATGGCTCCAACTTTACAAGAAAAACCAACAATACGATGTAAGAATATAAAATGGATCCTACCAACGTACTGCATCCCTCCCATCTGAATGACAAAAATTACACTTGGACAGGACAACTAATATACAAAGGAAAAAAGAAAAAAGAAAAAAAAAAAAGGGGGAAAACCAAGAGCAGATGGACAGAACAACATACAAAATTGAAATAAGACATTAGTGAGAGTACTTCGATTCACCAAGTACTAGCCATGGGACTGTAAGACTCAGACGAACTCAAGAGTTGCTCTAAGAAGTCTGCACCTAAATCCTCCAATTCCACCACATTTTCTACTCTCTCAATTTTACAGCTGGCTTTCTTGTTTGTCGATTTTCTCCTCATGGAGTGTCTCTTCTTCAAAGCAATTACAGGTGAACATCCATCCTCAAATCCACATTTCATGTCTCTAAGGGACTCTCGGACGCGCTCCACTGGAAAATTCAGCACTGCCATTGACCCCCTCATTGAAAAAGCAGCTTGATCATAAGCTAAAGCAGCGGCTTCTGCACTATCGAATGTGCCTAACCAAACGCGTATTCCATGTCTAGTTGAGTCTCTTATTTCAGCCGCGAATTTTCCCCATGGACGCCTTCGCACGCCTCTATATGCCCTCTCTTTTACCTCCTCTTTCTTTCTTGAACTAACTTCTTCATCCTTAACTTGATTGGAAACAAGTGTGTCCGGAGATTCTTTTGCACCCTCAGCAAGAACATCAAATAAAAACATTTCTTCGGAGTCATTCTCATTGAATGGTAAGGACTTTTCATTGAAAACAAGGCCATCCCAAGAGAAGGATTCTGAGGAACCCATCGACGAAGAGTCTGGTGACATATCGAAACTTCTTGATCGAAGAAAATAAGTCTCCATCTATGAATTGGAATTGTTGTTTGCCTTGAATGGAATTGTATTAAAATTGGGATACTTTTGTTTAGCAAATTTTTTTCCTTAGGTGTCTATGTTGCTTTGACAAATTTGAAGCAATAGCCTTTATATAAGCAAATGAGAGGGAGGATTTTAAGGGTAAAAAATACCAAAGTGAAGCATAAAGAAATGAGACTATGAGAGTGGAATATTGGCAAAGGAGGATGTTTCAGCACTGTTTTTAGTACTCTGTGGTCCTACGCCTAGTACATATTATTGATATTTGGGTAATTTATTTGCACGTGGGTCAATTTGACTCATGGCGGCCTGGTCAAGGTACTGGTGACGTCCTCTTTTGTACGTTGCTAATGTGGCATATGGATTGATTTGGCAGTTGAATGGGATTTGGAATGGCCAGGAAGGGTGTTAAACTGTTGTGGATAATTGTATCTAGAAGGCTGACCTCCCCCTGGTTTAGTTTGGCCCGGCTCCAATTGCTTGTAGGTTTTGACACTGATGTTTATGGGTAAAATGCATGAACGCACATTCTACATTTCTTTTTGTAAGTACATTACATCAAGCCCAACATATCGATTTCTTTTTTTAAGTACATTACATCAAGGCCAACATATCCAATTCGGTGAATATTTTGGTGTACCCAAAACCAACATATATTAGAAATATCAGATATATCTATTTTTTTGTGACTATTCCAAACTATCTAAAATATAAAAAATATCGGTAAAAAAATATCATAAAATATTGTAAAATATCAGATATTTACATTAAAAAATGGTAAAAAATCAAACGATATATATCATAAATATCACATATATCGATTATATCGGCGATATAAAGTTTTATATCATAAATTCTGATATATATCGGAAAAAAAAGATTCAATATTCGGTGGATATATATCGGATAGATTGATATCGGTATACCAAAAAAACGATATATATATCGGTGATATATCGAATATATCGGTAATATTTTAGGCCTTGCATTACATACTACATTACATGGTTACCAAAAAAAAAACATTACATAATATTAGTTATGGTTAGTTTGAGATCATAATAAAATTTAAATTGCATCTCATGATTCAAATTATTGACTGAAAAATGCTCATCAAAATGATCGGCGCGCATGACATCCATTGTTGTTGATTGAAAATTAAACGGGTTTCAAACGAAAGGCAATAATTTTTTGTCAAATATGTAAAGAATCAATTGTGCACACCAGCATTTTCACTTTACTTTACAAGAGTTTTGCATACTTAAAAAATAAATAAATAAAAAGTTTATGTATAGTAACGTAATGACAATTTGTTCTAACGAGTTTGTATTTAGGAGGATATAATTTGCTATTTAAAAAGGACTTGCGACGCAGTTTGTTGTATATTTATCATAATTATTTGTAAAATTCGTTAAAAAAAAAAAAAAAAAAAAAAAAAAAAAAAAAAAAAAAAACTTGAAGGGGCATTTGGTACATTTAGATTTTCCGCACCACAAGTAACTTAACTCTTGAAGAGGGTGCAAAAGGTAATTGTCAACAATATAAGGGCCAGCTGACTCTATTAACTATGTATTTAGGAAAATATGATGGACACTAAAATGGAATTTGCTATTTAGAAAAGACTAGCTGTGCAACTTATCGTGCAATTGTCCTGTACTATCTTTGTATAATTTTTCTATTGATATTTAATAAAAGTAATTTTGTGATTGCATCAATAAACAATGTTCAAGCTGGTCACATTACCAGAGATAGTCCTAGGCCAACTAAGTTGTATTCTTAGTTTACATACCCAAAAAAAAAGGCGAAAATTGGAATAGAAGCTAAATTTTAACGTATGTAGGTGTCTATTTCATGTATTATAGTATTGGAAACCATTTCTATTGTTTCAGAGCAAATCTAGTTGGTCAAGTGCTTTAGCAAAAAAAAGTTGGTCAAGTGGATTTCAATATCAACTAAGAATTGTAATTTGTCTTATCTCAACGAAATATTGCTATCAACAATACAATAATTTAATAATTCTGTTGTTGGTTGATTTTGGAAAAGCTCTCTTCTCAAATTAGCTTGGCTTATGAGAAATATTGATCACATTGAAATGGTCTAGATACAGATCCCTTTGCAGCAAAGAGAAAGTCCTTATTACTTGGAAAAATGTGAGAATCGTGAATCTCTTGTAAGAAGAAGGTTGCAATAATCTGATGAGGACTGGCCGACTGGTCACGAGTCTTTACAAGTTTGGTATCTTTTGAATTTCATATTGGCCTTTGGGTCACTGAAGGGAGTGAAGGGGATGATACTCTTCACTGAAAATATGTTGTTATTTATTCCTTCCCCCTTTTGTCGTCCCCTACTTCCAAACACTTAAGTTAATTGTCATCAAATGCATTGTATGTGTCCATTGGGTGTATAGCTTGGGATAACTTACTAGTCCTCAACTCGGAAGGTAGTAGGAAAGACCGAACGAATTATCCAATTAAATACTCATTTGGAGCACAAGAATGTTGATTTCTATTGAAATAAAGGAAAATCAACGCATACTGTTTCTATTGGTTAACATCTAAGTTCGTGGTGGTACATTGTTTAGATCCATTAAGTTAAGGTGATGAGTACCTCATTCAATTCCTCACAGATCTATTTTCTCTAGTTGAGTTCATAATGCCTAAATTTTGCCGCTTTGCACATTTCTCCTTCTATTACATTGTTTTCTTTACTTTTCTATTTTAGACTCGTACCCATATATATATATATATATATATATTAATTAGCATAAATTATATGTAACTAACAATAGAAATTCAATATTTGACATGACATATAGAAGAACAGTCTCCGATCAAATTTGTCGGGTTTCCAATGGGTGTGATGAAAATTTGTATACGAAAAATGGCGGTAGTCGCTAAATACAAGTTTGACTGATGTGATGTTTGTATATATTGTACCATCACTCTCATTTAGCAATACGAATTCTCACGGTAGCGTTTTTGGTTTTTTCATTGGCACAAATATGTGCTAGTAATGTTATTGTCGACGGAGTTTTGCGTGGTACATATCTTAGCTAAAATCCTAAAACGACTGCTTGGAAAAGTTTTCCAACAATTTTATTTTATCTTTCTGTTTTTTTGATTATTTTTAGCAACTTGTTTGCACATATGGACCATATTCATTTTGGTATTCAAAATTAATAATGAAATACAGAAATGTTCCTTTCCACATTTCACTCTCCTCACGTGATAACATCCACTATGTATTTGTTTTGTCTGAACTGTGAACTCTGAAAACAGTGTTCCCCACATTTGGGCCCTCGACAGGTGAGCAGGTAAATTGTGCAGAGTATATGGCCTTCATTTTACGTCATGTGACTTGCCTATCACCACTTTGTGTCATATATATATATACGGAAGGAAAATAAATTATGAATAAAAAAAATATAATTGTAGCACGTTTGACCTACAAATTCTTTATATGATTTATTATTTCATTTTAAATAAAATATATACTATTGGTTAAAAAGAATTCTGTAGCAATTTATTTCTAGGAAGAAAATGAAATTTCAAAACATATGCAGATATCTGAAAATAATGCAAGATTTCAGCAACGCAAATATGTATGCCAAGTCGACAAGTTTACATTATAGCGCAAACAAAAAAACTTTTTCCGATGCTAACCACAGAAATCATCTTCAACAATGAAGATTTCGCATTTAAAAGCAATATTGGCATGGATGATTTCACAGTACCCTTGATTTTGATAATCCAAGAGTTTTCGAAGTGGGGGTTCTAACTAGAAATACAGAATTTTACCCAATATATTTGGAGTTTTTCTACACCAACACACAAAGTGAACCGAAATTTCTAAACAAACTGACGTGGCTAAGTGAATTACGTGCAATCCCTTTTCTTTTCCTTCCAGTAACACTCGTCTTTTCATTCTCTCCAAGGTAGAACTTAATTCTCTCCATACTTTTTCTCAGAGAAGTGAGAACACCATGTTTGCTTCGATCTCCTCTCAAAGGATGCTAATTTCTTGCAATGTTATTAAATGGGGTTACTATTTGTGAGCTTAGAGCATTTCTAGGTGGTGGTAGCATACTCTTCAAATTTGAAGAATGCGACCATAGAATCTGGTAGCAAATTTCGACCAACTCTAGGTGGTCGCAAATTCGTAGTCGCAAAATTCATTGGAGATGACCCCGCGACATTAATCTTGGCGCCAAGATCAATCGCCGTAGCGACATTACCACTGTCGCCCCCAAGTTAAAAAAAAACTCACGCGACATTCCCACTGTCGCACCAAATTGAAAAAGTAAAAAAAAAATTGCAGCGACATTAGTAGTGGCGGCCAATCGATTTCATCATGGTGGTCTTCGTCAAAGTCAAAAAAAAAAAACTTGGGGCGACATTAGTAATCGACGCTATTACATTACTATTGTCGCTCCGCATCCGCATCCAAACCTCCAGATTTGCGAACAAGAATGCGAACAAACAGGTTATGCGACCATGAATGAGGCCACCTAGAGATGGAATTCCGAGAAATTCCGAATTTTTTCTTCAAATATGAAGAATTTGACAGGTTATACTACCACCTAGAGATGCTCTTATGTTAGTTGGGTTTCTCTATTTCATTCCTCTAACTCTTGTGTTATTCCTTATAATCATATTTACTTGGATGAAATGGGTCTCTTTATTTGCGAGCTCTCATTTTCAAAATCTGAATAAGAAATCGTTTAGCCCTGGAATTCTAATCATCCATACATAACCTTAAACTGCAATTGTAATTTTGTTAGGATCCCCTAAAAAATTCTAGCACCAACAACTATATCAATTTCAACAACGACGACTATAAAACTACATGATGAGGTTGTATGAGTTATAATATTAACTACATTGATGATGTTTCATAGATGATGATATGTTTCATAAATTGTAACTTCCGATGAGAGAGAGATGAAAATGGATTGGGAGGTTCAGGTTTGAAAATTTTGGCAAAGTGAAATTGTGGAAGTGATGATAAGGCACGTGCGTTTTCCATGCCACGTCATTGTGTTTGGCCATTAGGTCCATGTTGTGTGTTACTATAGAATTTTCGATATATTTGGCTGCCCCTTATGATTATGAACCAACATCTAAAGCTCACGGACTTTCCGACAACGAAATTAAGTAGGAGTTTTTTGGATGATACACATGATCCAATGGATTCCGTTTCCACGGTGAACAATTTCGGTTGATCAAAATTAAATAATGAACATGCATAATGATTACCATATGATTTATTGTTGACATCTGTTTGACCTTGTTCTGATCAAGGCCCAAAATATCGGATTCGGTGAATATTTTGATGTATCCAAAAACCGATATATATCGGAAATGTCGGAAATATCTATTTTTTTTGTTGACCAGTCAAATTTTTGTTTTGTATGTCGATATATCAGAAATATCGTCGATATATCAATCAAAATCAACAATATTTAGTCAAAGTCAACAATATCGGTCAAAATCAACAATTTATATCGGATATATCCTATATATCGGTCAATATATATCATTATATCAGAAATTGCGATATATATCAGGAAAAAAAGGATTCAATATTTGGTTGATATATATCGAATATATCCATGTCGGTGTACCAAAAAAACGATATATATCGGCGATATTTTGGGCCTTGGTTCAGATGTAAGGCAACGGAGCATGGAGATAAATTATGATTCCTATATAACTGGATCTGTCCCACCAATGGAAGAATAGAAAACTTGAATGATGTCTGGAGTATGTAATCATCAAGTTTCTTGTCTTCAGGGAGAGTCTACTCTATGTAAAGAGCGCGCCAATCATTCATATTGGGAATATGCTCTACATCTATTAGTGATTGTTGTTGGTCAGGATCGAGCATTTCATCATGGTATGGATGGGACATTTCACTGTCAATGTCGCTCCCAGTTATTTCAACTTTCTCGCGCATCATTTTTTTATTGACCGGACCGCATAAGAGGCTTGTGCAGAGTACAATATTTGTAGTGCTAAACATTCAGCAACATATACTTTTATGTGATTAAGAGTGGTGAACTCAATGCTGGGTTGCTCCTGATATTCAACTTGTATCGTCTGTGGTTCGTTGCAATCTGTAGCTGCTGAAAGATAAGCTAAAACATCTGCATACCTCACATCATTTATTGATTTCTTTATGATAGATACATATTTGAATCTTCTTGCTAAAGAATGAATAACATCTAGGTACGCGGCCATTCTTTCATCCTTAGCTCTATATATATCTCCAAATTGGCTGGTGATTAATTTGGAGTCTGTGAAAATGGCAATATCAGTCACCCCCAAATTAATAGCTGTCTTCATACCGAAAATTGCTGCTTCATACTCCGCTTCGTTGTTAGACGCTTTAAATCTTAGCCTAACAGATTTTCTATCTGTAAACCATTAGGACGGATAAGTACACATCCAATTCCAGATCCTGATTGATTCCGAGAACCGTCAGTGTAGATTTTCTAGGAAATTTGCTTCGAGGGGAGGTTTTCGCCCCCGATAGATGTTTCTTCAGTTTGAGCAGTGGATGTAGCTTTGTTTGCCTGGTCTGAAATGATAGCAAAAGAAACATCATCAATTGGGAAGTCTACAATTAAGGATGCCAGAGCGTGTCCTTTTTCTGCACGACATGGTTCATATGTGATCTCATATGCACTGAGATAAGACTGCTAGAGGGCAAATCTGTTTGTGTCCTAAGTATTAGCCAGAGCTTTTTGAAGAGGGTACTCTGTATGAACCCGGATGGTCCTACTCTGAAAATAAGGTTTCAGTCGTCTAGCAGCATGTACTAAAGCTAATGCTATTTTCTCAATATTATTGTATCGAGATTTTGGACCAGTTAAAGTCTTACTTATAAAGAAAATTTGCTAGCTTCTCTTCAGGAACTTTAACAAAAAACATGCATTTACTGCAAAAGCAATTGCAGCAAGATATACTCCTACTGGCTGACCAATTTTAGGACTCACCAATACTGGCGGTGAGGAAAGATAATTTTTGAGGCTATCAAAAGCTCTTTGGCACTTAGAAGTCCAAGTGGAGTTTGATTTAATTGTATTGAAAAATGGACAACACTTATCGGAGAATTTAGAAATAAATCTCATTAAGGCTGCCTAGGGGTGGCAATGGTTCGTGTCATGTCATATTCGGGTCATGTGTTAGGAGAGCAAACCTAAACCCGACCCAATTACTAATCGTGTCAAGTTTGTTAAACCCAAACACAACCCGCCTATATAACTGGTTACCCAACGGGTGACCCATTAAGCCAGCGGGTCAATTTCAAATCAGTTTTGGATCGGATTAACAGACAACATGTATGCAAAATATTTAGTATTTCACGATTATATATATATATATATATATATATATATATATATATATATATATATATATATATATATATATATATATATATTAAATCCGTGGGCTTATATGGATGCCCACCATTGATCTGTATTTATCCTTATAGTCCTTTATCTGGTATTTATCCTGATAATCCTCTATCTGGTATTTATCCTGATAATCCTTTATCTTGGAAAGGAGGTTACCTAGTTGTATATAAAGGTAACCTCCTCCTATTTAGACTTACCTCAATGAATAAGAATTCTCTCTATCTCTCTATCTCATTCTCTCAATGATTCAATATATGTTAAGTTAGTGTGGTGTTATCTCCAAATCGATTTAATTCTAACACGTTATCAGCACGATAGTCTCTAGCTTTGGATTAAAGCTTTATCAATGAAAAAGAGCAAAAGAGATTTTACTCTTCTGATCTCCAGCATATGTTTCATGGTAGAAAACTATTCCTGATAACCATCTTCAAAAAAAAAAAAAAAATGCTCGATAAAGGGCCTAATAATCCGTGAAGAAGACGATGACAACATGTTATATTTTGCTGGATAAAGGGCCTAATAACTTTTAAATGTCAAAGCTCATATGTTTTATTGATTATGGGCCTTAAGTTAATAAAACCCAGCTCATAACATTAGCTTCGAAATTCGGAATAGAAAGACACTTCTGACGAAAACAGTTGTAACTTTCTACTCGGTGATCGGTTTTGCAATCCGCTTATTGCATTAGAAAGTTAACTCAGAGATGTTTTCAACGGTGTATGGATTTGAGCCTAATTCGTCCATAGCTGATTCAGTTTTACAGTTCTTTATGGGCCAATTTCTCGTTGAATAGCGAAACGTGGTAATATGATTTTTCAATCGGATAGGTATTGTATTCCTTAACAAATCTATGCAATTCTTTGTTTTATATTGTGAGATGGATTAAAACATAGAATTACATGCTAGGGTTTTTAATTTAAGGATATTTCTTTTCTTTTCATTTTGTTTTTTTTAATGTATACTATTGAACAATGATGTATACCCTAAAGTTCTACGATATATTTGGAACCCAAAGTTCCAAGATCTATTTTTTTTAGGAACTTGAAGTTCCAAGAATTAAATTGTTAGGAACCCGAAGTTCCAAAATCTATTTTTTTTAGGAACTTGAAGTTCTAAGATCTATTATTTTTAGGAATCTGCCGTTCCAAGATCTATTTTTTAGGAACCAGAAGTTCTAAGGTCGAATTTTTAGGAACCTGAAGTCCCAAGATCTATTTTTTTTAAGAACCTAAAGTTCCAAAGATTCAATTTTTAGGAACCTGAAGTTCCAAGATCGTCTGGTTGACTATATCGACTTGGTCAGGTCCAATCCATGAGGACTGGTCCGATTTCGGCCCATTACATTGGTCATTTATGTAGGCCCAATTTGTTTTTATAGCTATTTTGTTTTCAAGAACTTGAAGTTCTAACATAAATAAGGACTTGAAGTTCTAAAATCATGTATGTTTAATCTGTTACAGTTACTTGAAAGATATCAAACCTTACTAAACTCGATTTTCAAGCTCTTTCAATTAGAGGCGACAATTATTTATCATGGCAGTTGGATGCCAAGATCCATTTACAATCTAAAAAACTTGGTGATGCTATTAAAGAAGGAAACAAAATGAGCCCAGAGGAAAAGGCGACAACTCTCATATTCACTACTAAAATAAGGGTTTTTTGTGTTACTTTTTTTTTAGGTCTTGTGTCATTCACTACCAAAAAGTGATACATAAAAATTTGATGTGTCACTTTTATATAGAACGAGGGTTGACGTGTTGTTTCTAAGAAAAGTGACACAAGTATTTTAATTTTTTGGGTCACTCTATTTGAAGGTGACACTAGTGTTTTGGGTTCTTGTGTCACTTTTCAGTAAAGAGAAAACAAATAAAAAACAACTACTAATAAAAGGAAAAAGAATGACACAAGTAAAAATACAAAATTATATTCGAAGTCACAAACTCATGATTTGTGCTCTATTTGTTTCAAACGAAAAGAGAAGAAAATAAAAAAGAGATCGAAATAAATTCAAGTCCTAAACCGGAAAATACTTCTCGTTTGCCGTTGCTCAATGTTCTCTCTTGCTGCCGCTGCTCAATCTTCTCTCTCACTGCCGATTTAGTAAGTACCCATTCACCATCTTCTTCCTTTTCTAGGGTTTTAGTTCTTCAAGTATCACTCATCTCTCACTTTCGAATTGTCTGTTTTCCGTAGGGATTCCATTGCTAAACTAGGGTTTATACAAATTCGATCTCCCTTTCTTCAAAGGCACAATTTTTATTTGCTTACTTGCTTGAATTTACTTGGTACTACTTCATTTTATTTGAAATTAAGAGTCCTTTTGAAACTAGAACAAAAGGAAATATATCATTATATTATATTATATTCATCTAAAATGGAAAAACATTTTTGGAAATATATCGCAGAGCATACCAAACAAGACATGTGTTCACCCTATGGGGCATATTACAACTACTTAAATTGTACCCAAAAAAATTACCTAATTTAGATCTTATGTTTAATTGTGATGACAATCCAGTTATCATGAAAGATTCCTACACAGGATCCAATGCCACAGTTCCGCCGCTTGTGTTTCCTGATTGGTCATTCTCGGGTTGGTAAGGCTTCTACACTTTTTTTTTTTTTTTTTTCACATCCTACACACCCTGCAGTGTGTTACAATTTAAAGGATAATGTTTTGTTTATGTGATACAAGTTCTATTTATCATACATTTTATTATTTTGCAAATTTTCTCTCCTCTCCAAAAAAGAAAATAGTATGTGTTAAGAAAATTAAATACTACTATATACCATATAGACGCTCCTACAAATCCTGAAAGAAAAAATTTCTCGTTCAAATTCTTTTTCCAAATGCATTGTTATGATTTGCATATACTAACCAGGCTTGAGATTAATATAAAGCCCTGGGAATTCTTGTTGGAGGAGCTCAAAGAAGGGAATGACAAGGTTAAGTGGACAGAACGGGAACCATACGCTTACTGGAAAGAAAACCCTGGAGTTTTGAAGACAAGGCAAGACCTACTCAAATGTAAGACCACGGACAAGGTGGACTGGAATGCATGTCTCTATGCTCAGGTAAGAATTAAATAAGCACTCTAAGTTACGTACTCATTGTTGTGGAGTGCATTGTTGCATATGCCAAAACTATAGCAAAAATCAGTTGCTACTGCAATTAAAAAATATATATGATGAGTGGTGATGATAAGATATTATTCTTAATGTCTGACTCCATTTGTTGCATACAAAATTTTAATATGAAGATAGTGGAATGATTAAAAATGCTCTTCTTACTATATGTTACAATAGCTTAAATACACAAGTTAACTCATAGATTTCCAAGATTGGGGTGCTGAAAGAGTAAGAGGTTACATGATATCCAACTTAGCAAACCAATGCAACCACAGGTAAGTGTGTAAGCTTTTACTTGCGTTGAGCTTCAGTTTAGATTATAACTCCTTTTTTCGTTTAGAGATTGTTTTGACATATTCTCTCATTGAAATTATGAGGTTTTTGGACTTTTTTTCCTGAAAATTTTATACATATATAAGATCTACATAGAAGGAAAGGCTTGGTATTTCCTTTAGAGATTTTGGTTCTTTGGGTATGGTGGTTTATTTTCACATTTTGGTTTCCTGTTGTGATATTTAAGTAAGATTGGTTTATTTTCACACTTTTTCCCATTTTTTTTTTCTAAAAGTAATTATGCTGCTTAGCTACTTAGCTTAATTATGTTGCTTAGTAGTCATTTAAGTGTACTTCGGTGTTATATTGCTCTGGTCTGATGGAGACCATCACATCTGTAAACCATTCAATAAACTTTTAATTTGCTATAATGACCTTTTTCTTAAATACCTGCTTACATCCATGAAGAACAATATGAATGGCCTAAGTTCTTGGTACAACACTGATCTAGTCCCCCAGTTCAAGAGTAAATCGACTAGTTTTACACTTTTGTTTAGGCGAAAGAGGTCACTTTGGCTTATATGAGTAAGTTGTTTGTGGGTTACGACAGAAATTTATGTTTCTCAAATATATTATCATGGAGACCATTTAATTATGATAGACTATGCACTTGTGATTAAAGAGGGTGTTGTAGAGATTATTTCTAATATGCAAAACTTAATGCCTAATTCCCTTATAGAATTAATTGGTTGCTGGAATTGAAGGTGCTTGTGCCACTTCAAGCTTCTATTTATATCTTTGAACCTTAAGTTCACACACCCTACTTAGAAAGGAGATAGACAAAAGAGAGAATAAATCCCTCGGTTTGTCACCTTACCTAGTATGGTAACTGCTTCATGGAAGCTTAAGTTCAGGTAAGTATTTATTTCTAATACATATTCCTAGCATAGTTCCTTGTTGTATGCTTGTTAAATTCTCAGGTCGGGCAACACCAATGATGTGTTAGAACTCAATTTTAACATATTTAGAGTTTGAATTGGGTTATGGGAATGGCCAATTACTTAGATTAACATTATTCATTGATTCTGATTGTGTGTGTGTAGTTTTGTGGCTTTCGATTCATTTTGTCTTGATTTTGATTGAGTCATTTGACGATAGTTTCACATTTACCGTATAATGTGCGTGAACGTAGACCATTACATGCGAGAGCATGTGTTCAAGCACTTGCTTGATTTACGAGCCATAGGTGTAGGCTTGGTGAGTGTCATCTTAGGTCCAGATTCATTTCTTATCAAAGAGATAATTATCAGTTGAGAGTTATATTCAATTACAACTACTTAAGCTACAAGAATACTTGAGCTACAAGGAGTCTCCATTCTACCTATATAAATACTAAACTATTTTTTATATACTGAACTACGTTCTTGAGACTTTATCCCATCGATAATTTGGGTACATAGGCAACCGAAAGGTACAGTCTCATCATTCTCTCAATCACCATCATTTTTCTACATAATTTATCTCTTTCGTCATCACTTAGTGTTTTGATCATATTTGGTCGAAACACTTAGTTTGATACTTATTTTAAGGTCATTTTAGGAACTGGGATGTGTGTATATATATATATATATATACAAATACTTAAAAATTATTGCGTAATCGAGTTAAGAGCAAGGGTTCAATAAATCTCACTGCTAGAATATGAACAATAGATTGAAGATTAAATAAAGGGTTATTTAGGGATTGGTCTTACTTATTTAGGGGTATTTAGGTTTTAGTCCTAAAATTATCTATTATTAGGCTTTAGTCCTACTTCTATCAATTGACCTTGAGTCGTCTCAGTTGACCGTGGTCAACCCATTTTATAATAATATAATTTTCATTTTTTATGAAAATGGCCAAACTACCTTTCAGCGTGCTTCACATGTGACTTTAGAGAGTCGTTGAAAATGGCCATGTGTCAAAAATCTGAAACATTATTGATCCAATGGCCAAAATTAGAGAGTTGTTGGAAGTTGTTTATTTGCTGTACTATAAGAGAAGGCGTTCAACACTCACACTATTCACTCAACAACCTGAACACTGAAGCAAAAACATGGGTGGAGCTCTTTCATTGTACCAAAGGTATTTCGTCAACTTAAATTCACCAAAAGCATTTCACAAACTTAAATTCAAACTCTTTAATGGAAAAAAGTAGGACCAAAACCTAATTAACTCAAATACAGGAGGGGTTAAATCCTAAAAGACTAATTCTATGTTGTATCAAATTCTAACTTTTTTTTAACTTGGATTATTAACAGATTTGTCAACTATGTGAGCAAGAAGGCCACACTACTCCAACTTGTCCCTACCTTAATAGGAGATGCTGGGAGGATAATTGTAAGGGGATCATGTATTTGTTCAAGAGTTGGGATAAAATAACAGGCAAAGTCGTTGGAATGTGGCTGCAATGCGACTGGGTTGGATGTTTTAGTAGGGAGATGCAATACATTGACTGCAACCAACCTATGCTGCCTATTGAAAACAAGACTACACTTGTCCTAGATTGTAATGCGTGTGGCAATGAGTGTTGTTGTGTTATTGAATAGGGTATCCCAAGTGAGGTTCTATCTAATGTAAGACATCATTTAAAAGGATTCAAATAAAGGTTCTTAGTTCTAAAATAAAGGTTCTTGATTCTGACATACCTACATTATAGATTGATTACCTACAACAATTCAAATCTTAAACTCAGCAATGTCACTCAGACAATATTCATAAGGGAACCAAAACAATGTCAGCATCTAATAACAATCCAAAGAAAGGGCCACATACATAACCTGACCCAAAATGAACAACATCATATAGACCATTTATCAAGTATATGTAACACAAAACAACAAAATATTCACTGACAAGCCCCAAAAGGATTCAAATTTATGAACCAACTATTGTGTAAGTGGCTCTCCTGCTCTCTGATTTGCATTCATTGGAGGAGTTGATGGAGTTTCTACTTTGTCATCACCAAACAACAAGCCATAGAAATCCCTACCCCTTCCCCTTCCATTCCCTCCTTTTCCTGTACTGCCTCCTCTTGGCCTTCCTCTCCCTCCCCTGCCTGGAGCTTGTGGTTCTTGCACTGGGGCTCCTCTTCCTCTCCCTCCCCTGCATGGGGGTTGTTCTGCTTGTGGTTCTTGCACTGGGGCTCTTCTTCCTTTCCCTCCCCTGCCTCTCCTTCCCCTACCTTGTGCTGGTGCCTCTTGTTGTTGTTGTACTTGGGGTGGTGGCTATTGCTGACTTAATTCTTGCTCTGTTTGGGCACCTGCTCACTTATTGAATTAGTGTTTGCATAAGGTAAGGTTTATGCAGTCATGCACTAACCATACTCATGCATTTTGCTTTCAATATTCAACTAACATACCTTTACTTTTCTTCCCTTTCCTTTGCTACATTGGAGGTGCATCTTCTTGCATTAGAGGAGCTTGTTGTTGCATCTGAGATCCATCTTCCATCTGAGGTCCATCTTGCACTTGGGCTGCTGTGACATCTTTTCCCTTGGTTTGTAATCAGGATGATCTCTCATTTTGTCAACAAGTGTTTTAGCTACCCATAGTGATGTAGCCTGTGCATACTTGTTTTTATCATCAGCCTCACATGTATGCTGGTCCAAAAACTTCCTAAGAATGAATGTGTGATTGTCTCTTTTGGTAACAGAGGCACTTACTTTCCATTGACAATTGAAATCTTTACTATCTAAAATGAGCCTCTCCTTGTCATTCTTCAGATGTCTATAGCTAAACTTCTTTCTAATTGCCAAATTTATGAAAAAATCCCTACAAGCCTCAACTATTGGCCAAGACATTTTAGGCTTCAAGTCACACACAAAAACATTCTCAACTTTTGGTTATGCAAGTTTATATATCTCCTCTGCCTCAAATATGTTTGTTCTGACCCTCACAACATTAGAGAAGTCACTACCTTGTAGCTCTTCTTCTAAATTTTGTACTTCTTATTCCAACACCATTGGCTCCATGTCATCCAAGGTCTCATCATCAATACTACATACTGAGTAGTCATTATCTGAAGGATTGTAGTTGTAATCTTCTTCATCCTCATCTTCAGCACTCCACTCATCATTATTTGTGACAGTACCAAAAACTGGTCCAAAATTGTTACCATATTCATATATCTTTTCGCTTTAATCATCACTTCTAATCTCCTTGTCATCTAATGCATCACCATCACCATCTGTAAATGTTTCACCTAAAGTAACCTCATCAAATGTTTCTGGATTAAGTGAACCCAATACATGTTCCTAGTCATCCACAACATCATTGACAGTGTAAGCAACTTCAGGTTCCACAACATCCACAACATGCTCAACTTCAACTATTTCCTCTACTTCATCATTAGAAGAAGACACAAGGTCCAACATCAAAGTCTCTCCATTAGGGTCTACAAAGTGGTTTCATTTTTAAAGGTTTTTCTTGCTTTTTGGTTGGGTGTTTCACAAGTAGGGGTTTCTCAAAGAGTTGGACATTTTTGAAGAACTTTGTTTGTATATAAGGAACTGGGGATCTTCTAACTCTAACTGTCGGTGGTAGTTTTATACTTTTGGGGTTGTTGGTATAAAGTGGTGGTAGTCTTACTTGGTGGTGGTATAGGAGTGGTGGGAGTAAATCTAGGGGATTTTCTAACACTAGCACTTACTTGGACACTTTTCTTTTTGGGGGTAGTGGGTAATGGGTGGGCCATTACTGGTGTGGACTTAACTGGTTGGGTTTTTACTTGTTGGGCCTTTACTGGTGACTTCATTGGTGGGAGACTATTATCAGAAGTAGTGGTGGGGATTATAGGAGCTCTAGTGGGTTTAGAAGTTGTTGGAACTGGAAAGACATACAAATGGTATTTTTTGTCTCTATCAGGTTTAAGCTCATACCACATATGTAACAAGTGTTCATTTTTTGTTAACCTGCAAATATACCCTTGAATGATACTTGCCATTTGAAATTCAACTCCCACACCTACCAAGTTTTGCACATCCTTTTTCAAATCAAACATACATAATTCATCCCCATCAAATTCCATAGTACTGCTTCTCCTACCACCTTTGTAATCGCTACCCTTAATCTTCCCAGGGGTAGTTGTCCCCAAGGACCCCCATAATGTACAACAAACTGTTTCACACCTAGCACCGAACTGGCCATAGTACTGGACATAACAAAGCAACAAAAAATGCTGACATTATACACTTATCACAATAAAATAGTCCTACTTTTAAGAACATGCAATAACAAGAGTACCCTAAGAACAAAATACATGCATATATATCCACCCAACCACCCAAACAATAGTCTTCCTACAAAAAATGCTTTCTAAACATAGGGTTCAATCAATACAAACAAATAATGGAATTAATGAAATAAAAACACGATTTTTATAAACACGCCTAAAGATCCATGCTTTACACTTTAAAATGCAAACAAAGTTTGAACTTACTTACAATGAGCAACTCCTAAAAATCCATGCTTTCTCCACACAAAATTTGAAATGCATCACTTTCCAACGAAGTTTTCTCAAACAATTCAGGAAAGTTTTTTTTCAAAGATTCGTTTGAAGGTTAAGTGTTTGGTAGCAATCTTCAAGATCATTTTTAATGGAGAAGATTAAGTCTTTGGTTTGATTAAGAGAAGACGAACTGTCGTAGTGTAAGTGAACAAAATGGGGGGAGTGCGAAGATTTTTCCCTCCCTATCTCACCTATTTCCTCAAGATGTGAATATGAAATGATTGAAAGGCTTATATAATTTCATCCCTCACAGTTCGACACGTGGTGTTAAAAAACAATTTAATATAAAGTAGCGTGTCAAGCACATTGAAGGGTAGTTTGGCCATTTTCATAAAAAAACGAAAATTATATTATTATAAAATGGGTTGACCACGGTCAACTAAGATGACTCAAGGTCAATCGATAGAAGTAGGACTAAAGCCTAATAATCGATAATTTTATGACTAAAACCTAAATACCCCTAAATAAGTAGGACCAATCCCTAAATAACCCTTAAATAAAAATTTATTTGTAATTCCTTCTTTGAAAAAATACAAATGGATAGCTGGATTGTAATGTGAAAGAAAAATTTTGCTAAGAAAATATAGTGTAAAGTGTAAACAAAAAACATTATCAAGAGACATGTACAATGCAGTTGCGGAAGTTTCATCTAAACACAAATAGTTTGATAATCATACTTTTTAGGTTTGCTATTTTTTAGTCCAAAGTCCATAAAATGTCCGACTAGTCAGGTTACCTTACTCACGTGGGTTGGTAGCATAGATCGAGTAAAGGATCGTCCAAACCATTAGGACTATGCAAAGTTCACAACTGAATTTATAGCTTCAAGAGAATTAGTGAGTAGGATTTTAGGTTATTTCTTATGTTGCTAAAAATATTCTCAATTAAAACTTGGAATACAAGTTAACATAGAACTACAAAGATTAATTTCTTAATAAACTAGATAGAGAGAGATAGAGAGATAAAGGAAGAAGGTTAATCATAATCATGCAAGATCAGTTACAAACTTTTATGACACCTTATCACTACATCTATAATCCGTCTTGAGTTCATAGACAAACCCGAACGGCATCGAGTATCGATCCCTAGTAAGATGTACTCATCTCTGAGTTCATCTCACTAGCATGAGGAGTTGAATTAACATTCCATCTCTGGAATATCACTTCAACTTCTAGTTTAATTATACACCAGCTGGGCAAACTAGAGGGCTAACGACTACCACAAGATCTCGTATGAGACTAATCTGGAGTATCAGCACTCCAAACTTGATCAGACTCAGTCATTTTGGGACCGGATATATAATCAGAACCTATTTTCCTAAGTAGTGATTCTAGACTACTAAAATGTAGTATGATCCTCACATGAGCATCATTAACCTTCCCCTTGGGAGGGTTTTAGCTTATGATCCTTGGATAGATTTGATGTCTTTCATGTATGAAATGAAAAAGTAAGAAGAAGCAAAGTAAGAATTGGAAATTTAACTTGAAGAAAACAGATTTTATTAGAAGTTCAAGACCTCATGTATCAACCTAATACAAAAGCTTCAAATAGAAGAAAATACCATGCATGAAATGTAAACAGCAAAAATAGAATGCAAGAATGAATGGAATGCCTCCTTTCTTCAATATCCCAAAAGATATATCCCCCTCTCTCACGTGAAGCCTTCCCACCTTTATTACAAGTTTGTCTTTTTCTTTACAAATCATCCAAATTTTGTCACACCTTTTCTAATCAAAAGTCTAATCATGCATTTAATTTGTTGTCTTATCTTGTTTTGCAAGGTGTCCAAGAGTGTCCATAACTTGCTACTTGTCCATGCATGATGACTTATCACTTCTTATGGGCCCACAGAGTGGGTCTACATGATGTGTCCAGTGGCCGCTCGGGATGTTGGTGTTTTTATAATTTTCTGTATTTGCGTAGAGCTCGTTGCCCTGGTCGTTCTGGCAGTTCACTTGCCGAAATCGGAGTCTAGGTTTGAAAGATGTAAGCTTCGGAAGTTTGCTGCTTCTTTGCACGTGGTCCCGTTCTACACTGGTTTTGTCCCGTTGGAATCTTCGGCTCTAGTCAGGCTTTGTTAGGCTTCACTGGGGCTGAGTGGGAAGACTTCAAATATGCATAGTATTCTCGTGTTTTGATACATGTTTTATCATCATATTCACTTTAACTGTGAAAACTTGCAAAAGTAAGAAAAATATAATTATTTCATGATTATTAAACACATAATTATCCAAAATGCTATGTCACTACGAGGTTTAATATTACAGTTTTGGGTGCTTATCACAGTTGACGAGTACGTTATGCACAGTGGCGGAGCCAAGGAGGGGGGGGGGGGCAAGGTGCACCCTGACGTACAACTTTATTTATTTTTTTAAAATGTAGTTATCACTTAACTTGCTTTGAAAGGAAACCAAACAAAAGGCCACATATCTACTGATGTACTTGATGTACAGACGTGAGAACAGTACCAAAAACAAAAAAAAAAAAAAAAAAAAAATAGAAAACCCAACAATCACTCAAACGAAAAAGCCCACCTAGATATAAACCCAAACAAAGAAACCCTCTCGTATTTTATCAAAAAAATAGAAAGAAAAAAACCCCCCTCACATATTCTACTTCTCCTGTCTTCTCCATTCTCTATTATTCTATATTAAAATTTAAGTCTTCTACTCTTCTACCCAAACAAACACCTTTACACCTAGTGATTTTGTAGACGTAACTAGGTAACCCTTATATTATTTAATTTTTTGTCGTCTTTTTGATATTTTTGTACTGATTCCTAAACCATATTATATTATTATTTAGATTTTTATATGTTTGTGATTATTATTTTATTTTGTGAACATCATTGGTGGTTTATTTTAATTCGTGCAATTTCAATTAAATTGATTGGTGGTTTATTTTAATTGTTTAAATAGCTATGCTAAAGTATTTGATCAAAGAAAAGTTGTTGCCCGCTCAACCAACTAGTAACACAGATCATGTTGTTAGTGTTGAAGTAGGATCCTCTTCAAAGCGAAGTCACCAAGAAGCTGAGGATGGTGGTGTTGAACAACCTACGTCGTCAAAGCGGGTTCAACATGAAAATCGTGAAGAACTTGACTTGTCTAGTCTTCCGAGAGACCTTGGATTGAGGAACAAGATTTCAAATTATCATCCTAATAATCATGACTTTGTGAGAAGAGCATATTTGCTTAGGAGTTCTTGCTAGCCTAATCATACTTTTCTTCCAAGGACAATAAGCAAGAAGAACCGTTGATTTCAAAAAGAGTGATATAGAGAGTTTAGTAGGTTGGAATATAGTAATCACAATGATGTCGTGTTTTGTCACTATTGTTATCTCCTTAAACCTGATCAGGGGGCACAAGGAGTCTAAGATGTTTTTTTTTCTTCTCACAAGGGGTTTACTAATTAGGAAAGAAAATTCAAATTAAAAGAGCATGTTGGAAGACCAAATAGTGCTCATAATATTGCTTATAGGGCACCACGGGCATTGCTAAATCAATAGCAGCAAATCAAAACATTTCTTGAGAGACAATCTGACCAAGTTTGAAGGGATTATAGAATATATCTAACTGTAATAACTGATTGTATTAGGTTTCTTTTGAGACAATGTTTAGCTTTCTGTGGCCATAATGAATCAATGGAGTCGATCAATAAAGGCAATTTTCTTGAACTTAAACGATTTTTGAAAGATCATAACGAAGCTATTAAGAACCTTCTTGATAATGTTTCTAAAAATCGAAAATTGATCTCGCCTGATATACAAAAAGAGATTGTGAATGCAGTTGCTGTGAAAACTATAAATGCTATTTTAAAGGATTATGAAAATTCATTGTTTGTTATTTTAGTTGATGAAACACGTGATATATCAATTAAAGAGCAAATGACAGTTGTTTTATGTTATGTCGAAAAGAAAAGTTGTGTGCATGATTGAGAGATTTTTTAGAGTTATGCATGTTAAGGAAACTAGTGCAGTAACACTTAAAAATGCAATTGATGAGTTGTTCTCTAAGCATGGGTTAAGCATATCTAGACTGTGTGGTCGACAAAGGTATAATAGGGCTAGTGTAACGCCCGTATTTAAAATACGTATTTATTAATTAATTAATTAATTAATTTAATTATTTATTTAAAATTCGCTGGATTGGATTTGGGATATGTGGGCCTGATTTCTAGGCCCGAGTCTGTGTTGGGCTTAGGTTTCAAACCCGAGTATATATTCATATTTTTCTAGAGAATAGGGTTTTGAGATAAAAATATAATAAAAATGGAGGCAAATATAGAAACTTGATTGCTAGAGCGTTGGAGCGCGACGATTCGGACTATGAGGGATTCGTCGAGCTGTTAATTAAAGTGAGTAGTTTAGTTTTTTTTTTCCCGTCTATAGCATATACAGTATATACTGTGATAACAGTTTTATGGGAGTATAATGTTCTGTTATTTTTTCCTGCTCTTCCTCGTCCGTGATTGTTCTGCTTTTTATTGGTAAAACCGGTTATATTATTAGACTGTTGGAACTCGGAAGAGTTCGGTAATGGTGGTGCAAGCCTAGAGAACAGAGAAATCGTCTCTGTATACTGTTGGAACTTTTATTTTGGTATTATCGGTTGGTTGATATCGGGGGTTAAGAGGTTGACGGTTGGGTTGTTGTGTATGGACAATTGGTGCTGTCGAAGCTCGTAGAAGCTTGGAGGTTGTTAATGGCGGACGACCCAGTGGAGGAAGGGTTATCGATACCGATATTCATTCTGTTGATTGTTTTGGTGGGTGATATTGAGGCTGCATTAAGGTTTTGATTGTTAGGTTGGTGATGGGTAGTGAGGGATCGAGTGCTGGAGCATGGGGAGGTGCTGTCGAAGCTTGAGGGTTCATTAATGGCGTTGAAACGCGATGTTGGAGGAGTGATGGAATTTCAATTGGGTGGTATCGGCAGGTTGGGTTTTTCGGGAGGAGTCCAACCGCTGGGATGAGGGTGGCTGACGAGTGGTGGCTGGTGGTGGTCGGAATTCGCAGTGGATGTTGCTGTTGAGGAAGAAGAAGTGAGAAGACGACCTGTTTGGTTCGTGGGCTTGGGCCTAAACCTTTTGTTTGGTTGGGCCAAAACTCTATTTTTATGTTGGGCCGGTTCTATTTCTTGTTGGGGCCAGTTTTAATTGTGTTTTGGTTGGGCGGTTCTGATTTCCATTTTTGGGCCTAAACACTAATTAGTGGTTGGGCTGGATTAATCTTTTGTTTTGGACCAGTTTTAGTTTAAGTTTTGGGCCGGGTTCAGTTTAATTCTCTTGCCCGAACCCATTTTTGTTTTGAGCTAGTTTCTAATTTGGTTTTTGGGCCGGTCCGTATAACTTAAAAATAGATCCAATGGGGGCTTTAAATATTTAGACTTTTGGGTCTTGGTTTTAGGCCCCGATTTTGGGCTTTATTTTGGTTAGTTAGATTAGGACCATGGGTTTAAGTGTTTTACCTACGAGTTTGCGTTAGGACCTGTTTGGAGGAATGCCGAACTGGTGATTGTTGGGTTTGGCTCTTTGACGTATTCTTGACTGTTTAATTGTGCTACGTTTTACGTTGTAAATTGTATGGACAAATCAAATGCTAAAATGCTGTAGAAGCTTGTATAAATTTGGTTGTCATTATCTAAGAAAGATTTGACGTTGATCTTGTGTATATTTTGACACGTGACGAAATAAAAACTTTAGGAGACATAATATTCCTAAAACGCTATAAAAATGTTATGCGATACGTTTGAAGCAATTGTGACATAATATAATATGTTGGGATATATATATTAAATGCAATAGTTTTGGAGAAATAAATGTATAAACGCTCCATTATTTTATTTGCGAGATGCTACTAGCAGGTAGTAGAGTATTTGTGGATATTTTCCACGAGATTGTGGCGTAGTGCAATATATTGGCACGTGAAAGAATGAAAGTGGTTATGAGATATATTGAGATATTTCTAAATATTGTGGCTTAGTGCAATAAGGTATTTGACCTGCACGTGATATAGTGGAATGATTATGAGATATAAGTGTATAACACATGAATAAATTACGTAACGAAAATCCTAGAACCTAGCTACCACAACTCATGTGATTTGCCTTTGTGATGGGCGTATGTCATATGATTGTCCCTTCGGGCGTTTCAGTGAATCTGAATGGCCCTTCTGGCATAAGTAATGTGATTGGCCCTTCTGGCGTAGCCGAATGGTAGCTTGATTATTCCGTTCACAAAATTTAGAACGAGACGCGCGATATTTTATGCCAAATAGTTGCAGTACTTACATAATGGCTTTTGTGTGAGAGTTACCTGGTGTGCGGCATCCCGCTCAGGATAGTTACGCACGGAGTGGTTCATTATGTGAGGGGAGGCATGTGGATGTACATGTTCGGCATTGGGAAGCGATTGTGGTAGCCAGGGAAACTAGGTAAGATATAAATACGACGTGATTTTAGGGACACGCAAAGAAAGCCTTAATTAATATAATTATGATAATATGTTGGTTAATAATATATCTTTAGATAGATGATTGTATATGGTTTTGCAGAAGGGTGGGTCAAACTAATTACTTGTGTAGAGACGACCCACTCTGTAATTGGGCATTAAATGCGGTAAGTATAAAATATGTTTGGCTGGTTATTAGTTTAGTTAGAACCTAAGGCGGCTTGTGGAGGAACTAAATGCCTTTTTATTATGCGTATGGTTTGTTGTGTGGTTAGTGAGAAGTTAAGGCGCCTCAGTGGAGGAACTACCTGCCTTACTTATTGTAGTTAAAAATGTTGTATTAGTTGTTGGAAGTTAAGGCGCCTCGGTGGAGGAACTAACTGCCTTATTATGGATGGTGTATGTATATGTATAAGTATATGTTGTATTTTATGGCTACTCACACCAGCATTGTTTATAATACTGACCCGATTTGCATGTTTGCTTATCGGGTGTGTTCATTAAATGAACATAGTTGATAAGTCTTGACAGGTTTAGTGTTGAAGAAAGTTGGTTGCTGCTTGTGGTTTGCGTTAGTGTCGCATTTCAAGATAGGTTTTGTTTTCCCTTGAGGTGATATAAATTTTCAGTTGAGACAATGTTATTTGTATTTTCATTTGTAATTTTAAATAAAGAATTATTGAAAAGAGATTTGTAACCTAATCTTATTTGTGAATTTTTGTAATGAAGCGGACTTTTGTTTAAGCTAAAATTTTTATTGGTTTTTAATTATCCACATATTTAAACTGTTTATGGGTTTTTGGAAGTTGAGAGTGCATCACACCTCGAAAATCGAAGAGTCGGGAACAAATATTGTTTTTTCCGAATTCTGTCGAAATTCGGGGTGTGACAGCTAGCAATATGTAGGGTGATTTGAATGGCCTAAAAACACTTATAATGAAAGAGAATGAGTTTATATTTTATGTTTATTGTTTCGTTTATCAACTTCAGTTAGCCCTTGTATCAGTTGCAAAGAACCATGAGTCAATTGCTAACCTTTTTAGTGTTCTCTCTAATATGGTAAATATTGTTGGATCATCATGTAAGCGACGAGATATGTCACGTGAAACAATGAAGGCTAAAGTTGTTATAGCCTTACAAAGTGGCAAAATTTCAAGTGGCAAATGGTTGAATAATGTGACCAATCTTAAACGATCTGGTGACACTTGACGGGGCTCACACTATTATACACTTCTTGGCATGATAAACACTTATGGTTCAGTACTTGATGTGCTTAATAATATATCGGAAGATGGTTCAAGCTCGGAAGAAAGAGATGAGGCTTACGGATTATTGAGTTCAGTGCAGTCTTTTGAATTTATCTTAAATTTCCATTTGATGAAAGAGATACTAGGAATTATCAATAATTTGTCAAAGGCTTTGCAACGTGAAGACCAAGACATTGTTAATGCCATAACTCTTGTTAAAATAACAAAGGTACACTTACAGAAGATGAGAGATGATGGGTGGGATAGTCTTCTGATTGAAGTTTTTTCACTATATGCCAAACATGGTATGATGTGGTTGTTAGTTCCAAATATGGAAGAGAGGTATGTAGCTCGAGGGAGGTTTTGACGAAGAGCGGAAGGAAACACTAATTTACATTATTATCATGTTGGATTATTCTATCACTGTATTAATTGATTTGCAACTTTAAGAGTTAAACGACTAGTTTAAGGAAGCAAATACAAAATTACTTCTTTGTATGACATGTCTTGATCCTTGTGAGTCATTTGTTGCTTTCGATAAGCAAAAGTTGATACATTTTGCTCGACTTTATCCTGATGATTTTTCAGAGATAGATCAGATAGAATTAGCGGATCAACTTGAGAATTATATCATTGATGTGTGTTCCGATACTAAGTTTGGTAAAGTAAATGGAATTAGCGCCTAGTCAAAAAAATGGTTGAGACAAAGAAATACATTGTGTACCCACTTGTGTATTTGTTGATTAAGTTGACACTAATTTTACCTATTGCTACTGCTACCGTGGAGAGGACATTTCTGCTATGAATATCATAAAGAATCGTCTGCGCAATCGGATAACAGATGAATGGCTGAATGATTGTTTAATAACATATATTGAAAAAGAATTTTTTAATAGTATTGATACCGAGTTGATCTTGCAATGCTTCCAAAAGATAAAGAATGATGACAAAAAAGAAAGCTGTCGAAGACAACTATGAAGAAGTACTTATTTAGATTGAATTCTTTTTTCTTTTCTTATTTTTTTTCAATATATTTATTGCAATCATTTTATATGATTTTTTTATATTCGAAATATATTTGTTTTGTGATTGGGTTTGAATTTTTAGTTAAAAAAAATTAGTGTATTTATTTTATTTTATTTTTATTTATTTATGTTTGGTTTATTTATTTTTTTTATGCTTGGTTAGTTTTTGGATGGCTCACCCTCACTTTAATTTCTAGCCCCGCCACTAGTTGTGCGTGTATAACTTGAGTGGATGCATTAATAAAGTGTATGATATGTATGTGTGTCTATGTATCCAATATTCCATTGTTAAAATTTCCAAAGATTCATCATTCCAATCTATGTCAGTAACACAGTAGCACTTCCACTCAATCATCTTCTAAACAGGAAAAAACCTCTAAGAGAGAGAAATTGACCAACTATAGTCTATCTATAGTGGAAAGGTTCCATTTTTCTCAAAGTTTTAATGGGTCTATCATTCTATAGCATTTCCAAAGCCCAACCCTCTCCAGTTTACTTCGAAGTTGCCCAGAACGGACCGGTTTGCTTGATGAGGATTACAGTATGTCAGCAAAATTGATGAAGATTATTGGACTGATCCAGCGTCCATATCGTAAGCCGGTCAATTAACAATCAAAATCTGGATTTGTTTCAACTTTCTAAATGAAGGGGTATTAGGGTATACTACAAATCACTCATTATCATTACTTCAACTTTACAAATGTTCCTCTCCCATCCAACATTAATGACGTATGACCGTTCGTGGCTACGAAATCCCCTTACCATAAAGGGCTAATCTATTATTGGCTATTTGTTTTTGAAATGCGGTCTCTATAGGTCGTCATAACAAGTCAGCAGTGAATTCGTTCCAAAAAATTATTGCCTCTCACAGTCTTTCTTTACTGGGCATATTTTATTGGTAAACTGTTAATGTGTGATTGAGGACATTAAACCTGTTACTAGCATGTGCTGACGCACAAGTTGTATAGTAAGGGTAACATCGTAAATATAGAAAAATAATATGGGTAAAACCATCATATAAAGTGTGATCAAAAGTCAAATAAAAAAATATTATAGGGTTAGGATTTTTCAATTAGTAAAAGATAGAAGACCAAAAAGCTTCTGAATATTGCTTTATTATTGTATTTGGCATCACTACCATTATTAGAATATATATCAACACATTAATTATGCCTTTTAGAAAAGAAATTGGGGTAAAAAACTAGAAACACATAACAACACCTTCAGGCGTTTCTGTTTTAAATTGAAGTCTATCCCGAGTCTAGCTCATAGGTATATTGAAAATTTGCAGGTAAACAAGCACAACTTACGACTGTAATAGTTTTCTTGTAGCCAATGGACGAAATTTTACTTAAGACACGCTCAAGTTATTTACTTAAGACTTGCTCAAATTAATCAGCCACCATAGTAACAAGTTGAATTGGTCATGTGACCCAACGACAAGATCCTTCACAAGTTAGTTTGAACTTTAAAGCTATTTACTTATTTAGTTCACTTTCTTCAAAAATTTGTAGCGGTCTTCATTGGCACGTACTACTGTACAAGTTGTACATGAATCTTTGACCACCATATTCTAATACTATTTTCAGAAGGTTCCTAGTAAAATCCCCCAGAAAGTGTTTGGACACATTCAATTCTCTTCAATTCGCCATATATGACCTTATCCGGTGGACTCAATCAGTTTTCTGATTTTCTACTCTTCATATAAATAGTCTCCCTCTATATTTTAAATTTGAATCAAATGAAACGTTATCAAACTTCGTCAAGAAAATATATGGAACAACAAACTAATAAGAATAACACATCCAACAATGCACATAGAGATGGAGAAGAGAGGGGTGAAGTTCATTATAGAGGGGTTCGTAGGAGACCGTCAGGGAAGTATGCAGCGGAGATACGTGACCCAACACGACGTAGTGCACGCGTATGGCTTGGAACTTATGACACTGCAGAGAAAGCAGCACAAGCGTATGATCGAGCTGCATATGCCATGAGAGGTCACTTAGCAATTCTTAACTTTCCTAACAAGTATCATTCGTCGAGCGAAGGTTACCCTTCTCATCCTAATTCGTCTTCGCCATCATCTTCAACATCCTCTTCAACTGCAGCAGCTAGTACTTTTACAAGTAAAGAAAAACATGTCATTGAACTTGAATATTTGGATGATAATGTTTTGGAAGAACTTCTTGGATCAGATGATAATTGAAGGCAACTCCTTGCAGCTGATCATTGATCAACTTTCATTTCGTTAAATTCTTTTTTTTTTGGATTGATTTAGTTAAATTCTTTGCATTTGTTTAACACGACAGGGGACAGTCAATGAGCAGCCAAACTTCTTCATGTTTTCTATGGATCAATTCTATGGTAAAGCAGTCTCTTCAGTACTGAGAATATAATGACTCACCTTCACATATATTGCATCATTTTCGACCTTCCTATATGATTTGTTGTGTTCTTATTTTTAACATTGTGAAGCTGCTGCTGCTTCAAAACTTTTTTTTTTTGAAATATTTAGAGGATTAACAGATCCACACCGGTTACATTGAAAGACCCTAACCCGAAAACTTACATTGTTCGAAGGCTTACCAACTCCGAAGAAAACCTAACCCAAAAGCTCACCAACCCCGAAAGGAATCTAGCCCGAGACTCTAGCCGATGCTTCCAGACTTTAAGTATGAACTTGGATAGAAATCGACCTAGGGTGCTCTTTCATTATAATATTGCACATTCATTAATCCTTGCATGTGTAGTGCAAAAGTTCGCGCTCGGCTGAAATATCTTGGTTAGCTACTAAGCGATATCTAAGATAAATGGAGTCGTATTTGGTTGTCTTGGTAAAATTAATTAGTGCTATAATCTTACGTAATGCGAACCATGGTGAATTGAACTTCAAAAACTATATCCTTTCCATGCCATACCATATATAATTTGCTGGTGGAGGTGGTTTGGTTGTACCAAGACAATTTTTTTTTGCTAAGTGAACTTATTAGAATTGGATTAGGTATGGGAAAAGGGGTAGGAGATTACAAGAGTTTAAGTGTAAAATAAAGAAAGGAGAAAAAATGTCAACATACACTGATGAAGTGAGATTGTAACCCGTAGGCCTCCAATATATATCTATTAGAAGTTGATTCGCAAGTCAAAGTGCAGAGTGCGCCCGCGCCTCGAGTATTGTTCGTTATATTCGCACCATTTGTATTTGTACCGATCTTAGATCTTTGATATTTTAGTTTCTATTTTAGAAAATTGTAATATATATAAAAACCATTGTAATCTCTATAGAAATTAATCAAGAAAATATTATCTCAAATCAATCTCTCTCTCTCTAATTTACCACTTGAATTTTTCTTTGGGAGTGCTGGGAGGTGTGACAAAGCCATAGACAAAACCAAACTTATCTTTTGCTCGAAGGGATTTAGAGATAGACCGTAACCAAGTCGGATAATTGTCACTAGATAACAAAGGAGATACGAGAATAGCCATAGGGCTATTTGAGTGGTGGACAAAGAAAGGATCATCAGAACCTGGAGGAGAGTCATTATTAGTGTTTGAGGCGTCGGCCATTGAGAATTGAGAGGAGGTGGAAGCTTAGAGTGGTTAGGGTTAGGATTTGGATCGAAATTTTGGAACTCCTTCAGCCACCACACCCCAACCCTCCTACCTCACCTCGATCTACTAGAGTGCGAAACCCCCCACCACTTCTCATCAAAGATTACCACTGCCCTACTCTCACCAAGGCACCTACAGTCCTCGTTCGGCCAACCTCATCCGATCGGACTCTAAGGTAACACGGTCTTCCACTCTATATCCTATGGCTTTCTATGTTTCTGACACTAACTTTTTTACTTGTCATAAAGCTTTTTTGTCTAAAGTGTCTTCTTCAGTTATTCCTACATTTTTTTCTCAAGTTGTCAAAATTTCAGAATGGAGAGCTGCTATGGCTGCTGAAATTGCAGCTTTGGAACAAAATAACACATGGAATCTTGTTCCGTCATCCTCTCATCATAAGCGTATTGGTTGCAAATGGGTTTTCAAGATTAAATATCATTAAGATGGTTCTATTGAACGTTACAAAGCTCGTCTTGTTGCCAAGGGTTACAATCAGATTGAAGGCCAAGACTATCATGACACTTTTGCACTCGTTGCTAAACTAGTCACTGTTCGATTACTTCTCTCCATTGCTGCTATCAGACATTGGACTCTTCATCGGCTAGATGTTCACAATGCCTTTCTCCAAGGCGATTTAGATGAAACTGTCTATATGACCTTACCTCCTGGATTCACCAAACAGGGGGAGCACATGATTTGTCGCCTCAATAAGTCCTTATATGGACTCAAGCAGGCTTCTCGGCAATGGTTTGCCAAACTATCTACCAGTTTTATCACTGTCGACTTCACTCAGTCTAAGTCTGATTATTCTCTATTCACAAATATTTGTGGTTCTAATTCTACATTTGTCCTTATTTAATTTATGTGGACGACATTCTGATTCACAGGCAACAATCCATCTCTCATTCAGAACTTGAAGCATTTTTTAGAATCCAAGTTCTATATCAAGGACTTGGGACGTCTAAAATATTTCTTTGGCATTGAGGTGGCTCGTTCCAAAGAAGGATTATTTCTTACACAGTGCAAATGTCTTTTGGACATTCTATTTGATTGTGGTACCACTGATGGTCGTATTTTTGAGTTCCCTATAGAACAAAACATCAACCTTCATACCGATGATGGCACGTTACTTTAGGATCCTACTATCTATCGTCGCTTGATTGGGCGTCTCTTATATCTCACAGTTACATGTCCATATATTATTTATTCTGTTAATTATCTCAGCCATTTCATGTAGTCTCCACGGACTCCACATTTAGATACTGTTCATCGTATACTTCGTTACCTTAAAGGTTCGATCAACAAAGGGATTTTCTTATAAGCTAATAGCTCTTTACACATCTCTGGTTTATGTGACTCTGATTGGGCTGGTTGCCCTGTCACTCGTCGTTCTACTAGTGGTTATTGCACTTTTATTGGTTCTAGTCCTATATCCTGGAAAACAAAGAAACAGAGCACTGTATCTTGTTCTTCTGCTGAAGCCAAATATCGTTCCATGGATACCCTTGTGTGTGAACTTCAATGGTTGAAGTATCTTCTGCATGACTTAGGCATCTCTCATCCTTCTCCGATGGACATATTCTGCGACAATCAGGCCGCCCTCCATCTCTCTCAAAATCCAGTTTTTCATGAACGAACGAAGCACATCGAATTGGTTTGTCATTTTTTACGCAACAAGATACATGCCAAGTTACTATCACCTACGTTTGTTCAATCCTCAGATTAGGTGGCTAACGCCTTCACTAAACCTCTCGGCAAGGACACCTTTCTGAGATTAATTCGCAAGTGGGGAGTTCTTGACATTCACTCTCCAACTTGAGGGGGAGTATTAGATGTTGAATCGCAAGTCAAAGTGCAGAGCGCGCCCGCGCTCTCTTCAAGCACTCTCTCGAGCGCGCCCGCGCCTCGAGTATTGTTTGTTATATTCGCACCGCTTGTATTTGTACCGATCTTAGATCTTTGATATTTTAGTTTCTATTTTAGGAAATTGTAATCTATATAAAAACCATTGTAATCTCTATAGAAATTAATCAAGAAAATATTCTCTCAAATCAATCTCTCTCTCTAATTTATCAATATCATTGCATCAGGTACCACTTCCATTCAATCAAATCTAAAATAAGTGCTAGTGTAAGTCTCCCATATATATAACCATGATACCATACATAAAGGGGGAGTTAGAAAATATAGTTGTTGCTCTCTTTGCTACTGATCTGCAGAAAAGTTAGCCTCCTTCCAAGTTGAGGTTATCATGAACTGTTGAATTTCTGCTATGCACTTGCTCCATCTAACCTTGAGTTGCCATGGAATCTTGCCTGACCCAAATGTAGAAACCGCCGCCACACTGAATCTGATTCAATCCAAACATTTTTTCAATTTGTTTGTACTGCAAAATATGGCTAATCATTCTGCCATATAGTTTGTATTAACACCTATTTTCCTCCACATTACAAGAAGTAAGTCTCCTGAAGCATCTCTAAATGTACCTCATTCCTCACAGATATATTTTCTCTAGTTGAGTTCATAATGCCTAAATTGTACCAAGACGTAATTTGGCTGTAAAGTTGAGCCAAATATTTGCATGATGACAGATGACAGTAATGCATCTTGACATCATGGAGATCTCATGTCTAGTAAGTGTATAACACTGAACATTAGTACTGCCCAATCTCCTACTACACAATTTCAAATGATTTTTATGACTTCGATCAACTTTTGGTCCAATGATCTTTGAAAAAGAATATCATCAACTACCTTTAAGAATATTAAAAAAGGTTTAGATGGCTTCATATTTGGTGATGATGATCAGAAGAAAGAAAACTGGGCTGAATTGTTTTGAATTGTTTTGAAATGATGGTCATGATGGTTTGATATACTGACATCTTTCTCCTGAATGTCAGTAACTCAGTATATCTATCACAGAGAGTCTGGGAGTAAGGGTGTTAATGGGCTGGGTTGGGAAGCTGACATATCATTTGATTAATTTCCACTAGCCAAGGACTTTGGAGTTTGGATGTCTACTCGCCAACATATTTTCTTCTTGCTACATGAGAACGGGAAGGAAGAAAGTTAGCTTTTGTATCCATAAAATGATAAAAGAGTCTATATGAGCCTGACTGGTGTTTTGGCCTGCTGTATCACCTGTATGGCGCTCATATATATATGCTGGCTGAGTGGCTGTATAACTCATCGAATAGCCAAAATGTGGTAGAATATAGAAGAGAAAAAATTACAGTAACTGGGGTTAATATCGTTGATACACGAGATTAATGAGTTGTAACATGAAAGGACCAAATGTTTCGTGGTGGCTTAGGTTAAACTTGAGTTCTTTTCTCTGTTGAAAATTTTCATTCATCTAGGAAAAAATATCGGACTGGGCTTTGGAGGCTTTTAGACCAATGTTTTGAAAACCGAACCGGTAATCGAACCAATTTTTTGTTAAAATGGTTCAACCAGGTTCAACCATGGTTCGACTCGGTCGGACCGATTTATGTTTATTTAGCAAATTTTTTAATAATTACAATAATAAAATGAATAAATATATGTTTTAATTCAATATTAATTGGTATTATATATCAAAATAAATTTCTTATACAAGAAATACATAGTAGTATGTTGGTTTGGAGTTTCGATTATTTTGTTTAGGTGTTAGGTTCAACTCCCCACATTATCAATTTTTCAAAAAAAGAAAAAAAAAAATTATATAAGGATGATCCGGTTTAGAACTGAACCGGTTCGCCGGTTCAACCACGGTTTAAGCTTAGACCGAGGGTCCAACCATAAACTCAAGTTTTAACTGAACCAAACCGAAAATTTACCGGTTCCGGTAGGACCCCGGTTCAACCACCGGTCCGGTCCGGTTTTCTAAACACTGTTTTAGACCCAATGTTTGATACGATAGAGCCAGGCTTGGACCTAATTGCTTCCATATTGTACAGCTACGAGCTTCAATTTTACGCGGGCCACGCTTGTTAGTTATGTAACAATAGGAACTCTTTCATGAAGGAAATCAGGGAGTGACTCTCAAGGATAAAAATGCCGAAAAAATAACTCTCAAGGACACTTTTCTATTTTTGTAACTCACAAGGACCGGGTAGGTGAAATGTCAAGTATACCCTTGACGCGAAATAAAAAACGGATCGAGTATATGAAATATCAAGTATACCCCTGACGTAAAATCATTAACGTCCTGGCCCAGACGAAACGACCCGGTGTATTTAGTATGAACATTCAATGTTCATAGTCTTTGGGTATGAACATTCAATGTTCATAGTGAAGATTCAATGTTCATAATCCTTTGGGTATGAACATTCGATGTTCATAGTCCTTGGGTATGAACATTGATTGGTATATGAACATTCAATGTTCATAGTCCTTCTATGAACATTCGATGTTCATAGTCCTTTCCTTTGGGTATGAACATTGAATGTTAAATACATCAATATATTAGATAAGGTATATTAACCTTATTTGGATATGAACAATCATTGTTCATACACAAAAAGGTATAAACACTCATTGTTCATAGTAAAATGACGAAAGGGTAAAATCGGAAAATATTTATTTTAAATCCGGTCATTTGTCCTTATTTTCACGAAAGTATAAATGACATTTAAAAAAAATATAAAAAGGCGGGGCCAACTTATTTTGTCCTTGAGGGTTACTAATTTTGAAATAGTGAGTTCGTGAGTTACTTTTCTCCAAAATTTGTTCTTGTGAGTTACTCATAAAAAATCGTGTCCTCTAGACTTCATTTTCCCCAAAATTGGCCCTTGGGACCAATTTTTTGGAAGGAAATACCGAAAGGCAAACTACAAGAGGGAGTTGTAGCCTTGTCGGTTTAGCCAAAACAGCTAATCAAGCAAAGCGAAGACTTCAATACATTTTCATGCAACCAAACCAGCACCAGCAATGCCTAGAGCAGAAAATGGTCTAGTACAAAATGTTGCTAGTATTACAACATTCAATGGCAAATAGTCTTATTATTTGCAGCAGTGAAATTTCTTCAAAACGCCTTCGGAATCACCAGCTAATGAAACATGCACTTGGAGAAACTCTGGGTATTTGAAAACTCTGTATTTTGGTGGATTTAATTCATCAACAAGTTCTTCGATCTGCAGGTTGTATGGTGCAGTCCATTGAAGGGAAAATCAAAGTTGTAATTGTCGTTCGAGCAACCTTAGAATTAGTCACAACTCAGTGTTCAACACTCTTTAGTTTCCCATTGCTGAAAATCTGCATTGGAGATATACGGATAATACAAGTTCAATTATAGATGTTCGTAATATATTTGTATTTACGATATATCATAAAGTAACTCTCAAGGACAAAAAGGAAGAAAAAATCACTCTCAAACCCATCTTTTTTGTTATATATAATCACTCACAAAGACCAGGTAGATTTTAGGACAAGTATAACCTTGACTCGAAATTAAAAACGGCTCGGGTGGTAAAAAAATCAAGTTTACCCCTGACGTGAAATAAAAAAAACGATTTGACCCAACCAAAACAACCCAACGTATGTAGTATGAGCAATCGTTAGTGAAAACACCTATATTGGAGTCATTGTTCATACCTCAACACAATGTATGATCTATAAGAAAACACCTATTTGGGGTATAAATAATCACTGTTCATATATCAACATAATGTATGATAAATAAGAACACATATTGGAGTATAAATAATCATTGTTCTTACCTATTTGGGGTATGAACAATCACTGTTCATATCTCAACATAATGTATGATCAGTAAAAATACCTATTTGAAGTATGAACACTCATTGTTCATATATATTTGGGTTATAATTGTTCATACCTCAACATGAGCTACGAACAATCACTGTTCATTCATTAACATAATGTATGATCAGTAAGAACATCATTGTTCATACATATTTAAGGTATCAACAATCTTTGTTAATACCTCAACATAATATATGAGGTATGTTAACTTATTTGGGGTATGAACAAACATTGTTCATACACGAGGAGGTATGAACAATCATACCAAAACGACAGAAAGAGTAAAATCGGAAGATATTAATTTCAAATCCGGGCTATTTGTACTTAAATGTTATTTTTACTTGACCAATTTCTTGTACGACATATATCATAATTATCATTCTATTTAAGCAGGTGCCAACTAGCAAAGTTGGTAAAACCTTTGGGTGATGATACCAGAAGTCTAGGGTTCGAACCTGCCACATCAATCAGTTACTTATCTCGTTTAAAAACAAGATTGCCAATCTAAAAAAAAATCATTCTATCTAACTATTGATGTTAAATTTCAGTCTCGCTTCTTCATGTGTATATTTTTAGAGATATTTTTTAGTAGTTGGCCACACTGGAAAAATTGATCATGTCTAGGGGTGTAAAATGGGTCGGGTCGGCTCTCAAACCATGAAGCCTGTATGACTTGAGGGTCAGGCCGTCCCGACCCTCTCATATAGTGTGGAGAAGTGACCGGGGTTCATATTATAATAATGTAACAATTTGTTATTTTGAACTAGATTTTTCATGTAACGTTGGAGGAGCCTACACAAAGCACTAACTTATGTAAAACATATTTTTTATTTTGCTATTTATACAATTACATACTTTTTAACAAAATATAAATAAAATTACATAGAAAAATTGTGATGGCCTTAATGCGGGCCTTGTGAGGGTTGGGCTGAGGGCCTCATGCTTTCACATCTAGGCCCTTATCCTCCCCTCAAAATATGAGCCCAGCCCTCAAATTGCATTAGGACTTAAATTTGAGGACTTTTTCAGACCATGGACCGGGCTGAGGGTTTGGAATCCTTAGACAGTACTATGAAAATAATGTTAACAATGTTAAAATTAGAGGAATTGTAAAAGATTAGTGCCGCCTACATGTATAACTTGTGCTCATAATGTATACTTAGATATTCTTATGGTCATTAGTGTATTAGAAATTTACCTGTAATAGGTGGCCTAAGTTTATGGTAAATGCACTAGGAAGAGGTTCCACAGCAATCCATTCTCCTTCATTTAGCACTTGAAGTCCAGAGACGTCCCCTTGAAGAAGTAGAGTGAGTAGATTTGGGTCACTATGCTTTGGTAAACCGAGTGTTAAAGTCGGATCAGGGCATGGTGGATATTGATTGATTCCCAACAATTGGATTTTGCTTAGCTCCTCTTCGAAATAACTTGATCCGACTCCCAATCCTTCAGCTATTAGCTCCAATAGCAGCAAACCTAAGTCCCTTAATACCATTGAATATGTCGCCGCAGCTTTTCTAAGTAAAATCAAATACCAAAAAGATTTGAATAAGTACAAAGTTCGATATTACTCCCTTACGCATTATCATACGACAAAAAATTTTGAGTAGATTTTCGTATTTAATTTATAGGCTTTTGGTGGTCGAAACACCTCCCTCGCTTTCTACTCTCTCGAGGTCTAGTTGGATTCAACTAGGAAAAGTTTACAAATTTACAGAGTAAACAAATAAACACAGGCTACAACTTGAATTGGTACTGGGTTAACTGAGTGAGATAGAGTATATTAAGAAGATACCTGTAGCTAGCTGGTTTTGAAGGCCACAAGTGCTTGAAACTCTCCACAGGATAGTAAGGATGCCTAAGAACATCCCTCCAGTAATGTGTTTCTTCATTGTCATAATCAATACTACTATAGAGCCTAGAAACTCGTTTGGGGCCCTCAGAGAACATTGGCATCCTGTCCTCAATGGGCATCTCAAAGAACTCCTCGGCAACCCCCCTCATGTCTTTGATCATAGTTTCTGGGACTCCATGATTTATCACCTATTGGAATAACCAGCAATTTCATTTTTCTTTAGAATAATCTTCATGTGAGATTACTTTACAAAAGAAAATAATGGTAAGAGTGTATTGAACCTGAAAGAAGCCAAATTTCGTGCTAGTATTTATAATTTCGTCGACTATAGCCTTGCCGTCTCGACTAACTTTTCCTAGATCGATCACCGGAATGGTAGCATACTTGGGAACTATGTTTGGTCGTTTTTCAGGTGGTAAAATGTAAGATTCTGGCAAAGATTGGACGTTCAACCGGTTAGATAAGAGCTTCTCCATCTTCCAAGAAAGAAATGTTCTACTAGTACAAATCAAGTGGTTTAGTAGTACAAATCAAGTGAATATATCTTTGTGATAGGGATTGCTAACAAATTTATTATATTGTGACTACCTCCAAAGTTTGGACATTTTACTATCAAAGTTTAGACGATATCTTGATGAATAAGACACATTTACTTGACAAGGCATCTTCTTTTGGTTAGACATGGCCTGGGGTCCTATACTCCTCGCATCATTGCCATTTTGATAGTCTGTTTTAGTAATTAAGACAGAACTAAACAACAAATACATAACTTCACAAAGAAACAAGCAAGTTTTGATGAGAATCAACAACAAAGAGATACCATTCGGCAACAGTGTGAAATTTTTGGATTGCTGCTTAAAAAATATCCACATTTTGTTTGGCAGAATGCGCCAAAATTAACCTTATCCCGTTATGAATAACTAGTAAAATCAATAAACTAACCTCTTGCCAAATATTGAAAAAGAAATCATATGTGAGCTAATAAAATCCATAACTGGTTGACTGTTTTCTAATGGGACAGAGTTTATCATATAAAAAATAATTTCTCAAAGGTACTTATATTAGTGAACAAAATTAAATATAAGGGTATATGCACATTAATATCAAGAACAATTCCACCTGAAAAGCAACGTATTAGAGCTCCAGCATTGATCATTTTCCTTTGGGTATAGTAGTTCAACTTTCTAAATTACCTCTAGTTAGATGGCGATGAAGGCAACAAGTGTTTAATCAACACAAATGAGGTGGAGTATCTGCAAACACTTTTCACTTCGATTATGTGGTTCATCTGGTTAGAGAGAAACAAATATCGTTTCCAGTCCATGGCGGGACCATCCAACCCTTATGAACTGATCGAAAGAGCAAAGAAAGCTTACAAATGAACTCATCCGGGTGCATTCAACTGCCACCACATATGCACCTGCCATATCAACTATTGCTATTTCTTGGCAATCACCCCCTTCGCCGTTCCTAAAATTTAATGTGGATGGATCGTCTTATGGTAATCCAGGTCCCTCGGGAGCAGGCGGTGTACTACGGAATACTGATGGTGCTTTTATACTAGGTTTTTGTTGTGGCCAAATATCGTATATACCGATATTCGCCATTATTTTAATAAAGTTCTAATACAATATTGGTATGAGGGCCGATATATTCATGATAAATTTCAGGTACAAAGGAAAGAGAGAAGGATGGACACATGTCAAAAAAACTATTGGATGGATACATGTGGAACAACTATAAAAGGAGTGGAGACAAAAGAAAGAAGGACCAGATTCATTGGAGACACTTTCATTTTCTATTTCTCACATATAAACAGAGAGAGAAAGAGTGAACAGTGTAGAACACCATTAATAAAAAAGAAAAGCTTAGTTGATCTTAATCATCTCTTCTTGCATCTTACATTGGTGGGGATCGTGGTGGCCAAATATCGTACATATCGATATTCGCCATTATTTCAATAAAGTTCTAATATAATGTTGGCATGATGGCCGATATATTCATGATAAATTTCAGATACAAAAGAAAGAGACAATGATGGACACATGTCAAAAAGCTATTGGATGGACACATGTGGAGCAAATATAAAAAGAGTGAACATAAAAGAGAGAAGGACGAGATTCATTTTGGACATTTTACTTTTTCTATTTCTCATATGTAAACAGAAAGAGAAAGAGTGAACAGTGTAAACCACCATTAATGAATAAGAAAAGCTTAATTGATTCATTTTATCACTCTCTTCTTGCATCTTAAAATGAATCAATTAAGCTTTTCTTATTCATTAATGGTGGTTTACACTGTTCACACTTTCTCTCTCAGTTTACATGTGAGAAATAGAAAAAGTAAAGTGTCCAAAATGAATCTCGTCCTTCTCTCTTTTGTCTCCACTCTTTTTATATTTGCTTCACATGTGTCCATCCAATAGCTTTTTGATATGTGTCCATTCTTGTCTCTTTCCTTTGTACCTGAAATTTATTATGAATATATTGGCCCCTCATGCCAATATTGTATTAGAATAACTTTATTGAAATAATGGTGAATATCGGTCTGTACGATATTTGGCCACCACATCGCCCCCTCTCGAAATTTTCAAATTTTATAAGTGAAAATTTGAAGATTTCGAGAATCAATAGAAAATAAACTTGAAATTCGTAAAAAAAAAATTTACTGTTCATCTACACTGTTCAACCGCACTTTGCATATACACTATTCATCCGATATACACTATTCATCCGATACTGCGCATCCGTACTTTTTATATACACTATTTATCCAATATATTCTTTTATCTGATACTATTCATCGACACTTTTCATATACACTATTCATCATATATATTCTTTTATCTGATACTGTGCATCTGCACTTTTCATAAAAATTTGATTGTCAAAATCCTATTTCGGATTCAAAAATTCATTTTATGAAAACCAAATTTTATTTCAAATTCAAAAAATTTAATTGTCAAAATCCTATTTCAGATTCAAAAATTCATTTTATGAAAACCAAATTTTATTTCAAATTCAAAAATTTTAATTGTCAAAATCCTATTTCGGATTCAAAGATTCATTTTATGAAAACCAAATTTTATTTCAAATTCAAAAATTTTAATTATCAAAATCCTATTTCGGACTCTATTTCAAATTCAAATCAAATTCAATTTAAAGTCCTAGTATCCGTAGAAATGTTGGTACCAGGCATATTGTCAAAAGCCATATATAGTATCAAAATCCAAGGCAGATACTAGGCACATAAAGCCTTGATATCCGCAGAAATGTTGGTATTAGGCACATAAAGCCCTGATATCCGCAGAAATGTTGGTATTAGGCACATAAATCCCTGATATCCACAGAAATATTGGTATTATGTACATAAAACCCTAGTATCTGCAGAAATGTTGGTATTAGGCACATAAAGTCCTGGTATCCGCAGAAATATTGGTACCAGACATATCGTCAAAAGCCCTAGTATCAAAATCCAAGGCAGATACTAGGCACATAAAGTCCTGGTATCCGCAGAAATATTGGTATCAGGCATATCGTCAAAAGCCCTAGTATCAAAATCCAAGGCAGATACTAGGCACATAAAGCCCTGGTATCTGTAGAAATGTTGGTATTAGGCACATAAATCCCTGGTATCGGCAGAAATATTGATATTAGGCACATAAAGTCCGGGTATCGACAGACGTGTTGGTATCAGTGGCATATCGTCAAAAGCCCTAGTATCAAAATCCAAGGCAGATACTAGGCACATAAAGCCCTGGTATCGGCAGAAATGTTGATATTAGGCACATTGTCATAATTTTCATATACAAAGATGCCATATCGGATGTCAGAATTTTCATATAACAAAGATGTCGTATCGGATATAAAAATTTTCATTGGCAAAGATGTCATATCGGATTGTCAAAAAATTTATTGGCAAAGACGTCATATCAGATATCAAAAAATTCATTGGCAAAGATGTCATATCGGATTGTCAAAAAATTTATTGGTTAAGATGTCAAATTTCATTTCAAAGTTATATAGTTAAATATCAACTGATACTCTTTTTTTTTGGGGTATCGGAAAATTTCATTTCAAAGGCATATATGTCGGTGGATGCACAATATCAGATATATCGGATGTGCAGTATCGGCGGATGAACAGTATTGGCTAAAAGAATATATCAGATGAATAGTATATATGAAAAGTGTGAATGTGCAGTATCGGATAAAAGAATATATTAGATGAATAATGTATATGAAAATTGCGGATGCGCAGTATCAGATAAAAGAATATATCAGATGAATAGTGGATATGAAAAGTGCGCATGCGCAGTATCGGATAAAAAAATATATTGGATGAATAATATATATGAAAAGTGCGGATGCGCAGTATCGGATAAAAGAATATATCGGATGAATAGTGTATATGAAAAGGCGGATGCACACTATCGGATAAAAGAATAGTATCGGATGAATAATGTATATGAAAAGTGCGGATGCACAGTATCGGTCGAACATTGTCGATGAACAGTAAAAAAAAGGTAGTGCTGCAGCAGCTATATTGTCTGACTTGTTAGATGCCTTGGCTTCAGTGGTGAATCTGTGGTTACAGGGACAATGTCTGCAGTTGTTAGCAGAATTCATAGCGAGTTCTCCGCTCACTCCACTTCTTAAGTTGGATAATAACATTCGTCTGATAGCTGTAGGTATGGTTTGGCAACGTCTTGTTTCCAAAATTGCAATGAAAGGGGTTTCCAAAGAGGTGGTAGGGTACTTGCAGGATTTTCAGTATGGGGTCGGTGTCCCTGGTGGAGCAAAGGCAATTTTGCATGCTGTTAATCGCATGGTATATGCTAACGGTGACAGTACATCTCTTTCTATGTTACTAGTAGATTTTCAAAATACTTTTAATATGGTTGATCGGACAACTATGTTGAAAGAGGTTAAGATTTGCTTTGCCCTGCTATTTCCCTTTGGGTCAAGTATTTGTATTGTCAGCCTGGAAGATTATACTTGGGGGATGATTACATATGGTCTGCTTCTGGGGTTCAGCAAGGTGATCCTTTGGGTCCCCTTCTCTTTGACCGGTGTTTGCACCCTCGATTCTGAGATCCATCAAGTTGTTAGTTATTGCTCGAGGCTTGGTACTTAGATGATGGGACTCTAGTTGGGGATACAGAACAAGTGGCGGTAGCTTTGCGAAGACTAAGATATTTTGGCCATCACTGGATCTGCGTTGTTCCACTCCTGGTCTCTTTCCTTCAGATTTATCTTGTCCTCGCCAGGGGTCGTTACTTGAAGGGCGCTTAGCACTCGATTCTTCTTTTGTCATGAGTCTTGCTCGTAAGTGTGTTGAAATGGTTATGACTTCAATGGACCGTTTAGCTGCATTGGAGGGTCCACAGTGTGAGTTAGCACTTTTACGAGCTTATGCTGGGCTCTCCAAGTTGGTTTTTACAGTTCGTACTTGACCACCACTTTTTTTTAGGGAGGCAGCTAAGACTTTTGATCAGCACATTCGCATGGTTCTACAGGGCATTATAGTTTCGATGGTCCCCGCCCGGTGATTTCAAAGTGGCGTTTAGCGACGCTTCCATTGTGCCTTGGTGGGTTAGGTATCTATTTTGCCTCTGATGTCTCTGCTTTTGCTTTTGTGGCCTCCCGTTTTCAGACTTCAGAGCTTCAGAACCACATTCTTAGGAGTTGTGGTCTAGTGCCTATGGGTGAGATCCTTGGTAATGCTACCAATGCATTGCGTCTATGTCTTCTAGATTTTGACCTTGATTTTCTGGCTGTGAATGCTACCGTCCCCTCAAAATCACAAAAAGTTTTGGCGAAAGCTTTCTATGGTAAGATTGTTGCTAGTCTTGAGAGGGAGTTTGAGTTCTCTACTCGTCAGAAAGCATTCATTAGATGCTTGCAGTCGAAACATGCAAAAAAAAATTCTACTTGCTATTCCGATGGAGGGACTTGGATAGCGTATGTCAAAGGTGGAGTATCGTGTCATTCTCATGTATCGTCTTATGATTCCTCTATACTCTAACGGGGGTATTTCCCATGTATGTAAAAAAAGTAGATTAGATGCTTTTGGGGACCATACAACACATTGTAGACATTTTCCTGGTTTTAAATACCGACATGATCATGTTAGAGACATTTTGTGTGATGCATTTTGGAGGGTTAGGGTACAAGTGAAGAAAGAGGCTCCTGTTAACTTTCTCACTGATCCGAATGAGGGCAGATCGACACTTCGACCTGTGAATGTCTTGATTTACAGTTGGTCCGAGAAAAAACATGTATGTGTTGATGTAATTGGAGTCTCTCCATTGGTAGGGTTGGGGAATGGTGACTTTGAGGTGGGAGAAGGCGCTAAAGAGGCGCCAAGACGGGGGAAGATGGAGAAGCATGGGGATGCTTGTAGGGCTAACCAGCATTGTTTTATTCCATTCAGTTTTGACACTTTTAGGTTCTTGGAACAACAGTCTGTTGAGCTACTCAAGAGACTTCAGAAAGTTATGGACAGTAACGTTATGACAGCTGGTTCTAACGAGTTTGTTTTTAGAAGGATAGGATTTGTTATTCAGAAAGGACTTGTGGTGCACCTTGTTGCACGTTTGTCATAATTATTTGTAAAATTCATTATCATTCATTATCAAAAAAAAAATGACAAATTTCAAGTTTATTTTCTATTGCTTCTCAAAATCTTCAAATTTTCACTTATAAAATATGAAAATTTCGAGAGGGGGCGATGTGGTGGCCAAATATCGTACATACTGATATTCGCCATTATTTCAATAAAGTTTTAATACAATATCTGCTTGAGGGCCGATATATTCATGATAAATTTCATTTACAAAGGAAAGAGACAAGGATGGACACATGTGGAGCAACTATAAAAGGAGTGGAGACAAAAGAAAGAAGGACCAGATTCATTGGAGAACACTTTCATTTTCTATTTATCACATGTAAACAGAGAGAGAAAGGGTGAATAGTGTAAACCACCATTAATAAAAAAGAAAAGCTTAGTTGATCTTAATCATCTCTTCTTGCATCTTACAGTTTTGCCACACCAATTTCTAGAGGATCAACCCTACTAGCTGAAACCGCATTGAGAACCAGTTTATACTTAGCTCATAAGCTAAATATGTCGAGTGTGATCTTTGAAACTGACTCACAATATATGTATAACTGCATTGTGAGGAATTCTCACCACATACCTTGGGATGCTCGATCAGTAATCACATACATCAAGGAGCTACTAGCAGCAAACACAAGTTTTGAACTTATCTGGAGCTATAGAGAGAGCAATTTTGTGGTGGACAAGTTTGCGAAAATTGGTTCAGATCAGGCAACTGATAATAATTGGTGGACAAATCCCATTCCCTTTCGGCAGGAAGTACCTGAAGCGTTGTCTCAGCTTTCGCTGGGATATACCTCGGTATGGTGCAATACAACACCTATATTTGTGTCTGCTTTACTTTTTAATGACAAAAATGTTGTATGTACATTTAGAGATATAAGATAAATAAATTGCAATTACAAAAAAAAATGTTTAACAATCTCCACAGGATAGCAAGAATGCTAAAGAGTATCCCGCCGAAAATGTGTTTCATCATTGTTATAATAATCAACACAGCAATACTACTATAGAGCCTAGAAATTTTTTTGTCGGTCCTCAAAGTACATGGACATCCTGCCCTCAGTGGGCATATCATAAAACTCCTCCACAAGACCACAACCCCCATCATGTCTTTGATCATAGTTTCTCGTACTCCATGATTCATCTCCTATCGGAATATAACTGGCAATATTTGGTTAAATTAGAACAATCTTCGTGTGAAATTTGTCTCTTTAACATTTATTGGATTATCACCAAATTACCACCAATAGTGGTACAATACCCAGAAGTAGATCGCCAGTCAGATCTACAGCCTACATAGTTAGCATCAGTCCACGCCTCAACCCGAGAATGACCATTATCTCGAAACAAGAGGCCACGCCTAGGACATCCCTTGAGATAACGAAGCACACCCCCTAGCTGCCTGAAGATGAGGAAGACACGGCTTCTGCATAAACTGACTGAGAACTCCAACTGCATACGTAATATCAGGACGGGTAAGAGAAAGATAGAGGAGCTTCCCAAAAAGCCGTTGATACTGACCAATGTCTTCCAACAACTCCCCATCATATAGTCAGATTCATCATCTCCAATGATGTTTTCATTGTCACAGCCCGAATTTCTAAACAATTAAAAAAATGAATATTTGAAATATAAATATCTCAAACATCACTTGGTTCAATTGTCTAAAACCCTGCATGACGGGGTGGATACAACACAAATCAAAACCTAAAACCCACATCATAAACAATCTTAACCACAAATTCAATCTCTAAAAATTCTCTTTATTACTTTATACAAGTCTATCTTCCAAAAAAAAACATCAATATAATATTCTAAGAATAATAGGTCCTCAACATCAGTATTCTCATGTCATACTAAAATGTAAACTACGTTATTACATCTTTCCAATAAGAATCGGACTAAAAGAAAACTAACGGATCTCCGGCAAGAAAGAATCCAAATCACACGCCGGTTCCACGCCTTCCACCTATGTTCCTAAGAACACACCCACGCTTGCCAAAACAAAGCAAACATGGGTCGAAGAAATTGAATTTGGTTTGGTATGAAATAGACTAAACACATATAACCATTATCATACTTTTAATTATTCAAACAATCCCTTTATTTTATCCCATAACTCGATCATTCATTCAAATTGGAAGAAGTAGTTCCGTTCGAGTAACCTAGCAGATAATTTCTTCCCAAGCAAAACTTCCATTTTATTAACTTCCATCTTATTAACTTCCATCTTATTAACTCATTCTAATAACTCCTTTTAATATCTAAATAATTGAATTACACTTACCGATATCCATCGGCCAGATAAGGGTAGGACTGGCCCCTCATTACAAATGTTATTAAGTCCTACCTCCCCGCAGAAAAGTTAGAACTTCTATATATCATATGTAGATATTATATTAGGTTTCAAAAGAAAACCCAAACACTCACATAATCAAATTAATTTCTCTTATTAATAATCAATTACTTTTCTTATACACATATTTCACAACCTATGTATTCTTTGTGTCATTCCCGCCCACATTCGAGGAATACCTAACCTTACATTCCCTCAGACACTTTCGAATAAACTAACTAAGGCTAATACCTTAGTTCCTCTCTAGTAGGGTAGTCAAACAATCCTGGTTCATTCACAAGACATTCAATGAATAATACTGTCATTCATAAATATTCAATAAATGCCCACCTAACATATACATCAATCACCGTCGTAAAACTCGGTCTAAAGACTGGAGGTGGAGTTCTAAAAGAGGTGGTAAATTTATTCTACGATTATTGAAATTTATTGTATATATTATTTCGGAGAACGTAGGAATGTCTTGATTCAATTATTTTTGGTTTTACGCGTTATTAATTTAAATTGGATGTCTAAAAGTGTCAACGTTGTATATCATAAAATCTACAATCACATATTAGTTAATACACGTCTGGCATTATATATAGAAGGTCTTAAATTAAAAGCCCAACGTTAATAGTCCTAGACTTATCCTATTAGACCGAATCATAATTTAGGAAAAAGTCAAATTTTCAGGTCAACTGGTCAAAGTCAACCCTGGTCAAAGTCAACAGTCAACTCTGGTCAAAGTCAACAGTCAACTCTGGTCAACCCGGCCTAAACTCCAAAAACCCAAAAGCCCAAAACCTAAGGCCCATAGTCTAATCTAAAAGTCAAATTTAAAAATCCAAAACCAAAAAGAGAATAGCCCACGATTTTGGCCCAAGCCCAAAATCGTTTTTGGGTACTGTTCATCTCCTTCTTCTCTACTTTCAAACAACCACTACCGACCACCACACAGCCACCACCGGCCACCCATCAGTAAAACAAACCCCGCGGTTTGTTTCCTCGCAAAAACCCCCACCTACCCATATCAACAAATCGTGATTCTGTTATACTGCCAAATTCGAATTTGACGCCATTAAAGCCAATTCAAGCTTCAATTGTCAATTTCCAACACCCAAATCAACCCCCAACCATCAACATAAACCCAACAACAACAGCAACAAAAATTCATACACAACAAACATTCAAAACAACACCAAAAATTTGGGACGGTTTGAGTTCTTGTTTGAACAGCCATTAATGGCTGTTCAAGCTTCACTTCACATCCCCTCATCTGAAACAAACACCTCCACTTCACCACGCCCAGTCCAAACATCATCAATAGCATTCACAGTTATCAATTCAACCATACAAGTAAAAACCATACAAAAGAAAGAAGAAAAAAAAGGCAAGGAACGGTTTGGTACTGCTGATGGCGACGCCATCAGCCACCAGTGTCCAGACTTCGGCAATTTAATTGCCAAGAGTCGTCCTAATTTCTCTACTGCAGGGGTTCAAAATGGTGGCTAACCATTTACAAAGTTGACAAAAAGAAAAATGAGAAAGAACGGCATTACTGGTGTGTTTAAATCGAAACCAATAAAAATAATGGTATAGTATGACTACTCACTGTTAAAACCGAACAGCCCGAACAGCTCCCCGAAATCGAAATCCCGTCGTCTACTGTCACGCGAACCGATTATCTTCCTCGTTCAAACTCCTGTTTTTCTCTCAGTAAAACTCTCACCTTTTTTTTTCTAAACTCTCGTTTTGTTTTTCTCAAAAAAAAACTCTACGTGAGAAACCCCTATTTTCCAGTTTTTCAAACCTCTCCGAAAAACCCGGGTTTTAAACCTATCTACTTACTTACGGGCTTTTATCCTATCTACTTACTTACGGGCTTTTTCTAACAACTGGATATCCTATTTCTGTATTCTATTTACATTATTATTATTATTAGGAAAATAAACGAAATAAAATACGGGGTGTTATATTCATGCTCGACATCATCAATTAAGCACATATCCTTGCAGGTCTATACTCAAGATCCTTAGGCCTTTTTTCCAATTTCGCAAGCAACTCCAACGAAATATCATACATTCATACCTAAAGGCATGCAAACAATCAAAAAAGCCATATGTAACCAAGTATTAGCACAAGGCAGATTATTCACGAAGACTTAGCAAGTGTGCAACTACTGGACAAATTTGATATCTACCCAAGAGGCTTATTAATATATGAACTCTTCAAAACAAAGACTTCTCAAAAGTTTTGAAAATACGGAAACCCATACACCTATATTGTGTAGAAGTCCTTCAACTATTCAAGGTGTTGAAAATCCAATTCTCAATTTGACAACAAAACAGAATTGTAAACAACAACTACTAATTACTGATATTATGGAAAGCCGGAAACAATGCAATTAGATTATTTGCTAGCTTCCAATTTCTTTGCCAAACACAATTTCGCAATATATATTCCTAGACCAACAATTCGAAGTAATTGCAGTAACACTGTCCTAGTTATAGAGTTCGTCTAATATATGACTTATACATCAAACAAACCATAAGATTAATTGTCCTACATCGCCAATGTTACCACTCATTCAGAGGGGGGGGGGGGGGTGTCAATTAACCAATATCAATCCAAAACATTAGTTTTTCACGGGTACCAAAAATCAACATTGTGTCCCATGGAAAAACAAAAGAACAAATAAGAGTGGAAATTGAATAGTACCTCTCCTTGGATCAAGTCGGGTTTAGAAATGTCATCCATTTGCTCATTAATCAGCCTTAATCAATTTAAGTGCTTATTGCTACAACCCATAGTTGATACCATTTTTGCAACTTAACGTCGAAAATAAGCACGCTTAAGTTTATCACTTCTTACCAACTCCTTAATGTATATTTAAGGGCTTAAACAAAGAATGTTGAAGACTTGAATTGTTCTCTACTTTTCTCTATACAATTACAATGTACACTTTTATTTAAAGTGATATAATACAATCCTACTTAGCAAAAAAAATGTATATTTAACGGTATCATCGGAAGCAATAAATTAAGCAGGATGAAATGACGAAGTGGTCCTTCTTAAAGTAATTAGATAATTTGATTTAAGGGCATTAAGCGGTAGGAAAAAAGCCATATGAATTTAAGAGTCCACGTTATTTACTAAGGATATAATAATTGAGATATCGGCTGCATTGTTATCTCTACTATCATCTATATTGATTCTCAATCAATTAGGTGTAATTGATTCAAAACCACAATCTTATATTAAGGTAGATCATCTCTGACTATATGAAACTAAACCAAGTTTTCACAAGGAATGATCAAAACCAAAGAACATAGTAGGCATACTTGTACTGTAATATATAGGGCTCTATCTCCTTGATCTGATCGACCCTTGTTTTAAAAAAGGAAGCAGATGATCACTTGATCCCATCCAAAAACCTTCTAATCTTCAAATGTTTTTTTAAAAATACAATCAAATCATCAGGAATCTTGTTATTTATAAATAGATCAGTCGACTTATCACTAATGAAAAGGTCCTTGTGACTTGTGTCGAGTGGATTATTATTACCTGAATCAACCTAGGAATTTTCAAAGATGGCCATTTCTGAATTTTTTGCTATAATATAAACAATGTAAAAATGAATTTAGTAAAAGAAGTCATAGCATGCATGGCACCATTGTTAGATGATATGTCAGATGATTCAGCCATACTCCAAGTGACAACTTATTTATAATTATGCATTGATACACTATAACATCCCGTATTTTTATTTTGGCTATAATAAAATAAAATAAAATAAGTATTATTAATAGGGTTATAATAGTAATAAAAAAAAGATGGGATAAAGATTAAATAGAAATAGAGAAAACGTGGGGAGAGAGAGTGGGTACGGTTAAACCTTTTCCTATTTTTGGGGGTTTGGAAATACAAAAGAAGATAAGAAAATAGAGTCGTGATCTAGCGCTTGAGGGGGTTGGATAGAAAAAGAGAAAGAAAAAAAAAAATGGGAGAAGATGGCTCGATCACTTAACGCGCCGACGGTCAATTTTCTTTTTGGATTATTTTGTTTTCGTCGGTTGGATTAACACAATGAGTAGCCTAAACTCTAAACCGTATTATTTTTATCTTAATATTGATTAAAAAATATTTTCTATTAACAAATTGGTTCTTTGATTTTGCTGGAAATCTAACGAAACAAGAATGTTATTCGGATCGCCATAAAGGGCATGGGTTACTGATGATGAACTTCTGTCACCAAGTTTTCGTTTTTATCTATTTGATTTGTTGGATAAAGGACATATTAGTTGTTAATAGTTGGTCAATCATAGACTTAAGTTTTGATGTGTCAGGATTTAGTAACTTAGATTTTTGGAATTTAGCAAAGACTGTTAGTAAAGACTATGGGTTAGAAATTTAACTTACATGCTACTATTTCGATGGTATTATTGTTAAAAAGGTGATCTATATTGGCACCAAGGCTTTTGCTTTTTGTTTTATGTGTAGGTATGTTTCCATGGCTAGGCATGTGTAGTGATAATGGCTGGTCTTTGGTTAATTTGGTCTGACTTTATATGTTAGAATTTGGGCGGGATTTTATGTCATAATGAAGTTATAAGCTTAAGCTTAAGGTTTAATAGCTTCAAGCATTTTCGATCATTAATGATATTTGATATATTGGTAGCTTCAAGACTTTTCTGTGACTGATGATATTAGATACTTGGTACTGTTTGATTTACTTGATAGCTACAGGTGGAATAACATGCTATTCAAATAATGAAAGGTGAGCATAAATAGAAATGCATGATTGTTAATCTATTATACATCAATATATTTTCCTCTGTTGTCTTATTTGAATTGACATAAAAGATGATGCTAGTGAAGGGTGATAACGTGTGATTGGAATAATCTGTCGAGGATTGTTTTGCTGTGATATTCATGCATACCTATTTATTTACCCGTGTATTTATTAGTGGACAATGGAAGATGTTATATCTTTATAACTCTCCACGCCTCCTGGTTGAAATAAAAAGAAATATTTAAATATGACTAGTGAGGTCATGTAGGAAACCGCCCTAGAGAGGAACTAAGGTTTTCGCCTTGCGGGTTGGTTATATTCCTCGAGTGTACATGAATGTAGGTTTGGATTCCTTGAATGTACGGGAATGACCGGTTAGTTTTATGCCCATAAGAGGCTTGGTTTTATGAGCATTAAAAGCTTAGAGATGGTTGTGACTATCAAGTACGAGTTTACAAGAGGGATATATGATATTTATGCGAGACAAATAAGTGTAAGAACTATGAAGGCTTGATTCCAATTTTGAAAGATTTGGATACGTAGACAGCTTTGAGCAAAAGTGTAGTCACCATATTACATATTATATATTAGTTTTAGTGATAACTATATGTGTACAATGTTAGTATTAAATTGTATACGTGATAGTGGTGGTTTAAAAATGTATTCATTGAATGTGTCATGAATGACCTGTTGGTGTTATGATAGGTATTCTTTGAATGTGGCGGGTATTCCTTGAATGTGGCGTGAATGACCCAATCAGGTATTCATTGAATGTGTCATGAATTACCCGTTAGTGTAATGATAAGTGATATTTCCTAATATGTGGGACGAACTATGTGGTATCAATTAGACTTCAATGTCTTAAATGAGGTTTTGATTATGAATGGAAATTTAACTGGTTGAGATAAATCTTTTTATTGTGATGTCTAATTCTGTTTTTGTAGGAGGGTAGGATCCGTTAATCTTGTATGTAGGGACGTAAATATCCTACCCTAAGACGACGTGTTGACTTGAAGGTAAAGTGTATCAAACTCATATTTAAATAAGTTATAATATGTGTATTTAATAAGTGGAATGCAATTGGTATTTATATTGTGAGTTAATTTGAAAAATGGGAATATTTAGTACCGTTATATGAGTTTCTTGGAAATGTATATAAGGATTTAAAACTAACTTGTCTTCCAAGTTGAAATGATTGAAATAGTTTTATTCGCGAATGAAGAGTTGTTCCTTTTGTTTTCAGTTTTTTTTTTATATTGTGTTTCATAATGGGTTATTAGGGTTTCGTTTCATCCTGAGTTTTCAGATGATTGAATAGGGTGACGATTGAGATATTTATATCTTGGTTAAATTCCTATTTTAAATTTTCTGGAAATTTGGGGTGTGACATACACTTTATCATTCTTTAAATTTAACAATTATGAAAGCTAAAGTAAGTGCTCACAATGAACTTGAATAGACAAACATGGAACCTTAAATCAATGCATCTCAGATCCTTTATGTATGCGTTCTTCGACAATAGGTTGCATCTATACATTACGATCAACCAATAATAGTTTTTTTTTCGTCTAAACAAAAATAAGAAAGTGAACTTAAAAATTTATGGAATTGTTTCCGTTCTGTTGATGGGATTGTACCCAAGACATGTTTAAAGTATTTTATGAAAATTGGAAAAATAATGAAAAGTGGAAATAGGAGTTTGAAGCAACGTTTTATGAAATATAATAATGCGCGCATTCATCTAGAATGGTTTACTTTGAGTTGAGTTCTGTAAGGTTAAGCTTAATCAGGTACTATTTAAATCTGTCAATGTCCCTGACTGCTTGCTGATTCTCACCAAAATTTCACTTGAATTAGGGAATTAGACAAACGTTTTAATTTGAATGTACATAGCAAAGATTAGTTAATTAAAGTCATAAACCATTAGACAAACGTTTTAATTTGAATGTACATAGCAAAGATTAGTTAATTAAAGTCATAAACCATGGTCTGACATACACACGCAATGAAACTATATGAAAGAATCCAAGAGCATTTGAAACAAAATTAAACTAACAAAAATGAAGGTACCTTAGTTTGCATTCATAGGTTATCCTCAAGCCCTCAAGTACACCCTAGTGTCTCCAATCATATAAATCCAATAGATTGGTAGGAAAGCCTATGTTTAATGAGATGAGGAATTAAACACAGTGAGGGCCTTGTTAAGAACAACGATTTTGCAGCAAGCGCAGACAATGGAACAGGGTTTATTACACCTGACGACTGCCCGAAGCTAACTATGTATCCACAAGTCTTCAAACATACCAGTGATATCTGAAAAAACGTACATCCAACATAAGAATCCGAAATCGGTACAATAAACAGTCGATAAGTGCTATACACATAAGCGTAGAAAACAATTTAGGTCAATTGTCCTCATGTAGTCATTCGTCAAGTAACACTCAATATGAATGTTTTACAAACATTTTCTTTTTTGGAACATGAAAAAAGTTCCAATAGATAAGAATAAATACTCACAGGCTAACATCTCTTCCCAATCTCCCGATATACAAGTCAATACATAATTTAAAAGTGGTAGGTCTTTGCCTATTCAAAATCTCTTTTATAGTAACACTAATCAGTCTATCATCTAAAACACACAGACTGTTTCCCTAGCATATATGTTTTCTACAAAGTCTACATTGTAATATATCTTTTCTTATAGAGTTAACCTACCTGGAATGTATCTTTTCCTACAGAGTCGTAAACAACATCAACTCCTTTGCCTGATGTTATCATGCTAACTGCATCAACAAAATCCTCTTGAGTGTAGATTATGATGTGGTGGCATCCATCTTCTTTGGCTTGAGCTGCCTTCTCTTCTATTGAGACAGTTCCAATTACAGTGGCACCAAGGGCATGTAGGCAGGCATGTGAATTCAACTTCAGGGCTTGCAAGGTTTCAATCTTAGAGGATTTAATTAGAGAAGTTGAAACCAAAGAAAAGGACTGAAAAGTCCAATGCACTATAAGGTGTTCTAATCAAAGGCCAATTAGCCAAGTTTACTCAACCTTAGCTATAAAAGCATAAATTGGAGTTCAAATAAACAAGAGGCATCTCAAGTCGTTGCAATGTTTTCACGAATGATTTATGTTCGTTAGAGCCTTCTTGTATAATAGTGAAGCTTCATAATTGTGTTATCTAGTTAGGAGTATATAAAGTAACATAGAAGCATCAAAGTGCTCTGATAAACAGCTCTAAGAAGTCGACTTTGAATAACTCCATGGTTATGTACAATGAGAGTTTGTAGATCTATCAACAATACAATAGCTATTTCTGTTATGAACTTATGATAGCACTTCAAATATATGTAGTATATGGTCAAGATGATTGAGCTTTAACTCTTTAAGAGATATAACTAATGAATGAAGCATAGAGAAAGAACATACAAGCTGTTAGAAAAAAGCAGAATCAAAGATTTAATACTGTGGATTAACTTAACATTTTCTTCCAATACCATTTTCTCCATATTTAAAAACCAAACCAAATACTTGAAAATGAGTTGAAACATACCTATGACAAGTCGATCTAAGTACTCTCCACCGTGAATGTTCAAAAATTGCAGTTTGAGATATAATGGAATCACAAGCTTAGATAACCAAGTATGTCAAACGGAGAAATATTGATCTTTCACTAAGCGTAGAATGTGTGCATCACAAAGTGGGATATGAAAAAGATGAAGACAAATCTATGATAAAAAAATATAATAGTGTTTCACCTCCTCCATGGGTGTGCCGGAGTGATGGATACAAAGAGATTGCAAAGTGGGAAAGCATGACTAGAATTGTGGAAGATTGAGAAGAAGTTATCGGAGGAGAAAAGGGGAAGGTTGAGAAGAATTGAGTAACATTTAACATTTAATATCCATCCCTTCGTATTCTCTCCTTAGACTTTTCATTTTCTTAACGTCTAATTTGTCATTGAAGTAGTGATGTTGAGGTGAACAATAATCATATGAAGTCACCACTGGGCCTTCACGACGGTATTTGAGTGGGGTTCACGGGGAGGGTTTCAAGCTATGCAAGTTGTGCAAGGACTTCTTGTAGAATCAAGATCTAAAATTCAACCTTGGATCACAAATTTACACGGGGAACCACAAGACGCTACACAAATTCGTGTTAAGTACATCGTATTATGAAAACAAAAATAGAAGAGATAATCTCTGCCACTTATTTGGTCTCGATAAGTTGGCAATAACTTCAAAAGTAGAATATCTAGTGTAGTCACACTAAATCTACTACAGATCCAAATTTGGCGGTACACCAACTCTTACAACGATAAAGAAGAAAATTGTGAAGATAGATCAAGAAAAAGATTTGGAGACATTACCTAGTGTCCAAATCATCATTGTTTCCTTCCAACATGTCTACCACCTTACTCATTGAAGGGCGATTTGTAGAGTTTGTTTGTACGCACCAAAGAGCCATGACGATCATCTTTTTGGTTGTTTCTTCCTCAAATATCCCACCGGATTCTTCTATATTAAAGTCTGGTTTAAGATGATTATATATCCATTGCATAAAATATATCTCACTCATGTTCTCTACTGCTGCATCGATGTTCTTTCTTCCCCCAATCATTTCTAACACCATCATTCCATAACTATAAACATCCAACTTGTGAGAAACCCCACCACTGTCCGCCAGATCGCTCCCAATCCTCACAATCACTAGGCGTCAAACCCTACCTCCATGCTCTCCTCACAGTTTCTGTACCAATTAAATCCTTTTGGAATGTTATCTCGAATGAAAGCATAAGAACGTTTACTGGTATTGTTGTTGTTGTCTTCGTTGTTCTCTAAACAAGGAAGCCCTTAATGTTTGTGCAATTATAGAAAATGATCACGCTGGCATGTTCATTATAGTAGTCTGACGGCATGGATTCTAATAAGATGTTTCTTCTTGGTAGAGGGCATTCTTCTTCTTCTATTTCTACGTCCATCACAGTTATAATTTTCCCTTCATAATATATGCGATGCACATGATTGGTGTGGTTTGAGATATTAATAAATAGACGATACTCTGAACATTTGATAACTAATAATCCTGGATATCCATCATCACTGACAATAGCCCCATCATTATTTTAATACAGAAGTGGATATCAAATATTAGTCACTTCCGGACAATAACTGGATGCCTCTGCAAGAACTCCATTCAGGCTGATAATGTTGAACATAAGGAGTTGAAGCAACTGAAAATTGACAACTTGGAATGTTGAGCACATACTACTCCCTTAATCTTCTTTTAGTTCTTGGTCACCAACTCAGTTGACACAATGTTATGTGTTTCTAAGTCATCTGTATACAAATCTAAGCAACAAGTGAAACAACAAGGTCAACTAGAAATTTCATTTAGCTTTACATGTCATTGGATAGTTTAATAAAGCCCGATAACACCAAAGAGTCATATGGAGCTTGAAGATCGATCTTTCCATTGGAGGATAACAGTTGAAAAAGCAACTATAATATATCTTTTACTATTGTAGAAAATTAGTACAGTGAGACCCATCCCTATCTAAATTTAAAGAGTGTGTTATAGCACAAATCCCACTTTGGTCGTAGAGTAACTCCTATGACGATGAGGAAGAAGATAGTGTAGGATTTGGCGGCATTTGCAACTCTTCATTGTTTCCTTCTAACATCTCCACCACCTTGCTTATTGAAGGCCTATTTGATGGGTGTCTTTGTATGCACCATAGAGCCACTATGATCATCTTTTTGGTCGACTCCTCCTCAAACATCTCAAAGGATCTTTCTATATTGAAGTCTGGTTTAAGATGATTATATATCCACTGCGGAAAGTAAATCTCACTCAAGTTCTCCACAGTTGCATCAATGTTCTTTCTCCCACCAATCATTTCTAACACCATCATTCCATAACTATAAACATCTGACTTGTGAGACACCCCTCCAAACTTTCTAAACAAGACTTCAGGTGCAATGTAACATGGAGTTCCTCGAGCTCCAAGCCATGACAAACTACTGATATCTCTTGTTGGACAGAGTTTAGCCATCCCAAAATCAGAAATTTTTGGGCAGAAGTTTTCATCTAGAAGGATATTGTGAGGTTTTATATCGAAATGCAAAATGCTAGTGTTACAACCACGATGCAAGTATTTCAACCCTCTAGCAATACCAAGTGCTATTTGGTAAAGTTTTTCCCATCCTAGAGGAGGCGTGATATTTGATTCCTTGTCTTTGTAAATAAACCGTTCAAGGGATCCATTCGGCATGAACTCGTACACAAGAGCTTGTTTAGTTTTCTCAGTACAAAAGCCAAGGAGGCTAACCACATTGACATGGTTAGTCCTGCCAATGGTAGCAACTTCATTAATAAAATCTTCTCCATTACCCTTTGACCCATTCAATACCTTAATAGCCACTAAACGACCATCACGAAGTTGTCCTTTGAACACGCAGCCATATCCTCCTTTGCCTAATGTATCTTTAAAGGAATTGGTCATCTTCTTGACTTCTGAATACTTGTACCTTTGTAGACCAAGACATCCATAGTTCTCCAACAACACTTCCATATTTGTTGAAGTCTCCTTTTTATTCCACCAACAAGAGACATATGAGAAAATTATCTTCCTGTAAAGTACCAATAAGATTGTAAGAACTATTCCAACTCCACATGGTACACCTGTAAACAAAGAGGTATGTAGCTTTTAAATTAAAAATTGCAAATGTTTTTATAAAGAGCCGATACATGATATATAGTATATAGTAAGCTCACCAATAGTAATTATCTTGCGTGCTGCAATGGGTAAGCCTGCAATGCAAACATGTGGTTATCGTTAACATATACATGGAATGCCCAGAGTCACAAGCTCATTTTATTGAATCGTACAATCATTTTGTTGTTCTTTTTTTTCTTAGAATTCTGAGTGCATTACAAGCTCTATCCCCATTCCTAATATCAACAATATTTGAACTGTTATCTGAAAAATGATTTTTCATACTAAATTCGCGTTAGAATCACTTATAAACAATATGGATAATTACTTAAAAGAATGAATAACTTGTTTGATAATAGTGTAGAATTAAGAAAAGATGATTAATAGACTATTATAATCAAAATATTAGAAATACACACTTATGGTTTAAGGATTGCAGAGCAATACCCTAAAGATGAATTTCGCTCCTGACCGAGTGCTAACAAGTTCTCCAAGCGTTGTCTAATCAGGATAAAACAGCACTACAAGTTCTGAGTCCTAGTGAACCTTAATTTTAGGGTTTATTCGATTTTGGCCCCATTTTTAATAGGATATTTAGTGTTTGGCTCCTCTATATTAATTTATTTGATTTTGGCCCCAATTTTGTCAGTTGACTTAGTCAATTTTAACACCATCATATCTTTTTTTCAAAATGGCATGTTTACCATTCGCGTGACTTGCATGTGAAAAAAAAACTATCACGAAATTTTGTATTGTTTTATTACGACTTGAAATTCCATTGAATTCACCACGTGGGTGTACATAAAGAAAAAGATCAACGTTATTTAACTGGTTACTATTCATCTTCTTCTTGGACCACCTCAAATGGGTGTCAAATGTCAATCACCAGTAGTCGACCTCCTCAAATTGATAAGTGGTATGAATGGTCCTCTTATATTGTGAATAGTAGAATCTAGAAATAAAAAAACACATTCAACATACAAATTAAAAGATTGTGATTCCACCAACAAAAATGAAAGCTTCTCTCTCCTCAAGTACACAATATTCCGAATTTTTTTATGATCAAGACCCCAATCAATTCTCATTGTTTTGTTGCTGATATGATCTTGGTGATGTGGGAAAGCTATATGATTTTTTGGTATTGAATCACCGAAGTACACAGCTAAATTTTTTACTTCACGTAGTTGATGATAACCTCTACACCACCAATTCCAGATTGCTAGTGTATTATTTGGTGTGAGTTGCTCGGATATATATTAGTGTGCATAGTTCAAGATTGTCGATAATTTTGTGTCAAGTATTCATTTTGGTGAGGTTGTAATTCTAAAGTGTTGAGAGATGAATTGTTTAAGTTGGAATTGGCCGACCTTCAATGATTAATGCATTGAAAGATTACCTCAAGAAGCAGAGATTAAAGCTTGTCTTTTATCTGAAACCCATGGCTTCTGTAAGCAAATCGGTTAACACTATTAGTAATTTGGGAGGATTTTATCACTATTTTGTGGTGCCTTCTGTTGGCAAGTCAGGTTGTCTGTAACTCTGGTTGCTTTGGGATCCATCTATCCAAATATATATTTTGTATTCAGATAGTTGGATCATTCATGCTCTCACATACAAGAAATGAACGTTACTTCATGGTATTTTTCTGGTATCTATGCAAACACTAAACATCGAATTCGTCAGATGCTATTATCGAAAAAAAAAAATTAAAATCCTTCGCTGCTGCCCCCAAAACTTGCAGCACCACTCATGCTATCTACACCCTCGTCACCACCTCCCACCGCCGCCCCCATAAACCCCCCGACCTTGTAACTGCACTGTTGCCACCACCACCGCCACCCTTAAACCCCAAATCCAAAAACAACTCGACCACCGTTGTATTCACCGCCTACAGCCACCACCTTCTTCTCAACCACCATCTCTCCCCCTAAACCCAACCATCATCTCCCTCAGTAAACCTAGCCATTATCTCACTGACCACCATCCTTCAACCACCGACTCTCTTAACACACCCTGAAACCAAAACCAAAACCAAAACCCACCGCCTGAGACCCTTTAAGTTTTAATCACCACACTTGTGTGATTAAAAAAAAAAGTCTGAACTGTCGAGGAGATTTGGTTTTGGATGGGTTCGGATTTGTTTTGACGGGTTTTGAGATTTGTTTGTATTGGGTGTTTTGTGTTTTGTTCGACGGGTTTTGGGGTTTTGGATGTGTATGTTTGGGGAATTGTTCAGTTGCCGACGGGATTTGGCTATGAGAGGGAAGAAAGGTCTCGCCCTTTCAGTTATTTCTTCGGGGTTATGTGCCCCACCCCCTAAGAAGCGTGTTCATTGTCTTTCTAGGATCGTCACGGATGCACCAATGGGGTGAACGATAATGGGTTTATTGTTCCCTACATTTTCACACATTTCGATAAACAACATTTGGATTTCCAGTTGAGTATTGAAAGAGTACGAGATGAAATTAAGGATGATCGTGAACTGTATTTGTCACTAGACAAATGGATTTGTGGCATTTGTCTTTTCATCCATACAATTGGTATACCATGTCGTCATCCAGATGATACCATAGAACCACCTATTTTGATGGAGAGTGGAGAACCCACATGAGTCATTGTGGGCATACCACAGCCGCCCCCTAAGCCCAACATTACAGATCTTACACTTACGACACACAGGGGTGACAGTGATACCTCTAATCTGCTTGGTATTGTTTCGCATTTTGATGAGACGTTACTTAATGGTGCATTCCATATACCTTTTCGTACTGTGAAAAGTATACCACGTGCGTGTCGTTTAGCTTTTTCTAGTGCACTGAAATCTGCTCTCTGGGATATTACGACTGATCCTGGTTCAGTTATGCCTTGGGTTCGTCTCTTTCTTCTACCACGCTGTACTTTGCAAGTTTTTTAACCACAAAATCGTCAGAAATGTCGTTCTGGTACTAGAAAAAACCTTCAACAGAAACAAATTCTTCATGCTTTGACGACATGGAATGAGCTTATTTGGTGGGATGTTTCGTCTCTTAACGTCTGTAATAGAGCCTCCTTCAATCCAGCCACCCCAGAGATCTGTCCCCTCTCAGAATGTGCGTCGATGCTTGCAGAAAGTTGCTGATGGACATTTTGCTGCAGCGGTAAAAGTGTTGTCATTATCAGGAGTTGCCTCCAATACTGCGGAGACTATATGTGCATTAGAAAAGAAGCACCCGATGCGACAATCACCTGTAAGACCAACTGTTCCTTTTGCTAAACCCCCTTTAATGGTAGAGAGAGACGCCCTATTGTCATGTATTAGGTCATTTCCGAAAGGTACTTCTTGTGGTTGTGATGGTCTTCGAGCTCAGCATTTGTTGAGTGCCATGAGTGGTGTTGCAGCAGCTATATCGTCTGATTTGCTAGATGCATTGATCCCTGTGGTGAATCTTTGGTTACAGGGGCGATGTCCACACCCGTTAAGCGGAATTCATTGCGAGTGCTCCACTTCTCAAGCTGGATAATAGTATTCGTCCTATAACTGTGGGGATGGTTTGGGGTCGTCTAGTCTCCAAGATTGCAATAAAAGGAGTTTCCAAAGATGTAGTAGGATACTTACAGGATTTTCAGTATGGGGTTGGTGTTTCTGGTAGAGCAAAAACGATTTTGCACGCTGTCAATCGCATAATGTATGCTAACAGTGATAACACCTCTCTTTCGATGCTGCTTGTAGATTTTCAGAATGCTTTTAACATGGTTGATCGGACTACCATGTTGAGAGAGGTTCGTATCTTTTGCCCAGCTATTGCCCCTTGGTTCGAGTACTTGTATTGTTAACCTGCGAGATTATATTTGGGGGATGGCTACATATGGTCTGCTACTGAGGTCCAGCAAAGCGACCTTTTGGGTCCCCTTCTATTTGCATTGGTGTTGCATCCCCTGATTCTGCGGATCCAGTCCAGTTGTCAGTTATTGGTACATGCTTGGTATCTAGATGATGGGACTCTGATCGGAGATACAGAACAAGTGGCGACCGCTTTGGGTATGATTAAGGAAGAAGGACCTTCTTACGGGCTGGTTCTTAATGTGGCTAAAGCTGAGATATTTTGGCTGTCACTAGATCCACGTCCCTCCACTCTTGGTCTCTTTCATTCAGATTTGTCCCGTCCTCAGCAAGGAGTCAGGTTGCTTAGAGGTGCGGTCAGCACTTATTCATCCTTTGTCATGGGCCTTTTTCGTAAGGGTGTTGAAAATGTTATAACTTTGATAGACAATTTAGCTATATTGGAACATCCACAGTGTGAGTTAGCTCTCTTACGTGCTTGTGCTGGGCTCTCTAAGTTGGTCTTTGCGATTCGTACTTGTCCACCATCCCTTTTTAGAGAGGCACCTAAGACTTTTGATCGGCATCTCCGCAGTGTTCTCCAGGGTATTGTTGTTTCTGATGGTCCTGACTTTGGTGATTTGCAGTGGCGTTTATCGACACTCCCATTACGTCTTTGTGGGTTAGGCATTTATTGTGTCACTGATGTTTCTATTTTGCTTTTGTGGGCTCCTGTTGTCAGACTTCTGAGCTTTAGAACCACATTCTTAGGAGTTGTGGCCCAATGCCTTTGAATGAGATTTTTAATGTTGCTAGCAGTGCATTGAGTCTTTGTCTACCCGATTTTGACTTCAGTTCTATGGTTGTAAATGCTACCGTCCCCTCAAAACCACAAAATGTTTTGGTGGAAGCGTTCTATGGTAAGATTATTGCTTGTCTTGAGAGGGAGTTTGTGTTATCTGCTTCGTCAGAAAGCAGTTATTGGATGCTTGCAGTCAGAACACGCAAAGGATTTTTTGCTTGCTATTCCGATGGAGGGACTTGGATAGCGTATGCCGCCGATGGAGTATCGTTCTATTCTTCGGTACTGTCTCATGATTCCTTTGTACTCTGATGGTGGTTTATGCCCTATTTGCAAAAAGAGTAGACTAGATGCTTTCGGGGACCATGCAGCACATTGTAGACATTTTTCAGGTTTCAAATACCGACATTATCATGTAAGAGATATTTTATGTGATGCATTTTGGAGGGATGGAGTACAAGTGAAGAAGGAGGCTCCCGTGAATTTTCTCACTGATCGTAATAAGGGAAGATAGACACTTCGGCCTGCGGATGTATTGATCTATAGTAGGTCTGAGGGGAGACATGCATGTGTTGATGTAACTGGAGCCTCTCCGTTGGTAGGGTTTGGGAATGGAGTCTTTAAGGTGGGAGAAGTAGCGGCAGGGAAAATTGAGAAACACGAGGAAGCTTGTAGAGCTAACCAGCATTGTTTCATTTCGTTCAATTTTGACACTTTTGGTTTCTTGGCACAACAGTCTGTTGAGCTCCTTAAGAGATTGCAGAAAGTTATGGACTGCAACGTAATGACAACTGGTTCAAACGAGTTTGTCTTTAGGAGGATAGGATTTGCTATTCAGAAAGGACTTGCGGCGCAGCTTGTTGTACGTTTGTCCTAATTATTTGTAAAATTCGTTATCATTATCAATAAAAATTCCACATTAAAAAATAATAATAATAATAATAATTGACATATGCAATGGTTGATTCTTCCCAGTTTGAAACCAAATCCAATCGAACAATTGAAGAAGTGTTACTTGTTTGAATCAAACACTCAAATGTATAGCCTGTATTACTTGGAGGATGAAGATGAATAGTGATCACTTAATGGAGAGCAGGAGTGGTTAGATTGGGTTAGAAGGACGGTCCAGATGAAATTAAGTGTATTTCCTTATATTAAATTGTATTCGTTCGATTGTTATGATCTGGACCATTTTGATTGAGACACGTGTCTGTTACACTTCAGTTAGTGGACCACTTTCATAATGGCATATTGGTAAATATCATTAAGGGGTATTTGAGCCATTATGAAAATATGAGAAGATCAACTCACAGCCAACACAAAGTTGATTGAGTCAACGAACTATGGCTAAAATCAAATAAACGAACATATATAGAGGAGTCAAACGCTAAATACCATATTAAAAGTGGGGCCAAAATCAAATAAACCCTTAATTTTATTGCTTTGGTTGTTTCTTACAACCTTTTATTCTATTAATTGCGTTCCGGGTAGAAAATACACAAAAAACTATTTGACAGGAAAAAATAATCAGGAAACGAGCTATGGTGTATTCATAAACTATCTAGTGCTTGGTAATGAGTTTCCATCAAATCAAATGTATCTATATTTTTCTTTTTCAATTTGTCCGTTCTAAAATAATATAGTATAAGTATGGAACGAAGGACCATTTTCTTCTATATAAAATTCAATCACTTTACCTGAGACAATATATTTACTAGAAGGAATGTCAAAAACACCCTCCAAAATGAAGGAACAAATAATTGGAACGCGGTAATAGATAGACAATATGGCAACAAGAAATTGGTCCCATTTTTGAGTGAAAATCACTCTCAAAACTAGTGATTTTTTTTAATCACTCTCAAGGACAAATTTTGGATGAAAATAACCCGGAAAACCAATTTTCGAGTGAAAATAACCCTTAAGGACAAATGGCCCGGATTTGAAATAAATATTTTCCAATTTTACCCTTTGATATAAACAATGAGTATTCATACCTTATACTAATGTATAAACAATCATTATTCATACCCAATACATGAACCTACCTCATACAATATATTGATGTATGAACAATAATTGTTCATAGTTCATGTTGAGGTATAAACAATGATTGTTCATACTCCAATAGGTGTTTTTACTGATCATACATTATGTTGAAGTATGAACAATGATTGTTCATAGCTCATGTTGATGTATGAACAATGATTATTGTTCAAATGATTATTGTTCAATGATTGTTCAGGTATGAACAATGAATCATTGTTTATACTCTAATAAGTGTTCTTATTGATTATGCATTATGTTGAGGTATGAATATTAATTGTTTATACCCCAAATAGGTATGAATAATAATTGTTCATATCTCAAATTAAATAAGTATGAACAATGATTGTTTATAGCTCATGTTGATGTATAATTGTTCATGCCCCAAATATGTATGAACAATAATTGTTTATATCCCAAATAGGTATGAATAATAATTGTTCATAACTCATGTTGATGTATAAACAGTGATTGTTCATACTTCAATAAGTGTTTTTACTGATTATACATTATGTTGATGTATGAACAATTATTGCTCATACCCTAAATAGGTATGAACAATGAGTGTCTATAGCTCATGTTAAAGTATGAACAATGATTGTTTGTACCCCAAATAAGTATGAACAATCATTGTTCATACTATATACATTGGGTCGTTTCAGTTGGGTTGAACCGTTTATTATTTCGTAATAGGGGTATATTTGACTTTTCATCTACCCGGACCATTTTTAATTTCATCTACCCGGTCCTCACGAGTGATTAAAAAAAAACGTCCTCTACACTTACTTTTTCTCCTGATCTGTCCTGGAGAGTTAGTCCCTGATATTGCTTTTCCCCCTATCTGTCGTGGAGAGTTAGCCCCTGGTATTGCAATAGCCGGTGCTGGAGAGTTAGCCCCTGGTATTGCAATAGCAAACCCAACATTACATGATGTATACACACAAGTTGTTAAAATCGGGATTATTTGTAAGGATTAGAAATTAGAAATTATAAATTAGAAACATACCTCTATCAAAATTAGGATGGTAGACGCAAGTAGGAAAACTTGTACTATTAAACTGGCACCGGCCATATGAATTCTCGCAGTCCTGACATTCAGTAGGCGTAGACCAGCCGAGATTAAACCCTAGTTTTAATTCCTGTGTTAAGTTTGGTGCCAGGTAACTAAACATTGCCATTACACTCTCCGAACAGGTTTTGTACCCGTCAAATCCTATTGGAATCTTACCTTCAGTGAAAGCATAAGAACGTTCATGTGTGGTTGCTGTTGTTGTATATGTCTAGACAAGGAATAAGCTGCTTGACATTTTGGGTATTGTTGTTGCAATTGTAGAAGTCAATAGCACTGACATGTTCACCGAAGTAGCGCAAGTACGGTGTGGATTGTAACGAGAAATTTCTTCGTGGCTGAGGACAATCTTGGTCTACTATATCCACGTCCACTATTGTTACAAACTCCTGCCTGTAATTTATTTCTCGCACAAGATAGTGGTGGTTGGAGATATTAATGACCGGACGGGAGTCTAAACATTTTATCACTAATCCTGGATATCCAGTGTCATTGAAAGTATACCCGGGATCGATAGACCCGTCATTTCCCACAATCTGGTCACCTGAATTAAGTCAAAATGGGTATCGAACATATAAATCGGATGTACAATTCTCGGGAGTGACTAGAAGAATTCCATTCAGGCTGATGAGAACTAGGACGAAAGTGAGGTACTGAAGCAATTGAAACATTATGACAACTCCAATCTCACACACATACTATACTTCTTTTGATCGATCACCAAAGCGCCATCTGTTTACAACTCTTGAGCAGCTCAGTGGAACACAGGGACAAGATTTTTAATAATAGAGCTCATCTCCATAGACGACTTCATCAAGTCTTCTGCCCATTCAAATCAAATCCACATAATGTGTGGTCATAATCGAGAGTTGTTTTCCTTTTTTCTCTTTTTTTCGCCCAAATACCTTTCCTTCACTTCTCTCTCTCCCCGCATCCCACCTGACTGCCACGCAGTATGATTTGATTTTAGGCCCACCCTCTCGTGGTAAAACCTAGCGGCTGAGACCAAGTTATATTTCACAAACTTCACAAACCAAGAAATAAGTGACACGTTGGAATGCCGAAAGAGAATTCACTTCTTCAAGAGATTGGTCATTTGAAAAAACAAGTACAAGCATTAGAAAGACAGAACTCCAGTTCAGTTTTGGAGAATGTATCGAGTGTAGATAAGAATTTAATTTCAGAGAAGGAGGGAGTGAAGGAAATGGTTGTTAAGGAAATGATGGTTTTCGATAGCGGAGTAAATGAAGAGATGAAAAAGCCGAAGAATAAGAGGATTTCGTCTTTGAGGAATGGCTCAGAAGGCGTGGAGGTTCATGGGCAATGCAGGTCTGCTTGCATTTCCTCTTAGAAATTTCAAGGCGAGTTTGGTTGATTGATTTTATTTATATATAATTTGAATTGAATAATTCCATATAGATTTTTTATGACACTTATGTATAAGATCTGTTACAGATGAAAAAGAATTGCGCAGACAGTTTCATGTTTTGGTGAATTTTGCTATAGATGAGAAGTCGGACATTGGAATGTAGCATGCACTTATGAATAATAATAATTAAAGGACAATTAACATAACCACAGAAATGAGGCTAGTCAAGATAGACTGACATGATGCTTTGTGACCATAGTGTTATTACTACCTGGTGCTCTGCACTTCTGCAGAAATCAGATCTCTATAGCATTCTGGGTTGCGAAAGCGCTCTGCTTATAAACTTTTTTTTGCTTATTTTATATGTAGAAAGTAGTGAACTAGCTGAAACTTTCCTATCACATATCGTCTTATAGCCAGATATTTAAAAACATTGCGCACTGTCGAAGGATTTAGGATATTACCGTAAAGGTGATACTTAGCACATTTTACTATTTGAACTGGTCAGAAGGGGTCTCATATATTGTAAATTGTGAGGATGAAAAGTTGGAGACGTTTTTTTTGGACAAGAACTTGATTATGACCCACTATGCAAGAGGGAAAATGTGCTTGATAAAATTTATAAAACAAATATACTTAATTGTCTGTACTTGCACTTTATACCGACCATCAATTTTATGTTAAGTAAACTAAAATTATTGAAGAGCAACTGGAAATGTTCATTCCTATCGTAAGGAAATTTTAACTTCTTTTAGTTAAAATTAGAGATAGGATTGAATCGGTGGAGGGAAAACTTGCCTCCAAAAATGTTTGACCTCGGTTGACTGACCGGTGACCGACGATTTTTCTCTTTTTCTTTGCAATATATCTCTCCTCCACGATGGCTAATCTACCTTTTGGTATCGGTGGGGGTCGAAATCAACTAAATTATGGAAGTAATAATAGAGCTTCTTCATCGGCAACGGGGGAGAAGGATAACAACGCTTCGACAGAGACACTAAACCAAGGTGTTACCACTAATGAGGTGCATGGTAAGAAATCTTTTGCTGCTGCTGCCAGACCAAAATATGGTCGTAATGTGGACTCAGCTGCGCTACCAATTCCAGGGAAGCAAGGTGAGTTTCCCACAATTGCATTAATAGATGATGAGCTGGAAAAAGGTTTGGAATTTTGTAAGTTTGCTTTGGTGGGTCGTTTAGATCTCAAAAAGATGAACTTAGAAGAAGTTTGAAGAATAGCATCTGCTCTATGGAAGCCAAAAGGTGATTGGTTGATAACACCCTTAGGAAGATGGTATATTATGGCACGTTTTGATCTGGAAGAAGATTATCAACTGATCTGGGACCAAGGAATGTGGATTTTTGATAAACAGGTGCTCAGATTAAGTAAATGGTCACCCAATTTCTCTACGGAGAAACAAACCCAATCACATACTCTTTGTATGGGTTAGGTTTCGAGGACTTAGTTTGGAATACTTGGGAGGTTAAGAACTTGCTTGCCATGGGCGAGAAATCGGAGAAGACCTTTACATGTTGATGAAACAACAACAAAACAAACTCGGGGGTTCTATGCAAGTGTTCGAAATGCGTGGATCCGCCAAAGAAGATACCGAGATAAGATATGGGTAGAGTCGAAGAAATTTGGTGTGGCTTTTCGGCAAAAGGTGTAGCCCGCAAGCAAGATTCGACTTTTGCAATCACCGTGAAAGGGGTAAGACACCTTGTCGGAAGTCGTAGACTTCAAAACTGATTTGGCTCAGTCTAAGAAACCCGGTGGGGGAATGCCGTCAAAGGAAAAGGGATTATGGTGGAACAAGCGGCTATGATGGATAGGTTATCCAAGAGTCGAGAAGGTGCTTGAAGAGAAAGAATAAGGATAAAACAGGTTGCCACGGTTGCACAACACTCGGTGGTGTTGAAATAGTGATGTTAGAGGTTTGAAGATACAAAGTTAGTTAACAAGGTGTCGAGGCGAGTAATCCAAAGACAAAGTTACAATTGATCAACATGCGGTGGTCTTTGAGGACCGTGGTGGAGGTGAAGGGCATGAGCTAGTCAACGTTGTGTGGAGGCTAGTATCCCAGTTATTCGTCTCATGTGGAAGTTGTAGGGGAGCGGAAGCTCATGATGTGTTGAAGAATACCGCCACGAAGTCCTAAACAAAGGTGTGATAGAGCCGAGAAACAAGGTGAGTCCGCACGCATTACTTGTAGATTTCTCTCAATACTCACGAAAGGCAAGTTCATGATTGATCGTGGTGGCATGCGATTAGTCCCAATTCACGAGTTCACCAAATAATCCCTCGAATTGCCAATAAGAAATAACTTTTCTTTGGATAATGAAAAGGATCACGAGGATTGAGTCTCAAAAGGAGGGTGATGCCGGATGTGTTAATGAAAACCGGGCGAGTTAGGCGAAACGGCGGCGGTTTTTAATACAAAAAGAGGTGTGACTACGAGAACTAAGCAAAAGAATAAAACAAAGAGAAGAGGGGGAACTAACTCTGCAGTTGTAAGCCTACAAGCACGTAAAGTTTAATTCGTCTATTTCTAAATGAGGACATTATTTTGGAATGTGAGGGGGTTAAGAAAGACATAGCGAGAGAGAATAAAGGATTTGGTTTTAGCTCATAATCAAGAGATTCTTTGTTTGGTTGAGCCTAAGGTCAAACCCACAGTTAGTAATATTAAAAGACTTGGCTTGAATATGTATAATGATTCTGTTATACATAATGGTTCTCAGGATATTTTGGGAAATCTATGGGTGATGAAACGTAGGGATGTGGTGATTAGACACCTTTTCAATTCCAATCGGCATATTACTGTTAAGTGGAATGGAGCTATAATTACTTTTGTACATGCAAAATGTCCTCTTGTTCAGAGGAGAGAGCTTTGGAGAGATCTGAAAAGAATTAAAAGCATGGCACCATGACTAGTGGTGGGGGATTTTAATGTGGTTATGGCAAATGAGGAGAAAAAGGGTGGTAGGCCGCCTTTAAGAGTAGCAGTTAATGAGTTCCATGGGATGATAAACAATTGTGAACTGATGGAGAGTCCTTTTGTGGGGCTTGAGACAACATGGTGCAATAATCAGAAAGGGCTAAAAAGAACTTATTGCAAGCTGGACAGATGCTTCTTTAATAACGCTTGGTGTTTGAAGTTCGCAGGATGGAGTTATAAAGTGGGTTCTAGGATAGGATCAGACCATGCTCCCCTCATTGGGCATTGCGTTCATGTTCCTAAGCCTAAGAATACACCTTTCCGTTTCAACAACTGCTGGACACAACACAAGGGATTTATGGAAGTGGTGAAAAATAATTGGAATCAAGAGTTGCGGGGTAAGCCATTGTTTGTAGTGGCTGCTAAATTGAAGAGATTGAAACAAGGGTTGAAAAAATGGAATTGTGAAGTGTTCGGTCATACAGATACTAACATTAAGAAAGAGCAGCAGGAATTGTTTTAGCTGCAACTACAAGCAGAGGCAGATCCTAAGGATGAGAATATGGAGTTCTTAGCTATTCAAGTCGAACACGCATTAGAAGAAGCTCTGAACAACAAAGAATCTCTTGTCAAGCAGAAATCGAGAAATAAATGGTATGATGAGGGAGCAAGGAATTCTGCTTACTTTCATGCTCTGTACAAAATGAGGTTAGGGACATCTATGATTGAGGAGATTCTTAATGACGATGACCAAGTACTGAAGGAACAAGATGAGATCTCAGAATTTTTAATCAAATACTTTGAGACTAAATTCCAAGAGAAGGAAATTCAAATGGATGAACATCTATTGGAGTTAGTCCCAAAACTAGTTACTGATGGTGGCAATGGGGAACTGACAGATATACCGGAATTTCAGGAGATAGAGAATGCTATTTTTTCTATCAACAAGAATAACTCTCTAGGTCTTGATGGTTTTAATGGGGTGTTCTTTCAGCATTGTTGGACCATTATCAAATGGGATGTATTTGCGGCTGTTAGATCCTTCTTTGTTGAATGCCAAATACCAGGTGGACTAAACTCGTACTTCTTCACACTGATTCCGAAGGAGAAAGAAACTAAGAAGTTGTCCAAGTTTAGACCCATCTGCATGGAAAACTTGCTGATGAAAGTGATTTCAAAGGTGCTCCAGTTGCGACTTTGCAAGGTTGTTACTAAGCTAGTGTCACCTGAACAAGCTGACTTTATACATGGAAGATGCATTCAGTCCAATATTGGACTTGCTTCAGAGATGGCAAATGAAATGAGGAAGAAAAGATATGGCGGTAATGTGGCCATCAAAGTTGACATCTCACAGGCTTACGATACTCTAAGCTGGGAGTTCTTACAAGCGGTGTTGGTAAAATTTGGGTTTGCACAAAGATGGATAGATTGGATTTTTGGCATCATCAGAATTGCAAAAATTTCAGTTTTGGTTAATGGGGGGCCGTGTGGATATTTTGGTGTTGGAAGGGGTCTCAGGTAAGGAGATCCATTATCACCATTACTATTTGCATTGATAGAAGATGTACTGAGCAGGGGAATAAATTTTCTGAGAGAACAAGGTTACACTAAGCCAATGGTGATGATAAAAAACACTCCCGGGCCTAGTAATCTCTTATTTGCCAATGATATTTTTTTTTTTGCAAGAAGGGATAGAAGAGGCATCGAGTACATCGCATGGCTGTTACAAAAATATGAGAAAACCTCGGGATAATGTGTCAGTAAGGAGAAAAGCAAACTATTCACTGGTGGTTTTCATCACACAAGAATAGAGGCTATTGAGAAAGTGTTAGAAATTACTTCTGGAGCTTTTCCCAAAAAGTATTTAGGGGTGCCAATCGTACATGGAAGAGTTATTCATGTCACTCTGAGGTGTGTCCTAGATAAGATTAAGAAGAGAATAAGTAGTTGGGCTGGCAAGCTACTCACTTTTCAAGGAAGAATGGTGCTAATCAAATCGGTTTTGAGCAGCATCCCAATATATAACGTGTCCATTTATAAATGGCTAGCGAGTTTGATTAAAGAAGCAGAAACAGTGATGAGGGATTTTCTTTGGTATGGGGACCCCATGGTGAAGAAGTCAAATGTTGTAAGCCTATCAATGAGGGGGTTAGGTCCGAGAAGACTTAAAAGAGGTGAACTTGGGACAAATGTTGTAAACCTATCAAGAAGAGTGGGGTTCATTAGAATCAAGTATTACAAGAAAAATCTATCCGGGGAGGCATTAAAATGGCATTAGGAGGCAGGTGATCCCTCGATCACAATGGATGGTTGGAAATGGTCAACACATTGATTTGTGGAGATCAAATTGGCCGGGAGGAAGTCCATTCAGGAGCACCTACAGCTATCAGATGAGGCTCTAGTGAATTGTAATGCTACAGTAAGTGATTTGATCCAAGATGGAAGCTGGACACCACCAGAGAACTTTAAGGAGTTTCTTACCCACAATGGCATTGATACTAGTGTCATGGATAAACCCTTGACACAGGATGAGGATCATAGGATTTGGTGTCCAAACTTGAAGGGTGAATTTACAACTGCATCAGCATACGAAGATATTAGAAGCAAGGAGAGTAAGGTCAGCTAGCATAAGGTGTTATGGAGTGCTCACATACATCCAAGTACAACTGCGAATGCATGGAAATTGATGAGAAACTGTGCAACAACTTAGGAAAAACTTCAGAGAAGAGGGGTGCAGCTTATACCAAGATGTGGAATTTGTAAGATGTTGAAAATCTGAATCACTTGTTGTGGTATTGCCCATTTGCGAGGCAACTGTGGGAATGGATATCAAGTAAGTTCCAATTCATAAACGGCTTCTCCAGTCTGACACAAGCTCGAAGGATGGCTCAAGGCAGTAGTGTGCTAGTGAGGCATATGTGGGAAGCAGCAGTAGTGGGTGGCATGGTGGCTATTTGGTTTCACAGAAATAAGGTACACTTTGAAGATGAAAGTAACAACTTTACCTTTTGTATAAAGTATGTGAAGCAACAAGTTAATTGTGTTATACACACGTCAAAGGGTACTATGTATGGTACTGCACATGATCACTTTGTGAGATTGGCTTGGGGTGCTGAACTAAAACTAAGGAAAGCTCCACAGATCAAGGAGTGCAAGTGGTTATTGCCTGAAATAGATCAAGTCAAAGTTAATGTTGACGGGTATTCCATGGAAAATCCTGGACCAACAGGGTGGGGTGCAACGTATCGAGATCATAATGGTGAGTTTCTGCTCGTGAGTTGTAAAGGCTTAGGGTTGGAGACGAACTATGTTGCTGAGTGTTACGCAATTATGGAGAATGCGGAAGTAGCAATTGAGAAAGGTTGGCTGAACTTATGGTTAGAATCGGACTCAGCGGCTGCAATAGAAGCTTTTAGTACGGGCAATATACCATGGCAACTCAGTAAAAGATGGGGGTGGTGTAAAAGCAAATTGCAAAGATGTATGCTCTCTCATACATGGAGATAAGCTAACTTTGCGTGCAGACATTCTTTGCAAAAAGAGGATCTAGCTTAGATAAAGATGAAGTAAGTGTGTATGTAGGTATTCCCCCATGGTTGTATAAATGGGAGAATCCTAATGGGCTGTATTTCAGATTTGTAACATGAACTTGATATGAGGTGTTACCGACCAACATGTGGCTGGTGAGTAACTCTCATGGAGTTCATACACTTTTGTAACTTTCCTTTTTCTTAATATACAATAGATAAACTTACCAAGCAAAAAAAAAAATGCACTTTATACCGGATAAAATGTCATAGTAATGGGTGTATATTCGACAAGAGTAACCCAAGTTTGTTATGGTCGTAACATGAATTTCTTTGGTTTCTCACCTATAAGTTGAAACTTGAAAGTGTTAAACCTAAATCTCTGGAATGAAATTTGGATTCTAATAGGGGTGTGATCATGACAAGAAGCATTACAAAAACTGGGATTTTATTCAGGTGAGGAAGATATGGAGTTTTCTAGCTTCTTGAGTGGGACTGAACGTGATGTATAAACTCAGCAAGTGAGTGGTGTATTTGTTGCTTGCTCAGTCATTTTTCTCTATAAAATCATCAAAATGGTGGGAACTCAATAGAAGAAAGAAAAGGAAAAGGAAGAATAGTATTATAGTAATAACCAATATATAACTTAACTACTTCAAAAACGATGACAGGCCTCATTAGGTGCTTTTAATTTGAAGATGGAATTATGACAGCTGAACTCTTGGAAAAATTATTTATGGCGCCAGGAGCAGTTATCCCTAACTTTCATGTAGTGCGGATTAGATCCGGAAAGGTTTATTTAGTTAATCTATAGTGGAAACCTGGTTAATGCTTATGCTTCATGGTTTGTTGGATAGTTGGCATATAATGTCATGCTACCTGCTGTTGGATACTATTACTTATACTGTTGGGATGTCGTCTATTAGTACCTGTTCCACTGCAATGTGGCAAAGTATCTCCACATGTCTTTTACTTTACAAGATATTGTTGGAGGTTTTAATATAGTAAGTCGAAAACAAGAATAGCCTTCCCTTTCAATGGATAGATTAAGAGGAAACATAACTTGACACACAGATATGTATAAATCCGACATGGATTGTCCATTTTGAAGTCTTGTATTAAGGAATGGCAACCCTTGGAACACCCAAGACCTGCTCGTTTTGTAGCAAACAAGAACTATTGTATTTTTGATGCTCAAGAAGTGAAGATTTGTACAAACCCATTGCCTCACGTACCAAGTTCAGGATCCTCAACCAATTCATGCTGCTAAGATTAATATGGTTTTGATGGGGCTATTTGTATGGTGTGCTTTGGAAACGTATACAACCAAGTTAGCAATGACATTGAATACAATGTTAGGGCGACGCCAGTTTTCATAGTGTTTTGACACTGATATAAAAGTAGAGGGAAATCCTTTTGTCGGTTGAACTAGTTGATTGAAAATTTCCATAGTTCTTCCCATGAACAACATAATTGTTTCTACTACTAAAAATGTGAATGGTACTTCTCATGGAACCCAGTGGATTTGAGTATCTACTTTTGGCTTGTAATTCGGATGTATTCCCTCACATAACATAACCATATGTGCTAAATCTAAAGAATATCACTATTAAGCTATGGTGCATTACTCAATTTCTTTCACGATTGAAGAGCTTTTCCTTTTCTCCCAGGAGAGTGCAAATGGAGCTTCAGTTGCTTTTGTGACAGAAGTCTTGGAGATCAAGCAGAATGTTATAAAGGAAAGTGAAGACGCATAATTTGAGGCATCTCACCACCGATTCACCTTGTCTTCCTTCTTGGAGAGAATCGGTGGGAAGATTCATCCAGACTTGTGGGCAGAAACAAAGAGGTTTCAGCAAGCAAGGTGGGAATTTCAACAACAAAGTGTATTGCTTGTCGTGGGGAGGGGCGCGTATTAAGCACTGGTATATCTGTTGTCTATTTGCTCAAGAATTTGACTTGTTAAGGCCGAAGGGCATTTATCTCTTATAAATATTTTAAAGCATAGTTATGTCCTTCTCCGTTTTGTTCTCAAGAATGGGAATTGGCTTTGATGGAACCTCTCCAGAAGGAAGATTACCGTATACCTCCTATGTTTCAATTACATGTGTTTACATTGCCATTGGAAAGCAACCTAGTTTTCATTGATTTGTCATGAGATTGAATCCTTTGACTTTGCAGTTACAGATATAGTTTTGTGCAATTTTTATTTTTAACTACAGAGCTAAAGTTTTGCTTTCTAAAAATTAGTCCAATTTGTCATTGAAGTAGTGACGTTGAGATGAACAATAATCGTAGGAAGTCATTGCTGGGACTTCAAGATGGTATCTGAAGTGAAGTTAGCAAGACTTCAAGAGTGGGGTTCGCAGGGAGGGTTTCATGTCCTGTAAGTCTCCGCAATGACTTCTTGCAGAATCAAAGTCTAGAATTGAGAACTTGGATCATACATTTATACGTTAACCACAACACACTACAAAAATTTGTGTAACAACATTAAGGTTTTGTAGATCGTATTATGAAAACAGAAATAGAACGGATAACTTTTGCCAAACTTATTTGGTTTTGAATAAGTTGACAATAACTTCATAAGTAGAACATCTAATGTAGTGACAGTGTGACACTATATCTTCCTACAAATCCAAATTTGGCAGTAGACTAACTCTTATAACGACAAAGAAGAAAAATAGTGATGATGGATCAAGAAGAGGATTAGGAAGCATTACCAAGTCATCAGTGTTCCTTCCAACATGTCTACCACCTTACTCATTGAAGGCCGATTTGTTGGGTGTGTTTGAACTTTGTTCGCACCAAAGGGCCACTACGATCATCTTTTTGGTCGTTTCTTCCTCAAACATCTCAGTATCTCCCTGGATCCTTCTATATTAAAGTCTGGTTTAAGATAATTATATATTCACTGTAGAAAATATATATCACCCATGATTTCTGCAGCTGAATGGATGTTCTTTCTTCCCCCAATCTTTTCTAACACCATAATTCTATAATTATAAACATCCGACTTATGAGAAACCCCACCAAAGTTCATACAACAGACTTCAGGTGCAATGTAACCAATAGTTCCTCGAGCTCCAACCATGGACACAACACTAATTTTCTAGTTGGATATAGCTTAGCCATCCCGAAGTTGGAGATTTTGGGGCAGAAGTCTTCGTCTAGAAGGATATTGTGAGGCTTTATATCGATATGCAAAATGCAGGTGTTACAACCTCGATGCAAGTACTCTAACCCTCTAGCAATGCCAAGTGTTAGTCAGTAAAGCTTTCCCATCCCAAAAGAGGAGTTGTGGTGCTTGAGTTCTTCTCATTGTAGAGATAAACCTTTGGAGAGACCCATTTCACATGAATTCATACACAAGCGCTCTTTTTCCATCAAGCGTCTTCCAATCGGCTTCGAATACTCCATCCGGTTTTACTCCTCCATTCTCAATAGGTTGTGCCAAGTCCTTACAATAAAGCAAGTCTTCCATCTTGACTATCTAAATGGTGTAGTTACTTCTATTTAGACTAGTCATGCGAGTATTTATAAAATGATCCATCTCAACAAACTATTTCAATTCAAAGCTTCTTTTAGGAATTTAATCAAACACCTTTCGAGCGAAGCTTGGAACAACAACCTTTGTGATGTATCTAACCATGGCTCCGATACCACTTGTTGGAGAAAACGATGCCAATCGATCTCCACTAAGATTGCTTGTATATGGACACTCCAAACTCTAATCAAATCTAAGCTTTTACTATAACCAACAACTACAAACCTAAGCTATGGAATCAACAACCACAACAAGCAATAACAATGCAGAGTAAAAACATAACACAAGATGTAACGTGGTTCGGCCAATAATGCCTACTTCCACAAGAGCAAATCCTTTATAAGATTGGGAATGATGATTACAATCACTTCTCTCAAGTCTCTTTAACACTTACTAGATCTCTTTTTTTGTATCTCTCCTCCAATCTTATCTCTTTGTAAAGGTTTTCTCTCAATTTTGGTGGCTCTCAAAATTGGTTTTTTCTTTCTCTTGTTTTGGGTTAAAACCCTAACTTCTTATATATAGTGTGCTGAAATTTCGGTGAGCCAAAAAATTTCGGTTCATCTCGATTCAACAACAAAAAAACCTAACTTTGCTCTTCACCCAACACCCAACATAAAGATGTCAAACACAGGAACCTGCAAGAGTTACCTCAAAAATAGGATATGATTGAGAAGAAATAGTTTATAGTCTAATGCTTATTCAACTAATAAAAATAAAACAAAAAACAAACACTTCTAAGTTTGCCATTGACAATGGGAGAAATTGTCATTATTGGATAGTTTAATAAAGCTCTATATCACCAAAGAGTCCAAATTTGGATAGTTTAATAAAGTCATGTAGTTTAATAAAAGCTTGGAGATCGATCTTGCCATTGGAGGATAATAGTCGAAAAAATAAGCCAAAATCCAAATTTGGTGGTAGAGAAACTCTTATGACGATGAAGTAGAAGAGTGCACAGTTGGATGAAGAAAAGGATTTGGAGGCATTTCCAACTCTTCATTGTTTCCTTCTAGCATCTCTACCACCTTAGTCATAGAAGGCCGATCTGTTGGGTGTGTTTGTATGCACCAAAGAGCCACTACAATCATCTTTTTGGTCATTTCCTCCTTAAACACCTCACATGGTCCTTCTATATTGAAGTTTGGTTTAAGATGATTATATACCCACTGCGGAAAATATATCTCACTCATGTTCTCCACTCTTGTGTTAATGTTTTTTCTTTCCCCAATCATTTCAAACACCATCATTCCATAACTATAGACATCCGACTTGTGAGACACCCCTCCAAAGTTTCTGAAGCAAAATTCAGGTGCAATGTAACCTATAGTTCCTCGAGCTCCAGCCATGGACATGACACTGACATCTCTTGTTGGATGAGTTTGGCCCATTAAAGTCGGATATTTTTTTGGCGTAAGTCTTCATCTAGAAGGATGTTGTGAGGTTTTATGTCGAAATGTAAAATGCGTGTGTTACAACCACAATGAAGGTACTTCAAACCTCTGGCAATGTCAAGTGCTATTTGGTAAAGCTTTTCCGATCCTAAATGAGGCGTGAAACTTGATTCATTCTCTTTGTAAATAAATCTTTTAAGTGATCTATTTCGACCCCCACCTATGTGGCAAACGTCCATTAGTAGTGGTCTCCATTTTATTCGTTTAATCGACAGGGCTAAAGCCCAATTTACAATATCATAGATCAATGTACAGGCCTATTAAATCATGTATCTAAGGCTGAACCTTAGCCACATGGCTTGCCACTAACGTACATTAATTTATGTCCAGATTCGTTTCTTATCAAAGAAATAATTATCAATTGAGAGTTATATTCAATTACAATTACTTAAGCTACAAGAATATTTGAGCTACAAGGAGTCTCTACTCTACCTATATAAATACCAAACTATTTTTCATATAGAATTACGTTCTTGAGATTTGATCCCATCGATAATTTGGGTACTTAGGCAACCGAAAGGTATAATCTCATCATTCACTTAATCACCATCACTTTTCTCACTATTTTTCTACGTTATTCATCTCTTTCGTCATCACTTAGTGTTTTGATCATATTTGGTCGAAACATAATTGGCGTCGTTTGCGGTTCTTATTCAACACCCTCGATCACGTTCTGCAAAAATTATGACGAATATTAGATGAGCTCAAGTTCCCAATACAATTACTGTCGATCATCGCGTACATGATGTTTAAGGTCAAGTTGGCGATAACGGACTAATCCTTCTTACTCCTTTTCAACAACAGGTTGCACGTGACCCTACTGCCGTTCCACCGATGCACCACCTACGTGGCAAACGTCCATTAGTAGGGGTCTTCATTTTATTTGTTTAATCGACAAGGCTAAAGCCCAATTTGCAAATACCATGGATCAATGTATAGGCCTATTAACTCATGTGTCTAAGACTGAACCTTAGCCACATAACTTGCCACTAACGTACATTAATTTATGTCCAGATTCGTTTCTTATCAAAGAGATAATTATCAGTTGAGAGTTCTATTCAATTACAATTACTTAAACTACAAGAATACTTGAGCTACAAGGAGTCTTTATTCTACCTATATACTATTTTTCATACAGAACTACGTTCTTGATACTTTATCCCATTGATAATTTGGGTACGTATAGTAGGCAACCGAAAGGTACAATCACATCATTCACTCAATCACCATTATTTTTCTACGTTATTCACCTCTTTCATCATCACTTAGTGTTTTGATTATATTTGGTCGAAACATAATCCATTCGCATGAACTCATACACAAGAGCTCGTTTAGTTTTCTCGGTACAAAAGCCTAGAAGGTTAACCACATTTACATGGTTAGTCCTGCCAATGGCAGAAACTTCATTGACAAAATCTTCTCCATTACCCTTGGACTCCATCAATACCTTAACTGCCACTAAACGGCCATCACGAAGCTGTCCTTTGAACACGCAACCATATCCTCCTTTGCCTAATGTATCTTTGAAGGAATTGGTCATCTTCTTGATTGCTGAATAGTTGTACCTTTGTGGACCACAATTGTAGTTCTCTGAGAACACTTCCTCGTTTTCTAAACTCTCTGTTATATCCCTCCAACAAGAGCATAATGAGGAGATAATCTTCCTGTAAAGTACCAATAAGATTAGAAGTACAACTCCTCCAACTCTAGAGATAATCTTCTTGTAAAGTACCAATAAGATCAGAAGTACAACTCCTACTAATCCTCCAACTCCAGTGGATACACCTATAAACAGAGAGATAGCTTTTAAATTTAAAATCTGCAATTGTTTTTGTTAAAGAGTTGATCAATTGACATGTAGTATATAGTAAGCTCACCAATTATGACCTTTACAGTAGTAGTTAAGCCATGGCCTGCAATGCAAACATGTGGTTGTCGTTAATATATACATGGCATGACCATAGTTACAAGCTCATTTTATTGAATTATACAATTATTATTTTGTATGTTGTGCTTTTTTATTTCCAGAATTCTGAGTGCATTACAAGCTCTATCTCCATTACTAATGCGAACAATATGTGAACTGCTGTCTGAAAAGTGATTTTTCATGCTCAACTTGTGTTGGAACCACTTTTGAACAGTATGCAAAATTACTTAAAACAGTGAATAACTGGTTTGATAACAATGTAGAATTAAGAAAAGATGATTAACAGGCTACTATAATCAAAGTAACTTAACCCAGCATTACGTGATGTTAATGCACAAGTTATTGAAATCGGGATCAGGTTTAAATATTAAGTTGAAACAAGAGAGTAAGCAAGGAAGAATTTAGAAACATACCTGCTGGATAATCAAACTGGCGGCGCCAGCAGTTGTCATATCCATCATATCTGCAGTGGCAACGGCGGAAACCTGTACTGTTATACTGGCACCTCCCTTCTGAACTCTCGCAGTCCTGACATTCAGTAGTAGGTGTAGGCCAGCTGAGCTGAAACCCTTGTTTTAATCCGTGTTAGGTTTAGTACCGGATTACTATCAACATAGGTTATAGTGTAAGCAAACGGTACCACCACACTCTCCACACAGGTACTGTACCCATTAAAACCATTTGGAATGCCAGCCTCAAGGGGAGCATAAGAACGTATATTGGTATTGGTATTGGTATTGTTGTTGTTGTTGTTGTTGTTATATTTGTCTAGACAAGGGAGAGACTTCTTCACATTTTGGGTATTGTTGGTGCAATTGTAGAAAAAGGTCCATATAGTAAATTGGATTCTGAAGTGATAACAGCGTGTAAGAATGGTGTGGACTGTAATGAGACATTTGTTCGTGGTTGAGGACAATCTGGCTCATCTACTATATCCACATCCACTATTTTAAAAACTTTCTGGTCGTAATCTATGTCTCGCACATGATAGAAGTGGTTGGAGATACTAATGACCAGACGGGAGTTTAAACACTTAAGCACTAAGCCTGGATATCCTTCATCAGCAATTGTATAATTCCCCTCACCTGAATAATTAGGCCCGTCACCTGAATAGATAGGCCTTCTTGAATAGATAACCCCATCACCTGAATTAAGTTGAAACGGGTATTCAACATAAAAACCGGCTGGACACTTCTCAGAAGTCACTAGAAGAATTCCATTCAGGCCGATGAGAACTAGGACGAAAGTGTGGAACAGAAGCATTTGAAACATCATGACAACTCCAATCTCACACACACATACTATACTTCTTCTTCTTCTTCTTCTTCTTCTTCTCGATCACCAAAGCGCCATCTGTTTACAACTCTTGAGCAGCTCAGTGGAACAACAGGGACAAGATTTTTAATAATAGAGCTCATCTCCATAGATGACTTCATCAAGTCTTCTGCCATTCAAATCCACATAATGTGTGGTCATAATTGTTTTAGGTCCATGTGGTTTGAACCTTGTGCTCTCGTGGTCAAACCCAGCGGCTGAGACCAAGTTATATTTTGCAAACTTCACAAACCAAGAAATAAGTGACATGTTGGAATGCTGAAAGAGAATCACTCCTTCAAGAGATTGGTCATTTGAAAAAACAAGTACAAGCATTAGAAAGACAGAACTCGAGTTCAGTTTCGGAGAATGTATCAAGTGTAGATAACATTCTTAAGGTTTTGAAGGAAGTGGAATAAGAATTTGATTTCGGAGGAGGAAGTGAAGGAAATGATGGTTTTCGATAGCGGAGTAAATGAAGAGATGAAAAAGCAGAAGAATAAGAGGGTTTCGTCGGCTCAGAAGGCGTGGAGGTTCATGGGCAATGCAGGTCTGCTTGCATTTCCGCTAAGAAATTTCAAGGCGAGTTTGGTCGATTGATTGATTTATTTATGTATGATTTGAATTGAATAATTCCATATAAATTTTTTATGACACTTATAAGAAATGTTACATATGAAAAAAATTGTGCGACAGTTTCATATTTTGCTCTAGATGAGAAGTACATTGGAATGTAGCATGCACTGATGAATAAATATTCTGAGGACAATTAAAATATATAACCACAGAAATGAGGGTAGTCAAGACAGATTGACATGATGCTTTGTGACCATGGTGTTATTACTAATTACATTGTGTTCTGCACTTCTGCAGTAGTCAAATCTCTATAGCATTCTGTGTTGCAAAAAGCGCACTGCTTATAAACTTTTTTTGCCGGTTTTTTTATGTAGAAAGCAGCGAACTAGCTGAAATTTTCATAATCACATATAGCTAGATTTTTAAAAACATTAAACTGTCTAAGGATATAGGATATTAAATGTAAAGGTGATGCTCAACTCATTTTACTACTTAAACAAGTCAGAAGGGGCCTCATATATATACTATAAATCATGAGGGTGAAAATTTGGAGACGTTTTTTTTTTTTGACAAGAACTTGATTGTGACCCACTATGCAACAGGGAACCAAATGTAATGAGCTTGAGAAAATGTATAAAGCAAATATCCTTAATTGTCTGTAGTTACACTTTATACCGGATAGCATCTCAGTTGGGATAGAGCTAAAATGTCAGAGTAATGGGTATGGGTGTATACTCGACAGGAGTAACCCAAGTTTGTTATGTGGTAACATGAATTTCTTTGGTTTCTCACCTATGAGTTGAAAGTGTTCAAACTTAAATCTCTGAAGTAAAATTTGGATTCTCATAGGGGTGTGATCGTGACAGGAAGCATTACAGAAACTGGGATTTTATTCAAGTGAGGAAGATATGGCCTGGAGTTCTCTAGCTTCTCGAGTGGGACTGATCGTGCTGTAAAAACTCGGCAGGTGAGTGGTGTATTTGTTGCTTGCTCAGTCATTTTTCTTTATAAAATCATCAAAATGGTGGGAAATCAATCCTGTTTTTCACCAAAAAAAAAAAAAAAAAAGAAAAGGAAATGGAAGAATATTAGTAACCAATATATAAATTAATTACTTCAAAAACGATGACAGACCTCATTAGGTGCTTGTGAAGATGGAATTATGACAGCTGAACTCTTGGAAAAGTTATTTATGCCACTAAGAGCAGTTGTCCCTAACTTTCATGTAAGTGCAGATCAGAGTCTGAAAGGTTTGTTTAGTTAATCTATGGTGGAAACCTTGTTAATGCTTATGAAATGCTTCATGGTTTGTTAGATAGTTGGCCTATAATGTCTTGCTGCCTGCTGTTGGATACTATTGCTTATACAGTTATACTGTTGGGTTGTCGTCTATTAGTATGTACCTGTTCCACTGCAATGTAGCAAAGTATCTCCATGTGTCTTATATTCTGCAAGATATGCTTTGAGGTTTTAAGATAGTAAGTAGAAAACAAGAATAACCTTACCTTTCAACGGATAGTTTAATTGGAAACATAACTTGACACACAAATGTGTATAAATCCAACACAGATTGTCCATTGTTAAGTCTTATATTAATGAATGGTAACCCTTGGAACAACCCAAGACCTGCTCGTTTTGCATCAAACAAGAACTATTGTATTTTGTGAAAGAGATGACACTCCAGCTCATCAAATGAAGATTCTAGATGACAATTCCAGCTCATCTCGTGAAGATTCTAGATGACATAATATATGTATAAAGAAAGAAAATATACTAGGAATATACACAGATTATATCATCTAGAATCTTCTCGAGATGAGCTGGAATTGTCATCTAGAATCTTCATTCGATGAGCTGGAGTGTCATCTCTTTCATTTTGATGCTCAAGAAGTGAAGATTTGTACAAACCCATTGCCTCATGTACCAAGTTCTGCCTCATGTAGCAAGTTCAGGATCCTCAACCAATGCATGCTGCTAAGAATAAGATAATTTTGATGGGGCCATTTGTATGGTGTGCTTTGGACATGTATACAGCCAAGTCCGCAATGGCGTTGAATACAACGTTAGGGCGAAATCAGTGTACACAGTTTTTTTACAGTGATATATAAAAGTAGAAGGAAATCCTTTTGTCGGTTGAACTAGTTGATTGAAAATTTCCATAGTTCTTCCCATGAACAACATAATTGTTTCTACTACTGAAAATGTGAATGGCTTCTCATGGAATCCAATGGATTTGAGTATCTACTTTTGGCTTGTAATGCGGATGTATTCACTGACATAACATAACCATATGCGCTAAAACTGAAGAACATCACTGTTAAGCCATGGTGCATTGCTCAATTTCTATGTCACGATTGAAGAGGTTTTCCTTTTCTGTCAGGGGAATGCAAATGGGGCTTCAGTTGCTTCTGTGACAGAAGTCTTGGAGATCAAGCAGAATGTTATTAAGGAAAGTGAAGATGCAGAATTTTAGGCATCTCACCAACGTGTCTTCCTTCTTGGAAAGAATCGGTGGGAAGATTCATCCAGACTTGTGGGCAGAAACAAAGAGGTTTCAGCAAGCAAGGTTCAACAACAAAGTGTATTGCTTGTCGTGGGGAGGGGCGTGTATTATGCACAGGTATGTCTGTTATCTATTCGCTCAAGAATTCGACTTGTTAAGGCCGAAGAGCATTTGCCTTCTTATAAACTAGCAAAACTGCACGCGCGCTGCGCCTGCAATGGCCGAATTATTTTGTGGTATTGAATACAAAATAATTATTGAAAATTCACGAAAGTAAAAAATTTGTTTGTATAATATAATGGATCTGGCATATAAGATTATAAGCAAAGTATAATTGAAATGTTGTACATAATAATATGTCTAATGCAAAAAATAAACTTCACAAGTCATTATGTCTTCTACAAAAGTACAAGAAAAAATCATTCTCCAACACAAAAGCAAACATTCCAACATTCCAAGCACTCTGCTATTGTGAATACATATTCACCCATTTTTTTTCTGCACATAAATAAGCGATGATGTTGTTATTTATGGAACAAACACAATGTGGGATACAAAATAATTGTCCTATTTATGGAGCAAACACAATGTGGGATACAAAATAATTAGGACAATATTAAGTTTGTTACCTTATATGAAGGTTTTTTGTGGCGGTTCGATTTCCGTCCAGATTTGGGGTAACTCTTTGGAGTTGGTGTCGAAGCCTCGAGAGTGGTATCTTCAACAATAAGCTATATCAATGAAAGAGTACTCAGTTAATGTGTTTCTAGTACAATAAAAAAATATTGTATAAAACTGCATATGATTGGCATATAGATATGTATATACAGAACCACAACCTTTTGTTTCTTTATTGATGATTCACAAACTTTATCAGCATCATGTGTTTGAAAAATTCTATTAGCTGTCAACGCTGCATTTGGATTATTCAAATTGAATTGACTTATTTTGAGCTCAAATGAAAGTGATAACCCAATCAGTTTTTCATTCAAAATTTCCTTAATCATTTGCGGACCTCCATCCTGGGAAAAAAAAAAAAAAAAAAATGAAATTGTAACATGGTCAAGTGTGAAGTCCGTATGAATGGTATCTTTCACTTGAAAAATATCAGACAAACCTGGTCATTCATAGCAACCAAATCTTCAATTGGAACTGAAATGAGTTTTTCAGCTTCAGACCCAAAAATAACAAGTTGCTGTGACTCGATTGTTGGATCCTGAACATCGATGCGAACGTAATACCTTTTTGAAATAGACAAGTCAAAATTTAAGCGTTGAACATGTCCTGAAAAACAATAATCTAGATGCTATGTCAGATGTGTAGACTGCAGACTATGGAGGCAGAGAGAATTTATTCGCAAAATATAGTTCGCATAACTAATATTGAATATCGATCTGTATTTGGCAGCAACAATATGAACATTTTACTATATATATGAAGTTCCTGCTCCAAAATTTTAATCACGAATACACACTGCCTAAAATTTTGATTAAGCTACACAAAACTAATACAAGCCTGAGTAATCTACAACTCGACCAGAATCACCCAAAAATCCATTCTAGCTCTTTTCCATTTGTACTCATGTTTGTTCGACTTTCTAGAGGCCATACTATACATATAAGTAAAAGGCCTATCTCATGACAGAGAATGAAAGCATAGTCTGGATGATTTCACCACGCGACACAAAATCATGTTGAAGTCCTTGATAGATTTCAGCTCGAAGGGTGTCTTGGTTTTTTCTAATCCAACGCAATCTACTACTATCAATTTTTATGTAGTTGTCAACTATGTATTGCTGAAGCAAACGACCACCTCTAAGAAAAAGAGAGGTATCATGCTGCCTAATCTACAAATTATATAGATAAACAATTATAACCATATCAGATACAAAATGATACTTTAAAGGCATCAACAAATTAAGGGAATGCATAAGCGGAGTAAAGCATGGAAAAAATAGCAACTCTACTATCATATAACAAAGCATATTCTATGCAACCGTATACATTAAGATCAAGTATGCTTAACCAATCTAAAAAATAATAATAATAACATAATGGGTTAAAGTAAACAAATTGTGATTATGAAAAATAAAATTAAGTATGGCAAAGTCAGCAAGAGTTAGTCCCTTAAAATACACTAAAGTGCATGTGATTTCGTATGGACAACGTAAAAAAATTTAGGAGAGGAGTTCCACAGAAGGTTTGTAAAATGTGTACACTTTTTGAGAAGCTGTAAAAAAAGAGTTTCTGACCTGAAGCACATAAGAATAAAATGCACGGCATGTCACACTATTTCCATTATTGCTCCTGCTATTAAGATCCCACCCATAGCTCCCATAAGGTAAAAGTAAAGGGTATTGCAAAGGATCATAGTAGCCAGCTGTTTCTGGCACTGGGATCAACTGTCCATGCATGCCTTGAACAATGATCTCCCTCCCACTATTAGTTTCTTCATCAGCTGCGCCAACTACCACCGCAGCAACTTGGGATGCACTTGGAAGAGAGTACTGCCGTTGATGAGGGGATTGTTCCTTGATAATCAATCTACACTGTGCTATGTCATCGCGCTGTCCAATCTGTCTCAGCACTCCAACGAAACAGTTAGCATCCAATGCAGTCTTGATTTTCTGAACAATTTCCAAATTTAGTCCATCGTTCTCGGACATACGATGCTGTAATTCATGATCAGTATCGTATATATACATCTGCAAGAATCTAGGCTTGGTTCCTTCAGCAGGAGTAAGGCTTCCAATTCTATGGTACACACCACCTTGAGCACGAAATGTATAAACTCCTTGTTCTTCATTAGCCAAATCCCTATCGAATTGTACACCCATCGACGTGAACGAAAAGACATGATTGTAAGAGCGGATTTGACGTCGAAAATCACGACCGATAGGTGTTTGGTCCTCAAAAGTGCTAAGATTTCTGGTGGGGATGCGATCTGAGTAAGCACAATCTTTCCAGATTTACAACAAAAATCAGATGTCTCTCGACTGAACAAAGCGGCCATGCAAAATCTGCATGTCCTTGTATTTGCCAGATGAAATGCAACAAACGCGCTTGAGTATCTGAAATTCCTCGCACAGTTTCGATGTCTACGCATAAAAGTGGTGACTGGAGTCTGTTGAACCCCACTATAAGTATCCCTCGCAACTGCACCGACTGCATTTGTCTGTCTTTGTTCGTCTCTCAGAAGTCTTCTTCTTGCACGCCTTCTAACATTTTGTGTATTTATTCTTTCAGCATCCATAAGTAGCCTCCGAACTCTGTATCTTTCACGGGCTTGTTCTCTCATTTGTTCAATAGAGCAATCCATTCTGTCACATTCAATTTTAATCTAATTAATGCGTAAGTCCAAATAGAAAAAAATGTAATAATGAATTAAAGGAAGATGTAGAAAATGAATCGATGAATTAATCCTAACCATAACAATTTATCTATTGTTTGGAAGATACCTTTTTTAAAGGCTGACAGACGCACCAAATTTCTCTATGAGAAGCACTGATGAAGCGACTTAATAGCATGAGACGAAGCAGTTTCTCTATGAGAAGCACTGATGAAGCGACTTAATAGTATGAGACGAAGCAGTTTTTTTTTGGTAAGCGATTAATTTCGGGGAAACCGTTTTGTTTTAAGAGGTATTTTTTTTTAAAGCAGATTATCGAAGTGAAAGGGTGCGACGTCGTTTCAGAGAAGAAGTGCGGTTTACCCTTTATTTTTTTTTTGGGTCATATAGATGAGATAAGCGAATTTGGGAGTAAATTTGGAAAATATAACGCTTATTTTTTTTAGCCAAACTTGTTGAACCAAAAAAACCGTTTTTTTGTGGGGAGTTCGCTTTCTCTATTAGAATAGATAGATATCCCCGTAAGCTTTGCATTTTTGAATGAGCGTTATCCCTCTCTTCTGGAAATAAATGTCCATTGTACTAGTGATCAGACTGTCTATATCTAACATATTAAGAAGTTAACAAGGAAGAAGCTAGATACAGATTCCCAAACTAGACTTTGGTTATAACTTGAAACTAATAATGGCCATTATTCTGTTTCAAAATGTGATGGAACTGGCGAACCAAACATCTAGCCGCAGGTGAGTAGTATTCAAAATCAATATATATATGTGGTACACTAAATAATTTTGCCTCACAGGCACATTTTCAATTTGTTTGCAGTTTCTGGAATGGGTTGACAAGGGAACAAAATGTCCATAGTGTGAAGGCCTTGGCTACAACATTTGCGATGTATGTGAAGGGAAAACACTTATCCGTGCATGATTAGTGACTACAAAGATGTATATGCATGCTGGATTTTAAAATGTATAATTCACATGGATGTTATTATGAGGACATCTTACCTTGTCACAGTAATTACGGTGGCATAGGAACAGTAGTCTATGCATTACAATAAGATTTCGTATAGAGAAAATGGATGTATTTTTCAATAATATCCACACCAAAGATGCTCTTTTGAATGCATGGGTATGTCCCCGTTTTGTTTTCAAGAATGGGAAATGGCTTTGAGGGAACCTCTCCAGAAGAACGATTATTGTATACCTCCTCTGTTTCCACTACATATGTTTACAATGCTATTTGAGAAACTAAATTGAGGTTCATGAGCCAATTATTTTTCATTGATTTGTCATGAGATTGAATCCTTTGAAGTTGCAGTCACAGACTTATTACAGCCAAAGATTACCATGGGCAGTTTTTATTTTTAACTACAGATTTATAGTTTTACTTTCTAAAAATTTGTCTAATTTGTAAAGTAGTAATATTGAGATGAACAATAATCATATGAAGTTCCTGCTGGGACTTCATGACGGTATTTGCCGTTAAGTTAGCAAGAGTGGGGTTTCAAGCTGTGCAAGCTGTACAAGGACTTCTGGCAAAATCAAGGTCTAGAATTCAACCTCAGATCACAAATTTACACGGGAACCACGACACACTACACAAATTTGTGCTACAACGTTAAGGTTCTGTACATCGTATTATGAAAACAAAAATAGAAGAGATAATCTTTGCCACTTATTTGGTTTCGATAAAAGTTGGCAATAACTTCAGAAGTAGAATATCTAATATAGTCACACTAAGGGTTAGTTAGACTTACCCCCATTAATAGTTGCAATTAGTGTTACCCCCCTATTTTCAAAAATATTAGTGATACCCCCAATCGCAAGATCCAACGGCTACGAGATGATTTTTTTTTCAGATGAAGAAATTTGACCGTTGGATCTTACTAGGGGTGCAAACGGATAGGTTCGGATTCGGATATGCCTGTATCCGAATCCGAATCCGAAAGTTTATACCGATATCCGAATCCGAATCTGAATCCGACGGATATTAAAAAAATTATCCGAATCCGATTTCGGATATCCGAAACGGATATCAAATAATATCCGATCCGAAAATTAAAATTAATGAAAATTTTATTTGCTTTGAATAATTTATTTTACCACTATAAAAACTAGTATAGATATATATATATTTATCATTTATTATTATTATTTTGTTATTATAGTTTTATATTATTAGTTTATGATTTTATATAATATTTATACAATAAAAAATGAATAAATTAATTATATATAATAACTATTAATTTTTTAAATTGGATCGGATATTATCGGATGCGGATATGGCAGTATCCAAATCCGTATCCGAAACCAATTCGGACATAAAAAAAAAAATCCGAATCCGAAATTTTCGGATAATATCCGATTTTTCGAATACAAATTCGAATCGGATTCAAATATTTTGATATCCACTTGCACCCCTAGATCTTACAAATGGTGGGGGGGTATCACTAATATTTTTGAAAATGGGGGGGTAACACTAATTGGTAACTAGTAATGGGGGGTAAGTATATCTAACCCTCACGGCCTCACACTAAATCTACTACAAATCCAAATTTGGCGGTACACCAACTCTTATAACGATGAAGAAGAAAATAGTGAAGATAGATCAAGAAAAGGATTTGGAGGCATATCCATTACCAAGTCATCAATGTTTCCTTCCAACAGGTCTACCACTTTACTCATTGAAGGCCGATTTGTTGGGTGTGTTTGTACACACCACAGAGCCACTACAATCATTGTTTTGGTCGTTTCTTCCTCAAACATCCCATTGGATTCTTCTATATTAAAGTCTGGTTTAAGATGATTATATATCCACTGCGGAAAATATATCTCACTCATGTTCTCTACGGCTGCATCAATGTTCTTTCTTCCCCCAATCATTTCTAACACCATCATTCCATAACTATAAACATCCAACTTGTGAGAAACCCCACCAAAGTTTCTACAACAGACTTCAGGTGCAATGTAACCAATAGTTCTTCAAGCTCCAACTATGGACACAACACTAATTTCTCTCGTTGGACAGAAGTCGGAGATTTTAGGGCAGAAGTCTTCATCTAGGAGGATATTGTGAGGTTTTATATCGAAATGCAAAATGTGGGTGTTACAACCACGATGCAAGTATTCCAACCCTCTAGCAATACCAAGTGCTATTTGGTAAAGCTTTTCCCATCCTAGAGGAGGCGTGATACTTGATTCCTTGTCTTTGTAAATAAACCGTTCGAGGGATCCATTCGGCATGAACTCGTACACAAGAGCTCGTTTAGTTTTCTCAATACAAAAGCCGAGGAGGCTGACCACATTGACATGGTTAGTCCTGCCAATGGTAGCAACTTCATTAACAAAATCTTCTCCATTGCCCTTTGACTCATTCAATACCTTAACTGCCACTAAACGGTCATCACGAAGCTGTCCTTTGAACACACAGCCATATCCTCCTTTGCCTAATGTATCTTTAAAAGAATTGGTCATCTTCTTGACTTCTGAATACTTATACCTTTGTAGACCAAGACATCCATAGTTCTCCAAGAACACTTCCATATTATTTGTTGAAGTCTCCTTTTTATTCCACCAACAAGAGACAAAGGAGAAAATTATCTTCCTGTAAAGTACCAATAAGATTGTAAGAACTACTCCAACTCCACAGGGTACACCTGTAAACAAAGAGGTAGCTAGCTTTTAAATTAAAAAAATGCAAATGTTTTTATAAAGAGCCGATACATGATATATAGTATATAGTAAGCTCACCAATAGTAATTATCTTGCGTGCTATAATGGGTAAGCTTGCAATGCAAACATGTGGTTATTGTTAACATATACATGGCATGACCATAGTCACAAGCTCATTTTATTGAATCGTACAATCATTTTGTTGTTATTTTTTTTCTTAGAATTCCGAGTGCATTACAAGCTCTATCTCCATATGTTCCTAAGACCAACAATATTTGAACTGTTATCTGAAAAATGATTTTTCATACTAAATTCGTGTTAGAATCACTTATAAACAATATGGATAATTACTTAAAAGAATGAACAACTTGTTTGATAATAGTGTAGAATTAACAGACTACTATAATCAAAGTAATAGAAATACACACTTAATGATTGAGGATTGCAGAACAAAGCCCTAAAGATGAATTTTGCCCCTGACCCTTGACTGAGTGCCAATAGTTCTTCAAACGTTGTCTAACCAAGATACAACAATAAGGAACTCGAAATTGTTGCACTACAAGTTTTGAGTCCTAATGAACCTTTTAATGCTTTGCTTGTTTCTTACAACCTTTTATTCTATTAATTGCATTCCGGGCAAAAAATACACAAAAAACTATTTGATAGGAAAAAGTAATCAGGAAATGAGCTATGGTGTATTCAAATGGATGAAATAAGAGTGTGCCTTTCAAATAATATTCCATTTCCAAACTTGAAGCTTCTAACACACACTTTGAACTTACAATAAAATGTTTAAATATTCCATCTTATTTCACATTTTTTCTTATTTCTTATAGTAGATTTAGCTATTCTCAATGTTTCTGCAAGTACATTGCAAAACAAAGTTCGGATGAAAAAATAGTACGACAAAGTTCTTCCAATATTGCACTAATGTTGAAAGGGTTAAGTTTGATTGTATCAATAAAGTGTCACAAAAATAAGTATAACAATAATTCACACAAACACTCTTCACTCTTTTGGACCACTAAATATTTATCATCCATCAATTATCAGTAAAACACTCGTAAAAAAATTTAAGCTTTGATATATTTTACTCCAAAATTATTAAAATTCCTACAACCAAAAAATATTTAGGTGGCTCTCTTTGCAACCAAAATTTGTTGTGTATCGAATAAAGTTTGTTAAGCTATTACAAGTTCAACTGTAGTTCCATCGCTTTGAAATGTTCATCACAATGCAAATTCAATAATAGTTTTCTTATGCAATACTAATAGTAGCTCATATAGGACATCATATAGGACATCATATTATTATGAAATTTGGCTAAATCCTACTCCATGATGATATGGACATTCTATAACCATCCAATCCACACCCATTTATGAAGTTAGAGAGGTGAAACATACTTTGCAAGATCCTACTCCATGATATGAACATTTTATAATCATCCTGACCCATATCTTTTAGCACTATCATATCTTCCACACTCATAATGAGCACAAATTTTGAAAATTTATTTTTAGCACTATCCCATTTTCATGTAGTCAGGAAAAAAAGAACAAAACTTAGGAAACCAAAGCCAGCCACCTCAATCAGTTAATTTAATTCTCGCTCCTAAATGAAGTGATTTCACTCACCGTATCTTGTATTTGTTATAAGAGTCAGTTCCAATTTTTGTTCCAGGAGCTAAAATAAAATGTAAGAAGGTTGTATATATTCAGTTCAAAGAAAGCCAATGTATTGTTTATAAATGAAATAAGTTAAGTACATATACTTAAAGTTTTGCTTACCATTTGGGCCCTAAAGGAAACCGTCCCAAGTGTCAAATACAATTTTGCTTTTGAGTTCATTTGTGTTTCCCGATGATATCCGAATACAAAATCTAGATTGTTATAACTTAGTCAGCTCTTATTGTGATGGAAAAAGCTCTATGGATTCACATGTAAACGTACTCTATTACTCTATATACATTGAATAGAAAAACATCACATGCATAACCGTGCATTACATCTATCTGTCTTCCAAATATGACTATCGGTGATCGTCCGATCCTTTCATAGTGTTCTTAAACCAATAGAAGCACAGTTCTCTACATTAATGAGAAATAACTTGGGAGAGTTTGCACCTTGGCATTTGATCTCGTGTTAACTTTGGCATTTTCTGAATCGAGTGTTCGAGTGTATATATATGAGAGGTTGTGTTTGGATGATTATTAGATATATCATTAGATTGTCTAAAGAAACAATGTCATACAAAGAAGCATAAACCAAATATGCAAATAAAAGCACCCCTTCATAATAAGCCGGTGTTCTTTTTACAGATTTAGACTTTCAATATGTATTATCATATTATAGCCTACATGTGTTTGAAAATTAGAATGAGATCCAAGAAAGAAAAATGAAAAGGAAGAAAAGTGCATATGTTAAAAATGTGAGAGTACGTGATGGGTATTCGGGCACTTACTCAAGAAGTATATTAGTCTACTTCTTAAGAAGCTAATAACCAATAACAAATGCAAATTCTAGGTATACGAAAGGGTTATGCAAATAATATTTTGAGTGTTCTAATTCGGTATATCTCACATAATCCTTAGAGAATGTAGGGAACCGTCGGAAGCTGATTTTACACCATATAATAAGTTATTAACTGAAGAATATGTAGTGTTTTTTAGGCTGCGTTAAGGATATATTCGAAATAAGTCGGTGATTTATCATAGACACCAAAAGTGTATGATTTGTAATAGGGAATTAGCTTATACAAATCACCTATTTTTTAGCAATTTTTTTTTTATTTGATCAAATATATAAGAATTGGAACACTAAAAGTGTTTGATTCGTAATAGGAACCTTCTACAAATCACCTATTTTTTAGCAATTTTTTTATTTGATCAAGTATATAAGAATTGGAAATACACTCAAACTCTCTAAATATAAGAATTATAAATATACTCAAACTCTCCAAAGAGGTTCCATGTATGTGAGATTATAGACTATTAGAAAAGACTATCTTTTATATTAGAGTGCAACATATGATAGAGAAAAGGCTAACTCTCATATTAGAGTGCCATATAGGAGAGTGAAAATCCTCCGTTAGAGGTCTCTGCTTTAGTGAAAGAAGTCGGTGTTTTATCATAGACACTAAAAGTGTATGATTTGTAATAGGGAATTAGTTTCTACAAATCACCTATTTTTTAGCAATTTTTTTTTATTTAATATGATCAAATATATAAGAATTGGAATACTAAAAGTGTTTGATTCATAATAGGAAATTATTTTCTACAAATCACCTATTTTTTAGCAATTTTTTTTAATTTGATCAAATATATAATAATTGGAAATACACTCAAACTCTCCAAATATAAGAATTAGAAATACGCTCAAACTCTCCAAAGAGGTTCCATGTACGTGAGATTGTAGGCTATTAGAAAATAATATCTTTCATATTATAGTGCCACATAGGAGAGAAAAAAAAAGCTAACCCTCATATTAGAGTGCAATAGCCTATAATCTCAAATATATAGAACCTTTAATTTGGAGAGTTTGAGTATATTTTTAATTCTTATATTTTGAGAGTTTGAGTGTATTTCCAATTCTTATATATTTGATCAAATAAAAAAAAATTGCTAAAAAATAAGTGATTTGTAAAAGGTTCCTATTACGAATCAAACACTTTTAGTGGATTAAATTGAGATAGTCTCTTCACTTTGTGGTTTAGGATATTAATCAATAATTTTTCAAATATAATTATTTTAAACTCGATCTAGCTTGTATAATAGTTTTCTTAGATTTATGGCGATTTAGCGGCAAATTTTCGAATTAGAATATATTTTTATTGAAAATAACCCGAAATACGTTAATGAGCAGCGATTATGGTGCATAAGTACTTGGAAGCTAAGGGATCAAATTGAGATAGCCTCTTCACTTTGTGGTTTAGGATATTAATCCATAATTTTCAAATATAATTATCTTAAACTCGATCTAGCTTGTATAATAGTTTTCTTAGATTTATGGTGATTTAGCGGCAAATTTTCTAATCATAATATATTTTTATTGAAAATAAACCGAAATACGTTAATGAGCAACGATTATGGTGTATAAATACTTGGAAACTAAGAGATCAAATTGAGATAGCCTCTTCACTTTGTGGTTTAGGATATTAATCCGTCATTTTCAAATGAAATTATCTTAAACTTGATCTAGCTTGTATAATAGTTTTATTAGATTTATGGTGATTTAGCGGTAAATCATCACCACTCGCCTTACGTACTAATTAATGTGTACTAATCACTAAAACAGATTGATTGTTTCCATATCCTCAAAGAATACACTACTCCCACTTGAAAAGATTTATCACATGAACGTGTCTTACGAACGAGTGCCGTTATATTAAATTATTATAAAAAATATTAGCAACTATGCATAGCTATGAGATATGAAAATTATATTAATTACTCATTTAAATTTCTTGCACCACTCTCTATAAAAAGGAAGCATCAAACATTGATAAAACTCATCGACTTCTTTTTATTGTTAGGTTTAACAATAGAAGTTTGATTGAAGTTTTGTGAGAATGCCCAATGTGGCGAAGATAATATTGAAGCTACTTGAATAGCAAGACATTAATTCCCAATCACAATAAAAGAATTATGATAAACACTACTTAAAATGCAAAACTATATTTGTCGAGACATTTATTCCCCCTACATATAATACAAATATGTTTTAGGGTTATTAGTTCAATGCATTTGCATCAAGTTTCTGATTTTCTATTAATTATTCTTTGAGGTTAGTTTAAAGTAGTACGTTGCATCCAATTTCCAATTTCTCATTAATTATTCTTTGGGGTTAGTTCAATGTAGTTGCATCAAGTTTCCGATTTCCCGTTAATTATTATTTGAGGTTAGTTCAGTGTAATTACATCCACTTTATAATTTCACGTTAGTTATTCATTAAGGTTAATTCAGTACAATTGCATCTAGTTTTTGATGTTTCGTTAATTAGTATTTGAGATTAGTTCATTGCATTTGCATCCAGGTTCCAATCTCTCATTAATTACTCTTTAAGGTTAGTTCAATACATTTGCATCTAATTTCTGATTTCCCGTTAATTGTTTTTCTAGGTTAGTTCGATAGTTTACAATTTCTATACAGTTTGCATACATATAGGAGTCTATTTTTATAAACTCACTTTCGTTTTAGGTTCTTAATTACTTGTAATTACTCATGTGAGAAGGCTAAAAAAGCAAACATTTATGCTTTGAGATTAGTACGACGCAGTTACATCCAACTTCCGATTTCTAGTTAACTATTTTTTAAGGCTATTTCAATACATTTGCATCCAATTTCTGATTTCCTGTTAGTTAATCTCTGATTTTAGTTTAATGCAGTTGCATCCAATTTTTGGTTTTTCGTTAATTATTCTTTGAGGTTAGTTTAATGCAATTGCATCCAATTTCCGATTTTTTGTTGATTGTTCTTTGAGGTTAGTTCAATACATTTACATCAAGTTTCCGATTTCTCATTAATTATTTTTTGAGATTAGTTCAATGCAGTTACGTCAAATTTATAATTTCTCATTAATTATTCATTTAGGTTAGGTGATAGTTCTATTCAACAAGTGTATTGGCAGGACGACATGCAAGTTGCTCGGAAGCAGAGAGAAGATCAAGAATATACTTTCTCTGAGAGATAAAAACACCAGAACTTGAATGAGCAATCTCAATCCTGAGGAAGTAATGCAGGGGGTTGAGATCTTTCACCTGAAAGCGAGTACTGAGATCGGATTTTAGGTCACTAATACCCTGAACATCATCGCTAGTAATAACAATATCGTCCACATAAACAAGCAACAAAACAATCTTCATACCAAGGTGTTGAAGAAACAAGGTGTGGTCAGCTTGACTCTAAACATATCCATATGAAGTCATGGCTGCAACAAATGTATCAGCCCAAATGAGGAGACTGCTTCACCTAAGCCAAAAGCAAAAGAAGAACGGAAACCAGGTGGTGAAGACATATAAACCTCTTCCTGTAAAGTCCCAATTGAGAAAGACATTTTTCACATTCATCTGAAAAAGGGGTCACGACTTGGATGCATCAAGAGAAAATATAACTCGAATCGAATTCATCTTGGCCACAGGAGCAAAGGTCTCCTGATAATCAACCCCATGAATCTGTACATACCGTACCCCTTAGCAACCAACTAAACCTTGTACCTACTAACTATTCCATCTGGATTTTGTTTCACCATGAAAACTCATTTACACCCAATTGTTCTATGCCCAGGCGGAAGAGAAACCAAGTCCCAAGTATTATTGACCTCCAATGCATGTAATTCCTCCAACATTGCAGCCTTCCAGTGAGGCTGGGCTAATGTCTTTGCCACTGTACGTGGTATATCAACCAAGGATAGAGAAGCTTGAAAAGATCTGTAATTATGAGACAGAGGATGATCTGAAGTGTAATCAGTGATAGAATAAGCCACAGTATTAGCATATCTAGATGACATCCCTGCAAAGCACTTATCTTTCCGAACAAAAATAGGTGGAGTATCAGTTCTATCAACAACTAGTAAATCAACATCAGTAGTAACTGGTACAAGAGGGATAGGAGATGGCTCAATACCTGGTAAGGGTGAATCAATGGCAAGTGGTGAACTTGGAGAGGCAGAAAATGTGCGGGGAGTCTGGTGGAGGAGGTTGACGACCTGGATAGCATTGAGTATAGACATGTAAAGAAGGTTGAACAGAATGTGGAACTGGAGGGAAGACTACAGGCTCTAGCTGAACACTTACTAGATCGAAGTGGAATAGAAAGAGAAATTGAAGGTCTATATATGGAGGTGAAACAACAATGTGATGAGGGATGATAACACCAATAACCCTTCTGAGTATGAGAGTAACTCAGGAACACACATTTTAAGGCACGCGGATCTAGTTTAGAGATAGACCCGGTGACTTGGATGAAACAAACACACCTATAGACATGAGGTGGAATTTGAAAAGCAGAACGATTAGGATGAAGTATGGATATGGAGTGCGAAACCCGAGAGCTCGAGATGGAGAATGGTTAATGAGATACACCGATGTAAGAACAACATCATACCAGAAACACGAAGAAACATTCATGCCAATAGACATAGCACAAGCAAGATCAAGAATATAACAATTTTTTCTCTCAGACTTGCCATTTTGCTATGAAGTCTTAGTGTTAGAGGTTTGATGTGAAATACCATTAGCCTCGCAAAACTTTCAAAGACCATGAGACATAAATTCTCCGCCCTGGTTGGAACGAAAAACTTTAACTGTTTTACCAAACTGAGTACAAAGCATTACAATAAAAGTTTGGAAAATGGAGGAGACCTCATCATTGGATTTCATCAAATAAACCCAAGTACACCTAGAGAAATCATCAATGAATAACACAAAATAACAAAATCCTAAAACAAAAGTGACTGGGGAAGGAAACATTAGAATGCACAATATCAAACAAAGACGAACTTTTATTACTGCTTAAAGGATAAAGGCTACAATGGTGTTTAGCCAGTTCATATGTCTCACAAGATAGACCTAACATGGACATTTGGGAAAAGAAAGATGGAAATAAATAACGTAGATACTCAAAAGAAATATTACCTAAGCGATGATACCAACGTGACACTTGTTTTACATTTTCACTACTAGGTCAAGACTCTAACTAGATAGCATGAAGAGAGACTCGAGAAATAGGTCCATCTAGTACATATAAGCCACCATCTTCACGTCCACTACCAATCACCTTTTGCGACACCAGATCCTGAAAAACACAGTAAGATGGATAAAATGTTACACTACAGTTTACATCTCTGGTAAGTTTACTAACTGAAATAAAATTGGTAATCAACTTAGGGACATGGAGAACATCATGTAACGAAAGGGAATCAGTAACTGGGATACAACCCTTCCCAGCAATAGGAGTTGCAGCCCCATTTGCAAGGCGAACTGTCCATTTCCAAGAACTAGATGCATGAGTCCAAAAAAGAGAGGACATACGTGTCATATTATCAGTGGCACCCGAATCAACAATCCAAGGTGAAGTCTGGGATGTAGAAACACTATTAGCATATCCAAAATTACCTGCATGAGAACCACTCGATTGGTCACTAATGTGAACATAGGACACACAACCAAACACCTTCAAATGGGAAAGGTTCACATCCTTCCCGCTCCACACTTCCTCTGGAATCTTAAAATCCAAAGGTACTGATGATCCTCTATTGATCAGGTAAGCTGCTGTGCTAACAATTTCTGCCCAGAACTGCTTGGGCAAGCCTGCTAGTGTACGATACACCTAGTTCTCTCTCGCCAGTATTATTCATCCATTTGGTAACCCCATTCTCTCAATGAGGTGTCCCTAGCAAAGTCTTTTTCCATCTTGATGCCATTGTCGACAAGATTTTAAAAACCTGAATCCTCATACTCTCCACCGTTGTCGGATCTCGACTTCTTTACTTTCAAGCTTGTCTCATTCTCAACCATGGTCTTCCAAGTTTTGAACACTTCAAATACTTCGACTTGTGTCTCAAGAAATAGACCCACACCTTCATAGTATGGTCATCAATGAAAGTCACAAAATATGACTTTTCTCGCCAAGTGAAAAACATTAGTCGGCCCCCCGGACATCCGTATGAATCAACTCAAACCTTCTAGCTTTGAGTCCGACCCATTCTCGAAAAACTCACCCACTTCGCTTTCCAAATACACGGTTCTCCGCGTAAGTCAATTTCCGATCGACAGTAACTTTGGGAGTTTACCGTAAGAGTGAAGGATTTTCATTCCTTTCTCACTCATGTGACCAAGTCTGCGGTGCCAAACATTCAGATCCTCTTTGCCATGTGCCACGACAGTCGACTCACAACCATGTGTAGTCATGTAGAGAGTACCATCTTTCTTACCATTTGCAACAACCATTGAACCCTTTGAGACCTTCCAAGTATCACCGGTGAAGACTGTAACAAATCCTTCACTTGCCAATTACCCCACAGAAATCAAATTCTTCCTCAAATCTGAAACGTGTCTGACGTCCCTCAATAACCATGACGAGCCATTCATCTTGACATGCACGTCACCCTTGACGACAATGTCACAAGGTTGGTCATCACCGAGAAAGACCGTTCCAAGGTCACCTTCAATGTAGTTCTCAAGGAACTCTCGATGTGAGGTAGCATGGAAAGATGCACCGGAATCAAGTACCCAAGACTCCTTCTTGTGCTCCATCGAACATATCAAAGCATCATCTACCATCTCAATAACATTAGCTTCTTGATTCTTTTTTTTTGTTCTTATTAATGTTGTTGTTATTTCTTGGTGTCGGGCAATTGTTACTATAGTGGACATGCTTACCACAATTGTAACGTACAACTTCACTTATGTCTCGAGGATTGTGTTCAACGCTTTGCAATCGGGGCGCTTGAGATTTCGATCTCCCCCTCCACTTTTTCTTACTACGACTCCTGTTTGAATTTCTTCCCCTACTTTCAGTGCTCAATGCCGACCCTGAAGTTGACCCCAAGATGAAGGACAATCCTATCTCCGGATTTCCTCGGTTAGTACCATACTAATAACGTGCTCAAACTTTAATTTGGTCATTCCTGCAGAGCCACTAATAGCCGCCATAGTTGCCTTCCAACTTGGAGGCAATTGTCCAAGTATCGCCAAAGCTAGCACCTCATCACTAAATGTAATCTCAACCGACTCCAATTGGTCCTTAGTTTGGTTGAATTTATTTAGGTGATCCTTGAAGGAGGTCCCCTCCGACTTTCTCATACTAAATAGCTTGGTGATCAAATAGACTTTGTTCGCGGCCGAGGGTTGTTCATACATCGTAGTAAGTGCCTCCATGAGAGACTTCGCCATCTTCTTGGTTTTAATATTGAAGGCTACCGACTTCGAGAGACTCAATCGGATTGTAGCCAATGCCTTTCTATCTTGCAAATCCCATTTGTCTTGCGGAATCTCATCGGGCTTCTCACATATTAATGTTTCCATCAAATCCTTTTGATAGAATACGTCCTCGATTTGCATATTCCAATAGCCGAAATTTGTTCCGTCAAACTTCTCTATCTTGTAGCTTTCCTTTTCGGTTGTCATGACTTCCACTTGAACCAACACAACGGTGGAGACTCTCTAAGAGAAATTTCTTCAAACACCTAGCCTTCTCTGCTAAAGATGGAAATTTTCCTCACACACCTTGTTCCAATGATTCAACTGTAGCTCTGATACCACTTGTTGGGAGATTTCACTAGAAAGTCACACCTCAATCTAGTTACTTTCTATCCCAAATGATTTCAACTTGGAGCTCACACCAAGGAAATCACTCACCCAAGACTTTGGTAGTTATCACAACAAACTCAAACAAGCAAAGCCACTAATTTATCATCACCCATAGCAAGCAAACAATAAATAAGGAAGTAAATATGCAAAGAGACGCAAAGATTTAGGTGGTTCGGTAAATGTTACCTACATCCACATAAGAGTCTAGTTTCCTTTATAGCAAAGATTGGAGAGTTTACAAAAGATATCAAGAATCAAGAACAAGAGGCCTCACTCAAACCCTAGCTCAATAGAGCTCCCACAATACCCAAGAAATGAATCTCTCAAAAAGTTGTCTCAAAACCCTAATCTATTTCCTTTATATAGGTGTACATAGAAAAAAGGGGAGAAAATGGGCTTGGGCCGAAACAGTGAAAAATTTCGGTAGGCATGAGCGCAGGGTGCGCCCTCTTCATAAGACTGAAAAATCATAAACGTGGCATACGGACACCGGAGCAAAGCTCGACGGTTCCAACAACCCAACATATAAAGCCTATAGAGTACATTTGCATCGTGTCCTCAATGGGCATCTCAAAAAACTCCTCTGCAACCTCCATCATGTCCTTGATCATAGTTTCTGGAATTCCATGGTTCATCACCTGTTGGAAATTGGAATAAGTGAATAACCATGAAATTAATTTGTGAACAATCTTAGTGTTGGACTATAAAAGAAAAGATGATGCTAAGGATGTACCTGAAAGAAGCCAAATTCCGAGCTAGCTTTTATAATCTCTTGGACTATATATAGCCTTTCGATCTTGACCAACTTTTCCTAGATCGATCACTGGAATAGTAGTATGTTTTGGAATAATGTTTGCTCGTTTTTCGGGTGGTAAAATGTAAGATTCCGGCAGGGATTGGACATGCAACCGGTTTGATAAGAGCTTCTCCATCTTCCCAGAACAAAAATCAGAAAAGTTGTTTAGTGCTACAAATCAAATGTCTAAATATATTAGTAATAGGCCGGGACTGCTTACCAGCGCTTATAATGATGTAATCAACTTCCAAAATTCGTACACAAATGAAATGTCTTTATATATGTTTGTAATAGGGACTGCTTACCAGCATATAAAACTGTGATCACTTCCAAAAGTTAGACAATTGAAAATCAATAATGAAATTACATTTAGTTCAAATCCGTTTCAAAAGCATCTTCTTTGATCAGGTCTTGGTAATACATGTTGTCCTACTGTCCTAGCACCAGTGCCATTTTGCTAGTTTAATTTGTTCTAGCTAGCAAGTTTATAAAATAGGTTGAACTAAACAACAATCGCATAAATTTAAACAAGCAAGTTTTCATGAGATTCGACCAAGAAGATACTGTTCGGCATTGTGAAGTTTGTTGGACTACTTTTATGATCCAATTTTGTCTTCAGGGTGTTCAGCATAAAGCTCCAAAATGAAGCATATCTCATCACGAATAAATAAATGAGAATAGATGAATTATCACAAGTGAGCAGACAAAGTGCCAAATTAGTACAGTATAGTGTTTTCTTGTGTTATGTGTTACTTATGATAGCATTTACGAGAAACCAAAATAAAATTCCTGTAAGAAATTATCAATTCTTAAAAAATGATGTACATAGTTATATAGAGTTAAGTGTAACCTATTTTGTTTTGCTCTGGAGTTAAATGTAGCAAGCTAGGTTCCATGAAATTAGTATTCTTTTTCCTATCATGTGGACATACACACAGAGTTACTGTTACGTACTCCCCCCTCTCTGTGCAGTGTAAGATACTTGGAATATTTTCTCATTCACTGGTAGCTAGCAAGAGATCGATAATGGATTACCGTATAAAGTATGGTGGTGTTCCGCCCATAGCTTGTGTTAGATATTTTATAAAATTTGATTTGTGTTATAATTTATAACCATGAAGTCTATTAGGCTGAGTCCAATGGTCTGCCACTCTCAATCTCTATCCTCAAAATTACACTATTAAACGAATAAAGAGTAGGTTTGGGTGAACCAATGGTTTGAACAATCCTACGCCACTTGAACTTGAACTGGCGCGTTTTGAAACCCACTTTTTTTAACGCCACTTCGACCAGCGCAGAATGAAAACCAAAAAATAAAAAAAATAAAAAAAAATCCTATCCCACTTCAAATGGTGCGGTATGAAATTGTATTTTGCATTCCATGCCACTTCAAGTGGTGCCATTTGGGTTTTTACAAACCACGTCATTCACTCTCTATTCCTCAATAATACTCTCTATATACGGAGAGTTATATAGAGATAGGGGGAAAAAACAACCGCCACTCCCTCCGCTTTTGAGGGAATGGGGAGCCATTGCACCCAACCTTAGTTATCTATGAAGACATTACCTAATGTAGCATACGTTTCCTATCTTGGAGGAGGTTACCTCATCTATATAAAGGCAAACATAGTCCTATTATCTAACACTCATAATAAGAATTCCTCTCTTACTTTTCTATGTTGAAGTTCACTCATTTGTATCATTATTGAGTTGCAACACGTTATCAGCACGCTCTACTATACGTACGAGTTTATTTTACATCTCTAATTTGAAATTTGAGACCAAAAGATATGTAACATTAAGTTAATTTTCATGAATTTGTAAGACAAAAGTATGTGCTTGATTGATCTCCAATTTAACTTTGGAGTTAAACCAATTATTAATGTTTTATGTGATACTTAATGATTTGTTAAAACAATTATTATTTTAATATTACGTTTATGTGATACTTTATACAATTACGTTTTACGTGATAATTTACGTAACTCTATGGTATGATATCCAAGGTTACTATTATTATTACGAATATCATTATCATATATGTATTTTTGGTGAAATTATCATAAATATATTCAACTGTAAGAGTATGTTGAATAGGGTTAATATCCCAACCCCAAAGTATCAACTTTGAATGGGCACATATTCACATTTACAGATTTACCTAAACATGCACAAACTCAAAAGTTTTGAATTGAATTGCATGGGTAAACATATAAATCATTACCAAATCATGAATGATGTGTAGAAAAAGGTCACAAACCCTATCCCCAAAACAAAACTTTAATGACACACATCTTAATAAACTCAAATATGCACAAACTAAACAAGTTTTGAATTGCATGAATTTATTAACTCAAATTGTTAACTTCCTATAATGCTATAAGTTTATATAACTCTACTATCATGTGGATAAAACTATAAAAGATTAACATTGAAAGTAAAAAATTACCTTGTTGTTGTTGTTTTTTTTTTTTTTTTATTTTTTAAGTGGAAATTTTATTGATAATGATAACGAGTTTTACAAATAATTAGGACAAGCGTGCAACAAGCTACGCCACAAATGCTTTTTTTTTTTTTTTTTTTTTTTTTTTTTTTTTTTTGGGTTGAGATATGACCCTTGTTTAAGAATTGAGAGTGAAAGAAAGGAATGAGAGCTTACATGTTTGTTATGGGTGATTAGAATTATACAAACTAGCCGGTTGGGCTTTAGGCCTTTGGCTATTTGTTTTAGTCTCATTAACCTATCAAACATTCAAAGACACTCTTTAATAATGATTTTAGACTCAAAATAAATGATAAATGATAATTTTGTAAGGGCAAAAAGAGAAGCAAAAAAAAAATGGTTTATTAGAATGTTTTGTATTAGTCTTTTTTCATACTATTTTTTTTTTTTTTTTTTGTTGCTTATATTCTCATTATAGTTGTGAAAACTTTGGGGGTGCGGTAGTAGAAGTTTGCTAAAATAATTGGAGGTGCGAATTCTTATAGTTTGAAGATTTTTCTAGACAATAATTAGTTATATGGTAGTCGAGTTTTTCTAATCTCAGGAGGTGCGACCACCCCCACACGCACCCCCCTATAACAATCTATGTCTAAGGGAGATCCAGAATATTTTCTCTATGCAATCAAATCAATTACACCTAAATCAATGTTGTAATACTTTCACTTGTACATACCAGTATACCACACTTCGGTGCACTTCTCTACTTCATTGTTATTGGCATTTTTTTTTTTTTCTATATACCCTTGTACAAAGGTCCAGTCTGGCTATCATCAAAAAGTCCGCAAATGCCATATCCACTTAAGACTGCTCTGTTCATATAAATACAGACCTCTTGTTGTGGTCTTGTAAAGACTAGAGAACAATAGCCCTACTAATTGTCCTTGGCCATGGAAACATTGGACTCACCTAGTGGAGTCCAAAAGTTAATATCAAGTGACAAAAATATTCTCACTGTTCATCCCAAGTATTTGATATCTGATGAAGAGCAACAGTCTTTAAAACAAGTCACTATATTGCCATATGTTCCAACTATTGATCTCCAAGAACTTGATGGTGCTTCAAGGCCTCAAGCCATCGAAAAGCTAAATAGGGCTTGTAAAGAACACGGATTTTTTGAAGTAACCAAATAATCTCTCCGCATATGTTCAGAAATATTTTTCAATATATCTTCTGTAAAGAGAAATTTTATTCGTATGAAATTTTATTCGTATAACAAACGTGTTTGCAGGTGGTGAATCATGGAGTTTCAGAACATCTTATGGAAAGCATGTTAGAAGTCGCAAAAGAGTTCTTTCAAATGCCTGAAGAAGATAAGATGCATCTCTACTCCAACGATTTTCGAAAACGAACTTTCCTTTCTACTAGTTTTAATGCTACCAAGGAAGATGTTCTGCATTGGAGAGACTACCTTAGACACCCATGCCACCCTTTAGAAGATCATATGGAATCATGGCCTAGCAAACCACCATCTTACAGGTAATTCACACTACTTTGTGCACTTCCATGTATTGAACTATGATCAATATATATTATCATGTTAATATAAATGTAGAAACTTATACTGAAACTTACAAGTTATATCGTAGTTTATGTAATAATTGTTGGTTTAACCCTTTTGAATGATCTGTATTAAAAAAACTAACAGTACTAGCACATACCAGCTTTCCAATTATGGAGTTATGGTCCTGTATTTAACATGACACACTTCCCTGTATTAGGGAAATAACGGGTAAATATGCGACAAAAATTCGAGAATTGACTCTGAAGCTGCTCGAAGCCATATCGGAAAGTCTTAGTCTGGAGAAAGATCACATAGCAAAGGCCTTAGGAGATCAAAACCAAAGCATGCAGATAAATGTCTATCCACCATGTCCACAACCTGATTTAACACTAGGCCTCGGTGCACACACAGATCCGAATTGCCTGACCATAGTGCAACATGATGAGGTACCTGGCCTGCAGATAATGAAAGATGGTTCATGGTTTGATGTGCCTTCACTTGACGGAGCATTCTTTGTCAACATTGGTGATCAATTGCAAGTAATAGCGCGCACCTGCCTATTTCATATAACTGTCATATTATCGTCACTAATATCTCATTCATTAGTAATTTACAATTCTTTTTCACAGGTGATAAGCAATGGAGAATACAGGAGTCTGGTGCATCGAGCAATAACTAATTCCACGAAACGAAGAATTTCAATACCAACTTTCTATACACCCTCTTTCGATGCTGAAATTAAGCCCGCGCCTTTACTGGTGGCTAGAAATGACCATGTTCCTCTTTATGTCCCATTCACATATCGGCAATTTCTAGATCATTTCTACTCTCGGAGCCTTCATACCAACACACTTCAACATTTTGAAGTCCATGCGGCTAATTAAGTATGAAGCAGCAATCCATTTCCCTTGTTGTACTAGTCAGTACGATATACGAAGTAGCTATCGTTTATAGTTCCTGTGGAACTTAATAAATTTTTGTGTTACAGTACACACTTTCACCTTACGCCGGAATATCCACCATCCCATTCTTAAATTTTTAACAACTGAAGCGTCTGGCGTCTTTCTAGTGTCCTCACAATATTCTGTGATTGCCTTGCTTCTAAATATCAGTATCTTAAATTATTATTATTTTATTTATTTATTTATTAGTAAATGGGCGCACGTTCTAGGTGAGAAAATTGGGGTGGAGAAAACCAAAGGAATGAATGCATGTAAATTAGAATAGTAACATATTACAGTTGTGTGAATGGATCATGTAACAACGTTTTAGATTACTACAGGTCGAGGTCTGACAAAACACTTCAATAAGAAGAAAAAAAAGTTCAATACGCTAGTTGTGTTCTTTGTTCGATTCAATTTTTACTACTCTGTCATGTTGCAAATAAATCTTGTCGATCATTTATATGTGATTGAGGAACATTGTTGGATTCATATGAGTATACTACCCGTAAGATATAAAAATATTATAATATGGTGTGCAACATAATTGCTATTCTACACTGGAGAATACAATATCTCAAAAAAAAATGCAACATTTTTTTTTATCATTGTCTTCAAAATGATCTAGAGAATCCATCAACTCTTTTTTTAATGTGATTAAATAAGCTAGTATTGTTAAACAGAAAAATAAATTGTAGCTAGCTAACAAATGCTATTTTTTTTTTTTTAGAAACGATCACATTGAGAAACAATTAGAAAAACTACATTGGACAATGTTAATATTTGTTCTATAGATCTATTAAGTTGGATATAATATGTAGAGTGAATTGAATATGTAAATAAAAACTTTTCAGAAGATGTCTATGTGGTAAGATTACCATTTAAAAGCTTTCAATATAATGTGAATCTTATTTCATGTGTATAGAGATTCAACGATTCAAATAATGGAGTGATGATTTTTCAAACCATCTGTTTGGAGGTGACGACAAAAAGAAGAAATTATGGATGCTAGTCGCATCCCTGAATTACATCTGTTTCACCATGTTGTTTGTCGCACAATCCTTTGATCAATTCTTGCATTGGTTATTGGTCCTCATTCTGAAAATATTATTAGCACCCAATTCCACATGCAGGATTTTTTCAGGTTTCGGGCTTCAACAAAGAAGTAAACGATGGATATTTTCTATTGTTTATATTCCATATTATGATTTCCTACATAACTATGCCAAAAGCAAAAAATAAATAAGCAAATAATACTCAACCAATATGTGGCTTTTATATGTAACTTGAAGATGTTGAAAACAAAATAACCATCACACAGAACAAATAAAGATAAACAATCTAACTAGTAAACCAATTTATACGAACTTTAACTTGGGATAAGAGACCCAAGTTTTTTATGGGAGTTTCAGAGTTTGGAATGATAGTGAGAGAGGTTACGCTTCCTTAATGGCTTGAAAGGTTTCATTGTGTTGAAGGAACTCTTAGTAAATGGGCACGTGTGTTGCATGTGTAAGTTATATAGTTGATTTATTCATATAGAATTTAATATGACTAAATAATAAGATAATTGTAAGTACAATAATTCGTAGCATTATTATTTTGGATCTGAATTTGGAGACGCTAATTGTTTTTCTCAACTGCAGCTTCATCTTTAGTCATTTGCATTTTTGTCTTTTCACGTGCTGAAAAAATATATTTGGAAGGTATCTAGCTACCTGTTTTTAATTAGCAATTATACACTACTACAGAAAAGCTCATATACCACTGTTATTTACAGTGGTAAAAAGCATTTAGCCACTGTTTTCATACCGTGGTAACAACCACCGTGACAAATACTTCTAACAAAACCGTGGGGAAAAGTATCTCTTATATACTACGGTTTTGAGTAAAACAGTGGTATTAGGATTTACAAACCGTGGTTAATAGTCCAAAAAGTTTGCTCTTATATTTACAAACCGTGGGAAATAGTGATGATATATACGACGGTTGGATACAAACCGTGGGTTATATAAACTGATTATACCTCGGTTCTTATCAAACCGTGGTGTATAGTCATTACAAACCGTGGGTTATATAAACTGCTTATACCTCGGTTCTTATCAAACCGTGGTTTATAGTCTTTATTTTTTTTAAATAAAAACCCCTAATTATTTGATTCTAATCATATTCATTCAACCTGCAACCTGCCCATTTTCACCATATATATCCACACTGGATTTAAAAACACATTGCTCAAATAAACAATTCATAGTGCAACACAAACAAAAAAGAAATAAATTTACACATCCAACACAAAAGACATTGAATTGCTAAAAAGAATTTTGAACTTTTTTGAGTCATCAATAATGAAAAAAACATCCAAATTTACTTGTTATATCAAAATAATAATGACCTAACTTGTTGCATCAATAAAAAAAGCAATCTATTTGTTCTATCTAAAATATCAAAAAAAAAATGGTGAGACCCAAGCACCACACCTTAACTGAAAGGGTCAAAACCTAGCTAAGACTAGACGCTTGGCTCGAAACGCCCATTATCTTTGGATGAATCTAAGAATTTCAAGTCGAACAACATCAAGTTCCTCTTATGTGTATGTCTCTTTGAGGATAGATTTGTCATCCCTTGATCAAAGATAGAAAAGTATATAATAACTAAATAATGAAGAGTAACACAAAATAGAGATAATAAACCAACTATCGTGGGGACCAAAGTCTAAAATACCCTAAAAAAAATATCTAAACAAGCTTCCATTATTTCCATCGTCATAAACTTCGTTACATAATACCCACTCTGTATCACCAGGGTTGAATGCCCTATGTACCGACAAGTAATATAATGAAAAATAATGCAACTACCCCCAATATGCAACCTTGCACTAGTACTTACAAATAGTCTACTCCATCTCAAGGTTGAAATGTATAAAGAAATATATTGTCCTATTTGGACTAAAATACAATGTTTGTAGTGCTTGGCATGGGTCACTAATACCTTTATAAAGGGGAACATGTATATGGGGAAGAGAGAGAGAGCACTTCGTTTAAAGATATACATACAAGTGAATTAGTGAACCTTAGTTTAAACGCAAAAAATGCAAGATACAACCGATTGTCCACATATACAAAACATGATCCCATCAAAGGTCATAACTGAAAAGTAAGAACGAAACAACTAAGGTGTAGTCGCTTATCAATCTTAAGGAGCTCTAAGTAACCATGCCCAATTTAAACCTCACCTTCAAGACATAATGGCCATATAGAATGTTTTTATGAAATTTCTCAAATATATATGCAAGAGAAAAGGAAGACAAGTAATAAAAAAACAACACTTGTCAAATATGATGGGGAACTTATTTGTAAAGGCACTTGTAAATTGTGGAAGTGCTGAAAAATGAAAACACAAAGAAAATGAATATCTCCTTGGTACAAAAAAACTGAACTAGAAATACCACCATAAATCAGGGAACTAACACACTACCAATGACCAATCAGCTATGAGTTAAATACTTAAGCGACTCTTAGTTATAAGCTTTTAGCAAAGTCATGGTCTTTGATTGGGTAAGAATTATGAGCAACACTAGGACATGTATATATAAACTAACCTTTATGATGTAGGTTATCCAACACCTGACAACTAAAAGAGTATGCTCCAGTGAGTTGAACTTGAGCCACCTGAAAAACATACCAACCCAATGCAACATTAGTTTAAACAAAATAAAGTAAATAGGTCACCAAAATAGAAGTAAACAATAATTTACCATAACCATTTTGTCCACATCCAAATGTTCACGAACAACCAACAAAGCTGCCGACAAAAGAAATTAAAATATAAAAACGTATTCCTAAACAATATAAATCAACCAAAGTTATTAGTCCTAAGTGAGCAAGGTTTGTTACAAATCAGAGTGTCGGTTTTTTCAACAATTGAATATTCGTAAAAGAGCTTAATCTGAATATTCAACAATCTAATAAACCAAGGCGTGGCGGGTTTGATTCACACAAGTCCAAACTATAACTAAAATATAAAACCCCCCGAACATGTCGTTCTAAAAAAAAAAAAATAAAAATAAAAATTAGGCAGAGTCTCCTGCAGTATTTCTAACCTTTCATAAATCTACAACCTGTCCTAACCTGAAAATTAAATAATACACTTCCATTTATTATATTAAAACCTCAACCATAAACCCAACTACTAAAGATATTGATTAAATGGCACCGCTACTTAACCATCTCGACAAATGCCGGTTAAATCAAGTAGTTTGTAATTGCATGAAAACAAATCTCATACCCCGTTATCGGTCTTTCCCAATTGGCGCTAATCCATGTCATACTTTATAACTAATTGATGCATCCTAATATGGATTCATTATTAAAGACAATAAAGAAATACTAAATTATTACAAAACAACTTAAATGAATAAATTTATAAACAAGAAAGAGCTGAAAGAACCATCCTTTAGCCAATCCGATTTTTTTTTCCGTTAAATTGTTCTTAATTTTACCCATACCTTTTCTTGTCTTATGGGAGCACTGTGAAGATACTCCAACGCCATTGGATACGTGAATCAATATATAATAATCCACTTAAAATGAAATTGAAACAAAAGACGAGGTTAACACATACCTTTAGGCAAACTTAATACCACTTACCGTTTCCTTATTAAAAATCTCGTAAGTGCATTGATTAACATACTCTCAAGAAAAACATTAGCCTTCAATATAATTCATACTCACAAGATTTTTATCATGCTTAACACGTAGGGCAAATGAATTGTACTAGAATTAACTAGAAATAAAATAACTTGAACAACCCGATTTTCTTACTACAAGGGGTGAGGGTTTTCCTTTGAAGCCGGCCGAGCCGGGTGGCTGCCTCACGCACCCATTTAGGGATCAAGCCAATCGTAGTTCTCCTATTCGGGTAAGGATCTATGGGGATGGATTAAGCCGTTTCCGATGAGGAAGGCAGTATAGGTTCCTCACTCTCGTTCTAACCATGTAACGTCCCCTCACCGATTCTCAACTTTGAATCGGTATTCTACCTAGTATGTCACTTCACTTCTACTTATTGAGATTTTAACTTCGTGTAGTCGTGGTACAAAACCAATCATCTATAAATAACTAACTCTCTCCACTTTGTCCGTCTAGCCATTTAAACCTATGGTCTCTTCTTTTTTTTTTTTAAGCCTATGGTCTCAATAGGCTAGGATTATGAGAATCAGGTGAATCATATACTATCAATAAAACTGAATAAATATCCTTGCTTTCAAAGTTTAGAAACCATTAAGACACAAGCTTTTGAGACTCTTTTACCAACTCCTTATCCTACCCACCCCCTTTTCTTTCTTTTCCCCAGAGAACCAAACCCAAGATACAAATTAAAGTCATACAAGCCTACTAAAATAGAATAGGAACCAAACCAACATATGCACCTTCAGTAAGGAGAGATGAAATAAAATATGGAGGCAAACCTAGATTGGAAAAGTAAGTGGCGTCCCCTTCTTTAGGCTTGCATCTATCTATATCACTACACATGCATGTGATTAGATTTGCAAATAAAGGGGATTGAAATCCAAAACCTAATACTCACTAAAGATACAAAAATTAAGTCAGGAAGTTATAGGATTGCAATTAAAAGCTTCTCAACCATAAAGTTCTCTTGGACCGCCTACCATATATGGAATATAAAGTATCATGGCAAGATGATATCAACATATATGGCACACTAGTTCGAAAAAAAATTAACCATGTCTAAGTTCATACTTACAACTAACTATTTGAAATATAGTAGGAACATCAAAACTAAACAAGTAGAGTAATGGGGGCTGTCAAAGACTGCCACAAATAATCCATTTAATTTACAGATAAATCTTCAATTTTGAGCATTCGAAGTTCACCCTTCTGAATATGTATTGGTGTACATGATGTAGCAGTCCACAAAACCCCAATTGACCCACAAACCACATAATAGCTCATTAATTGTACATGTCAAGGACCTCCCTTTGCCATCTTATGTAACCAGAAACATTTCAGACTTTATACGTGTATATAAATCCACTCTTTCACAATGAAATATGAAACCCATAACATATATGACACATATACAGTTCCTAAGTATAAGTGACAATATATAATACCTCCAAAGAGCTGAAACAACTGGAGGAAATCCTCAAAAACCCCAATACCAACAAACAGAAAATTGACAACTAAGACGATAACAAAATCATCATACACATACATATGAATTGTGCATACTACACCCTACAACGAGAAATCCAACACCTTTATAATAGGTAATTTTTTGTCGAGATTGTTTCTTCAACACTGCCTAAAAAGAGAAGAACTAGCCAATCACAAGACATTTATATTAAACCCTTATTAATGCGTGCCTTCAAAGAACAAAAAGTAGGGGCCCGGTTGAGGTGCATCTTCTTAGAAAACACAAATTGACAAGAACACATTATACAGTACAAAAAAACAAAGCTTAAGACTAAGGTATTTGTACATGGAGTTAATAATGGATACTACTCTATATAAGCACTGTTACGAATGGTGTCGAGAAAAAATAAAATAAAAAAGGGCTTGCGGTTGAACAATCACACCCCTGCTTAACCATCCCTAAGGCAACTAATAAATCATTCCATCATTTAAAGATAAAAAAATCCAGGCAACAGAGCATGAAATTAAATAAACCCACAAGCCAAAAACACACACACACTCAAAAGCAAGCAAGACTATTCTTCAAAGTCTCGCATTTCTTCATTCAATAATTCTGATTCAAACGATGTTCATCTCTTCAAAAATGGTGAAGGACTTGATGAGCTAGTTTAGCAAAGACTAATGTTAATGGAAAAAAGAGACAATGGCTTCATTTCTTCTGGTTAATTATCTTTTTCCACCCACTAACAACCATTTACACAAATTATCACAATAAGATCATCAGCAGTCATATTTAGAGTTGTGATCAATAAAAACAAACTTGAATCATGCAAAATGTAGAAACATACCTCAATGTTTAACCAATCTGAACCAACCATCATATCACTAAGCTAGTTACCCTCTCGACACAAGCTGCAAAAAATGATGTTAGCCATACTTATCCCCTCTCTTTCCTTCACCAATATTACTTCCCATAAACCAATGATCATAATTATGAATTAGTCAAAATGGTAGATCTTTATACTAAAACATAAGCTAGTAGCAACACTACTAATCAATTAATCTGTCAAATTTGTCTCAAAATCCAATAATTCAATAATTTGAAAGACACCCAAGTCACTGTTCAATTAAAAAGCATAAAACTCAACCAAATCTATTGAATTGAAAGTCCCAACATGTAAACATGATGATAGAATAAAAAACAATTGCAAGTTTGGGTTTTGTGGTTTTATTAGTTGTTGTATTATATTTTGATCCGGAAGAAACGAAAAGAGAAAGATTTTGGACATTTTGAGGATGAGCAACTTCTATTGTTCTTTTTTTTTCAACAAAAAAGTCTAAAGTTTTTACCCTAACATTGAAAATCTAAAAAACTAACCATTTTTTGGAGAAGAGAGGTTGACAGAGGGGTTGGCAAAGATAACCTCTAGTGGCAGGGAAAACTAGCATAGAAAGAGAAAGAGAGGCTGAGGAACCATTTTTTCCGTTACTCCACAAAAGTAAATTTTGGTGGGGGACTTGGAAAGATGTAGAGTCTATTCCAATGGAAGTTGCAGAGAAAAAGAGCGAGGGCAAGGCTTTAGTCAAAACATAAGATTTTATCGCCACGGTCCATAACTTTAGTCAAAACATAAGCCATTGTTTTATATAAATAGTGGGATATCGCTTGTAGTGCCGTGGTATATGGGAATATGGCAGATTAGATGCCACGGTTTTCACAAACCAGTGGCATAAACTACTATAAAAAATGTTAAACTAATTTCTACCGTGGTAAATAGATATTGGCCACTGTTTTTACAAAAATAGTGGTATACACATTCTAACCTACCGTGGTATATGTGCATTTTTGTAGTAGTAAGTTTTTAGTACTTGTGCAAGGAACTATTTAATTAAAAAAAAAAAATCTTAATATATAAAATAAAAAAGGGAATGGGAATAAATGACCCAAATTGACCTTGATGCTGCTACTGTTATAGGTTCTTGAAGTTGTGCATTGAACTGAGCAAATTCATTAGATTCTAGTGAATCAAAGTCCTAAAAAAACGTTAATAGTTGTTTGTTTGTAATAAATTCATTTTTTTTTCGATGTAAAAGTCAAGGTAAATTAGCAAAATCAAAAATCCAGTTTGATGGAAAAGGAACTGTTATGCGAGAAGTTTTCTTTACAGAGGAAAGATATCTTTATATACCATTCTTTTGACCACACTTTTTAGTATCATCACTAATTACTGGTTCCAGATAATCAAATTCCACTTAGCTTACAACCCCATGCCACACTAACCCAAAACCATGCTATTGAAGTTGTTGAGAATCAGTTAAAAATGACAACAAACAGAAGAACCCCACCCAAAAAAGAGCAACTCGATCTCTGAACCTCAAAGCTCAAAAAAAGAGAATTTCTAACCACCATACTAGGAGGCTATTTAAAAAGCTATAGAACCTTCTGCCCAACCGCTCACGTCTCTTTCAAGACAAAATGACATCTCGAGATATCCATTCGGTCTTGGAATTACTTGTGCCAGATTCGTGTGGCAAAACACTAAAGGGTTGGCTTGTATAGATTCTCTGAATCTATGAATTTGTAATACATTCCCCTGGAGGGAGAAGCTATGCAACAGCTGCAAGTCTGCAATAAGCTAAAAAAATCCATGATACTTGGAATCTAGGGCCTAAGTCTAAGTTACGACCGAAATGAACAAAAACGAACAACTGCCTAGCCACCAAAAAAGCATAGTCATTCAAGACTTTCTCTCAATAACCAACTCCTACGAACCAATTCCTTTTTATCATATTCTCCAACCCTTCCTCTACAGTAAACCAATAACTCCACCTTTTATTCAAAATGAGTTCCCATTCTTTAAATAAGCATATATATATAGCCCGGCTCCTAAAAGAACCTTAAATAAGTATCAAATCTAAAACACCCACAACTTTACCTACAAAATGATTTAAACCCTAATATTTTGTGCATATGATCTACTAACCATAAAGAACATCTCTACAAAAAATTCAACTCGTTTGATATCCTCTAACTTAGATAAAATTGTTTTCCACTTTTGAATATATATATATATAAAAAGTCCAGAAATGTCTAGTTTTTACAATCATATTTTGCCAGTGTTAAAAATTGTCAAACGAGTTGAATTTTTGTAGAGATGTTCTTTATGGTTAGTAGATCATATGCACAAAAAATTAGGATTTAAATCATTTTGTAGGTAAAGTTGTGGGTGTTTTAGATTTGATACTTATTTAAGATTCTTTTAGGAGCCGGGATATATATATACGCAAAAAAATTAAATAGAACTTCATTGTTGCAATTGCCCAGAAAATGTCACACCATATCATAACTACAAACAACAAAAACTGAATAATCGAACCATACCTAGTACTGGTTTCACTTTGTTGCTTTGCAATCTACAAACATTCATTCTGCAAAGGGGTCCTGCAAAAGATAACCATAGCCATGACACCACCACTCAAAGCCCAACTTTGCATAATGAGTTAGACTAAAAACACGACATATGGTTTAATTATCATTGGTACAAATTGATAATTTAAAAACGTAAATATTAGGGTGTTATTAGTGATAATCATTTGTTGTGATATTTACACCTGAATTAAAGCTTCTCTTCATCAGAATAGCAAGACATACATGATTTCCAAATTCTAATCTCCAGCTCCATGTAACAACAAGAATCAAAGAAAAGAAGTTACTAGTAAAACGACTCTTACCCTTCCAAGTTGTGTTCATCACAGAAGTTACGGAAGGCAATGTAGACATGTGTAACTCTGGCTGCACCAATACTATCATGGAAACAAACTCATCTTATTTGTTGAACGCAAACTATGAATCATAATGAAATTTCTTTATAAAAGACATGGTATCCTAAACTAAGATTAGAAGATTTCATTCGAATCCGAACAACCTTGACTTCAATTTTTACAACAATTTACGACTTGGGGAGTTGTTTTAAAACAATTGTCATTTCAAAGTATTGACAATTGATCTTTCCTCACAACGAAACTTGTGCCTATGCAACATATAATCTTCTTTAGGCAATTTACATATTGCACACTAACATTTTATACTTCCACCAATCTTAGTTAAGCCTTATCAACTCACTTCACTAAATGCTTCAAGCCATTCACTACTCTTTTTCCAAATTCAAAGAAGCATGGGACTACGTAGACAACTATAATCTAAAACTTATCGGGAGCTACTACCCTTCAAGGTGTGGGCGTTATTATCAACTATTTTGAAGTCTATCATTGGTTGTTTTCTGTAACAAAATAAATATAAATCAAACAACTCACACTTCTCATTTTCAACTTAATCTTAGAAAAACACAAAAAATGGGGTGTTCAAAATACTTATAAATCTCTATCCAAGTCATGAAAAATCTTCTGATACTCTTCAAAAAAAAAAAAGAGAAACAACTTCAAATGCAAAATCTGGAGTGCTCTCCCCTTGAAGTTGATAAAGCTATAAAAATTGATCATCCAAACATTTCTTCTCACAAAAAACAACAACACCCAATCATCAAAATCAACCCCAAACTAACAAAAAATCACATTTAATAATAAATTCCAAAAAAAAAAAAAATTTCTTCTACCTATGCGACCATGAAATCATAGTGATCTTTAAAAGAGATTTGAGAGAGAGAAATGGGCGCATAAGAAGAAGAGAAAGACGTTTGGTTTTCTAGCATTTAAATTCAGTATAAATGGTAATAAATTCGGCATTAATGTGAAGGCCTTAGTCGCGAACAATTGAATAGTGGCGTGTAGTTGATTTCCGACTTGAATTTACATATACGTTCTTAAGGTACTATATCATCTGAAGGATATAAATGGTAGTAAATTTTGAAATGACGAAGTAGTCCTTCTTAAAGGCATTGAATAATTTGTTTGAATATTTTATCAGGAGTATTTAGTGGTAGAAAAAAGACTGGTCCAATTTAAATGTCCATGTTAATTATGGTGTACTCTACTAATTGAGATAAGATGCATGCATTTTAAGAACACCCACTAAAGGAAGTACCAAATCCCTAAAAGTAAAAATGAAGAACTCAGTTTTCCGATAAAATGGGATGCAGTTAGCAGTTGAGACACTCAAAGATGCCGGATCTGACCATCAGGACCTTCATAACAATTTCTAAAGAATTTTCCAACTTCTTATTAGAATAGGAAGCAATATTAGCCCAAGTACAAAAGTGTTTAACATTCCTATAGATAGTAGATACTAACAACCCATCATAACTTTAGAGTTAACATTGAAATAAGTGAAAACACAACTTTCATGGAGTGAGGCAAGTGCAAAATATTGGAACATAAGTAAATTTGGTGATTCTTAGTCTATGCATACATATATAGATAGATAACTTGGATCTAGACTTACATTCTGACATTGAGATTCTGGAACAGTGACATAAAATGGCATCTAATTATCTAAATCAATGTTAACAGTGTGGGTTAATGAGTGTTATATATACTTTCGAAGTGTTCTCTCTCAACAAACTATGTATAAATTGAAACTTAAATCCAAAACTATCTGTCAACATTGATCGAAGAAGATGAGCGTTTGAGACCCGTAAAGACTTCTCCTTATCTCTTAATGAGACTTTCGAAGTATTCCTTCAGTTCCAATCTCAATCTTTTCATCATTGAAGCTCTCCCATCATCAATGAAATAGAGAAGAAAACTTGGCATGAAAAGCCCTCAAGATGTGCCTGTAGATTGGTATTAGGCCATAGCTATGATCCTTCACTGAAAATGAAACACAGAAGATTAGTTGCATCATCACATTTGGCTAATTCAATTAAAAAAGATCTAAATTCCACCATGATCATCTCATCAAATTAATACAACAGGAAATCATAATAAAGAATATGAAGTTATCAGGTTCTAGTACTAAAGGTATGGTATAGTCACAAATATTTTTGTTTAAAATGAGAGCGTAAAGGCATTTGCATATCGGGTCAATCAGTCAATGTACTAAGAAATTAAGTATTCTAAAAGTTTAAATAAATTTGATATAGCAAAAAATCATAAGCCACTCTTACCTATTGCCCGATCAATTCCCATGACCATGGATGCCCTTAGAAGAACCCTTAGAAGAATTCCTTCATACCAGCAGAGATAAGATTTCCTACTGTGAAGTTAAAATGGTAAATGCACTACTAAAAGAAGTTATTTTTAATGGATGCCTAATATCATTGTAAGAATAAAAACAGTTTCGTTGTCCAATGTTTAATTGCAACAAATTTCAGAAAGTGCTTAAAACAGGTGAATGTGCATGGAAATTTGGAATCAATTCCATTTTAAAGAAGTAACATATGGGAAAAGAAAATATAGTTAACGCTATTTCCATTAGAGAAACCAATAATACTCCATTCATCTATAGAACCTTGACTATTTTGTGCATGATTTCCCATTGGTTTCCAAATTGGATACGTATTAGAACAAATAAACTATTGCGTTGACAAAGATGTGATTACACAAACAATATGAAACGCTAAAAGCCTAAAACCATTATGTAAAATGTCCAATGTTCAATCACTATTGGGAAAATGATTGAAACACTGTATATGATGCCTTAATCTTTAAAAAAAAACACTGTATATAATCACTGAAAGAGAATTTCGGATATGAGTCATTGCTAATTTTTTTATTTTTTTTCCTTTTTTTCCATAAAAAGGGAGAGAAAGTAAGAGATGGATAGTAATTAGTGCTTACCAAGGTGAGGAAAGCAGAAAGTAAGAGCATCATATCGTTACTTGGAAAAAGTGATTACGATTTTCAGAAATCAGGACATCACTGTTTGCAAGCACGCTATTGGAATAACTTTCTGCACAATGAAAACATTTCAGAGCGAGGAGAATTGCAGGAATGGAGAAGAAGAACAATTTTTTTTTCCCCTTTTATTCTAACGTTTGAATTGTGAAAGTAGCCGAGAGAGACTGCGAAACGTACGGTGCGTTGTTTCGAGAGGAGTTCGTAAGATTTACCGATTTACCCAACTGAATTGTCTGCTAAAGATTAGAGAGGACATGCGTTTTGGGTAAATGGAGAGAAATTAGGGGTGTGTTTGTTAAATTTTAACTCATGGAAAGGAAAGAAAATAAAATGGGTGGTCCACTATGGAATGGAAAGGAAATAATTTTAAATGGTATGTGTTTGGTAAACTGGGGAAAGGAAAGTAAAAACTGGAGAAATGAATAATCATGTTTGTTTGCAAAAGCTATGGAAAAGAATAATTGTATTGTTGGGTCATGGGTGTATTAGTAGTAAGTCCCTATCTATCTATTTCCTTTTCTTTCTTTTCCACAAAATTTTCAGGGGTTAGCTAAGGACACAAAACCTTTTCCATTTCCATGATTTTGTTTCCATATGGAAAAGCTCATTTCCTTTCCATAGGTAAACAAACGCTTTAAAAACTATGGAAAAGGTTGACCACTCTTATTTTCATTTCCTTTCCATAGTGTTTCCATCATAACAAACACACCCCTAGGTGTGAGATAAAGAGGTGTGAATTATAACCAATTCATTGAATCAAGAATGTATGGCAAAACGGTGTGTTGTTTCGGGATGAGTTTTTTTTTAGTCTGGGAACAATTTCAATTACTAAAACTTGAGATCACCAAAAAATCCAAAGGGGATAGAAGATCGTACCTTTGAATTTTAAACAAAAAGAACGAAAACAATTGTTCCAACCATATCAAAAGCAAAAAGACGTAACTGTTGGAAAATTGCAGACTTATATTATAGGATTAAAGAATATTAGAAAATGAAAATGAAAGAAAGTATTACCTTTGATTCTGAAAATAAAAACAGGTCGGGTTTACATTTATGTTTCGTTGGTTGCAAAGTGTTTGATTTGAACTTTCGAACTTAACGGGTTTTAATTGGGAATATCGGCCTAGGCAGTGCCTCACTAACTCGCTTCAACCCAATGTTTCCTAGACCGTTTCTCTTTCGTACCTGGTATGAGAATCAATACGTACGGGTCACACTACATTGCAGGTTTGTGATACTCTGAGGCCTGAGGGTAGGCTATTCTGCAAGTTATTTCCGGTCACAGATCTCCTTGGAACTACACTTTAGGATGCTATTAGAGGTCAAGCCATTTAAACTTATAGAGTTCTAGATGCATGAGGTTGGATATTAAATTTAAAGAACTGTACTGCTTCTTTTAATTTGGGGATTATTTGGCTTTGTTTATGAAAATTAAGTTCCAAAAACATAAATTGGAGACCTTCGCTTAATTCAATTGCCATTGTGATACATTTCATACATAATCACACATCAAGAGAATCTTAAAAATTGTGAGAATGGTACCGGCTATGTGAGGGAACTTGCACGGAAAAAGGGGGCGCAGTAAGCCTTTCTGAATTTTCCAATCAACTCGTTCCTTCCAATTTAAGTAAAACCTCATTTTTCGACTGGGAACTGGAACTTCTGCATGATGCAGCGACCACAAATATATTTATTTATATTAACTTTAAGAAAATAAAACAATAACTTTTACAGTTTTTACAAATAAAAGTTACCTTTAAGTCAGCAGCAGCAGCACCATAACCTTCGTACAAACATCATTCATAAATATACCAGCCATAATAGAAGTAACTTTTATAGGGTAGAAATGGAAAGTTCTTGCACTCTCTTTTTTGCAGAAACTCTTGCAGAAGGCATATTTTATGAGACGGAGATTATAGTAGGTACCGCTTTTTGGTCTTGCACTCTCTTTTTGTGTGGTGAAGTGCCAAGTGTGGTATAGATATGTCAATGGTTGAATCATGACGACCGATAGATGGCTTCAAACCCAATGTTTACTTTTTTTTAATGGAGAAGAGGAACGAACGGTTTGCTGTTTTTTTAATTGGAAACCGCGAAACGGTAGCTCTGTTTTCTGTTTTCTGTTTTATGAAGACTTTGAGTTTTATAATTTTGGGAATGTTTTAAATCACCGATTTATCCTTCCAGCAAAGTGCAAAAAGAAAGTGACTGTCCAACTTTCTGTTACTCTTCTCATTAAAAACTTTGTTGTAAAACCGGGATTACGGAAACTAATTGAGAAATTTGGTATCAGCTTTATATATCTTATTATACTAGAAAAATATGAAATAGGAGGAATAGTGATTTAGTGTCACGTTGTGTTCGTCACAGGGGCATTTTCGTCATTTCCGTCTTTTAACAAAACTTCTCAACAATTCTCGATTTGTCCTCTCTCTCTCTGTCTCGAACATTCCTCTCTCTGCTTTCACGGTATCTCCAATTAGGATTAGAATTCAATCTATTTCTCTTCCAACATAATCAAGCATCCAACCAATTGGAAACTCAAACGTCATGGTGTTCTTAGCAAGCTTTTCAAGGGATATACAGTTCCATCATTGTTTTCGAAGGTAAGTTTGGTTTTTACAATTTGGGCATTGCGTAGTAAGCTTAAATTTGAAAATAAGTTGAGATTTTCAGTTTGTTTTTGATGAATTTTATTGAAATTTATGTTGTTCTGTTATATAACGTTGTTAAGTCTTTGATTTATTGCATTTTCAGTATAGATTTGTTGTAATATTTGTGTAAATTATATTTTTGGTTTGATTCAGGTGGTGAGTTTCCTGTAGAATGGTTGAAGAATGGGATAATAAGGAATTAGTCAACAGGTATTTCTCTGTCTTTCCTTCTTCGTCCTCTTGCGTTAATTGATATTCTATCATTTTGTGATTCATTACAGTTAGTATGGTCTATGGTCAGTTCTCACCACTTTGTTTTGTATTAGTGATCAGTAGTGAGCAAGTTACTTTGTACTTGAACAATCTACATTAAGGTACTTTGTAGTTTATATAAGTATTTTTTTTAGGCTTTGAGCTAAAATCAATGTCAAATATACTATGCAATTAGATTATCTTTGGTTTGCAACTTTTAGTAAATGGAAAGAATTTAAAAACGTAGATTACTCATAAGAAACATATGGTGTGATTAACCAACTCGGCAACTTCGACGGCTTGCGTTGGATGAAGTACTTTATGCAACTCAGTGTCATTGTAACTAAAGTGTGCATGCCAATATGCCACACACAAATAGAATATAAAATACAATTGAGTGTTAAATCACCTATTTGCCCCCATTTAGTCTTCTCTTCATAGCCACAAGTCCACAACTAATAACATGTGGCCTCCTTTACGAGAGTTGTAGAATTAGTGCCTTGAGAAAGTCCACCTTCTTCCATGAGTGTTGAAGTCAGGTAAATTCCAGTAGCAGCTTAATATTCCGATTGATTAACGAAGTTCATTTAGCTTACTGGTGTTCCATCATGGTGTCATCACAATGTTTTGGCGATATGTGCATAAATATCTGAGAGGTGAGTGATGAGATTTTGACCTTTGGCACCAAGAACCAATTCAAGGTTGTTGCATTGCTATTGGGTTAAATTTTGGCGAGGAGACAAAAAGTTTGTTTTCTTATCAAATTTGGGTTTTCTAAAAGCATATTTTTCCGGAAACCATCAGAGTGTTTTGTACTAGAAAACCATTGTGTCACATTGGAGATGAATTTATCTTAGGTATTTAGGCGTCAATCAGAATATTTGCTAGGATTAGTTTTTTGTGCAGCTTACTACATGAAATTGGCCACTATATGTTTCGGTGTTCCAGTATTTACAAATCTCATACAACGGATATTAGTATGAGATAAGTAAACAACATGATAGTATAAAGGACTATCTACACTCTACTTATAAATGCAATTTTATTTCCACTACAAAGAAGCTTCTGTTTGTTAATAGATATCTTGTGTGGCTATGTGCATTAAGAAATACTACAGTGAATATTTACTATGAAAGAATTATGTGTTCATTGTATAGTTATAATGTAATCTATTATTGTTTACAAGTTTTCTGCCCCCCCCCCCCCCTTTCTTATAGCTGCAATTTATTAATGGAGGTATCTTACGATTTGTTATCTACTTGATATGTATATTCAATAATTATAAGTACCTCAGCGTTGCTTCTTCCCGTGTTATTGTTCTTCTCAACTTTCTACCTATGTAAGTTTTCCTATGGTTCCTAAAAAAGTCAATATGAGTTGATTTACCACTTAAAAGTTTGGGAACTTAAGTTGCTATTAATCAACTATTATGAGAATTCATTATGCTTTGTCCTTGCTATTTTTCTTGATTGTTAGATCAATTTGTGATGCATTTTGGTTTATTTCTAGAATTCTTTGTAGTGCATAACTTATTTGTTGCTTAGGTTAGGGGGATTAGAGTTAGTTGGATTGCTCTTGAGAGCTAGAGGATTGGTAGCCCCTCGCATCATAAGTGAGTTTTTTTGTTCTTTGGATATGATTGAATATGAGCCTCCCTCTAAAGTTCAGTCTTACAGAGTAACGTAATTGTAATTGTTGTAGTTGGATTATTTGTAATTGGTAATTGCAGGGGTCTGCCTTGATGGTTGCAAGCTTGTTGATTACCCTGTTATGAGATGCTTGAAGAGATGAACCACAATTTAATTTTCTAGGACAATCAGATAGTGTGCACTTACTTTTGAACAACAAAAATTGATTATAGCCCGAAAGGCAATAGCATGCTGAAACGAAAAACACTTTGAATTTGGCTTCATAGTATTGAATCTTTGTATTTTATCAATAGTCTAGAAATCAAACTCAATGAAATTCTAATTTTTTCTTGGGTTTAATGGTCCGCGATGCTTATCACAGCAGTGATCATTTTTCTCATTTTCTCGCTGACCCATCATGCAAAAGGTATGTCGTTTGAGTGAGTGCGCCTGCTGACTCTAAGCTTTATTCCTTTGACGGATTGTGAGATTTCTAAAGAACGGTAAATTGTGAAACCGTGCGTCGCCCAAATACTGAAAAATAATGTCGTACCACTAACTTATGGTCTGTGACACTTTTGTGGATATTTAGAAATATCCATAGTTATTGTGGTTTACGCTTGCTGGGTGATTGATCTACTTGATAAGGATATACATTTAAGAATGCAATGTACTCTTTTGTGCTGAGCAGAAACAATTGTGAAATCCAATACTCTTCTGTATGAAATGATGACGAGTCTGGTGTTGCCAAACCATACATTTTTTGTATGCTGATCTGTAGTAGATTTGTTTTCAAGACATTGTTGGTTTTTAGAGACTCATTACCGCAACGTATTAGTTTTAGTTAGTTGGAAAAAAGTATATAATATCATTTACAGATGCAAGTAGTTTTTTATTCTATGTTTTGGAATTTATGAAATTTAGAGAAAATTATCCGTGTCTGCATGCTTTGCTGTTGTATAGTTTTATTGAACTATGTTTGTAATTTTGTACGCAAGTGTGAACTGTTGAATTATAAGGGAAAGATGCTTGTTAATTTGCTTTAGTTACGTTGAGATTCACATTCAACACATGTGCACGATTGCTAGTAAGATTAGTGATTGCCAAACTTCTCAGTTCTCACCGAAGACTTCGATGACTCATTTAGTCATTTCCATTTCGCCTGGAGTGTCAATATTGTGCTTGAGAGGCCTTGGACTCTGTGGCGCCTTGGACTAAAAATGTAAGTGGCCGTGTCAGTTGTTGACTTGCGCTGTCAGGTGTTATTGTCGGTGCCGGTTATGGCAGCGTGAACTCTGAATGCCAAATTGCGTTGACATGGATGGATATGAGATGACTCAACCTTCGACTCAAAACACAGTAGTCCCTCATTTTTATAAAGAAGAGATTCCTTAACTAAGGTCTGACTTTCTGTGAGAACACACGCAATAGTTTCAAAGCACACGGAAGAAAGAGTCTAAAACAGACTAACACAGATCAGCTTGGTTGTCAGCACCGAATTAAAATTTCCTTGCTGACACAGCACGCCATCATACTTCACAAACAAACAAAAATTAAAAAATAAAATAAACTTGAAAAATTCGAGACACAGCTGGTGATTTTATCTAATATTTAAGACTTAACAATGATCAGTCTGTTGGCAGTTGGTAGCATTGAGACAAACAAAGGCAACCGTAACCAAAATCTTTATCCCCTCAAACTTCTAGAGTACAGATTTTTTTGGTAAAATGAGATATTTTAGACATTAGTAAATATAGGATAACTTCCTAAGATATTTGACACGGTTTAGTCACCTCTTGCGCGTGACCAGAAAGGAATGATACATCTTGGGTTGGATTATTTGACACGGTTTAGGTAAAATGCTTGTGTTTCTGTAATTCAGTGATACGCCCTCAAATAGATTCAAATGCATTTTACGAGTATTCTTTTGTAGATTAAAAGATTTTAAAGGAAACTAATTCTTTCACTTGTAGACTATCTTTTTTTTTTTTTTTTTGCAAAATGCAAACGGTTTTGTTGTATTAACGTTCCAAAAATGATTTACATGTTACAACTCACTCTTAGACATTCTCTGTCTACACAAGTTTTCCACTCTAACAGTCTACACTGCATACATAAATCTCTCACTCTCTCATATTCCTTGTTTCTTATAGATTGTTCCAGTACTGTCTTCAAGTAGTATTTTATCTAGCTCTTCTTCTACTAGAAGTAGAAACTGGCAAATTCCTAGTAGACCTCTTAACGATGTCAAGTAATCCGCAGCTTGATTTGTTTCTCTATACACATGGACTATAGTCACACGTTCTAGCTGTTGCATTCGGTCTCGAGCACTTCATTCTCAACCATCTAAGGCATCACTTCCATCTTGTTAAGGATTTGAACAACAGTTCTTGAGTCTAATGCTACATTGATGTTTTGATAACACTCTCATACCCCAATTCTCAGAGCATTTAGGATTGCCTTTAATTCTTGGTGAAGAACTGATAGCATACCTCCTTACTCTGTATAGCACAAAAGAACTGTGTCATATTGATCTCTGTAAATTCCTCCATTGCTAGGTTACACTTCCATCAGTATTGAGCTTGATTTCTCCTGGATCCGGGGGTTCCCATATGAACGATAATTGAGTTGGCAATCTGAGATTAATTCTGATGTTAAGTCTTGCAATAAGACATTGGTTTCTTATGTTGTCAGTAAGCTCTTTCATTCTGCTTTGAAGCAGTCTTCTTATCTCCTCTTTTAAGCCTATACACAAGGTAGCTTTTTTTTTCCCTCTTCTGCTTGAATCTTCTATCATTTCTTTCTCTCCACAGCCAGTAGAAAGTTGTTGCAAGACATGCTTTAACTACTCCAGCCATTAGAGTTTTCCTACTCACAATTCCATTATCCATTCCCAATCATCCTTTAGTATAAGAGAGAATCTTTGTATACTAATGAAGCGAAGGATCTCATACCCATAGTTCGGGATTTCAGAATTCTGACAATCCAAAAACCGAAATTGACCATATTTCGACCCATGTCAAAATTTAATTTCAACAAAATTTTGGAATGATTAATATTTCGACCCTATGTTATATTTTCCGATTTTTTCAAAAACCAAAATTTCCGACAAAATTTCGACATTCCGTTCGGAATCTTGAACACTGCTCATACCACACCTTTTTAGAATAAAGACAATTGAAGAAGAGGTGGTGGGTACTTAGTTCCTTATATTGATTGCATAGGATGCACTTAGATTATCTAAAAATCTTAAGCAAGAGAACACAAATTAGTACCTGCCACATGAGAAAGTTATGTCTTGGCAACGCCTACTTACTCCACACCAGTTTGCTCCACCGTATTGGTGTTTCTTTTCGCCTTATCTCCTTGTATGGAGAGTCAGTGGTATATATTAGAAAAATAGATTTGCACAAATCCATTGAGATATGAATAAGTAATTTGTCTCCCAAGTTACCACACTTGAGATGAAATGGGTTTATTTTGAAACAATATGTAAAGTGAGAAAAATCTTTTCGAAAGGGTGCACTGGTTCGAAACAGTGCATTATGCCAAAAATGTGCGACCTTTCGAAATGTGCACTGGTTCGAAACAGTTCATAATGCCGAAAATGTGTGACATTTCGAAATAGGCACTGGTTCGAAACAGTATTTTATGTTGAAATGGTGTGTCCTTTTGAAACATGTGATTTTTCAAAGAGTTGTTTACTTTTTCCCAAGAGTCACATTTTTTTTTTTTTTTGATAAGTTATTTTTATTAAAAGTATCAAAGATATAAGTCGGCCAACTCAAAGGCCAGACCAGAGAGAAAGGACCTCACAAACTCTAACAAACAAGTAACAAAACTATTCCCCTAAAGTACTAATCCCCTCAGCTCCTTGCCGCCGCGATGATATCATCCCAATGCATAACAATGTCCCTGAAGTTATAGTTTGTTCTTTCCTGTAGACCAGATGTCCAATACCACAAGAATGCCTTAACTTCGATACATGTACGCACTACATCTGGTGGTCTCCTCCTGAAAATGTGATTGTTTCTAGCCTTCCATATAGCCCAAATCACAGCATAGGGTACCAATCTCCATATTTTCGCCCCAAACCCCCTACTCCTCAGCCTCGGCCATGCTACTAACCATTCCTTCACAGTATCAACCTCGGCAATTCTTGGAAAGGCAACCCCAATTGGTTGCATGAGAATAGCCCAGCACTCTAAAGCAAATGGGCATAATAAAAAGAGGTGCATGATGGATTCACTGAAACTACTACACATAGTGCAAGTGGGTGAGACATCAAAACCTTTACGAATAAGAGAGTCAACCGTTAGCGTGCGACCTTGTAATGCAGACCAATAAAAAATTCTAACCTTGAGTGGAATAGGGACTTTCCATACAAGTTTCATAAGAGACCCCATATTAGTTGTTTGGTCAGGACTATCACGGGCATGCAAGGCTTCATAGAAGGAGTTAGTAGAGAAAATTCCTTCTTTGGTCCACCTCCAACTCCAAGAGTCACTTTGATATGTAAAGACAATATTTTCCAAAAGAACCGAAATATTCACATATTGCTCCGTCTCCCAATCATTACAAGCTCGCTGAAGGTGAAGGTTCCAACTGATGCCATTGTGATCCATTCTACCAAAATCTTGTACCACCCCCAATTTCCTATTAGAAGCTTGATAGACACGAGGAAACTGGTCTGCTAAAGGTTTATTCCCAACCCATACATCTGGCCAGAAACGTATACGATTCCCATGACCCAAAATATGAGTAATACCATCGCAGAAACTAGGCATCACTGCAAGGATCCCTTTCCATAAGCTACCTCGATGAGAATGTGACACCTTATTAGGCCATCCACCAACAATGTTATCTCCATACTTGGCTACTATTACATTTTTCCACAGTACACCATCCTCTTTATCATATCTCCATAACCAACACCCCAACAAGGCTTTGTTCATTGTCACCAAGTTTCGAATTCCGAGTCCCCCTTTCTCTTTGGGTAGACACACTTTCTCCCAGGCAATAAGGTGGTATTTTCTATTCTCTTATGTAGAACCCCACAAGAAATCCCGAACCCGCCGCTCAATGCTTTTCGCAATGCTTCTAGGAATTGTGAGTAAAGACATGTAGTATATCGGTAGATTAGCTAAAACACTGTGAATGAGAATTAATCTTGCCCCTTTGGTTAGAAGTTTAGCCTGCCAACTCCCTATTCTTCTTTGAACAGTTTCCAACATCGGATCCCACACTATTTTACTCTTATAGGATGCTCCGAGAGGTAACCCTAGATACCGACAAGGCAGAGAGCTAGTACCACACCCCATAATCCGAGCTAAATCCCCCAAGTTATCTATTTCTCCCACCGCATACAAGTTTGTCTTACCCATGTTAGTTTTCAGACTAGAACAGGCTTCGAATATCAGTAGAATTGACTTGATAACCAATATTTGAGATACTGAAGCGTCAACTAAAAACAAAGTGTCATCTGCGAACTGGAGGATAGCAACTTCTAGGCCATTTGGAGATGGTTTAAACCCTCTAATAAGGCTCACACTGATAGCCTTGGGAAACCAATCTCGACAGTGCCTCCATGACAATATTAAAAAGAAATGGAGATATGGGGTCGCCTTGTCTCAATTCCCGTTGACTTTCTCAAGAAACCAATGGGCGACCCTTCCACCTGGATTGAAAAGGACGCGGTACTAATACACGTCCATATCCAATTCCTAAACTTCTCTCTAAAACCCATTTTTTTCATCAAGTACAAAAGGAACTCCCAGTTTACATGGTCATAGGCCTTCGCAATATCAACCTTGCAGAGCACCCCATTTTCCTTCATTCTCAATCTAGTATTTATACATTCATTAGCAACTAGAGGCCCATCCAATATTTGTCTATCACCCACAAAGGCACTCTGATGACAAGAAATAAGCGATGGTAGTACCCCTCTAATCCTAGTAGCCAAAATCTTCGTAATCACCTTGTAAATGTCGCCCACTAAACTAATCGGTCTATAATCTGCTAGAGAGCATGCACCAATCTTCTTCGGTATAAGAGTGATAAAAGTCGAATTATTCTTTCTATCAAGAAAGGCATTCTCAAAAAATGCATGAATCACAGCCATGAAGTCTATATGGAAGACGTTCCAGCACCGTTGGAATACTAACATTGAAAATCCGTCAGGCCCTAGAGCTCTATCCCCTCCTAATTCATTAATAGCTGCCAAAATTTTGCCCTCCTCAATCGACTATTCAAGGACAGTAGCTTGCTCCAAGGAGATTATATCAAATATCATCCCCTCCATTTCAGGTCGAATAAGTGGATCTTCGGAGTAGAGTGACTCGTAGAACTCCATGATGTGCTCTCTAATAACACTACATTCACTTACTTCAACTCCCTCAATCTGCAAACTCTTAATGTTATTTACTCTGCTACGGGCATTAGCAATTTTGTGGAAAACACTAGTGTTATCTTCTCCCTCCTTGATATATCGGACCCTTGACTTCTATCTCCACTTGATCTCTTCTTTCCGCATTAGAGTTTACAGCTCATGTTTCAGTCCAGTCCTATTCACTTCTTCATCTTGCAAAAGTGCCAAGGTCTCTTCTTTTTTATTGAGGTCGTCAATTTCTTGTACCTTAGACTTAATCAGCAAGTCTATTCTCCCGAAGACCTCCTTGTTCCATACTTTCAACTTGTTCTTTAACTCTTTGATCTTGCACCACCACACATAACTAGGAGTTCCTTCAAAAGAGAAAGAGGACCACCACTCCTCAATGAGAGGCACCAAAGTTGTATCTTCGAACCACATGAGTTCAAAACGGAAAGGTAGCGGCCCTCTAGTTGACTTACTACAGTCCAGTAGGATTACTCTGTGATCAGACGCAAACTTCGGACACGCAACTTCTCTAGCCTATGCGAACTGCTCATCCCATTCAATAGATGCCAAAAATATGTCAATCCTACTCATCCCCCGACTATCCGACCACGTGTATAACACACCATTCAATGTATAGTCAATCAAACCATTCCTTGAGACAAACTCTTCGAACATACCCATATATGGCGTAAGAGAGCTCCTACCACTCCGTTCATGAGTGAACCTTGTGAGATTAAAATCTCCCCCTAAACACCATGGTAAGTCTGACCATGCCCTCACATCTTCCAATTCTTCTAGAAAATGAGTTCTACTAGCATCATCACATGGCCCGTATACCCATGTCATCAACCATGTGAAATTATTTTCCTTCAAAAGACATTCTACAGAAAGGGAATATGCTCCACGTAAACTATCTGTAACATCAACAAAATCTGAATTTCATGCAATTAGAATTCCCCCAGACAACCCAATTGTAGGCACATGAATAAACTTCCACGGCATCCTCCACAATTCCATAAGAACATAATGAAATTCCTCCCCCATCTTAGTTTCTTGGATTAGAAAAATACATGGATTGTGATCCCCTCTTAGTGTACGAATACATTTAATAGTGTCGTCATTGCCAAGACCCCAAACATTCCAAGATACCAGTTTAATCGACATGATCTGTCTCCATATCCCCTGATTTGTCCATAACATTATCATTAAGCCCCTTGCCTTGTGAGTCGCCTTGTCCCACAGTACTATTGTTGGTATCATGTAGTTCTCCAAATAGTTTCTCTAAGCCATTCCTCCCCAACCCTGTGGTAATTCCTAATTTCCTAGTTAATGGAACCACCATGAACTTGATCCAGTCTGTAACCTCATCTGAATTCCGACAATTATACAAACTACTAGCTACTGCCGATAAATTCCCTTTGTTAGATTCATCATTAAACTCACTCTGCGACATGGTGTGATTCGTGTCACTGATGCTATGTATTGAAGTTGTTGCGAAAGGCCCTCTCCCTTTGTGTGGCTTATGTACGCCACACCTCCAAAAGAACTTATTTTTTGTTGGGCCCCATGGATTAACTGGAGGTAGCCTCCTCCCAGCAGTTGAATGGGCCCTTTTCTTCCCCTTATGGGCCAAGAGTTGTCCTTCATAATCACCTAGTTGAATTGGAGTCTCCCTTCTCCCAGGAACAGAACGTGCTCTCATCATTCCCCTACGGACTAGATTGTATGGGCCTTCATCAGGGCTTAAACGCCTTATGCTATCCGAATCCTCATGGGTATGAATTTGTGTCCCTTATGCATTAGTAGAGTCTATTAAGGCCTTGCTTGGGTTTGATTCAGGACTAACCAAATCATATTCGCTTCTTAGCCCCCCATAATTAACTACCAATCGCACTGTTGGAACTATGGACTTGGACAACACCTTTTGCCATCTCTGTTGCTACCCCAACCTGCTCAAGGATTTCAAAATTCAAATCCTGAATAACTCCCTCCAAAATATTTTCAAATCCTGGTGGTCTACTCAAACTTGACGTGGCCTCTGCGTGGCTCCCATTAGGATTTGAATTTGAATCTGAACATGGGTCATGCTGAATGGGATGCTCCGTCTCCCCTCTAACTGTGCTATACACCCCTTCTGGTCCGACAATAGGCAACTCCGGCCAGTTAAGTACTTCCGCTAGACCTGTATTGTCCATCGCCACCTCCACCCAGATAGGGAAACTATAACCTCTTTCGGCCAAGGATATTATCCTTGGAATAGCTCCCACATCCTCTACCTTTATTTTAGTTCTTAATTTTTCCTTGCAACAGTGGAGTGAGCTCTCGTCCACCTCCGTAAGCTGGCCGCAGATGTTACTCAAGTCCAGAGCAATTTCCTTAGTTTTAAGGTGTAAAGGGACACCTGAGAAGGACACCCAGAGTTCCTTCTCCTTCAGCTGATCCTGAGTTAGAGCCCCAATTTATGGATTCCACCAACTAAAAAGTATCTCTCCATCCCCAAAACGCAAATACGGCATTTTGACAAGTCTATCGACCTCTTTAGCTGATTGTAGGAAAACTAACGCACCTCTGCCCTATGTGGTTTTAAATTCGACATTGCCAAACACTCCTTCCAAGTTGCGTCACACCCAGTTCCAATCTGGCTTCCCCCTTTTTGCCGAACAAATCACCGCCTCATTCCACCACGAAAAATTGAGGGCATTACCTTTGGATCTTACCTCTAGTATGGGTTTACATTCTACCCAGGAAAGGGTTGTTATGGCACCATGATGTCCCCAAACCTTTTGCCCGGCAGTATGATGTGCCTCTTCATCAGTCGAGATAGTTTCAGATCTACGATGTAAAGGTTGGGGGCTTATCAATTGAAGAAGTTTGGAGGCAATATCGGCCCAACCCTCTCTGTCTTTCCCTGCCGGAAAACACAATGTTTTAAGACTCTTAGTTCCAACTCTCTTTTGAAACATAACCTGTAAAAAATCACCTCTCCCATTCTTCCTGATAGTTCCAATTGCTTGACCTAAATCATCCACATGCCTAATAGAAGCCCCATTATTGATACCGCCCAAAGAGCATTGGCCGAGTAAGTTTCCCAACCATTTGGCTCCACCTATTGAAGTGGAACATTTGAACACTCCCCCACTTCCTCTTTCAGTGAGACCCACCTCTTCCCCACCAGGAAAAACTCTCCCCCATTCAAATTCAAAGGACTTTGCTTCTACACGTACAAACTGTCTTTTTCTATAATTATAAGATCTGTGGTTCGCCATTTCTTTAGAAACTTGCATGCATCATATTAAATTAGGTTGATATAGATGTTTAGAACATACAGGGGAATACTAGCAAATGAAACCCAAGAGTCACTGTGTTGTTTCGAAGAGGCACCACTCACCTATAAATAGTGGATGAATTTGGAAATAAAGACACACCAGATCACATAGAGTTATGATTTTTCTCTTCTCCCTCTGTTCTTAGTCAAATACTATGTTGTGTTCGCTGATTCTATAAAATTGAAGTGTTAGCTTTCTATAGAAGGAAATCCGTTCTATCTTGAGAGACAGTTTCCCATCAACTTTCAAGCACCGTGAGGGGGAAAATCTGTCTTAAGGATATAGTGTATCTACACTAGGCTCGGATTTAACTAAGAAGTACAAGACACTTACAAAACAAAAATTTTGTATAGTTTGGTAATTAGTAAAGAATAAGTACAATTAAGTTGTATATTCCTAACAGTATATTTCTTATGTTTTAAAATTCTCCATATCTGCTATAGTAAATAAAACAGTGTTCTGAATTTCTTCCTTGTAGACTATCTTCTTTATAAACAAAATGAAAGTAAAGAAAAACGACACAACTTGGCGGAATGGCAAGAAGATTGCTCATCTTCGAATTAAAAAAAAAATGTTGTTTTGATTTTCTTCTGGTTCCAAACCAAATTGCCGTGATTTTTTATTTACAAGTTGGCGGAGATCTCCCAAATGAAGATCTTTCATGAAATCAAGATTGAAAATGCAAATTCGATTTTTTTTATTAATATGTTTTGCTTCCCGTTTTGGTCAAACAGGAGAGCAGAAATGGTCCTTGCCAAAGGTATCACAATTCAACATTTAGGCAAGTACTCTATAATTGGTCACAAAGTTGGATACCGTAGGACCTAACGTGACCTATCCCAAGTTGTGCCCAAGCAATGCCGGACAACAAGGTACCGTGTTCCATGCATTACTTTCACCCAAATAAGAACAAGTACTGTTGATTCTTTGAGGATAGAAAATCTAATTTGACTAAAAACAAAGTCCAACAGACTGAACAGTAGAGACGCACTCAAGATATACTCGGTGGTTCTAAATCACACTCAGTAGGGAAGAAATCATTTTCAAACACTTTATGAACGGTTCTCCATCACGTTCAAGAGAGTATTTTGAGTCTCCATCTCCATTATCCAATCTAAAACTGGGTTACATACTTACATGTCAGTTAATTCATAAAGGTAGATAACAAAATATATCAAACATCACTAATTACAATTAATTCGAATGAAATGCAACTAACCCCAACCTTGCCTTAAACAAGTACCTAAAATATCAAACATCACTCTTTACCAATTATGCTACATTGTACTAGCAAAAATTGTTAATATGAATGATTTCAAAAGTGAGTTCGAAAGTCGAGGATAAATTGGTTAGCCTCAACTTACAGTAATTTGATGCAACCGTGTCATAATAATTGATGCAAGTCATAATAAGATTCCATAACCATGAGTATTGAACATACAAAATTACATATATACATTATCTGTTTCTTTAAAAACATGGACGCCAGAGATGGAGACTACACATTTGCACTCCAATGTAAGGGGGTAAAATAATTCCTTAACCTTGGATTCCCTGCAATCTTTCACCTTAAAATGTTCAAACCCAAATCCTGAAAGTTCTCAATTATTAAGTTTTTTTTGTGCAGCTTTCAACAAAGTTTTTTGTTGATTAGTTTTCTCTCTCCAATCTCCGCCTCTCATTCTCTATTCGCATCAGCTGAATGTTAGTTTTTTTTTAGGTCCCAACTCCCATTTCCTATAACACCCACTTGCTGTTTCACACACATATCCAACAATCTCATATGCTCTTCATTTGTTATTGCATTTAATACTTCCATACATAACTCTCACCATTTAATGCCTCTGCGTTTCTTTTCTTGCAAGTCTCTAACTCCCTTCCCTTCTTGTTTCTCTGTCTCTTTGTGTGTTTCTTTCCGTCAAGGCTCTTCTGTATTTTCACTTCTTAATTAGAACTATCTAATAACCATCTGTTTCTTGCTTTCATTTGAAGTTCATTTGGGTACATTGTGAACTCTTCTCGGGTTCACTTCTAATGGATCCAATACATACAAAGTTCTCTTACAATGGATTTCAAGCACCACCACTTATCAAAAGCCAAGAGCAGCAGATCTATAGGCCTCACTCACCTTCCTCGCAAGCCAGTTTCCCTATCATAGCACTTGCTATAATTGGAATCTTAACAACAGCCTTCTTATTAATTGGTTATTATGTTTTTGCAATCAAATGCTGCTTGAATTCACATCGTATCGACTTCTTTAGTCCATTCTTTATCTCAAGATCTCGACGTCGTCAAGAGCCATTGATTATTTATGCAACTCAAGTACCAGAGAGCCGCGGTCTAGATGAATCAGTTATTCGCTCAATCCCCATTCTACAATTTAAGAAAACAGAACTAGAAATTGAACAAAGAAACTTGTTTGAGTGTGCTGTTTGCTTGAATGAATTTCAAGAAGAGGAGAAGCTAAGAATTCTACCAAAGTGTACTCATGTTTTCCACATCGATTGTATTGACATATGGCTGCAAAACAATGCTAATTGCCCTCTTTGTAGATCAAGCATTTCAATATCAACAGCCCAAGTTCCAACCAATCAAATCATTTCCCCTAGCTTATCTCCTCAAGATCATAGCCCATTCAGTGATACTATTATCAGCGGTGATCAAGATTTTGTGGTAATTGAGGTGACAAATTTAGATGGTGCACAACCAACAACTCATAGACACCAAGAAACAGCAAATTCGGAAGATTTATCAGTCCACTCTATTAGTCCTTCTCCAAGGAAAATAGAGCAGAGAAGTTCAAGCAAGAAAACAAGAAGGATTCATCATGTTTCAAGTATGGGTGATGAATGTATCAATGTTAGAGCAAAAGATGATCAGTTTCTAGTCCAACCAATTAGAAGATCCATCTCTATGGATTCTTCGGCTGATCGAAAACTCTTTCTATCTATTCAAGAGATCATACAACAGAACAAGAATCTCAATAATGAGGTAAGTACAAGTGAAGATTGTAGCACTAGCAGTACTAGTAAACTGCGTCGATCAATCTTTTCGTTCGGGCATAGCCGTGGATCTAGAAATGCAGTTCTTCCAGTCCAATTTGAGCAACAAAACTACTAGTGTTCTTCTCCTCCTATCATTAGTTTTAGTTTTTATTGAGTTTAGACATTGTTTAGAGGATACGAAGTTGATTGTTGTATAAACAAAATCAACTGAGTGTAAAGTGATTTTGCAACTTTTACCATATTTAAATTGAAATTAGAACACTATAAAATGTCTCTTTTTTTTTTTTGACCATCATTGATTGCTCCATTATTAGTGGAAAAGATGTTTGAAAGTTGAAACCACTTTTTCTTTGAGCTTCTATTAAAAGAGAGACAAGGATACACAGGCAGAAAGGCACCCAGGCAGAAATTGGAAGATGTGTAGAAAAGGAGTTAAGGGCCCCCCCTCTTTTGAAATAATCCACATATGGTTTTGTCTCTTTTATAGTTTTATAATTTGATTTGATGTAGCAATGTAGGTGATGAGAAAAATGTAGGTGATGAGAAAAAGCTAGTAAAGAAAAGAAATTATTCTTCTTTTAGGTTTGAATGTTATTAGACTTATAATCTTACTACAAAATAATAATCCAAATTCAGTGTTTTCCAGCCAATAAGAAGAGGATACAGGTATGTAGGTTCATTTCGCTTACCTACTATTAAAAGCTCAAGGGCTTCTTTAAGAATAAAATTCTGGCATGCCACCCATATTCAAAAAATAATTATACTTGTCTCTCAAGTCTCTAACTATGGACGGAATTTAATTATTTCGTTTTGGTTTTTTTACTTTTGAACTTTTTTGGCAAAGGCTATGTAATGAACAACATCACATATGTGGACGACATCATTTATCTGATTTTTCCTACACCACTGCCTATATCTCTGTCCCACCCCCTGTGCATTATCAGTAATGTTTGCTCCATTGGTTATGTGGGAGTACTCTCTCGGAGACGTACTCGCACAACGTCCACTAGGTAATTAATTTGATTATGATATAATGTTTGAAGTACTATCGTCACCTGATTTTGGTCAAACATAATTCACTTGTTTAAGAAAGATGAATTTGCAATTCTGTCTTCCAAAGTTCCAAGCGGGTAATTGATAACATTTAAACTAAGTCAAAGCTAGCAAGTTTAAGATCTATTGATAATTTGAGATGAGAAGGAATTAAGGAAGATACATTTTATAAAGGTTAAAGCTTTAAAATACATATAACAAAAACCTTTCCAACCAACTGACCAAGATATGACCAACTAGTTTTGTCAAACTGAAAAAATGTTGTGCAGAAAGAAGGGCCATTTGTTCAGAGTTCATACCTCATGGTCGGTGACCGAAACTCCGAAAGAGAAGTTTGGAAGATTTTAGTAGACCGTTCCAGTCCCATGGGCCACAAAGTCTTCTGATGTAGTCATAATATCGATTTTCTCTTAGTACGAACTACGTACTGAAACTGAAAGTCAAGACTCAAGACTTCCAGTATTAATTCTCTTGGGCACGAAGAAAATTTACAGCCAAAGGCACTAAGTAGGGTTAGAATTTCATTTTGAGATCGGTTCCTCTATAACCGGGTACTGAGATTAATCTCTGTACCACACACACATCTCGTATCTCGGCGCACACACACATCTCAAAACACATACACAGGTATCGAGGCACACACACACATCTCGGATTTGAATCAACGGCGAGATAACACGGTTACAGAGATGATCCTGTACCCGGTTGTAGAGATCTCGACTCCTTTCATTTTAACTAGAACTTATATGGGCCTACAGAATTAGGGATTTAGGACATAGACTCAAAATCTGGTGGGCTAGTTATGAACCTCAAGTCCAAATTACTGGAGTTGCATACAACAATTTTTAAAAGTGATAAATAGACAATAGCGATTGGGATTGTGTGAGATGGTAATTGTGTTGAGTTGGGAATGGCACGAACACCTATGCGCGGTGTGGAGGGTTGTGAACGCACACTATATTTGAGATAAGTAAGTCTGCAGATCCTTGAGATTATGGCCATTGCCCATTGTCATGCAACTTTTTATTGGCAAAATGTGCGGACAAATTTGTTTCTAAAGAGATAAGTAACTCAATAGTATATAGGCGGGATCGAATCTCATATTTTTGGTATCATCACTCAAAGATTTTACCAACTGAGTTAGTTGGTATTTTGGCATTGCTATTCAATTCTCTAACATTGTCCAATACTATAAAATTTAAAACTAATATTTTTCGAGAAGGATTCATTTGATTGTGCAATGTAGTGCAAATTCATAACATTGTCCAATATATATAGCTTGAAAATAAGAGTGCATGGTAGAGGTTTTTCCACCACAAAAAATTACCAATAAGACTGCACAGATAGATACCATTTTGCTGCAAACTGCCTAGATTGTATTCCTTCTTAGTAGCACTTTGGTAGTAGAAAGTGGAAACCATAACCAATCTATCATTATATTTCATCTTTTGTCTCATTAAAAGAGTGATCTTGGATACACTCATAAAAACACTTCCGTACCCTAATTTTAAAATACGGGAGTGTTTTTTATAGGCGTGTCCAAGATAACCCTAAAGTTTGCCTCCTGCTATTCTCTTGAAACAACATGTTTTTTTTTTTATCTTAAATATTTATTATCAGCATTCTTTTGATCGGTAAGTGAGTGGTGGTGTTCGTGTGAGCAGACCCAAGAAGATCTTCAACTTTCAACCCAATATCCCCCTAATCTATCATTATATTTCATCTTTTGTCTCATTAAAAGAGTGATCTTGGATACACTCATAAAAACACTCCCGTACCCTAATTTTAAAATACGGGAGTGTTTTTTATAGGCGTGTCCAAGATAACCCTAAAGTTTGCCTCCTGCTATTCTCTTGAAACAACATGTTTTTTTTTTTTATCTTAAATATTTATTATCAGCATTCTTTTGATCGGTAAGTGAGTGGTGGTGTTCATTGTGAGCAGACCCAAGAAGATCTTCAACTTTCAACCCAATATCCCCCCCCCCCCTCTAGATGGCCAATTAGGGTCTCCCCCCTAAACACACGGTCAATTTAGATTGATCGACTGTTAAATTTCAAGTCAAGCAACTAACAATTACACAAATGCCTTCATTATTTTCAAAAAACAAATGTTCAATTTTAATTAGGTGGGGGCTATTGTGTCATTTTAAACTATTTGACTTAAAAGTTAACATTCAAACCAAGTTGACCGTATGTTTAGGGGGAGACCCTAATTTCCCATCTAGGGGGGGGGGGAATCCTAATTGGCTCATATAGTGGGAGGGTAATACTATTTAACCCTATCTTTTTTATATTTGTAAAACACAGCAGAAAACACACGCAGGCACGCAAAAGGTATAAGTCAAACACTCAAACGTAAGTCAGAAGGTGCTAGGCAGACTTCAAAAGCACGCCATTTGAGACTTTGTGGAACCATGTGACAAGAGGTTCTCACACAAATACGTTGGCACAGCAAAGAAACCACATCAAAGGCATGGAAGCTACGACAATCTCTAAAGTAATTCATCACACTAACCACCTCTGCGCTTCTCGCGTACCGATTTCTAGCCATAAACTCTCCCTGTAAATTGATAAGGGCATCACCAATGGGACCTTGATATGGCCATCTATCTTCAAATTTAAAGAAACAATACAAAAATGGGCTTAATGCACCTTGTGATCATGGGCCATGACTTTGGTGTAAGCCTCGAAGGCCTCCACAAAAGTTGCACGACATACATCACGTCCCGAACAGTAAACATTAAGCGCGGTAAAGTCTGATTTGGCAATATGACGTGTAATGCCACCTCAGCATTCCCGCCAAAAAGTACCGTTCCCTCCCGCCATTTCTCACTATACCTAAGAACACCCCTATAAATAGCTTCTTCACTCTTCACACACTAAACCATTTCGTCTTTCCATAAAAACAAAACCAATCCTCAAATATGAATAACAACCTCCCTACATCATCACCCTTCACACCCTTCAAATCAAAGAAGATCATACGATCCACCTCGAAATCATCACAATCTCCATCCAACGAAATCCAACCGTTAGATCCAAATACCCCAGGGAAAGAGAAAACCAAAAGCTTTGCTTTTACACTAAATCAAGTGAAAAAAGCAGCTGCAAAGCTCAATAAATCCACCAATGAATCTCCCCTACCTCTCAATTTGACCGAATCCAGCACACCATCAGCCGAGAAAGAACGTAAATCTGGGAAGAAGAAGATGCCCAGAGTTTTAATCAAACTTCCTGAAAAGTAAAACTTTGATCTTTTTTGCTGTTTTTTTAGTGATTTGGTTAAAATTACTGTCTGGGTAATTTTTTTTAGCTAAGTATTTGATTTGGGCTTTGTTTTAATTTCTTTACAGGTTTGAGTTACTAGCTAAATTCTTTGATGATATGCAATCGACGTATCGGTTGTTAAAGCTGAAGGGGACAGTGAGGAACTTCACTAACATTTGCCCCGGTGTTGAATCGTTATCAGACAGGTGTTTTTTTTGGGTTTTTTTTTGTGATTTTTTAAGGGCATGGGCATAGAGTAAATTTTGATTGTGATTTTTTATTTTTTATTTTTTTTTTTGTGTTTTAGGAGGTTTAGTTATGAACATTTAGCACAAATGAAGTATGTTTTACCTGAGGCTATTGAATTGAAGAGGGTTAATGTGGTTGATGAGCGTACATGTTGTACCAAGTCTGATATTGAGGTTATGTTGCTGATTGATGCGGTGGAATGTGATGGGAAAGGGAAAATAGGAAGTGGATATTCTAACTTGAGCAAAGTATTCAGAACTCGGCTTTTGGAGTTTGTCAAAAACCAGCCCGAAGTAATTATTTGCCATATTGTTTATAAGTTATTTGTGTTTGAGTAAAAGCATTGTTATATTTCTAAGAGAAGCATTGTTGTCGTGTTAATGCGTGTTTGATGCTATTGGAACATAGAAGCTAGATGGAAGAATGTGGTTTTAGGTCTCCAATGCTGCTCTTAAAGTTGATGTTATGGACATCCTTATATTTTTATTTAGACAAAGTCTGTTTATTGTTTTCTTTAATCTAAAAACTTTGTACGTGCTACTTATACTATTTGGTTAAGGTTTGGTGTTGCTTCCATTTAATGATTTGGTGCATAATATTGACAAATAGGATTATATATGAATCATGTTTTCGTCTACCTTAGTCTTTAATTTTCCTGGAAATGACATGGAAGGATTTTCTATGGTCCCTCGCCATTCTTGTAGCTCACTTCTAGCTGGGACTTATAGTGATCTGTATATAGAGGGTTGACACGTTTTATAGAATTCAGTTTGGGATTTAGGTAGAGAGTGGCTTAGTCTTTATTCTTTAATCGCATCGTATGCTGAGTGCCATGCAATTCTTCCTGTCAATTGTTTTGTTGTTACTCGTGTTAGTTAGCTATAGTAGTGGTCAACATAGAGTTGATAACCATTCTTATAGGGATTTGATTCTGGATTGGAATCTTTTTTTTAGTGATTGCAGTTCTGAAATTACCTATATCTTGTTTTGCTATCATCAGGAAAGAGAAATCCCGATGGGAGAACTTCCAGAGCCATTTAATACAAGAATGCAGAACAGTCTTTGGGCTTTGAAAGAGAACTGCAATCCCCCAGTGCCTGTTCATTCATCATCTAATTCCACTCCCCAGCAAAGTACTGTAGCAGCATCCCACTTATCTCAGTCTTTCAAGACCCGGTTTTCGCAGAAGTCTTCTTTCCCTGAATCAGAGAAAACCGGAATGCTATCAACTACTCACAAACATTTATCTCATTCTGAAGAAGCTCGTTCAAGCGTGGCAACTCAATCTTCCAAGCTACAAACCATCAAAAACATATCGTTGCTAGAAGTTTCTTATGTTAATTTACCCACTCAAAGACCTGTGAAACCTGATGATGAGGAGACCAATCACATAAAAGATAAAGATTATCTGCTAAAAGAAATCAATCCCTCTGAAGAGACACCTGCCAAGGTTGTCTCTACTCCTGCAAGGCTGATGACCACTACACCTGTCTTGCAGACACCGAAGAGATGTCACACTGCCCCAGATGATGTTTGCTCCCCCTCACCAAAAAAGTTAGTGAGGCGCCCTCTGATGTTTCCTACTCCTGTAAAGAATGCAAAAGCTGAGGTTGAGATAAATGAGACGGAGTCACCAAACAATGCATATATTATGAGATTACTTCCAGAGGCAGTTCGCAATTCGGTATGTTCTTCACATAACTCTCCTTTCCCTATATTGATTGTTCTATTTTATATGAAATCATTTGGTCAATTGAGTTTCATACATCAATTTAGCTTGATGTATCTTCACCTTAGTATTGGAATATTTGAAAGCAAATAGTATGAGCCACGAGGGGAAACTTTGAACTTCTTATTTGCTTCCCCTTCCCACACACACACACACACACACAAATGTTTAAGAGACGTGCTTTCCTCTGAAATGTGATAGAACCACATTCCTTGTTCTGCATTTCTTATAGCTGTCCCTCTTTTTAGATAATGGAGAAAGAGAAAAAGGCAACGAAGGAACATGATATAGCCATTTCTCAAGCAAAAAGGCGGAGACAGATGATTGCTTGCCTACCAAAGCTGTTTAACATGATCCATCTCATGTTCCAGTCCAATAAGGGTAGTATTATCACAAAGGAAGAGCTTATGCACAAGCTTATTAGAAGTCACTTGGATATAGTTGATAGAGGTAAGGTCTTGTAGATTACAGTCCAAACAGTTTCCTGGTTCATCCAACTAATTTTGTAGGTTGATATTAACTAAGAGTGTCTTATATGGATTTGCAGCTGAACTGGAAGAGCAGTTGAAGTTAATGAAAGAACTGGTTCCAGATTGGATTGCGGAGAAGACAGCATCTAGTGGGGATCTTCTCTTAAGGTAAGCTTGTTATGTCGATGCCTTAATTATGTTTCTGAGTGTTAGGGGTGCTTCTGCAAATTCAAGTGGTTAAAGCACATATAAGTAACCAATTTGGTTGGATAGTAAGAGCCTTATGGTGTACGAATCGTTATGTTTTGCAGTATCAACAAAAGTTCATGTCCTGATTTAATTCGTAGGAGACTGACGGCAGCTTTGTGAAGATATTGTTTCGCCCAAATTCAGGGAAACCCATAGTTTATACAGTTTGAAGAAATCAGGTCATCCAGTTTTGTGTTCATCAATTTGCCAATTCATCGAGATGGAAGCTCGGACAGTGCCCTTAGTTTCGGCTTTTTAACATGTACAAGTATTGCTCACCCTTCTTTTTCTTTTCTTTTTGGGCCTGGCGCTTAACAGACGGCAACAATGTAGTGAGAAAATTTGCTTGTAAATTATTGGCAATTGCTGGGCCATTTAATTTGTAAATGCACCTTATTTGCTCATTCCATTTACTAACAGATAGAATGTGCTAGTAATTGCTAGTAAATGAAGGAACTTTTAAAGAAGGCAACTGTTTACAGCCATTTTCTTGTCATGATTCTCGACCCATCTCTACATAACCATCTCAGAATTCTGTTAACTGGAGCATTAGACTCTGCATTTACGCATTGGTAGGAATGAGGCTAGTCTTTGTTGGTGCGCTGAATAATTGCGTTTCTACTTTCTGGTGATGCAATAGTTATGGCAAAAATTGCATCACGAGAAATCTATTGGGAAAAGGACTTATATCTCAAACGGGAAAACTGAATTTCTTCAAGTTGGGAGCCTCTAAAGGCATTACTAGGAAAGGCCCAAATATAGTACACACTCCTCCGTGAACCATTTTACTGTCTCTAATTCTCAGACCTCTATCACAAGTTCATAACTAAGGAAGACAAAATGTATAGGAGATAGAGATTCTGGGATATAACAGAAATGAAAGAAGATATCAAAAGAAACATAAATCTGCAGTTTTGATAAAAGGTAGATCTGTAGTGCAAGTATTGCCCATGATGAATATTGAATGGATGTAAATCATCCGTCACAATTTCAATATGTTAAATGGGGGTCCAGAAACTGAAACAAAGTAACTTATAAGAACACCTGTAAAACACTTCAGATATGTTTTGGCTGAGGAAGAAGTACTAGCACACCACTTATGGATGTGGTTTATCTAATTATATTAAGTGATTAACCAAACTCACAATACACTGTTTTTTGTTGCTTCATATTCATACATGATTTCTTTTTCCTCATTTGGGAAAGCGATTAGTTTACTGATTTTACTATTTTGGTGCATTCTGCCAAACAAAATGTGGATTTTCGTATGCAGTAATCCAAAATTTTCACACTGTTGCTTGTATAGGACGTATTCATGACACGTGGAGTTACAGGTGGCAAGTGGGTCGTATGCCGGGTAGCAAAGAAGAGACCTAGTGTAACGGATCGTGTCCGCGATAATACAATTTAGAGAGGCTGCCCTATGGCGGCCCGAGAAGGAAGGGGGCGCCGAATCAAGCTCGTGGAACAGAGAGATACATCGCGAACCTAGTAAGGCATAGGATTCCGCCGGAAGTGTCGAGGGCCTAAATGAAGGTGGATTAAGGAAAGAGCGGGGAGGAGCCTGATGCTTAACAACGATGCTTAGGGAGACGGTTGGACAAGGGGCAGACGTGGGACACGAAAAAGATCATGGAGAGCGGTTAGAGAAGATGGAGCGGTTGGAGAAAGAGAGCGGTTATGGGATATAAAGAGAAGAAAGAGATGAGAAAAATAGAGGAGAAAAGGTGGTGAGAAAGAGGAACAGAGAGAGAGAAAGTAAGAGAGAGAGTCTGTGATTTCAGTGGTTGTAAAATCTGATCTTACATTTTGGCGCCGTCTGTGGGGACCTTGTAGGAGAAAATGGCCACTATAGCAAAGAGAGGTGTAGGAAGACCTAAGAAAGGAGCAGTCAGAGAAGATGTTGAGGAAGTTGAGGCCCATTTGGGTTGGAAGGGGTAGGAGTGGAAGAATTATCGGATGTGGCGGTGGCGCCACCGACTTCCGGGGAAGAGGTAGTTAAGGCCGAGAAATGAAAATGACGAGTTGAGGAAGGACGGGGGAGACTACCCGGGAAAGAGTTGGGGGATCCTAAATGATGCGAGGGGGGAGAATGTGGAGTACCCGCCACCGGACGTCGAACTAACGGCGGGTATCACTTTGGAGGTAGTTCGAGCCATGATCGAAAAGATAGGGAAGTGAACCGTGTGGCGAGAAAAAAGTGAATCGAGTCGCGGCTCGAAAAAGAGGTAGCGAGTCTCGATAAAAATCCAATCGCGATTCAATATGGAATTCGAAGTGCCTAAGAGGTTCTCGGCCAGTTTGGCGGTACGATGGGAAAGGAGACCCAATCGATCATTTGCACCATTTTCGACGGAAAATGTCGTTATGGCGAGGAAGTAAGTATGATGGGCTCCGGATGATGTTCCCCAGCCTTAAAGGGGAGCGCCTCTGGTGGTATTACAAGGTTGGCCAGCGGAGCATCAAAGTGTTTGAAGAATTGGGCGCGCATTTATCGACCACTTCATTCACCGTAGAGAAGGGTGGTCGATATCGCGGCTTTATTCAATATTAAACAAAGGTCCGCAGAGTCATTGAGGGAGTTCTTATGTAGGTTCAAGGAAGAGACGCTAAAGAGTGGAAAATTTGGAGGAGCATCTGGCGGTCATAGCTTTCCGGCCGCGGTTGAGATCGAACGAGGGTCCATGAGTCGGTTTCTAAAATCGAAATTACTACTTTGCACGCACTATACCGAAAGTAGAAAAATACATACGATATGAGGATATAATGCAAGAACCGCAAGGGAACGAAGAAATCGGAAAAGCGATCTGCAAGAGGTTGAGAGAGAGAAGCGAAAAGGGTAAAAAGAAGATAGAGGACAAGGAGAGGGATCTTACAAAGGGAGAGCGAGGTCCGGGAGGACGAGGAGACCGGGTAGAAAGGGGCGTCTGAGAAAGGAAGCCGTCTGAAATTGAGTTAGAAATCGGACACCTCTTAGCGGAGACCTTTAGAGGAAATCTTGCCTCTAATCAAGGGGAACCAATATTATGAGGGGCATGAAGTACACCAAAGGGAGATAGAAGGGGAAACCATTCTGCGAAAGTATCATCAAGTCGAAAACCATGCTACAAATGAGTGTTACGCCTTGAAATGGCTAGTAGAAAGGATGATAGAAAAGGGAATGCTTCGGAGAGTTTGTTCGCGAGAAGTTCACCAAGCCGAGAGAGTGCCGACCAGGCTAGAATCTTAAGGTACCATCAATGTCATTTTCGGTGGAGAGGCGCTAGGTAGGAATACAATACGGGGATAAGATGAGAAGGGCGACAAATCCACGGCGGGTGTGTGTGGTGGTGAGTATACCGCGGTTAGTTAGTGGGACGCGATAATGACGGGAGAGTATAATGTTCACCCGAAGGATTTAAGTCGGTAATTTCCCCAAGCGTGAGGGCGCTTGGTAATTACCATAGCAATGGGAAATTACCCGGGTTCGAAGGCGTGTTGATAGGCTACGGTAGTTCGATGGATTTGTTGTTCAAAGGGGCCATGGAGGAGATGAACATCGACGTGAGAAACCGATTGAAGGCTCCGCAAACCAATCTGTATGGGTTCAACGGTAGTATGGTAGGCCGTTGGGGAGTTAACGCTCCTTTAGGACCCGGCCTTGTATTCACTAGGTTCATGGTGGTGGACAATCGGTTCGCAATATAATGCGATTTTAGGGAGAAAATAGATTCATGAAATGAAGGCCATTCCATCGACATATTACGGTGATCCGCTTTCCCGCGAAGGGGAACGTATGAAATCAAGGGGATCAAGTGGCGGCGCAGAGTATCTGGCCGAAAACTCGCGAAGAGTTTGGTCCGCGGAACCCGAAGGAGAGGGTAATCTAAATGAACAAAATGGCGTAGCAATTCACGGGAAGCGGCGAGACAATCGGATCCGAGCCACCATTGGGTCCAAAATCGGTGGATCTGGCGGTTGAAGTAATTAACACAGGGGGTAGGAGGCGATGAGAAGTTTACATCCCGTAGGAACCAACTTGCAAGGAGAATGGAAAAATAAACTTCGTCATTCTTAACCGAAAATTCAGGCGTGTTTGCGTGGGGATAGAGGATATCACGGGTTTGGATCCGATCGTTTGCATGTCATCATCTATGAATGAGGGTGCTAAGCGGTTCGTCAAAGGATGAAAGCATCGTCCGAAATGTGGAAAGCGGTTCGTGAGGAGGTTATTCGAATGAAAGGGGGGGATAATAAGGGAGGTAGAATACGGAATGGTTGTCAAACGTAGTCGCGGTTACAAAAAGAATGGCAAAGTCAAAATGTCGTGGACTTCTGGGGCGTGAACAAAGTGTCCGAAAGATTGTTACCCTATGCGGCGGGTGGATGAACTTGTGGATCGAGCGGCGGATTCAAGGTGTTCTCTTTCATGGGCGCCTCCATGGGATACAAATCGGATCGCCATGTATGGCGGATCGAGGAAAAGACCCGTTAAGTGGTAGAGGGGCACTAACATTGTTACGGGATGATGCCGCTTTGGATTAACAAATCTTTGGGGCAACATTTCAACGAGTAGGAGAAAAAAAATGTTCCAAGGGAAAATTCGGAAGGGGATGGAGATATATATTGATGATATATGGTGGAAAAGAGCATGTCGGAAGGCGAACACTTGGAAGGTCTTGAGGAAACTTTTCACATACTACGAAGGCACCGGTGAAGCTTAACCCCGAAATGTACCTTTGGTGTAAGCGTCTAGGAAGTTCTTGGGTTACATAGTAACACACAGCGGTATAGAAGCAAATCGAACAAATTAGATCAGCGATAGAAATGCCGTCCACGAAATGTGAAGGAGGTACAAAGTTTAAGCGGGAAGAGTCGCGGCATTGAATCGATTTATTTCTAAATCATCGGACAAATGTCGACCATGTATCGATTGTTGAGAAAAACACAAGACTTCCAATGGACCCAGCGGAATGTGAGGAGCCTTCCGGGAGTTGAAGAGTTATTTAGGTAAAGCACCACTTTTGTCGCGGCGGAACAAGGGAAAAACTGTATTTGTATCACGGGGTTTTGAGTCTGCGGTGAGCTCCGTATTGGTGCGAATCGTTGAAAAAGATAGAAAACCCGTTTACTTTGAGTAAGACCATCTTTGGGCCGGAAACCCGATCTGTGCCGGAATTGAAAATACGCTTTGGCATCGGTATTCTCGCACTAAAATTGAAACCTTATTTGAAGCTCATTCCGTGGTGGTGATAACAAACCTGCCTCTCCTCGGCAGCGTTGAGGGCGAGAAGGGAAAAGAATCTTTGAAGTGGGCGATAATACTTCGGTTACTCACGAAATCCAATTACGGTCGAACCGCAGCAAAGGCACAAAGCGATGGCGGAGGTGTTAGCGAAATTCAATGGAGGACCCAACATGGGGAGAAGAAATGGTCATGGATTGCGAAGGGGAGCTTAACCACGACCCATTGGATCCATGGGATCTGCTTGAAAGCGGTTGGAGAGTTTTTAGCGGATGGGTGGAACTTCTGAATCTGAGGAGGAAGCGGAATAGGCGTCGTCTGGTGACTCCACGAGAACAATAGGTTGGAATTATCGATGGCTGGGATTTCGCGGCTTCAAACAATGAGTCCGAGTCTGAAGCGGTGATAGCGAGGTTTGGGTATGGCCCAAGATTTAGAATTTAAGCCGGCCGTTTACTTTCGGATTCTAACCTAGTAGTGTGTCAAGTGAATGGAGGATTCATGGCTCATTTGCCAAAGAATGGCGAGATACTTGGAAGTGTTGCGAGAAAGGCACGTAAGTTCAAGAATATTAAGTTTGCACATTTGAACCGCGGTGAAAATAGACATGCCGATGCATTGGCATATGTCGCCCGTAATCTACCGGGGGCGGAGGGAATCGATTGAAGTAAAGGTGTTGAGCAAGCCTAGTACCACCCGGGAAGAGGAGATGTCTACGCCTTGTCGCTGATATGGAGCCAGTTGGATAACACCCATCAAAGCTTTCTTGATGGGGATAGAGATAGAAAACAAACAAGAAAGGCCTTGAGAATGGAGCGAATTGAGCCAAAGATACACTTTACTTTCGATGGGGATCTGTATAGGAGAAGTTTTGGCGGACCAATGTTAAAATGCATAGAGACGCCCCGGTTAAAAAGTTAGGCCGAGGTACATGAAGGTGGTATGGAAGTCATTCTGCGCCGGCGCCACGACCACCGATTGATCTCCGCGGGGGTATTTTTGGCGCGTATGAAAAGGGATCACGATGGGATATGCAAAAGGGTGTGAAAAATGTCGAGATTTGCACGGCGATACATGCTCGGGCTCCGGAACCTTTGCCTGATGTGTTTAGTCCGTGGCCATTCGCCATGTGGGCGATGGATATAGTGGGGCCCCACTTGTGGCAAGCGGCAAGGAGATTTATGTTGGCGACAACCGATTATTTTACAAAGTGGGTGGAAGGGTGGCAACTGCAACAAGTCGAGGGAAGAAAATGTGAACAAGTTTACGTGGGAAAATATAATTTGTAGGTTTGGATTGCCACATACGGTCATCATGCGGATAATGGAACACAATTCTTGGGGGAAAGGTACGAAAGTTCCTTGGCGTTTAAAAGGTGAAGCGGGGGTTCTCAACCCCATACAATCCGGAGGGAATGGACGCGAGCGTCGAACAAAATTATAATGGATAATCTTAAGAAGAAGGCGGAGGAGGCGGAAGGGGAGCATGGGCTGACCCGGTTGCATCATGTGCTATGGGCTTACCGCAACACCGCACGCGAACATCAACAAATGAATCACCATTCTCAATGGCGTATGGGGTAGAAAAACGTGATTCCGGTAGAAATGATAGAAAATCAACAAGAACCCGGTAGCGATGGAGTCGAGGCAAAAATGGGGGATTCTAACCACGGAGTTGAACCTCATAGAGGAAAAAAAGAAAGAATTGGCGCGCGTTAAAATGCGGAAGAATATCATCGGAAGCTACAAAGAACAAGATCGATAAAAAGATGAAGCCGCGAACTTTCAATGTGGGGATCGGAGTCTTTGCGGCCGGGTTCGCCCGACCACGGGGGAGGAGAAACGGCGGCAAAGCGGGGGCCTAATTGGGAGGGACCATATGTCGTGGCGGAAAAAAAGGGAACTATCGTTATAAGTTCACGGACTTCAAAAGGGAAAATGATTGACAAACCGTGGAATGTAAGAATGTTGAAAATTTACCATAGTGAAAGCCTTGTTTAGTTTTCAAGTGAGAAAATGAGGGAGTGTAATAGGCTGGTACAATATATGTTTTCCATGAATAAAACAAGTCCTTCCACTTTATAGTTGGTATGGAAAGCGAAGAAAAAGTTTGTGAGCGAACTCCAAACCAAGTTGGGGACAAACCGAGTTGCCCCTCAGGGCTTCCTGGCCGTCGAGAAAGGGGGGAAGAGCCGCCCATGGACTACAAGTCCCGGAATCAAGCTGGGGGCAAGGGGGTTGCCCCTCCCGGGCTTCCTGGCCGTCAGAAGCGGGGGAGGAGCCGCCCGGCGGACTACGTGTCCCGATCAACATGGGGGCAAGTTGAGTTGCCCTCCCGGCTCCCCTGGCCGTCAGGGAAGCGGGGGGGGGAGCCCCCATCCCGGACTACGTGTCCCGAATCAACTTGGGGGCAAGGCGAGTTGCCCCTCCGGGCTTCCGGCCGTGAAAGCGGGGGGGAGGAGCCGCCCGGACTACATGTCCAATCAACTTGGGGGCAAGGCGAAGTTGCCCTCCGGGCTTCCTGGCCGTCCCGACGAAAGGGGGGAGGAGCCGCCCAGCGGACTACGTGTCCCGAATCAACTTGGGGGGCAAGGCGAGGTTGCCCTCCGGGCTCTCGAATCCGTCAAAAAGCGGGGAGGGGCCGCCCATGGGACTACATGTCCGGAATCAACTTGGGGCAAGGCGAGTTGCCCCTCCACTGAAAAAAAGGGGGGGGAAGAAACCTTTAAGCGCAATAAATGTCCAAATCAACAAGATGGGTACAAATAAATAAGTGTCAAATTAAATCACGACTTATCTGGCATACAACGCTCATATCGGTGCACCTACTTGCAAATTTTGAGTACAACTCGGTGAGAATAAAATTAACAGATATATACAATGATAAAGAGAGGAACTCTAGGCGCAAAGTGATTACATTAAAGACCTGGCGGCCATTCCGGGAATCGGGTGAAATAGATATTACAATCAAGCCTTCATCAAAGTGGGAATCACAAAATGTAAAAGTACAAAGGGGAACATTTTAAGTACAAAACATCAATAGAATTCCTAGAATTTCTGGGGGCCGCCACGATGCGGAGAGCAAGCAATGATTCCACCTCACCCCACCGGAAGGAGGGGAATATCCACAATGATGGGTCACGGGGCTCCAGCTGATGCGCAACGGTTGGGGAGGGGACCGAGATAGGAGTTGAAGTCGATGTAAAGGTGGGAGAGGCGCTATTTGATCTGCACTCAGCGGGGAAGGAAGGCGACCCGGCCATGAGAGAGTTCTGGTATTGTTTAAGTTCAGCGGCTAATCTTCTTCTCCGCCAAGGCTCAAAGCGGTCGGCGGCATCTTGAACGGCTTTATCAACGGCGACTGAGTGGCGACCTTAGCTGCCTCTTGTTGGCTCTCCGGTTTTGATGAAACACACGAAACTTAATCCGCGGTCTTTGCTTTTGCCACCCGAAGTGCCTTTTGGGCCTTCACGGCCCGCAATTCCGAAAAGCATCGCGATCTTTTTCCAACACAACATATTTGGCCTTCCGGCCGTCGGTCCTTCAATCTCTGCTTCATGGTCTCCCACGAGTCCAGCGTGTTGGTGAGACCATGCGGATCATATAACCAATATCAAACTTCGGTTTGAAAAAGGTCCGCGGGTTATCAAAGAGTTGAAGCGACTAAGAAGATGAGAAAAAAAAACAGAATAATACCTTTTCCCAACCGTGGTATATGGAGGTTCTATGAGATGCAAAGCTGCCGGAATCACCATACGGCTTGATCTTTAGGCGGTGAAACTGAAGAAAAGAGCGCGGCGGCGACGGGGATTGTCGGGGGCGAGTCGGCGTATATTAGTTCCAGCGATCTCTAGCCCGAATTGAGGTCATCGCCATATTTCCGAGTGCGCCCGGTGGTGCTAACCGGATGGCTGGGAATTTGTAGAAGGGCGGCGGCGAAATTTGATGGGGCCGCGGCAATACAGGCTCTCGGTGGAATTGGGCTGCGATCCCCTTAGCGGGGAGGGCTCTTAGCGGTGACTTCAGCGGGTTCATCCCCTTCCCGGAGTCACTATCCCACAATTTGAGTTTAGAAGAGGCCATGGCAGCTTCTTGAACCCGAGGAGGAAGGTTGATCTAAGTCGTCTTCCCAATCCGCTCAGCCAGAGGAAAGAGGGGCGGTATAGGGAAGCGGGGATGGGCCTTGGGCCTTGTGGCGGCAAAAGCGTTGGGCTCACGGCTCACGGAGTCACGATATCTTGTTAGTATACTTAAAAAAGATTTGTAGGGCTTTCTCTTTGGCGAGGAGAGGGATTTGGGGAGTCTCTTTTGGGAGGTCGGCGATAAAGTGGACCTTGATCTGGACCAATATTTTTCAACGAAGGATCAAGGAGAAGGGATGGCCCTTTTCGGATCTATGCCGGAGGACTTCACTCTGTCCACTTCCCAAGTCGCGGAGTTTTTGAAAAATAGGCTGAGTAGACACCGTTGTAAAGTTTGGATCGCGAATCACGAAAGCCAACCCTATGGTATAAAAGAGAGACAAGTTAAAAGTAAAGTTAGGAACGAGCCGAGCGAATAAAAAAGTTTGACGTACCACCACCAGAAAAGGATGTCTTAGAAAGCGTCGGAGGGCAATCTGCGGACGAAAAACTACGGACACATATAGCGGATAATGATGCCACACTTTATCGGTAGTAGTAAGGTGGAGGATAAAGGACTTCTTACGGATACGGTACGAAAAGGCCCGATATCCTACACTACCAAATTTGGTACTCTTTTTTATATAGTAGTGAGCTATCATATCGCGAGTTGGATTTTGGGAGAATTGGTTTTGTTGTAATGATCTGCGGCATATAAGATCATAAAATTACCAATGCCTTGGCGGGGGATGTTGAAGTGGTTACATGCTTGACATCAAGGAGAGTTAATGGAAATCGCAAACCCGGCCGCTATCGACCAGCGGTTTGCAATGAGACAACCCGGACAGCGGTGGGACTAGATCTCGGGGAAATGGGAGGCGCGCCGGACGTGCTCAAAGATCACGTGGTAGGGGGATGCCATAAAGCGACTTTTAACTGCATCTAAGTTGGGCCTACTGGCGGTAGGAGGAGGCGGTGATTTTCCTTCCCGAGGTGGAAGGTTCGCGACGGGGCTAGCGAGCCGAAGCCGTAGTCGGATATATCCACGGTGTGCCTTAGATCACAGGGCCGGGAGGACTCCGATCCGTCGAGTTGGGTGGTTGAGAATTCCCGTTCGGACTCGAGACATGACAAAATTAAAAGCGGCGGAGGCATACTAAACCGAAGAACAATAGTGAAAACAGGGCTATGGAGGAAGAGAAATGGGAACGATAAAAGCGATGGAAATGTAATCGAACAATGACAAGAACTAAGTGGAGGAAGACAAACACGAGGAGCAAAGCGTCAAATAGCAACGAAAGAGAAGTTCGAATCTTGCAGAAAATCGAAGACCAGAAGATGAGAGCGGGGAAGAAATGGGGAAAACCTGGAAGAATAAAGAAAATGAAAGGGTTTAGAGACGAGTTTAAGGGTTTTAAAAGGAAGAGAGGTTAGGCGGGATACTAATCGACAAGGGCAAAAGGTTATTTCATTGGGGAAAAGAACCAAGAAACAAAGGGACACGTGGGGCCTTGAAAAGTGGAAAAGCAGGCTCGATCGACGGCGTCGCGCCGAAATGACGAGCTCGATGCGTCGCGGATCGAACATCGAGAGGTAATGATAAGCGCCGCGTGCCATGGGTACACGTGCCCCGGATGTAAAGGAAAGGGGAGACTTTTCGGTCTGTAGTTTATCCAGCGGACTTAAAACGATATTGCGGAATATCAAAGCGGGACCAGAGAGGGCCATCTGTATAGGGCGTATTCATGACACGTGGAGTTATATATAGGTGGCAAATGGGTGGTATGTCGGGTAGCAAAGAAGAGACCTAGTGTAGCGGATCGTTAATCCAAGGAATACAAGCTGCCGAAGAGCTGCCCTATGGCGGCCGAGAAGGAGTGGGAAGCGGCGAATCAAGCTCGTGAACGAGATACATCGCGGAACCTAGTAAGGCATAGGATTCCGCGAAGTGTCGAGGGCCTAAAATGAAGGTGGATTAAGGAAAGAGGCGGGGAGGAACCACAATGGCGAGAACACGATGCCTAGGGAGGCGGTTGGACAAAGGGGCGGGGCGTGGGACCACGAAAAAAGATCATGGAGAGCGTTTAGAAGATGGAAGCGGTTGGAGAAAGAGAGCGATTCACGGGATATAAAGAGAAGAAAGAGATAGAAAAATAGAGGAGAAAAGGTGGTGAGAAAGAGGAACAGAGAGAGAGAAAGTAAGAGAGAGAGTCTGTGATTTCAGTGGTTGTAAAATCTGATCTTACATTCTGTCACAGCCCGAATTTCTAAACAATTAAAAAAATGAATATTTGAAATATAAATATCTCAAACATCACTATATTCAATTGTCTAAAAACCCAGGCTATGACGGGGTGGATACTACACATGCCAAAACCGAAAATCCAGATCATAAAAGAATCTTAACAACAAAAATAATCTCCAAAATTCTCTTTATTACTTTATAAAAAGTCTATCTTCCGTCCCAATAAAACATCAAACCACTCTAAGAATAACAAGTCTTCAACATCGTATTTTTCATGTCATATGAAAAGAAAACTACGTTATTACATACTTCCAAAAGATCAGACTTAATAAAATAAACTCCCGGACTGCTCCAAATCAAATCCAAATCAAACACCACGGTTCCACTGCCTTCCACCTATGTTTCCAAGAACACACCCACGTTGCCAAAACAAATCAAACATGGGTCAGCAAAATGGAAATTGGGTGGTATGAGTAGACTAACCACATAAAACCATTATCATACTTTAATTATTCAAACAATCACTTTATATTATCCCATAACTTAATCATTCACAGCTTGGAAGACAGATAGTTCCGTCATCTCAACCGGCATAATTTCTTCCCAAGCAAGACTTCCATTATATAACTCATTATAATAACTCGTTTTAATATCTAAACCATTGAATTAAAACTTACCGATATCCACTGCTGTATAAGGGTAGGACCGCGTCCCTGCACAAAATGTTATGAAGTCCTACCCTCCTGCAAAAGAAAGTTATAACTTCTATATAACATATGTAGATATTATATTAGGTATTCAAAAGTAAACCAAAACACTCGCATAATCAAAGAATACAACTAACCCTTGAAGTTACCTTAGTTCCTCTCTAGGGCAGTCCAAACAATCTGGTCATTCATGGCACATTCAATGAATACCCGGGTCATTCATGGTACATTCAATGAATACCCATATATAATGCTAACGGGTCATTTATGGCACATTCAATAAATCCATACCTAACATATGACATCAACAGTCATAAAACTCAATTCCAAAACTTGAGGCGTGGAGAGTTCTAAAAGAGTGCGGTAAATTGTTTACGCATTATTGAAATTTATTACATATATTATTTTAGAGAACGAAGGAGTATCTTGATTCATGTATTTGGTTTACGCGTTATTAATTAGATTAATGTCTAAGTGTCATAACGTTGCATATCATAAAAACTGAAATATCACATAATAGTTAATACACATACACACGTATATCTAACGGTCTTAGTCTAAAGCCAAACATGCTAATAGCCCTAAACCTATCCTAATAACCCAAATCATAATCCGAGTTAAAAGGTCAAATTGGATTAACTGGTCAAAATCAACCCTAGTCAAAAGTCAACTCTGGTCAAAGTCAAAGTCAAAGTCGACCTGCCAAGGGTCAACATCAGTCAACCAACCCCAAACTCCTTTAACCCAAAAGCCCAAAGCCCTTCCCAAAGTTTAAACTTAAGGCCAAAATGAAAATATCCAAAAACACTCAAGCCCACTTGCCTGATTCGGCCCAAGCCCAATATAAACTTACTGTTCATAAATTATAACCTGACCCACTTGGATTTATAAAACCAGCCCACAAAATAACTTAAAACCGGCCCAACTCAAAACTAAAACTTGGCCTAAAACCCAAAATTGAAACCGGCCCAAGGCCCAACCGAAATTCACTGTTCATCTTCTCCAGTGACTCCTCTCCACCAATCGGCCACTACTAATCCACCACTTCGACCACCTCCATCATCCTATCGGTTTTGACCCCATGAAAAACCAAACAACTTTAATGAAAGCAAAATCTTCAAATCATTAGATCAACTATCCTCATCCAAACTAGATGCGGATTAAGCCCTCCATTAAAGCTTGTTCAAAGCTTCAAGCTTTAACAAATGCCCAAACAACCATCAACAACCCATAACCAAACAACAAAAACCTCACAACAAAAATCAAAACAAAACAAAGTTAAACAACAACAAAAACGAAACGGTTCGGTTCTTGCTTGAACGCCATTAATGGCTGTTCAAGCTTCACATCACTTCCCCTCATCTTAAACAACCACCTCTACTTCACCACGCCCAGTCCACAACTCCACAGTTCATCCATCCAACCCAACAGTCTAACATTCAATAAAAAAAACAAACAAAACAAACCATTCTGACACAACAAAACTGGGGACGATTTGGTTATGGCGGTGACGCCATTAACAACCCACGTCAAGTATTCGACAGTTTAAGTTTAGAGTTCAAAACCACAACTAAAAGAGTCTCCACGAACACAAGTCGAAATCTTGTTGTGGGGCTTACCATTAATGCGGCTTGTTTCAAGCTTGAACGGTTTTAACGACAAGATATCACGCGGATTGATTCTACAGTTCTATATCAAATTTTATAGTTTTAACAACACTACCTATTTCAACCGAAAAGAAATCGACAGTAACGAGGATTTAATAAAATAAATCCATAAAATATCTACTCACCTGCAGCGCTCTCCGATTATCAGCCAGCTACAAGAAAAAACTTCCTTTTCTTCTTTCATAAAAATCCCTTTTTCTAACAAGGACAACCCTTATCTATTACTTACGGGACTTTTATCCTTAACTGATAGTTATCATCTATCCATTATCTATTTTCATTATTATTATTATTTATTATTATTATTATTATTATTATTATTTTATACTAGGAAAACAAAAGAAAAAGCCGGGGTGTTATAGTTGCCGAGTGGTATCTCTTTGTTCTTGATTCTCGTCAAAACTTGCTGGTTTTTCTTGTGAAGTCATGTGATTTGTTGCTTAGCTCGGTCTTAATTAATTACTAAAACAGACTATCAAAATGCGAAAGATGTGAGGAGTATAGTGTAGAAAGTTGTATTTTGCTTTCCATGTATAGAGCGCGACCTGCGCCTCAGGCTTTCGTGATGTTCAGTAGCTAGAGCGCGACCCGCGTTCTTCTCCAGTACAAACAGAGCGCAACCCGCGCCCCGTGTTTCTCAAGCCACCAAATTGTTTTGTTTCTTATTTTGTAAACTCTATATAAACAATTGTAATCTCTTTAGAATTCAATCAAGTAAATATACACTGAATTGAATTAAATCCTCTAGTTCTACATGGTATCAGAGCCAAACCATTGAAATCCGCTGCGTATTACAACCATTAATCAAACCATCCTTGAATCTCTCAAACCCAAATTTTTTCCAAAACCTAAACCTAAAACCCAAATTTTTGTTTTTTTTTCTGCAATGGCTGGATCTGACAACAATTCTACCAACGTCATTCATCACCACTACACCACACAAGATGACTCCGCGTTCCCAAAATCTATTTCATTAGATGAGTCCAACTATATCATATGGGCTCCTCTCATGCGGATGCGTATTGGAACATGGGGTAAGATTGGTTTGTTTACTAGCGCAAAGGTTGAACCGGATATGAATTCGACCGAATATGAAGGTTGGGCAATAGATAATGAAAAGGTGAAAAGTTGGCTTATTGATTCTATAGAGATTTCTTTTATGAATCGATATATTCGTCTTCCTACTGCAAAAGACAATTAGGAGGCTATGGAGAAGAGCTTCTATGATGACTCTGATGAAACTCGAATTTTTGAATTAAATACGAAGTGCTTTGAAGCAAAGCAGAATGGGAGACATATTCCTTCCTATTACAATGAATTGGTGGCCATGTTCCAGGAGATTGATCAAAGGGTGACCTCCCAGAATAACAATGTTGCAGTTGTAGTCTAGGACACGTCAACAATGTCCAGATTGCGGGTTCATATATTTTTGCGTGGACTCGATTCGAGTATGATCAGGTGCGTGGAGATATTCTTCGCAAGGACCCTAAATTTTCCTTGGAGCAAAGTTATGCTTACATTCGCAAGGTGCAATCAAATAAACAAGCTATGGGGCACTTTGTATCAACTGAATCATCTATCTTGGCTATTCATAGCAAGACAATTACTCCACCCGGTTTCTCTGGTTCTTCACGCAACCCTAAAGGTAAATCCAATCCTTATGCAGATAAAAAGTGCAGTGTTTGTGGAGAATTGGGGTCATAGCAAGGAGAGATGTTATGAAGTGATTGGATATTCTGATTGGTGGGACTTCGCAAAGAGGCCACGAAAGAATATAAGCAAGGCTGCTATTGTTAATGCTGTGCATGGACATCCAGACCATGCTTCGGCTAATATAACTCAATCAACTATGAATGGTAAGATTATTTCGAATAATACATGGATAATTGATTCGGGTGCATCTGACCATATGACAAATGACCCTAGCCTTGTGGAAAGTCTTAGAGCATCATCTCAAACCGCTGTTTCTACTGCAGATGGCACTCCAACTCCGGTTAGCGGAGAAAGTTCTATTGTGTTATCTACAACCCTCACTCTTGAATCTGTCTTAGTTGTTTCATCCCTTGCTTATAACCTATTGTCTGTTTGTCAAATCATTCTAGCACTTACATGTACTGTGACGTTCTATCCATCCTTCTGTGTTTTTTAGGACATTCTGACTTGACAAGTCCTTGGTTATGGTGTTAAAAGGGGGAAACTTTACTATTTGGATTTGACAGAAACTGGAGAGAAACAGAAGAATTCTCTGGGGCAAGCTAATCAGGTCAATAGGGTCGAGAATGCAAAATAAGTTGTATGGTTATGGCATCGTAGGTTAGGTCATCTTTCGTTTAGTTATCTTAAGAGGTTGCAACCTCAGTTATTTTCAGTTGTTAGTGATTCTGAGTTTCATTGTGACATTTGTGAACTGGCCAAGAGCCACCGAATTTCATATTCACCAAGTTTTAATAGATGTCCTGTTCCTTTTATGAAAATTCACTCTGATGTTTAGGGTCTTGCTAAAATTTCTTCTTTTTTTAGAGTTCGCTATTATGTGACTTTTATTGATGATTGCACTCGCATGACTTGGGTGTAATTACTAAAAAACAAAAGTGATGTATATGAGATGTTTACTGGGTTTTATAAAATGGTGGCGACACAGTATCAATAATCTATTAGGGTTTTTCAGTCTGATAATGGTGGCAAATTTATGAATGGCCTCATGTCTGAATTTTGCCAGTCAATTGGAATTCGTCATCAAACCTCCAATTCTGATACCCCCCAACAAAATGGTTTAGCAGAACGGAAGAACAGGCAGTTGTTGGAAGTTGTTAGTGCTTCCTTATTTGGCATGAATGTACTTCGATCCTATTAGGGTGAAGCAGTGAAATCAGCAGCTTATGTTATAAACCGTACTCCCTCACGGGTAATTGAGTTCCAGAATCCTTATAAGAAAATTCAGGTGTTTGGATGTACAGCTTATGTCTATATCCCACAACTATAACGAAGTAAACTTGATCCTCGTGCGAAAAAGTGTATTTTTGTGGGTTATGTCGAGTTTCAGAAAGGGTATAGGTGTTATGATCCAATTACTGACAAGATGCATATATCTCTTGATGTCTCATTCAATGAATCTGACCCGTATTACTCAGGGGGAGTTTCCCAGTCTGCCCTTCAGGGGGAGAGTGCCGGTGAAGGGAATCATGATGTCTTTGGGGAATTGGAACACTTGGAGGAACGATTTAAAGTTCCTGAAGCAGAAATTGATTCTGTAATAGTAAAGACAGAAGTACATGATTCGGATGTATCTGAAACTGTTGTACAAGACATTTCCCCTTCTACATCAATAACTGAAGATCTTGATCAGAATGATCCACCTCAGGTACCTCCTATAACCGTTAATGAATCTGTTGGATTAGAAAGTCTTGAACCTAGACAATCACAAAGAACTAGTAAGGGAGTTCCTAAGAAACAATATGAACCAGACATCAAAGCCACTACCAAATACCCTATAGCTAACTATATGTCTAACCATAGCCTTTCTGAGTCACATGTACTTGTCATAAATCAATTATCTACTGTAGCTATTCTTAGTAACGTGCACGATGCTTTGAAATATCCAAAATGGAAGAAAACAATGAATGAAGAATTGGAAGCCCTTTAAAAGAATGTAACATGGGAGGTAGTTGATATGCCTGTTGGAATGAAGACTGTTGGATGTCGTTGGGTGTTTACTGTGAAGCTTAATGCAGATGGAACTATTAATAGATATAAAGGCGAGATTGGTTGCCAAGGGATACACAATAGTTATGGAATTGATTATGAGGAGACTTTTCGCTTTGTGGCGAAAATCAATATGGTCCGAATTTTAATTTCGCTTACAGCAAATAAAGATTGGCCCTTGAACCAACTTGATGTGAAGAATGCATTCCTAAATGGGAATTTGGAGGAAGAAGTATACATGGATATGCCTCCAGGTGTGAAGAACCATCCCAAAGATGTTGGGAATGTGTGTAAACTGAAGAAGGCTTTGTATGGCCTGAAACAGTCTCCAAGAGTTTGGTTTGGAAGACTTACATAGTCAATGAGAATTTTTGGGTACAAACAGAGCAATTCTGACCATACCTTGTTTATCAAACACAAGGATGGTAAGATTACAGCTCTAATTGTGTATGTTGATGACATGATCATTACAGGGGATGATCCGAAGGAAATAAATGAATTGCAGAAGTATTTGTCGAAAGAATTTGAAATGAAGGATCTAGGACAACTGAAGTATTTTCTGGGTATTTGAAGTTGCAAGGTTTAAAAAGGGGATTTCACTCTCATAGAGGAAGTATGTCCTCGATTTGCTTGCTGAAACAGGAATGTTGGATTGCAAACCAATAGAGACACCCATTGAGATGAATCATGGACTCGCCATTCATCCTGATCAAGTTCCTACTGATAAAAGAAGATATCAGCGTCTTGTAGGAATGTTAATTTATCTCTCTCATAGTAGACATGATATTGCTTATGGTGTGAGTGTGGTTAGTCAGTTTATGTATTGTCCTAGTGAAGAACATATGGATGCAGTCTCTCGTATCTTGAAGTATTTGAAGAAGGCACCTGGCAGAGGTTTACTGTTTGGAAAGTCTGATGTATTGGATATTGTCGGATACACAGATGCAGATTGGGCTGGTGATAAAATTGATAGACGTTCTACATCAGGATATTTCACTTTTGTCGGTGGAAATATTGTAACTTGGCATAGTAAGAAGCAAAAAGTTGTTGCGGATCGAAAGTACATGAATTTAGAGTCCGGTACAGGGAGTATATGTGAATTGTTATGGATCCGTACTGTCTTGATGGAATTAGGATTCGAGCTTCAAAAGCCTATGGATTTACATTGTGATAATCAAGCCGCTATTCAAATTGCACATAACCTAGTTCAACATGATCGAACAAAGCATGTGGAGGTTGATCGTCATTTTATTAAAGAAAATCTTGACAGGAAGGTTATTCGTTTTCCATTCGTAACCTCAGAGGAGCAATTAGCTGATGTTCTTACCAAAGGTGTATCCCACAAGGTGTTTGACAGCTCAATTGACAAGTTGGGCATGATTGACATCTATGCACCAACTTGAGGGGGAGTGTAGAAAGCTGTATTTTGCTTTTCATGTATAGAGCGTGACATGTGCTTAGATATAGTGTGTATAGAGCGCGACCTGCGCCTCAGGCTTTCGTGATGTCCAGTAGCTAGAGCGCGACCCGCGCCCCGTGTTTCTCAAGCCACCGAATTGTTTTGTTTCTTATTTGTAAACTCTATATAAACAATTGTAATCTCTTTAGAATTCAATTAAGTAAATATACATTGAATTGAATTGAATCATCTGGTTCTACATATAGAACCCCAGGCCATGTCTTACCAAAACAAGATGCTTTGTCAAGTAAATGTGTTTTATTATATTCATCAAAATATTTTCTAAACTTTGGTATTAAAATGTCTAAACTTTGGAGGTAATCACGATATAACAAATTTGTTAGTAGTCCCTATTACAAAGATATATTCACTTGATTTGTACTACGAACTCAACTACTTGATTTGATTTAGTAGAACATTTCTGGGAAGATGGAGAAGCTCTTATCTAACCTGTTGAACATCCAATCCTTGCCGGAATCTTACATTTGACCACCTTGTAAAGGAGCATTTTAGTTCTACCTTATAAGAAATGTGATAAACAAATTTGTTAGTAGTCCAATGGGTTTGTGGAAAACTAGGAAAGAACCGGGAAGATTCTTTGTTGAACATCCAATCCTTGCCGGAATCTTACATTTGACCACCTTGTAAAGGAGCATTTTAGTTCTACCTTACAAATGTGATAAGAGAAGGGATCTTCTCTAACTATCTATCTATCTCTCACTTCTGGGGGGAGAGTAGAATCATGTCTGTCGTAGTTCATGTAGGGGGTATTTATAGCTTGTGAACGTGGAGATCTATCTAACACGTGTACTGACAAACACAAATGTATGGTTGAGATTGAAAAAGAGTGTTAGAATGGTGTTGGTAGGAATTCTGCAATGATGGGGAGTGGTTACAATGGTTCGTAATTTGCGGTAAGGGAATGTGTAAGTACAGCTTTGGCAATGATTGCTTCCAGAAGATAGGCTGTGACACGAGATAGAACGCTCTGTGTGAGGATGTGCAAGTTGATCTGTTATGGAGCGATCCCGTAGCTTGGGTGTGTGAGCTAATGATGTAGGTCGCTCTGAAGGCAGTTCGGGGAATGAGGACAGAGGTCGGTGTGGTATTTCCACTATGCTGGACACTTGCTTAATATTACTGAATTAGAATATCACTCCCTCACACACTTGAAAAACGACCAAACATAGTTCCCAAGTATACTACCGTTCCGGTGATCGATCTAGGAAAAGTTGGTCGAGACCGCAAGGCTATAGTCCACGAAATTATAAATGCTGCGCTAGCACGAAATTTGGCTTCTTCCAGGTTCAATACACTCTTACTATTATTTTCTTTTGTAAAATAATTTCACATGAAGATTTTTCTAAAAAAAAATGAAATTGCTAGTTATTCCAATATGTGATAAATCATGGAGTCCCTTTGAGATGCCCATTGAGGACAGGATGCCAATGTTCTCTGAGGACCCCAAACAAGTTTCTAGGCTCTATAGTAGTATTGATTATGACAATGAAGAAACACATTACTGGAGGGATGTTCTTAGGCATCCTTGCAATCCTGTGGAGAGTTTCAAGCATTTGTGGCCTTCAAAACCAGCTAGGTACAGGGATCTTCTTAATATACTCTATCTAACTCACTTAACCCAGTACCAATTCAAGTTGTAGCTTGTGTTTATTTATTTACTCTGTAAATTTGTAAACTTTTCCTAGTTGAATCCAACTAGACCTCGAGAGAGTAGAAGCGAGGTAGGTGTTTCGACCACCAAAAGCCTATAAATTAAATACGAAAATCTACTAAATTTTTTTTGTCGTATGATATTGCATAAGGGTGTAATATCGAACTTTGTACTTATTCAAATCTTTTTGGTATTTGATTTTACTTAGAAAAGCTGCGGCGACATATTCAATGGTAATAAGGGACTTAGGTTTGCTGCTATTGGAGCTAATAGCTGAAGGATTGGGCGTCGGATCAAGTTATTTCGAAGAGGAGCTAAACAAAATCCAATTGTTGGCAATCAATCATTATCCACCATGCCCTGATCCGAGTTTAACACTCGGTTTACCAAAGCATAGTGACCCAAATCTACTCACTCTACTTTTTCAAGGGGACGTCTCTAGACTTCAAGTGCTAAATGAAGGAGAATGGGTTGCTGTGGAACCTCTTCCTAGTGCATTTACCATAAACTTATGCCACCTATTACAGGTAAATTTCTAATACACTAATGACCATAAGAATATCTAAGTATTTATGAGCACAAGTTATACATGTGATGCGGAATAAAAAGAGATTTAGAAAAAAAAGATGCAAAGATCTTCAAAAGGGGGAATAGATTTAAGGAGGAAGAAGGTTGAATAGAAGAATGGTAGAAGTTGAGAGAGAAAAGTATAATAGGTTTTGGAGATTTAATAATTTGATAATTGAATGAATGAATGAACTAAACTACAATGGATGCGGCCTCCTTATATATAGATAAGTCATACTTAATAACCAAAAAACCTAAACTTCTATATCTAACCTACACTTCTAAAACTAATTAAACTCTAAATAGAAAATACTAAATATTCCAAATTTCTAATAAATAATAATTCTACTTTGAAAATAATAATCTTAGCACAAAAGAAGAAATTATGGTTAGAAAGAGGGGCTAATAATCTTGCATCATTCTTCCATTCTTTTGAAAAACTCAACCTCTCGAGTTGATGATAAGAAAAAAAAAAACATTGTTTTATCAAAAATAATATTTTCACAATCTTTCCAATGCTTCTTTCGATTTATTGGGTGAAATTTCCGTAGTATTTTGTTTGAAGTAAATATATGTCCAAAAGAAGCTTCAAACAAACTTTCAACGAATTTCTTTCGACGATACTTGTTACGATATTTCTTGCGCTTCTTCAAATAACATGTAACCATTAGAGAAGAGAACAACGCAAATGGATCTTAATAAGATGGAAAGATAAAAGTTGGTGTGCACTCCCCTTCTTGAAAAAACTCTATCTTTTGAAAAATCTCACCTTTTTGTCTAATTAATAGACTTTGAAAGTTGGAATGTTCATAAACAATATGTAGAGTATTCTTTGTAGCTTGTGGAGAACCAACATAAAAAACAACATCTTCTTCGTTCATATTTTCAACTATTTGAAGAGTATAGATTGGTGTTGGTTGAGGTATAATTGGAGTGGTGAGGAAAATTTTCGGTGAGGATATAGGAATAAGGGTCTTATGGATTATTGCAGAGGTGCTAGGGTTTGTAAATGTGGTGGTGTTAGGGTTTGTAAAAGCTATAGTATGAGGGAATGCTTCTTTGAACATATTCATGAGTCTCGTCTCCAAAGCTTCAAGCTTTGAATCAATGTTCAATTCTAACTTAAGTTTGTTGATAGCGTCATCGATAGTGTCTACTAGTTCTTTCTTCGTAACATATTCAGCCATTGAGAGAGAAAAAAAAATTGGTGGTTTGCCGAAGTGGTGGTAGTGGTAATGGATCGTTTTCTAGATCAGAATCTAAAAAGTAGGGCTCTTGGTACCAATTGATGCAGAATAAAAAGAGATTTAGAATAAAAAATGCAGAGATCTTCAAAAAGGGAATAGATTTAAGGAGGAAGAAGATTTGATATATATATAAGGAGAAGGGGAATGTTGTGGTTGTGAATAATTGTAGGATTTAGGCTGGTAAGGTCTAGAATAATTGTTGCTATTGTAAGAAGAACGGTTGGTTTGGGAAGAAGAACTCAAAGTAGCTTCATTTTTTATTGTCGTCTGTAGTACGAACAGGAGTAACCGGCTGATTTTTAACAATCCGATTGAGACCATTAAGAAAACGAGATACCAATTGTGATTCTGTCTCAGTAACTTGATTGCGAGTAAGAAGATCATAGAACTCTGTCATATACTCTTCAATGCAGCGTGCTCCTTGGCGACAATTTTGTAATTTAGTAAACAACTGTTGTTTATAATCCTCAAGCAAAAATTTCTTGCGAAGAATTCTTTTCATCCTATACCACTTCAAAATCTCAGGTTGACCTTTATGACGTCTTTCTTCTTTAAAACTAAGCCAATAAGCAGCAACAACTCCTTTTAACTTATAAGCAACCATCTTAGCTTGCTTATCTTCTAGTATTTCCATAAAATCAAAGAAATAATCGACTTCATATTCTCAATCTAGAAATTCTTCAATTTTAAAATTACTTGAAAAATTAGGGAGGTCGGCCCTGAGTTTGTACTCTGGAATAACGCCATAGTTCACTCAGTTGAGACGTTTTTCATCTTCATAACGACGATCAGTATCACCTTCAATATCATCTTCTTCAACTCCAAAAACATTATCATCATTATCATCATTATCATCATCTTCATCAAAAGATTGTTTTTGGTTTGTGGGAAAAGATGTGGTTTTGGGTGGGTTATTTAGAAACTCTGATTTTTTTTTTAGAATTTTTTTGGCTATTGGATGTGGTAATAATGGATCTTGTGTTTTGGGGGCATCTTTAGGGTTGGGGGGAAGATCTTTGTTTGAGGATTCAGTGATTGGTTTAACTACTATAGCTCTGATACCAATTGATGTGGAATAAAAAGATATTTAGAAAAAAAGATGCAGAGATCTTCAAAAGGGGGAATAGATTTAAGAATGAAGAAGATTGAATAGAAGAATTGTAGAAATTGGGAGAGAAAAGTATAATAGGTTTTGAAGATTTGAAGATTTGATAATTGATAATTGAATGAATGAACTAAACTACAATGACCTCCTTCTATAGATAAGTCATACTTGATAACAAATAAATAAACCTAAACTTCTATATATAACCTACACTTCTAAAGCTAATTAACCTCTAAATAGAAAATACTAAATATTCCAAATTCCTAATAAATAATAATTCTACTTTGAAAATAATAATCTTAGCATAAAAAAGGGAATTATGGTTAATTAGAAAGAGGGGATAATAATCCTACATCGACATATAGGCGGCACTAATCTTTTACAATTCCTCTAATGTCCTCGTAACATTATTTTCAAAAGGTGTGATCAATTTTTCCGGTGTGGCCTACTACCAAAAAATGTCAAAATTTGAGCTAGATAGAATGATATACATGTCAAAATGTCAAAAAATGTCAACTAAAAGAATACACAGGAAGAAGTGAGACTAAAGTTTAACATCACTAGCTAGATATAATGATATATATCTTAAATGCCAATTACAAACTTGTATTATCCATGTATCTCCAATGTAGATTATCAACAATGGGAAGCTAAAGAGTGTTGAACATCGAGTTGTGACTAATTCAAAGGTTGCTCGAACATCAATTACAATTTTCATTTACCCTAGCCTTCAATGGATTGCACCATACAACCCGTAGAAGAACTTGTTGATGAATTAAATCCACCAAAATACAGAGTTTTCAAATTCCCAGAGTTTCTTCAAGTGTATGTTTCGTTGACTACTGATTCAGAACACGTTCTGAAGCAATTTCAACGTGAATGTTGGGAATAATAAGTCTTTTTGGCGTTAAATGTTGTATCCTATCAACATTTTCTATTAGACCATTTTCTGCTCTAGGCATTGTTAGTGCTGGTTTGTTGCACGAAAATGTATTGCAGTTCTCCCTTTGCTTGATTAGCTACTTTGGCTAAACCAATAACTTGCTTTTGTAGTTGCCTTTCAATATTTCGTTCATGAAAAGTTCTTATTGTTAAACTGGGAGTGACTCTTAGGGACATATCGGGGGAAAATAACTTTCATAACCATTTTTTTTTAATCACTCATAAGGACAGGGTAGATGAAAGGTCAAGTATACCCTTGACGCGAAATTAAAAATGGCTTGAGTAGATGAAAGTTCAAGTATATCCATGGCACGAAATAATAAAGGTTCTGGCCCAACTGAAACGACCTGATGTATATAGTATGAACAATGATTGTTCATATCCATGTCCGTACCTTAACATGAACTATGAATAATCACTGTTTATATGAATCAGTAAGAACACCTATTGGAATATGAACAGTAATTGTTCATTTGTTCATAGCTATTTGGGTTGTTCATACCTCAACATGAGCTATGAATACCTATTATTCCCACCTTAACATGAGCTATGAACAATATACCTATTTGGGATATAAACAATCACTGTTCATACCTCAACATAATGTATGATCAGTAATAACATATATTGGAGTATGAACAATCATTGTTTATACCTCAACATGAGCTATGAACAATCATTGTTCATATATTAATATATTATACGAGGTACGTTCACCTATTTGGGTGTGAACAATCATTGTTCATATATCAACATAAGGTATGAACACTCATTGTTCATAGCAAAACGACAGAAAGGGTAAAATCAGAAAATATTTATTTCAAATCTGGGTTATTTGTCCTTATGGGTTATTTTCACCCAAAAATTGGTTCTCCGGGTTATTTTCACCTGAAAATTGTCCTTGTAAGAATGTAAGTGATTTAAAAAAAATGATGGTTTTGAGAGTGATTTGCACCCGAAAATGGGCTTTGGGACCAATTTTTGGTACAAATATGAACAACTAGCGGGCCGGTGTAAAATTGAAGCCCGTAGCTCTCCAATATGGAACCAATTTGGTGCAAGCCTGGCCCTATCGTATCATGAAGTTGGGTCGAACAGCCTCCAAAGCCCAGTCCGATAGTTTTTCCTAAATAGTAAAGATTTTCAACAGGGAAAAGAACTCGAGTTTAACGTAAGCCACCACCAAATCCCTACTAGTTCAAGTAAGTGAAGTAACTGCAAGTAAATGAAGGAATTTTTAAAAGAAGGCAACAATTTACAGACTTTTTCTTTGCATGATTCTTGACCCATCCCTACATAACCATCACAAAATTCTGTTAATTGGGGGTTGGACCGTTGGAGCATCTATCTTTGCATTTACATATTTGTGGGAATGAGCTTAATTAGTCTTTGTTTTTGTTTGAAGGTTAAGATAGGGTTAGGCAGACCTCACCAGATTTTATTGAGCATTCGATGTGTTCTTGTGTACAACCTATTTAGTTTCTCCTTTGTTACAATATTGTTCATATCAATCCCCAGAGGAGGTACAAAGTACACTACACTTACATCAAAAGAAGTAGATAGGGAAACTAATAAGTGATTAGCAACTCTATTGGTTTCTCTAAACACATCACAAAATGAGATAGACTCAAAAGAAGCACTAAAATCCTGTATCACTCTAACCAAATTCAGACAATACCAAGCTTAGTCTTGGTTGTTATGCTGAATAATTGCGTTTCTAGTGATGGCAAAAACATCATCAAACATAAAACTGAATTTCTTTAAGTTGGGAGACTCAGGGGTTGTTTGTTTTTTTGGTTTTTCAGTATTCAGAGCCACTAAAACTTAGCGTTCAATGGCCATGTCGAGAGTTGTTTGTTTTTCCAAGAATCTTCAGCGTGAAAAAATTTGTCTTCAGCGTTTCGCGATAAAACACCTCCTGAATGCTGAATTTGTTTCTTGTTGAAATATATGACCAACAATGCCCTTCATCTACCCAAACTCGATTTATAGTTTTTCAAATCAATTGAGAGAAATCAGAGAGGGGAAGAGATAGAGGAGTTCTCTAATAGCCAGAAAGAGATAAATCAAGAAAGAGTTGTCGTTGAAAGTCGAAACCGATAAAACAAAAAGGAAAGATGAAACTGATTTGGGTTGAAGACGATATCATAATGGGTTTGATCTAGTGGTACTAATGACTTTAAAATCAAAACCAAAATGAAACCAAACTAAATTAAAACCCAAAAAATGAAATTAAAACCAAAAACTTATTTATCGCCACGAGAATTAGTGGAGGTGGAGCTGGAGAACGAATATTAAATCTGAGAAAGATAGAAACAAAAAAAAACAGTGAAAAAATATGAGACAGAGAGATTGAGAGAAAGATAGATTGAGAGAAAGAGAGAAAGATAGATTGAGAGAAAGAGAGAAAGAGAGAAGAGAGATAAAAGATGAGAGATGAGAGCGAGAGAGAATACCTGAGAAGAGAGTGAGTTGATGAGAGACAGCAGTGAGAAAGAGAGAAGAGAGATCGAGAGGGAGAGTTGTTTCTATTTTCCCTACCATAGTGGGAAAATACTGGGTGACTAATCCAACTTTGGGGAGAGGTGTTTTCTATTTTCCCACTTCTAGTGGAAAATTTTTATATTTCGGCTAATTTTAAATAGTATTTGCCAGTGCCCTTAAATACATCCAAACACTGGCAAATGGTGCTTCTAGTGGGAAAATACAATTAGCCACCCCCATTTGCCAGTTAACAAACACACCCTAAGATGTTGTTTATTTTTTTTTAAATGTTTTATTTTATAAGTAATTAAATTATTGTTTAAAAAATGAATACCAAGGGTAAAATAGTCAAAATGATTTTTTTTTATTTTTATTTTTTATTTTTTATTATCATATATTATTATATGCAATGTTTTAGATATCATACGGGTGTTCAAAATGTTGAACAAACAAATGAAACTTTGTCAAAAAAAATTCAGATATTTTGTTTTTATAAACAGTAAGTTTGTGTTCAAAATTGATAACATAGGTAAAATTGTCAAAATGATTTATATTTAGCATTCAGGGCCGATTATTCTGATAGAAAACAAACGTGTTTTTCAGAGTTCAGTAATGAGCCTTCAACATTCAAAAGGTGGGCTATTTAGCATTTACTATTCAGAGGCTTAAAAAAACAAACGACTCTAAGCTACCCCTTGTGCATTATTAGGTAAGGCCCAAATATAGTACCTACTACGTACACAGTACACTACACTAACTCCTTGAACCATTTTACTTTCTCTAATTCTCAGACAGTCATAACCAAGGAAGAGAGTAAATGATATAAGATAGAGATTTTGGGATATAACGGAACATGAAAGAAACGTAAATTTGCAGTTTTGATTAATGTAGATCTGTAGTGCCAGTAGGTTGCCCATGATGAATATTGAACTAACGGACATAAATCATCCATTTCAATCTCAATGTGCTAAATGGATGTCCTTAATAAAGAAAATAAAACAAAGTTGCTTAGAGGAACACCTGTAAAACACTTCAGATATGTTTTGGTTGAGGAAGAAATACTAGCACACCATTTGTGGATGTGGTTTATCTAATTATAAAGAGATTAACCCAACTCACAATACAATAATACACTGTTTTCACCATCTGACGTTGAACTTTGTTGCTTCCGTATCAGAAATCATCTTTAAACTAGACCTATATAATAACGAAAAAGATTTAGGTAGCTGTAATGGAGTTCTACTAGTATTTTCTTGTTGTTATATTTTTCCAATTTTCTTTGAGGATCGATATGCAAGTGAGGGTGGCATGCATCAACGATGCATCAGCCAACAACACAATATATATATCCACGCGTCGTTCGCATACATGAATTGTCAAGGTTAGCTTGCGTTTCTTTGGCTCTCATAAGTAGTCAATCTAATTCATCATTCATCATAGGTTTCAATATAATGCACAGATCGAACTTGCTTAATGGGAGCATTTGAACAGATCATATCCTAAGGAGATAACAGTGAGACGTTGCTGAAAGCACTGCACAAGAAATGAAATACAAGCAGAAGACACTGAATATTTCTAAGGTAAATAGTTTAAACTTATGAATCCAATACAATGTAATGGATTCGGCCTACAAAATACATGAAGCCTTTGTTACTAATAAAATTGAATTTTTTTTATACTAGGTCCAGATATCAAACAAAATTCCAATAAATAAAATTGTTACATCTTATAGATTTGTATACGTTATTTCATATCAATCCAAACCCTTAGTTTATTTAACAAAAAATTTAGAAGATAAAAATTATTGTAAAAATTGATCAAAACATTTTATGTTTTTTTTTTTTGAATAGTCTCCTCACAATTTTTTTTTAATTGAATTTTATTGATAAAAAAAACATAAATACAAAGTGAAGTAGAAACATAAAAGTGTTGTGAGGGATATCTTCACAAACATAGAGATCCAAGACAAGACACTATAAATACATGAGGAAGCCTGAAAGAATAAAAAAATGTCTTACAGTACACCTTGAACACCGTAGCAGATCATGGCCAAATAACAATGTCACAAACTTGAAATTTCAATAGATTTATTTAACAAAAAGAGAGAGAGAAGAATAAGAATTCTACACCAAATTAAACAATATAAAAACCAAATAAAACAAAAGAATGATAGAGATAAAATTGAAGTGATGGCTTTAATGCCTCACATTTGATAATTTTTCATAAGGTGATGAAGAAGTTTAATTAGTTATGGAGGCGTGTCGGCTTATTTGTTAGAGAAGATGAAAACGCGAGAGAAACGAAAGAGTTTAATGCGATTTTTTAATTTCCAATTTTCTAAAATAAAAACGTTTATCTAATCGATTAAAATAAATGAAAGAACAATAGAAAGTTTTTTTTTTGCAATAAAACAATAATGGACTGTACGTGAGTTAGAATATGGCCCCTTGTACAACGGACCCTAAGCGGTTGCTTTTTTTGCTATAGGGTAGAACCGCCTACTATACATATAATAATCAAATTACTCAAATCAGCTTGCTAGAACATGTTGGGCAAGTTGTGTCGTTTTCTTACACAATTTAGCTCCTAATAGATCATACCATTAACGTAATGGCCACTAATGCAACAAATCTATCAAAGATAACACACTTTACAAGCGAAATCCCACCACATTGGATCTCCGGATCCGATTCTCCCATCTACTTAGCTCGCCCATCTAAATTGACTTTTGGTGAGAAAGAGATGCTCAATATGACAATATCAATCACTCACTCATTGCTAAGGAGACTAAGAAAGCAAACACTTAGATTACATGTTAGTAAAAAGCATAGTCACAAATCTACTTATTATGATTTTTGCTCCCATCTTTTTCACCCCTTTTTGTTAGTGAAATAGAAAAACTGATAGCTTCACAGTTCACATTGTACCCCTTTGGTGGCTAACAACTCTTGAAAGATTAAACAAATCAAAAGGTGTAGATGAAAAAGGGAGCCTTGTAGGGGATCTAAAATGCATATTAATACGATACAGAATGGTCACTAGTTCACCTTTTTTCATGTGTGGGAGCAGCCTTAAATGAGTTTTACTCATACGGACTGCGCAGTGGATTCACTCAATGAGGTATTGAGGCCCTTCATATTATATCAGACAGAGAATGAAAGTAAGGGAAATATATGATTGTCCTTTGTCTTTTGTATTCATGATCCATCTCATTTTATTCTTTTATCCTTTATGGCAAAGTAATTTATGATTTGCATCACGATGTGAGCTTATGCATGCATAAGCAGGTTGACTTCAGTGAACGGGCTTTACCAATTTTTTACAAGTTATTTATAATTCTTAAAGTTACAAAGTTAACAAGCGACAGGACTTTCGGTAATAGATATATTAAATAGTCTATATTGTCACGGACATGATCTTGGATTTGATTTTGTTAGAAGAAAATGATGTACATACCGACGTGCTGTTAGTTCTTCTTAGATTAGAAATTTCTGCAGTTTTGAACTGGTTTTTCTGGAATATCCTAAATTGAAAATGAGAATGAATGAAATTAAAGCACATTACGGAATTGGTTTTGAATCATTGAATGCATGCATGCTATATGTCAATATTAACTAGTTTGTAATTCTTTTTCAGATACCGAATATGATCTTCGCCCACCGAGAGGCTTGGAAATAAAGAGCCACTAAGCAATGAAACAACAACTGACCAGATCAGTTAAGCACTTACATTGTTGTTGTTTCATATCAGATACTCCTTCTCCAGCCTTTTTGACTAATAAGACCTTAATAGTCTGACAATCAACAGATCCAACGGTTATAATCACTCACATGATTGATATTTGACTTTGGACATCTTCTATGTAATAATACGGTAATACCCATGATTGAATGTGCAAATGGAGATCCTGCATGTCCTGGTCATCGAAACTCACACTTAAAATATTTCTCCCTAATTAATCCCTAGCATCCGCATGCCTAAGTAAAACGAAAAGATTCAAATTCAATTAAGCACTATATTTTGCCATAAACTTTCGAAAAATCAGATTATATTAGAGCGCGTTGCTGAATCATTATTATGTCCGATCGTGTTATCATTGGTTTAGCATTTTATTCCATCTTTTTTATATTGTTCTATTCATAACTAATCAATGACTGACCCCTTTGTAGGCTAAAAGAGCCAAGACGTGATAAAACAAAAATGATTCGAACCCAATGGCAGTGTAGCCTTCTTTAAAATCACTGTTATCCCTAACTACGGCTTTAGACAACAATGTTCTGTTGGTAAGGTGCAAGAGGGTTATAAGTTATAATAACGAGTATACACATGCATTACATGGGAATATGAGTCTACAACAAGTTACATTCCCATGAATCTTGATGTTAATGTCGCGATAAGAACCGATGATGCCCTACAACGATATCAATTACTATCGCACTATGAAAAACAAGCCTGACTAGCTCAATCATCACATTTATACACCACTCAAACGATATCGATGAGTTCATAGTGCTTAAACAAATAAATTCCAGAACACATTAAAAAGGGTGTCCATAACTCCATATATATATATATATGAATGTGAATGACTGAACAAGCTAAAGACAATGTTTTTTCAGAGATGTCTATGTCAAACTTTTAGTACTAGAATCATGAAAACGAGCTCATAGTTGAAAATGAGAATAGTATATGATGGCAAGATAAGAAGCAGTTTTTGACTGAACCATTATGGTGTTTGCCATTTACAAGAGTTCACTCAAAGTTCAAATGAGTCAATGTTTTTTCAAATTTCAGTCATTAACCTGCATAAAACCCCCATCAAGTCTTCAAGCTCACACCAGCGAAAAATTCTTAATTCTCCATGGAAGAGGAAGTGGTGCTGAAAGGGTAGTTTAGTCATTGTGAGTGGTATTCTAGTAAATTTGAACTACTTATGGGGTAGTTTAACAAATGGATCATGTTCATAAAGTTGGAAAAAAGAGAGGGAGAGAAAGAAAGAGCTTTTGCATATAAATGACTTCTTCTGCATATAGAGAGTGAAATTCACACACCTAGAAACCAGTTTTTCTACGAAAATGATGCAAAAGTTTCAATCTTTGTTCAAAATAATGGCTTGGGCTTAGTTCAAATACCTCAAGTTTTCTACCATTTGTGTGTTTCTTTCTCTCTAGTGTTGGAACTTTAATGGCACTTTGATCTTTCTTTGTTAAAAAAAGAGTGCCCTTTTCAAAGCAAGTTGGATTTGACTCAAAGTTGTCCAAGATAAGTTCATTTGTTAAGTTTGTTTTCCAAATGTCTTCTGATATTAGCTAAACTAGCATCTCTTTGTAAGTTTTTTTACTCTTTGAATCCTATTGGAGTAGTGAAATTCATGAAGAAATGGTTGGGAAGAGTTGAAAGTGTGAAGCTTTGATTGAATATATAGTGAGTTTGAGTGGTTTGAAGGAGTGTAGTAGTAGTTCAATTAAGAGCTACTAGGGGGTGGGATACGGTGTGGGAAAGGTCGATGGATGTATTGTTATTACCGACTAGTGGACCGCCAATAAAGCGGCGAGCTGGGTTGAGAAGGAAACAAGCAGGAAGAGGTTCTTATAGAGGAAGTTAGGGGGTGGATTTTTTTTTTTTTTTTTTGGATTTGGGGGAGAGTGTGTTGTGGTGCGGGTTGTTGAGAATTTTATTTAAATGGGTGAAGAAATGGGACTAACTCACTTACAAGAGACTCTTAGAAGTCTTTGTTTCAAGTCTGAGTGGAAATATGCAGTGTTTTGGAAGCTTAAGCATAGGACTCGAATGTAAGTCTTCGTCGTTAAATATTTGTTGTTTTAGCATTTTCCCTTTTGTAGTTAAGTTGGATGGTTGTGTAGAAAAAACGGGTTTTGTTTAGTTTGTGCTTTTTAAGTCTAAAATGATTATTGGAGTAGTATATTATGGATTAGTAGTTGTGTTTGGTATGACATTAATAGTTTCCACATTTCAGGATGCTGACTTGGGAGGATGCTTATTATGCTAACCATGAAGTGCTTGATCGTCCAGATGAGACCCTCTTCGATGACAATGCACCTGTTAACTTGCGTGATGGGCGTTATTTGCAGGATCCACTTGGTTTATCTGTGGCAAAGATGTCGTATCTTGTATATTCATTGGGAGAAGGGTATGATCACTAGCTTATCTAAAGTGTGTTTGAATTAAAATGCAGTTTCTTGTATTTTATTTGGACTTTGCTTTTAGTTAAAGAAAGTATCAGTCATCATGAAGATTTTCTTGAATGAACCTTGGCTCAGACATCTTAAGGTTTTCCATGTGCCAATTAAATTTTTTTGATAAAGTTTGTGGGACTTGTTACCATAGACATGAGTTGGAAATCAGCCGGTACCACTACTCACTCACCTATTGGGAAAAAGGAAAAACCATGAATGACTTCACAGATGTTATTGTTATTAAGATGCATAAGAAGTTTAAGAACATATTTACATTGGGTTGTAAACTTTTTTTGTTCAACCTACCCTTTGAAAGTTGTCTTCCTTTTTTTTCTGAAAAAATTAGAACTAGTCATATGTATCATGCTATAATTTGCATATACATGATTCATACCAAAATAGTTTGTAGTTTGTACTTGGTCCAAGGCTTGAGATGCTTAAAAATAATAAAGCAAATTATTGGCGACCCAAAATCGGTTCCGAGTTCTGACCTAACCCAAAAAGAAGTATGTTATCATTTACTGGAAGAAAATGAGAAGTTCTAAGACATTCTGTTCCACGTTTCACAATATTCTACTCTTTTAGGTTGGTGGCATGAGACCTTCTATCTCCACACTAAAAACAGGAGAATAAGAGGATCTAAAATTCAAAATGTTTATCTGGAGAGCCATTCTTGAAGTTGGAGTGAAGGCGTGACAAACTTCATTTCCGCAGAGACCCAGAACTTTCTAATAACGAGTCATAACCTTAGCAACCAGAGCGTAGAGCGGGTGCGGGTGCGAAAGCAGGGGCGTTAGAGTGTCCAACTTAAAAAGCTCTACACATTCAAAGCGCCTGTTTTTAATGTGTATAAAATATTTTATTAAAATTAATATATATGGAATCGTACATTGTTACATTGTTTTGTACACAACAAATGTATAAATTCATTTTATCGATAATCAACATTTTTCTTTTTTCGATAATGAGAGTTAATCAACAAATTCATATGTTAATACTCACTACATACGTTAATATAAACTATACTCTGCTTTTTCATAACTTTCTGGAAAATGGAAATGTTGGGATGTAATCTGAATCCCAAAAAAATATTATATAATAAATATCAATTGAAAAATTAAAGAGAAAAGGGCTAGGGAGAGTAGATTAATTCACTAGAGAATTTACTTGTTAGTGAGAGAAATGAATAAACTTAAGATATTCATATTTTTACATTACATTTGAAAGTCAAATCATAGGTTACATGTTAGTGGAGTATGCTTAGAAAGTCTAGCTCTTAGTTGAGATTGAAAAGGAGTGAAAAGCTAGCCTGATAGGACAAAAACATTTGCTATTGGGTGACACTGTGACACGTGCATAAGACCACCACAAATAGTTAGCATGGTACAAGCAAGAAAACATGATCAAACAGAAAACGTGAATTGAAAAGGTAGAGTGTGCACTTTACAAAGTTTGAGAGCGCGAATTTCAAGAGCTTTCGTATCCAAAGTGTAAATTTGTGAACTGAGTGCGTGAGCGCTGCCTACCATAGGCGATTTAGGTTGCTAAGGTCATAACCCTGCTTGTTCCATTTTATAGACCGGCCCTTACAATGCTAGATTCTATCAAGTCAATATTGTTCATTTGCAATTTGGACATAATCTGTTTGCCTCAGGTAAAGGCCTCTTGTTCCAAGATCTTATGGTCTGCAAAAGTAAAAAGTATCAGGATGCATTTTGTTTTGAGATCCACTTGAAGATTTTGTACTCTATATGCTATGTGATAGCCAACGTGTTAACATGTTTTTATATCTTTTTCATGTTGAGCAGGATTATTGGACAGGTGGCAGTTACTGGAAAGCATCAATGGATTTTTGCAGATAAACCTACATCCCGTTGTTGGTCGTCATCTGAGGTGAGGGATATCTTATTCTTTACAGGATTTACATTCCCTTTTTTACTGATTTACTTAAAACATTTATTGTTTGTGATCCCAGTATTGTGATGGATGGCAGACTCAGTTTTCAGCAGGAATAAAGGTAAAAATATATTTTTTCCCATCCCAGTATTCTTTTTATTTTTTTCTGGGTGGCTCTAAATAGATCGAAGTGCGCACAAGAGGGTGCAGAGAGACAACCTTCAGAACTCCTGAGGATTGCATTGCAGTGCTGTTTTTTAAACATGAACATAACATTTTAGTTGAGAGTTCTGCTAAACAAAAATGTGGCCTCAACTCAACAAGAAACTCTTATAATTGAATTTGAACAAAAGGTTTACTGATGTCTAATATCATTACTCTTATGCGGGGAGAAATTTGGACCTGTTTCAGTTTTTTTTTAGTGTTTGTTGAAATCTTGTATTAACATACTTCATCAGGATATGACGACAAGTGTATACTCTTAAATAGTCAAAGAAATGTTGCTTTGTTTATGTCACTTTTGGTCTTTCGATATTATTCCATGTTAACATATATTGTTCCTCTTTGCTATGTAGACTATTGCTGTTGTAGCCGTTGTTCCACATGGAGTTGTACAACTTGGATCCTTACATACTGTAAGACACGTACTTGAAGTAGCTTTTATTACAATTCTGTTGATAACTCTAGGTTGTCAACATTTAATGACTCGGGTCATGTATACTTTTTGTTGAGGATACAATTTCATTTCAATATGTTTGTGTTTATTCTGTTTCACTTTTCATTCGTCTTCTGTGATCTTCTAAAAAACTAGATTGATCTCACCCAATCCCTTGAAATATAAACTTATTTTCAAATGCCCCAAGAGGAACGAGTACAAGCTCACATCTGGCTAAATAGAGAACAAATGTTAATTCTAGAAATTTTTAACACGATATTTCTTCTGTAGAATTTTCCTCTTTGACACGTATCTACACCTGATGTTTGGGGAGTGTTTTTGAGGAATTATTTGAATTGGTTTTTCAGAAATAGATAGTTTTATGTTATACGCTTCCCTTCTTTGTAAACCAGGTCGCTGAGGATATAAAGCTAGTTACCCGCATCAAGGATGTCTTTTATTCGCTTCAAAGTTCTTCAATGAAAACTATTCCCTATCCAATATGTTATACCACACAGAGCAGCTCATGTCTTGTATGTCTACTCTTCCTTTTTGTTTTAGAACAACCAGTCTGATACATTATCTTAATTAACTAATTCATCTATCATTCACAGACAGAGGTATCAGCAAGAGTTTCGGGATCGGAGGTTTTTAGTGATTTTCCCACAAGTTGCAGAAAGATAGATGCCAAATCTTATTCTTTGCCATCTCATGGAATCTTGAATGATGTACACCAGGGTGTCCTTACACTTCCTTGCAATCAACAGAAAAGAACAGTAGAAGTGGCCAGTGAACATGTGGGAATTGAATCAACAGTTATGAGGGATTATGAGAGCACTCAAGCAAATTCTGGAATCTATAGTTTGGAGCAACAAAAATCAGTACAAATGGAATCAAATAACAGAGAAATGTGTGAAGAGCCAAATATTGAGTCGAGGAGTATGTTTGTTACTTCAAGGAACCATGATTCCTCCAACTGTTCTGAGGACCCATATATTGATAGTTTCATATTTCCACTGGATGAGTTTGTGAATTATCGATTTCTCTCTTCAAGGATCCCTGACGCTACAGATGGGGATGAAATTAATTTTGATAAAGTAACTAGTCTTCAAAAGGAGGAGCTACCATTGTCACAACCGTTTGAAATGGAAATAACAGAGTCTGCAATTAGTTGCACTAATACAGCGAACACTTATTTAAGATTTTCTGCCGGCTGTGAATTGCATGAGGCCCTTGGACCAGCTTTTAAGAAACACAAAGAGAGTTGTTCCTTGAGTGGGTCAGAGAGGACAGAAGCTGAGATAACTGAGCCCCTGGAAAGGACTTCCAGTAGCTTGTTTACAACAGAGGCTGGGTCGGACTATCTTTTAGAAGCAGTGATTGTTAATTCATGTGCATTGTCTACGAACAACACCGGAAGTGGAAATGCATTCTGTAAATCAGCAGAATCCTTGTTAACAACCGGTAAAACTTCAGAGACTCATAACAGTGTTAAGCTTGGTAATGCTTTAGCCAAAGGATCAGTTATTCATCCCCCTCTCAGTTTGGAAGATACACATAGAAACCTGAAATTGATTTGGGATTCAACAGAAGTAAGTAATATGAGGTCTTCAAAAGAGTCTTCATCGAGGACTCCAAGTACATCGAGTAAACATTCAGAGATGAAGATAGAACCATCTAAGCTTAACAGAAAGAGAGCAAGGCCTGGTGAAAGTTGCAGGCCTAGGCCAAGAGACAGGCAACTGATCCAAGATCGTGTTAAGGAGTTGCGAGAACTTGTACCCAATGGGTCAAAGGTAAAATCTTTGTGGTCTCTGTGGTGAATTTCCTTTAAGCCAAATTCGAAAGTTCTATTTCTCTTTCTTGTTTGTCTTTGTTGCATTATGCACTGAAGTTGTTGAATCAATTCCACAGTGCAGTATCGATTCACTTCTAGAACGTACGATCAAACACATGTTCTTTCTACAAAATGTCACAAAGCATGCCGACAAGCTAAAGAAATGCGCTGAATCAAAGGTATGATAAGTACATAGTTTTATTTTCCTTCAGCTCCAATTTAGCTTATGCTAAACTTTAGGTTTAGATTAGAGTTGGTAGTCCGTAGATATGGAATGCAGACGGATAATTCTGAAGACTTGAGAAGTCACCAAGTTACAAAGTTTTTCATTACTTGTTTTATGAATTTTTGGTGTTTGTTCCCATAAAGCATGTTATATTAATTGATGCACATACCCATGGCAATTACTTTGGCTACTTCACTTGGCTAACTTGAGCAATATATAATGGTTCTTTTGAATATGGCTTGAGAGTTGGGCATGGTTTATTATGAATTAGCAATAGCTTCTGTAGTTTGTACCCATGGCTTAATGATATAGGGAAACTATGGAATCTTCTCTGTCATTTGCGCTGCAAGGGCTTACACCCAAGGTGTTCACACCTACTTACTACTGCGTGGATCACTGTTTCCGTTGGCACTTTATTCATGGTACCCCCAGGAGCACCAATTCTTCATGTTGGTTCAGTTTCTTTATCTAATTCTGCTTTACATTTGTGATGCAGGTCCGTGATAACAAAGTTAGCTTGCTAGGATCCTGCAGTCATGACCACGGATCAAGCTGGGCTCTAGATGTGGGAGGTCAAGCAGAAAGGTGTCCACTAGTAGTAGAGAACCTTAGCGTGGATGGGCAGATGCTTGTGGAGGTTTGTAGAGTTGACAACACGTGGAAAATGGTGATGTTTTTCATAATTATCTAGGTCTTGACAATACTTTTTTCAACTGCTTAGATGTTATGCGAGGAATGTAGCAGTTTTCTTGAGATAGCAGAGGCCATTAGAAGCTTGGGTCTTACGATCTTGAAGGGTGTAACAGAAACCCGTGGTGAGAATATGTGGGCCTGCTTTGTGGTTGAGGTAAAATTCTAATCCATATAGCTTTTGCTGCTGTAATGTTTTGATAACTCACTTTGCGAACAAGGCATGCATTTTTCGTTTATGTATTCCATTACTGTGATCAAGTGTTTCCTCTGACAATGTATTTTGTATTCAGTATTAACGATGAACTTTAGGGTCTCTCATCCGTTGTCATCCTGTACTTTATGTACCTATCCTCTATGGACTAAATCCCCCATAAACCATACCACTAGATGGTCTTAACCATATTTTGGAAGGGTCTATTTTTGGGTGGGTGAGGATGTAACTGAGTTTTGTTTTGAAGTTGTAGCATAACCCACAAAAAGGAGTGCAAGTTAAACTTGATTGGATTATGCAGTTGCTATACTTTCTTTTATATCCATTGGGATGTAGATTCTGAATGTAGGCATCTTGCAGGGGAACAATAACAGAGGTATGCATAGGATGGATGTGCTGTGGTCACTTGTGCAGTTATTGCAACCAAAGCATATAGTCTGAATGGGATCGTGGCTCAGGAATTGCATGCTCGGATTTGGAACCTAGGAAGATTGATATGGTTGTTCCTCTATATCTAGTTCAGTGCGCACTTATGTCTGTAAGCCATTCCCATTTATATGTGTGTAGAAATTATCTCGTCTTTTCTGCTTGAGATTGATTGTTTGTAGTCTGGAAATCATTTGTTGAGAGTTTTTAGAAATATGGGAAATTAAAATATATATATATAATAGTAAAAAAGAAAAAAAAAAAAATCTGTGTATTCAAATTTATGTCATCTTTTCCGCCTTAATTTGCTGCCTGTGACTTGGTAAAACCAGGGTGATAGATGCACCAAAACCCATATATTATCGCCATATGAATGGATATTTTACATTTTGCCATCCTTAAGGAAACTATGCTGGATTTGTCTGTGACTGAAAATACTTCAACAAGAAAGAAAAAGGAAAAAAAAATCTGGATATGAGTTTCCATCAACAATGCATTTTATTACAACATGAGTTTCATATGTTTCTCAGTTTTTGTACATCATAACAATTTGAAGAAGTCCATACCAGGTTTGCCATCGAGACCTTGATGTGCAAAATGGTCCATGTATTCTTTCATCAGGATGGCCCTCTATACAGGGGGATTTTCATCGGATATGAGGTCCTTGATGGGTCCACAAGGTCTTGTGGCCACGTCGAAATGGAAACTCAGAAAGCATGCTACCGAAGCTCTTGGTCCAATATGATTAGATAATGCTCTATGCTCTACGCTTTTTAGCTTGTCATTGGAGACAATCTGCATGGAAAAGAAATATCAACATTTAGTTTAAACTCTATCAACTTATTTAGATTCGGGTGAGACCATCTAGCGCTAGGTCTTTATTGTTTTGTATTAGGATGTCTCTTTAAACTCCCCATAAACATACCTGGAGAAGATCCCCAATGTTTACAACAAGAGCTCCTGGAATAGGATGGATATCAGCCCATTGTCCTTGGTGAAGAACTTGATGGCCACCAATGTTGTCTTGGAGAAGAATACTGAGAACTATGGGGTCTGTATGCCTGGCAGCTCCAATAGTTAGCTCTGGTTCAGGACACGCTGGGTAGTAGTTACAGATTAAGGAACATGCTTCAGCACATTCCATTTGCTTTAGAAAGTTTGCTTCGAGCCCAAGACCCGCTGATAGTAACTCGAGTAGCGCATCTCCTAAATCTGTAACATGTTTTGTGTACTCAATGCTTGTATCCCTGCACATTATATAACAAGATATTTGTTGTGATCTTTTGATGAACAATCTGAAAGCAAAACTTGAGACTAAGTTTTCACTCGATGTACGTGGGGGACTTATGCGTGCCATATTGTCTATAGACATAAATTTATTGGAACTCAAGGCATGGTTGTGGCTGAAAGTATCTTAGGAGGCACATTAGCATAGTGAAACATGTTTTCACGATTGAATTTGACAGAGAGGTTTGTAAGCAGAGGCAAATGTATTAGTATCATTGTTTTCCTACTTACATTTGAGATTTTCAGTAAGTTCTAGATTTAGTCATACCTGCAGATGGTTGGCATTTCCTCTGGATTTATAGGTTCAGGAGTTGACATTAAAAAGGTTAACGTGTCTCTCCAACTAGCTGCTTTTGATGTATAAAGATCAAAGTTGCTATAGAACCTGACTCTTACCTTCGTATCACGACTGTACCATTCTTTCTTTACCTCATTATTTAGGTTATGAAATTTAGCCACCGCTTTAATCATCCCTTCCATTACACTTGAAGGCACCCCATGGTTCATCACTAAAAAAAATCCCCACTTTTCTGATGCACTTAATATCTCCTTAACAATCTCCTGCTGCATTCCCTTGTCATCTTTGATGCCTTGAAGGTCTATGATGAGAATCTGGAAGTGTGTCAAATCAGAATCTGACTTCCGATCGAGTTCATTTGATGGCCTGATGAAGATCTTAGGGACTTTAAGTATGCCCGAGTCAACTAGTCCTTTAACACCAATTTTGGTATCATCAAAAGCCTTTAGCTCCTCTGCCCTATTGTATTCTGTCTCAACCCTTGTTAGCAATTCGCAGAATTATTCGCGAATCGAATTTTTAAAGGGCAAAACGTATAATACTTCTGAATGTTTGAAAAATTCAGAATAATTTGCAATTTTTTGCTTTGAAACGTATAATAAGGATTTTGGCGAGCTAAAAAATTCGGCTCTAAAAAATTAAATAAATAAAATAATGAAAATTCGGTTGCACTTTTGTTATTTTTTTATGTATTTTATATCCTCACTCTTACTTTAAATCCCTAACTCTTACAATTTTAGTAATAAATTAATCCAAAAACTTTGCTTTTATACTTTTTAGGCAATATTTAAATTGTCATGTCATGGTGTGTGTATTTTGAAATTTGAACGGTAATTTCAATCTAAGAACAAATAAATGAAGGTACCTATCTAGACCGTTCAATATTTTTGTAGCTAAATTGTTTAGATGTGTTTGTTATATTGTAAAGAATGACAACTATTATTAATATTTCTACTATAATATCACGAATTTTTGACTTCTGAATTTTTACAACCAAACGTTTAAAATACGTATTAATTAAACACCGCATAATTACCGTATTGCAAATTTTTAACCGAATATTTGATTATACCGTTTTTTTAAATCACTAAATAATTCTCGAATTATTCCCGTACCGAATTTTTGGCGTATTCCGAATTGATAACAAGGGTCTCAACTATGGAATTGATAACAAGGGTCTCAACTATGGAAGATGGAAGAAGATTGTCACTGCTGATCACCATTTTTTTCTTCCTTTCTTTTCTTTGACTTCGGTAGAGAGGATAGCAAGTGCGTCTGAATTGGATAGTTATGATGTAGTCGTAAATGCAATAAGAAGTCTCCTTGATTATTATATTCACATAATGATTACCCCATTGGAATCATATTTAGGTGAAAGGAAGTATTATATAATATTCCCATAAGGATTACCTCATTGTCATCATACTTAACTAACTTAAGGAGTCAAGTATCATTGACTTTTTGGCTCTTTGTAATTTGTAGTGCCTTTTTTAATGGTTTTGAATGGAAGAAATCGGAGGAATGGTAATACACAACTCCCTTAAAAACCTCCCTAAAAGATATACTTGGAACTAAGATTCAAGTACATGCACTTGTGGATTCAGATAACTGACCGAGTTATGACATTTGTTGATATCTTATAGAAAATTAAAGAACATGTTAAATTCTATGTTAGTAATGATGTTAGGAGAGTTGTGATATTGAAATATTAGAGAAACCAAGAAAAAGAACAATAAAGAAAACTAGAGATTGATTAGGGTTAGAGAGTTTTTGGGTCTGAGAGTTCCATTCTCTTCCCAGAGTTACATACTTATACTAACCTCAAACATGATAATAGAAACTACTAGATATGGATGTCCACACTTATAGAAACGTGGGACTTTCCATATTTAACATATTCTAATACTGACATATTCTAACACTCCCCCTCAAGCTGTAATTACGCAAACTATGCAAATTACAGCTTGGATTACAAAAAGACAAAAGATAAGAATACTGCTCCTCCTTTCGCATAAAACTGTCTTTAGTTGAAGAACTCGAATAACTGTTGAGACATTTTGGAGATGAAACTGTCGGTGTAAGCAATGACCTAACCTGAATACTGAAGGTTTACCACAGTCACAAACTGAAATCATAACACCGGTTTAGTGGCACACTGTTTGGCTACTACTCACTCCATTCGTTATTATGGCTGTCATAATATAAATTGAAAACAATAACACTGATTTGATATCAATATCACTGTTAATTTCAACAAAATACTTTTATAGGTACTCCTGAATACTGAATACTGAATATTGGTGCAGTTTAGGCGTGACTGCTACCTGAAACATACGTGCAGTTTAGGCTTAACTGCTACCTGAAACATACTTGCAGTTTAGGCTTAACTGCTATCTTAAACATACTTGCAGTTTAGGCTGACTGCTACATGAATACTGAAAACTGTAGTTTAAGCTTGATTGCTACCTGAATACTAAAGACTGCAGTTTAGGCTTGCCTGCTAACTGAATACTGAAGACTGAATAGTGGATATGCCTTGTCGTGAAGAGTTCATTAAGGCATGCTGGAATATGGAGACATGAGTAGTCTGTCTCATACGTCTCCATATTCTCCTTCCCTCATATACTATTGAATGTCTTCATATCTCCCTATTTTTCAACAAAATACTTTTATGGGTACTCTGAATCTTGAATCTTGGTGCGCGTTTTAGGCGTGATCGCTACACGAAACATATTTGCGCTTTAGGCTTGATCGCCACCCGAATCTTGAAGATCTGCGGTTTTAGGCTTGATCGCTATCCGAAACATACTTGCGGTTTTTAAGCTTGATCGCTACACGAAAACATACCTGCGCAGTTTAGGCGTGGATCGCTACTGAAACATACTTGCAGTTTAGGCTTGACCACTACCTGAATACTGAAGACTGCAGTTTAGGCTTGACTGCTACCTGAATACTGAAGACTGAATAGTTGGAATATACAAGGCGGAGTAGGAACATACAAAGACTTGTCTATTCCGACTTGAACTTGAAACATAGAAAACCAAATACCAACTTATACAACCAACCAATGCCCACTTTAAAAAATAATACTTCATACTCAAATACACAAAAATTCTAACAGAACATGCATCAAACAATACTCACTGTAGAGGGTAGAGGGTGGGTCGCGCCTTTTTATAACTTCGAACTTCTTGAACAATGGAAAATAGAAAGAATAATTCCTCGTGAGATAGAGGTCGTGTTCCCCTATAATACTTCAAACAAACAATGTGATCATGTTCTAAAAACTGAGGCAAAAGACGACATCAATATCAACTGCGTGGAAACTAGAAACCCAAACATCCATAACGACATACAAACAATACTACCCCTCCAATCCTGGACGAGAGTGTAAACTACCTTCCAAAGGCTTGATACTTCAAAAATCTCGGAAACTGATAAGTGGAGGCCGGGGTAAGTAGCGTGCGCGCCCGGCAAAGGGCATATTGGGCTGCAAGCGCCGCGCCACAATCTTGTTGGTTCCACGAAATTTTTTTCTCTTTTCTTACGACATGGGTGCGCTCGCGGGCAAGGTTTGTCAGACTTGGCGTCGCGCCTCTCTCTCGGGTGAAAAACGAACTATACTGAAAACAACATTTAGCGTGTGCGCCTAGCAGAAGGCTTAGACTGAGCGTGTGCACGCCTCGTCCAATACTAACTTCAAAGACTTTGGGATACAGAGAGGTTGTGTCCCTCTTATCAATACTAAGACAGAGAGATTGTAGAAGATGTAGACTGCGGAAGCGAAACAATACTAAGAAACCAATACTGAGAAACTTCGGATCTCTCTCTTAGCATTCTTCAAACAAACTTTAAACACTAGCGGAATCTTGAAAAACTTACTTCGAACCATAGAGAATAATGAGATGAGAGATTCTTGAACTTAGAATACTTAAACATGTCGATGAACAGTACCGTGAACAGTGCCTATGAATAGTGCCAGTGAACAGTAATGGTGAATAGTACCACCGATGAATAGTAAACCCGCGAACAGAGAAAGATTGAAACTTCAATTGAGATATAAGAATTTCTTCTTGTGAGAAAGCTTGAAACTTAACTTGAATACTATACTGAAAAACTTAAAAAGACTTGATTTTTTTTTCTTGGTGAGGGATTTCTCTCCTAGCATACCACTAAACTTTGATTTGAATCTGTCGCTTGGATGTCATATTAAATTCTATGTTAGTGATGATGCTGGAGAGTTGTGACATTGATATATTAGAGAAACCAAGAAGAAGAACAATAAAGAAGACTAGAGATTTATTAGGGTGAGAGAGTTCTTGGGTCTAAGAGTTATGTTCTCTTTCCAGAGTTACATACTTATACTAACCTCAAACATGATAATAGAAACTATTAGATATGGATGTCCACACTTATAGAAATGTGGGACTTTTCATATTTGACATATTCTAACAAAACCCAACAACACGATAAGATGACTAACAAGTGACTTTCCGCCTACAAAAATTAGCCAGTTCGCTGGGCGAATGTGAATGTTATTACATGTGAAAACCATGTGTAGATGGGGACATACTGGAATAACTCTAAAGTCTAAACGCTTGAGGGGAAAGAGGTTCCCATCCGATGGTGACTTCTCGCATCACAGGAGCCCCTGAGCTCCCATGCCTTTGTTGGTTGGACAAACCCAACCGACGGTTTCTGAAAAGGCTCTCATTATTTTATTAGAGAAAGTAGCTGAGAGCAAGGAGCATTGACTTGTTTTCATGAACAACGTTCTCGGCCGTGCAGCTCCGGCCTGTTCTTGCGAGTTCTAAGTTCTAGCTCTCGAGTTACTACCATACAGACAATAATTTTAATTCATTCAAAATTATTGCTCAATAGGGAATTTTATTGCTCAATAGGGAATAATTGTAATCGAAAAACATAAACTTCTTCCAGTACACTACCACTTTGGTTCTTTCTATTATACAAACAGGCATTCATAGTGAAATAGTCTTAATTAACCTGACTTGCCGTCGCCGCCCTTTCAGAAACGAAATGAAACTTTAGTCTGACATGTTTGCAAATCTTGTCGTCCTTAACAAAATTACTCTTGATATGGGAAACGAATAACTCCACGGGTCACAAGGTAAACTCGGTTACAGTAACCAGATATCATCTCGATTTTAACATATCCATAACCATTATGTTTCTTATTGCCAAGTCACAATTTGAAATAGTCCAAACCAGACTTGCCATCAAGACCTTGAGAATAAAAATGATCAACATATTCTTTCATCAAGATATCTCTATAAATACGGGGGGTTTCATCTGAAATCAAGTCTTTGATGGGTCCACAAGGTTTTGTGGAGTCTAAACGCTGGCCAAGGAAGCACGCTACTGATACTCTTGGTCCAGTACGATTAGCTAATACTCTGTGTTCTACGCTTTTAAGCTTGTCGTTCGAGATAATCTGCGCAGAAAACGTTAACATAAACATTTAGATTGAAATCAATCTCTTGTGATTTATTTGATCCATTAATATTAGGTGTGGCAGTGTTGCAAAACTGCATTATTGTCTCCAGAAAACATACCCGGAGAAGATCTCCTATGTTTACGACCAGAGACCCTGCAATAGGACTGACATCAACCCATTGATCTTGATGAAGAACTTGAAGACCACCAATGCTGTCTTGAAGAAGAATAGTGAGAAAACCAACGTCTCTATGCCTTGCAGTTCCTATAGTTAGCTCTGGTTCTGGACATACTGGGTAGTAGTGAAAGGCTATGTTGCATGATTCAGTACATTTCTCTTGCTTTAGAAAATTTGCTTCAAGACCAAGACCTTCTGATAACAACTCAAAAAGAGTGTCTCCTAACTTCGTCACATGATTTGCATAGGCAATAGTTGTCGGTCTGGTAATCAGGCAACAAGTTGTCAAATAAAATTGCAACAAATTAGTAAAATTGCAACAAATTAGTTCGCCTGTCTTAATTTCAATTCCTACCACTCAACAAATTAGTTCGTACCTGCAAACGATTGGCAACTCATCTGGATCTAGAGGATCAGGAGTCAACATAGAAATGTACAAAGTGTCTCTCCAGTTAGCTGCTTTTGATGTATAGAGGTCAAAGTTGCTAAAAAACCTCACTCTTTTCTTTCGATCACGACTATACAACTCTTTCTTTACCTCGTCATTTTGCTCATTAAATCTAAACACCCCTTGAATCATCTCTTCCATCACACTTGTAGGGAGTCCATGATTCACAACTAGGAAAAAACCCGACTTCTCTGATGCACTAAGAATCCCATCAACGATTTCCTGACGCATTTTCTTGCCACCTTCAATACCTTTGAGGTCTATGATAGGAATTTGAAACTGGCTTAGATTGGAATCCGACTTGTAATCAAGTTCATTTGGTGGTCTGATGAAGATCTTAGGGACTTTCAGTATGCCAGAGTCAACTAGTCCTTTAACACCGGTTTTGGTGTCATCAAAAGCCTTAAGGTCCTCTACTCGGTTGTAAACTGGCTCAAGTATGGGAGATGAAAGAAGGGGATCACTGCTGATTGCCATTTTTTCTTTCTGTTGTGATTTCTTGGATAAGTGACCAGCATATATAACCATACAGGTCGATAATTATTATGATTATTGTATAGAAATCATCAAAAAAACGTGTCCTAAATACTACAAGATATTAGATATCTCATTGGAATCTTACACGGGGAGACCAAGTATTGGATTTTCTTGCTATGTACCAAGTTGCGAACTACCAACATAATTGCTACAGTGAGTACTTTTCCATGCAGTTAGGTTCGTTAAATATTAGTGCGCTACAGTGAGTATTTTTCCATGCCGTTACGTTCTTTAAATATTAGTGCGTTGTTAAGAAGTGAGGCCTGGCTTAAATTTAAATTTCTTTGGACCGTCAACTGAAACATTGTTTACACAATTACAATTACGCCCATGATAGTTTTATTGTTGAGGCAAGATATTTATCGAAAAAAAAAATTGTCTATTATCGAGAAAAAAAAAAAAAAAAAAAAAAAAATTGTTGAGGGATTTGAGGCAAGATGACGTCATGACGAGAGAGAGAAAATTGTTGAGGGCTTTTGGTGACTTTAATGAGAGCATTTCCAATGCAAGCCACTATTATTCACCTCCACGTAAGCTGAATTTCTCCTCTTTTCCACCAAAAAGCAAAGTGAGACTGCCCAATGCAAAGGTGAAAAATAATTTCGAACGGGATGTTGGATTCTGTCTGAATGTAAAAATCGAAAAAATGCGCTGAACGGAATGAAACATCCCGTCTGAAGTTAAAAAAAAAACCGAGAAAAAATCGAAAAACCAATTTTAAAAAAAAACACACACACATGAGACGGAATCCAACATCCCGTCCGAAGTTCACAACTCAGTCACTATCTCGGTTGAAGGTTTCACTCTCGTTTTGACTTGGAAAAATAGTCACTTTATATTCACCTTTACATTGGGCAAATGTTTTGAATCATTTGGGAATGCTCTGAGAGAGAGATGAAAGTCACAAAAAAAAATTCTTGTAAAAAACAAAAAGTATTTTGGGCATTTGGCTACTTGCATTTGAAACCAAGCCGAGACCTATATATTGGGCTGCCAGTAGCCCGGTCCATGGGCTCACTGAAAATCAATAAATATTTCGAAACCAACCGTCGCACTGTAATTCAGACTATTGTCTCATTCACCCCTGAAGTTGAAACTCCAAATAGAGTGATTTTTTGCCCCCAGCTGAATTTTGAGCCATACACGTCTCATCTTTTCCACAAAAAGAGGGAAGTTACAACTGAAAAATGTAAAGTGAAATAAACCAACAAACGTGTGTATTTCTTCTTCATCTTCTTTCCAAAAACGTGTTAATAACAATAATATCATCTTCTTGTTAGTTTGTTCTTAATACATCCATCGTGTTTTTCATAGAGTAATCTTGGACATACCCAACAAAACACTCCCGTACCCCAACTTTAAAATAAATAAATAAAATGATTTTAGACATACTTAGCTTCCTAAATTACCCTTTTTTTTATTAGACGTACCCAAGATATTTATTGACTAAAACAAGTCATTTACTCTACGTTATTCAGAAGAAAAAGACTGCGGTTTTTTTTCCTTCTCCAATAACCTCTTATTCTTTTATCTCATCAATAAACATGCAAACACCCACTTTTGATTTGAATCAATCATACCAAAGTAACGATGATGAATACCAACCGAATGAGGATGAAGAAAAAAAATTCAAAATCAAATTTTGACGAATGGGAGAACGCAGAAGACTATTATACTTTGGATTACTACAATGAACAGATACAAACACCAAACAAAAATGTGAGTTTGTTTGCAATATTAAACAAAGTGCTATTTTTTTTGGTGCATACTGAGTATAAGAAACCTAAACCATTTTTTTTTTAAAATTTTACTTTGAACAGCCTCATCCTATTAGTAGTGCATCTCCAAATGCATTGTCTTTGCTTCAACCGAATTATGAGTCGAAAAAATGAAGAGCAAGAAAGCCCGACGAAAAAACTAATTTTGTTTGTCCTAATCGACCGACGATTTACAAACCGCAAATGAGAAGAACTTGAAGACACTTTTATAAATTTAGTATATCGTTTTTCCAAATGGTGATGTAATACAATCTATAACAAAATGATTACAGGTATTTGAAAATCGAAAAGACCTTGTTGATTGGTGCAGAGAGGTAGGGAGAGAAATTGGTTTTATGGTTATCATTGCAAAGTCGGTTAGCGTTGAAAGTGGCCGAAGACCTAGGGTGTTTTTAACTTGTGAGAGAGGTAGTGTTTTTAAACCTCAAAAACCAAAGAAGACATATCAATACAAGCTATCCATGAAACTCCCTCGACAGATAGGAACGAAAAAGTGCAAGTGTTCATTTAAGTTGAAGGGTTATCAACGTAATCAAGGGGGATGGGAAGTAGTAATAGTTTGCGGAACTCATAATCACCGTCTTGCTAAAAATCTTACATGCCATTTTTTTGTGGGAAGGCTAACACGAGATGAAGAAATGATTGTGATCGAGATGTCTGAGGCTGGTGTTAAACCAAGAGAAATTTTGAATGCTTTGAAAAAGAAAGACGGCCTAGAGAATTTGTCAACCCTAGTACCATCTACAATTTTCGAGCGAAACATCGTCTTACAAAATTGCAAGGGAGATCACAGATGCAACAATTATTGAAGATGTTGGACGATCGCGATTACTATGAGTCTCATAGAGAGAACCTGATTACAAGAGAATGCAAGGATCATTTTTTGCTTATTTGAGATCAATTAAGTTGGCCAAGTGTTTTCCAGAAGTGTTGATTATTGATTGTACCTACATGACTAATCTTCACAATCTGCCATTGCTAGAAATTGTTGGGTTTACGTCTACAATGAAGACGTTTGCTATTGCTTTTGCATATTTAGATTCAGAGATGGAAAATAACTTTGTTTGGGCTTTGGAAATGTTATACAATGTTTTGGAAGGCAAGGCATCTAGTGTGAAAGTCATTATGACTGATAGACATTTGGCATTGATGAATGTTGTGGCGCGTGTATTTCCCATGGCTAAACACCTCCTTTGTCGTTGGCACATTCAGACTAATGTGATTACTAACTGTAAAAAATCTTTTGAAGAAAACAATGAATTTCGGAAGTTCTACGAAATGGTTTGTGATTTATTCAGTTCACCTACTGAAGATGTCTATAATAAAAATTTGGTTGTGTTTAGAAATGAATATGCACATATGACACGTGTGGTACAGTACGTCGAAGAGTTGTTGAACAAGTACAAGGAACAGTTTGTGGTGGCTTATGTTGATTTAGTGATGCACTTCGACACTCACACCAGCAATAGAGTAGAATCCCAACATTCATCTTTGAAGAGAAATTTGAGGAGTTCACACGGCAATTTGTACCAAAATTGGGATGTGAATGATAACCTCCTTGAAAATCAACTCAATGATATACAAGCTTCATTTAATATTAGTCGCAACATTATGCGTCATTATAGTCGAGACAAGGCATACAGCTGAGATTAGAGAATTTATCTCTATGGAGGCGATTGATATGTTGTCGAAAGAACTTGTACATTCAAACAAAGTGGGCATTTATGAAAAAGAATGTGGGTGTGTTTTGAGGCGTACTTGTGGTCTTCCATGTGCTCATGAGTTGGTACATATGGTAAAACTTGGTGATGGTTACATACCCTTGAGGTCCATAGATCGTCGTTGGCGGCAACTTGATTTTGAGCCAATGGAACTTCCAAGAGGGTCACTGGACATTTCACCTGAGGTGGAAGGAATTAAGAAGAAGTTCAATTGCTTACCAGAATACCAAAAACTAATGTTGATGAAGAAATGTTTAGAACTTGCTGATCCAAAGACTACACACATGGAAGAGCCTCGAGAAAAACTCAATGTCAAAGGTAGACCATCAATTTCAAAGAAACATGTGAAAGTATCAACTCAATATCAGAATGACACAAGAAGATAACCATCTGCTTTTGAGTATGCACAGATACAAGAGGAGAAAAAAGCAAGTGATGAACAAGTTTCGAAGAAGAGAGGCAGACCACATAAGAACCAAGGAGAAACACAAGCAATTGAAAAAGTACCTAAAAAAATAGGAAGACCACCTAAGAAGCCAGCTTAAACATCTTTGCTAGAAGATTTGAATCCATTGCTTAACAACTTTATTGTTTTATGTGAGGATGTCCTTGGGGATGGACACTGTGGATACAGGTCCATAGCAAGATTATTGAACTATGGTGACGAGACTAGATGGTTTACCGTGAGGAAGAGGTTGTTGGTCGAGTTGATGGAATGTGCAGAAGAGTACATTGAATGGTCTGGATTCACCATTTTCGAACACTTAATTCAAAATTTACAATGTACAAAGTCGATGACGATGAACCCGACTGAGTGGTTTGAACTTCCTGACATGGGTTGGTTAACTGCTTGTGCTTATAATTGTGTGTTTGTCACCCTAGCACCAAAGCAGTCGTTAACTTACCTTCCTTTGAGAACTCCACCAGACTTGCGGAGCATACTCTCATTATCTCAGTTGCTCATATAAATAACGACATACATTATGTGCCGCTTAGACTTAGTGATGATGCTCCCTTGCCACCAGTTATACTAGGTTACCACAATCTAGCCCACCCGGGCATCGCTGACTTGTGGATAGCAAAGGTTCAAGAAAAACTTGCCGACTGGGATAGGAAGGTAAAAAAAAAAAAAAAAATATATATATATATATATATATATATATATATATATATATATATATATATATATATTTGGACTTGGGTGGAAGCATTTTTGGTTCTTGATTTGAGTTTGTTAAATTATGTTGAGCTTGTTGAATTAATTTTAGTAAGATGTTGAGCAGGTTGTACATGAGCAAACTAAAAAGAAGCGCACAAGCACAACACAGGGGACTTCAAAAAAAAGAAACATAAACAAGAAAGGTTTGTCATATATGTATATATACTTGTGTACGATTGCATATTAAACTGTTTTTAGGTAAGTAGATTATTTGTTGGTAATGAGCATCGATTATTTGTTGTTTTTTAGTATGTAGTTTAGTTTAAGAGTTTTGTAGTAATATTATATATCTCGGTTTGTTTGTTTTTTCGGTTGGCTTGGTCTTATTTCACTTTTGCGTAACATTTTAACTTGTTTCATACTCATTTCTTTTTTGAAGAACAAGGTGATACAAATATTGCTCAAGGCACAAGCAACAACCAAAATGTTCATTCTAACATTGGTGAAGCAGCTGCATGTCCCAATTCTTTAACCAACATGTGCGGACTACCTGATTTAAATGAAGATGTTCAACTTGAAGTGAGTGGATCGTCTGACCTTGACTCGTTTAGCTTTCAAGAACTCATTAACAAGGCCAAAGAGAACATGAAGAGAAGTAGAAAAAAAAAATACTAGTATATGGGAAGTGAAGTGAAGATGAAGATGAAGAAATCGAGCATAAGTGGGAAAATATTTTATGTGACTTTAATCCTTTGATCTGCGATATGATTAAAGATTTGGCTTATGGCAATGTTTCATTTAGTTGTTGGCAATATGAGGTTTTGCTGTTTCACCAATTTGTTATTTCTGTTGATGCCCCTTTAATTTTTTTCCGTCGTCTATGATGGGAAGTGAAGTGAAGTGTTGATTCTTTGAAATATAAGGAAGACTGGAGGGTGATTCTGAGGTGAAGGCAGTCGCTTATGAGAGAACAAATAGTCGACAAAAAGAGAAGTGGAGGTGGGTGATCATTTGCCACTGACATAACTTGGGTTTCATAATTGAGCTGATTTAGTGGCAGCATAGATTTCTTTTTCTGTTGCCCTCTTTTCTAGGTTCTGTAACAGTCTACTGATACCTGAAAATACAAGGAAAAACTAAAGGAAAAGAATTTTGAGACCCTTGATGATATCAGGGATTTATTTCTCGTTAATTCTATTCAAATGTTTTCAAAAGCACATCATCTTTGCTGTGAGGTTTGTATTTGATTTCCTCTAGTTTTGAGATTCAAATAGAAAACAGGCAAAAAAGTGCACTAAAAAGAAAACATAACCACTTACAACTCTTATCAAGTAAGGAAATGCATTAAAGAAAAAACAAAACCACTTACAATTCAACGCGAGCTATCAAGAACCACAGTCTCTAGCTCCACACCTTGGCTAGTTAGACGATATTTCTACAAATCATTGAAGGATCTTGGTGGACTTGAACCACCATCTCTTGAGATACATTGAAGACATGGTCCAATTCTCAAGGGCTTTTTCCATTTAAGCTAAAGATCCATTACACATAGTTGTTAAGCACATAATTGTAACACTACTACGGCATTTACTATCTCTAGGCCTCTCAAGTGACGCCTAGCCGCACAGTAACCTGCAACAATTTTCACATTCGCTCCTTCAACAACATATTTTTCTAAGAGTCGAAAATCTTTTGCATATATTTGGCTTGGAACTTCAATTTTTTTTATTTATATTTGATTCCTATTTTTCAGGTCATCTTTATTTATATGCAATTTCTCCTGTTTATTTAAGTAAAAGTGAAGTCATATGACAAAATGTAAATGAATCACATTCATATTTATCATAGAGAAATGAATTCATGCAACAGTTGAAACTCAAAACAAGAATAAGGTAACGAGAAGTGTAAAGAAAGTACATCATTTGCTTGTCTTCTTATCTCCTCCACAAGTTGTGTTCCACCGTGTTGCTTCTGCCTTATATCGAGTAACTCCTGGAATTTGTTTAAAGTCTAAAATATTAGAGAAATTTTATAAACTTCCACGTCCGACGACATTGCAAAATCACGGCATTGGGAAGAAAAACAACTATCTTATTAGCACCACCACTGAGATTGGAGAACAATTCTTGTTGTCTTGATTACTTGTTCTACTGTAAGTGTTGCTAAACTAGACAAAAATGAGAATATTCCACTGAAATGGTAAAACTGTACTTACCGCTTGTTTGGAATCAAGTAACCAATCCGCAACACTGGAAGACAAAATACTAAACTATAAGCAGAGAACCATAATAAAGCTAGAAAAGAAGCTTCAATTAAATGGTGAGAAAAACCCGTCGGTGTGGAACTGCACCCAATGGAATATCCTGGGGATACATACTTGAATTAGTTTGAAAAAAAATATATCTGGTTTTAGAATGAACGAACGAACGAACAAATGAACGAACGAATCAGATAGGTAGAATTGTACCTTTACATGATCCAAATTTTCAGAGGTGACTGAAAACCTGCCTTTTATTTGGACCACACTGCCCTTTGATTTGTCATCCAAAGAATCTCTAAATCCTGCAAAAGAAGATTATATGGACAACGACTCAATGAGACTGCCTTGGTTAATCAACCATCTTTTTTAACTTCCATTTCCATTTGTTTCGACCAATGCCAAACCCACCAAATGTTCACACATGGTCTCAGCCAGGATTAATGCAAGATGTGTAGCTTTTTACAGAATTCACAACTCTATTACCTCCCGAAGATCTTATGGGAGCTGGTAAACTGTTTGCAGAAGCACGATTTGGGAGCATCAAAGGACCACTGAAACTAGGCACTCTTCTTACATCATGCTTACCTTTCTCACCTATCGATAGAACTTCATTCCCACATCTAACAATGACAAAAACACAATAAAAATTATTCAAGTGGCTATATATAAATGTCTCATTAAATAAATTAACAGTATACTACAAGGAAAAAGTTTCATTAGACCATCATTACTATCCTTCCCAGCACATTCTTGCTAGGAAACCAAAATTTTAAATGAGAAATGTTTTATCTTCTTTTGATTTATCTATATTGGACAAAAGGTGAACATTCGAGCAAGTACAAACAATAGTAAAAGATTCCAAATCCTTTATCGTGTTAATTTGCTATATGTTATAATTACAGAACCCCTTTAGGAAAAAAAATTTAGGAAGAGAGTATTTAAAACATTAACTACAAAAGAGAAGCTAACCTTTCAAGTACATGCCACTTTTCAGATCTTGAAATGATTAAAGCGCAATATTAGGAATAAGTGGGCCACTCGCTCTGGCGGCATTTAGTCATTTGACCTTTAAGAGGCTCTTGAACTACTGCTTGTCGAAGTTGAAAATACTAGCTCATTGTTTTTAGATCTATCTTTCTCATCCACTTCGCTTATATCTTGATTGCCGAGCAGAGTTTCAGTTTCTGAAATTTAAACTTTTGCATTCGAAACTGTCTGCTCAAAGACCACTCCCGCTGCAACACAATATAATATATGACAAGGTACCTTAATACACATATCTTGAAGTAAATGTACTCAGTAAAAGAGAAGGCCATTTTGGCACTTCAGGAGATGTTAATAAATGTACAGGACATCATGTTAACATGTATAAACTTTGAAATGGATAAAGGACTCTAATGAATCAAGCCCTTAAAAGACATGCCTGCTATCAATGTTGCTTGTAGGACCGAATTGCCAAAAACTAGATCCAGCACAAGATGCATACTGCAAATAGTTTTCAAATATGTCATGGGTTAGTCTTTAAGGTTTAAACAATATACAAGACATACAAAGGTTACCGATAGCTTGTTTATATATAAGAGCATTTGCAATGCAGGGGATTTCAAGGGTTTGTGACTATAGTCACCAGTTTTGGGGGAAAACTACTCTGCAATGCAGAGGTGATTATTTGGTGAATATTTTTCCCAGTTGATTTCAAGGTGAAACTCATCACCGAGATAGTGGTTGACTTGTTAACTTCAGACAAGATGTTGGATTCCGTCTGGATTACAAAACTCACCAGACGGAATCCAACATCCCGTCTTGCTATATTTCTTTTTTTCCAGACAGAATCAAACATCCCGTCCGGAGTCCTAACGGCTAGTTCACCAACGGTCAGAAAGTCAGAATGGTAAAAAACGGTCAAAATAAAAAACTTTGGTATATATATGATAAGAGCCCAAAATTGTAGTTTTAACCCCTTAACCATCATACTTTTAGACCAATTATGTGAGTAATAATTAAGAGTTAATACTGATTACGTGTTTTTATGCATTTCAGGCTTAAAAGTCCATTATGTGCAGAAATGTGCCACTTTAGCGAGATAAAGGAGCAAAGGTCGGTTGCTAAGGAGTTCTATGAATAAAGGCCAAGATTTAAGGAGACAAAGCCTTTGTAAAGCCCGGTCAAAAGCTGGAAAGTCAACACAGGCAGAAATAGTGCACAAGTCAGCAGAACTTCCGAAGGCCGTATCTTTGGACTCAGACCTCGGAATTGGGAGTATCTTATGTCAAAACGACCGGCTCGGAAAGAGCTTTCCAATGGTTTAAGCCTTGACCCAATCAGAGGAGCAAAAGTGGATGAAATATCTGTCGAAGCCAACTGCAGCTGAAGAGCCCATTTTGGGCTAAAGAAATTGGGTTTTGGGCCCGATTTTCCGGCCCAAAACATGGCTCCAAGCCCATGCACGATTTTTGGATCTGAAAGTATAAAAACAAGAGCTTGACTCTTTGTTAATGGTAGATAGTTAGGTTAGAAAATAAATTAGGTTAGGATAAGAAAAGTAGCCATTAAACCTTAGTTCTAGATCTAGTTTTACATTGATTAATTAGTTTATTTCTTGAGTATTGAATCATTGTTTTTATTGTTCATTAGATTAATAAGTAGTTGTTATTCATTCAATCATATTTTGTTCTTATTGTTCTATTAGATTTATAAAGTTAATTACTTATTTCATAATGACATGTTCTTATTATTGTTCTTGTGTTGGGAATGGTAGTATAGAAATTTCACATCAAATCATTACTCTCACCATTGTTCCTTTTGGGTTTGATTAGTTGAATTCAATTTAAGTCTAGACAGTTAAGAGTGGAACGAATCCTTACTCATTATATTGTATGATTATGTTTTGAGAGTAAGAAGAATTGATTTAAGCGTAAGAACGGTAGGATTACGTATTAGTGTTGTTAACATTAATATTTAGGATTCTATTGTTTTTACGGGTTATCAATATACAACATTTGTTTCATTTCAACTCACACTTCCAACAATCATATATCATATTTCTTCTTCTTTAAAATCAGTTCTTCAAAAAATAAAATATCAAATGGCATCAACTCAAGCATCTCAAGCAAGTGGTAGCACTCAAGCAAAAGCAAAAACTCACTTTAGCATGTCCGAAGATCAAGATCTATGTCTTGCTTGGATAAAAATTAGTGAAGACTCCATTGTTGGTGTTTTCCAAAATGCAAAAGGATTTTGGAATCGTGTAACAAACGAGTTCAATCAAGCACGTGGGTCGGATAGGTCTTCCGATTCAATTAGCGGTAGATGGAAATATATTTCAAAAATGATGAACAAGTTTGTTGCAATTGTGAATGCTGTGGAGGCTCGACATGCAAGTGGTACAACAATACAAAGCCGGGTAATTACAATGTTGTCAATTTGGAATTTATTGATTATCTTAGTTTTAGTCTAATTATTTCCGTCTTAGTCTAATTATCTTAGTGCATTTATTATTTCCATTTTAGTTTTAGTCTAATTATTATTTTAGTTTAATTATCTTAGTCTTAGTGATTATTTTAGTCTAATTACCACCATTTTATTTTTTAGTTGTCCGAGGCAAGGATGACGTATCAACTACAAGAAAAAACGGTTTTTTCACTTGATTATTGTTATGTTATACTCAAGGATAATCCAAAGTGGAGTAACATTTTTGAGGCAAGGTCCTCTTGGATGGTGAAGATTCAACTTCTAATTCACCAAGTGTTGGTGGAGTTGAAACCAAGAAAAATCGTCCCTAAAGAAATGGAGTTTGGATCGAAGAAAGCCATGTTGGATGTTGGAGGGTTACTTTACACGTTTAGAGGATATATTTTCACAGGATGCAAATGAAACACAAAAATGCTTAGAACTTAGGGAAAGGGAACTTGCATATGGTCAAAGAACTATGATGGCAAGAGAAGAAAAAAATCGGATTCAAATGGAAAAAAATCAAGTTCAATTGGAAAAAAAATCGGCTTCTAAAGATGCAATATGAAGCTAAGATTTTAGCGACCGATACAAGTGTCCTCCATCCCGATACCGCTTTTTTAATCAAGCAACAACAAGCTGAAATATGTGCTGAATGGGCAAGGGCTAGAGGTGGTTCTAGCTCTAACTAAGCTTATGTAATATCCAGTATTTTATTTTAATTAAAGCATTATGTATTTTAATTAATGCACTGTGTATTTTAATTTCATTGTCTTTTTAATTAATGCACTATGTATTTTAATTTCATTGTATTTTTAATTAATGAACTATGTATTTTTATCTCACTGTTTTTTTAATTAATGCACTATGTATGTTCTTTCCAGTATAATTATTTTCATAGAAATACAATTATCAATAAAATTAAAATACATTGTAATATAGTTCATTAAAACACAACTCATTAAACACATAATAACTTATTGTAATTACATAGGAAATACATAGAAAATACGTTGGAACTTAATAGTTCACGTTAGGAAATACATAGGAAATACTTTGGAATTTCATAGTTCACGTTAGGAAATACATAGGAAATACACTTTCATTTTCATTTTAATTTTCGCCTCCTTCTCCCTCCTCTGGATTAGACCAATTTGGATAATAAATTGGTACCGGATCTGCTGTTTCTTCAATGCCAGTCCAATTAAAAACATGCTCAACTAAGTCCTTTTGAAGATTAGTATGTGTAACTTCATTTCTGATCTTATTTCTTGCTTCAATCATCTGATAGACAAAATGAAAACCATCCTCTTCCTGAAAGAGCGCAAGTATTGTTTCATTCCTCTGACCTTTCCAATTCCAAACTCCACTTTCACGTTCATTCTCAACAATCATATTATGCATTATAATGTATGCCTTCATTATATCTCCAAGAACAACAACACTATGACAACGCGTAGAAGCCTTAACAATATGTCATCGTGCCTGCAAAACTCCAAACGTCCTTTCAACATCCTTTCTTGCAGCTTCTTGACATTGAGTAAAGATTTTTTCATGCTTATTTCTTGGATAACGAATGGCTTGAACAAATGTGCCCCATTTTGGGTAAATACCATCAGCAAGATAATATCCCATATTGTAGTCATTACCATTCACATTAAATGCAACAGCAGGAGCCTCACCTTGCTCTAATGATTCAAAACATGAGAACGATGAAGCACGCAATGTCATTATCGCGAACCACGGTAAGCCAAAGAAGCAATGCCGATTCAACAAAGTTAATGCATGCGCAACGACTTCAAGTACCAAAGTTGGTTCCTTCTTGTACCCTACATGTGTTCCAGCCCATCCACTTGGACAATTCTTCCACACCCAATGCATACAGTTGATTGATCCAAGCATTCCTGGAAAACCCCTTGCCACATTTTCAGCTAATAATATCCTAGCAATGTCTGCCTCAGTTAGTCGTCTCAACTACTCTTCCTCAAACGCCGTGATTATTGCCTTGCACCAATGCTTCATAGATACATTTGCTGTGGAATCTCCAATTTGTAAATACTCATCCGTTGAATCAGAAGAACAACCAGTCGCTAATTATGCAACTGCAACTAATCCCTTCTATAACCCAGAAATTGCTTGCCGACCCAATCCATCCACCTTGTCTTTAAAGTAATCGTCGAATGCTGCAACAGTTTTCAACATATACATAAAAAGCTCTCTTGTCATCATGTACCTTCGTCTAAACTTATGAGGAGGCCACCTACAAGGTGTTGTGAAGTAATCCCTCATTATCTTTTGTTTACTGAAATCACCACCATCTCTAAACGTGTACTCTCTGCTCTTCACAGATCCACCGCGTTTGTCTGTATCCACATCTTCAATTTCAATGGCTGCTTAAGTCATTAATGCCCCAGCAGTGGATAATAATTGCAACCTCCTCCTCCTCCTTTGCCTCATCATATCATTATGCTCATCTCTTACTCTTTTCATGTAGTCATCTTCAGCGGAAGTACCAAAAGACGACTCGGTAAAACCAGAAGACAAACTATTACTACTAGATCCTCCCCATAACCTTTAGTTAAATGCAATTCTTTCTTCTCTAGACATTTTTTCTATTTTTAGCTTGGTTGTGGGAAAGAAGATGGATGTTTGTTTGTTTGATCTAAAAGAAAGAAGAGTAAAATGAAATATGAAAGGTAAGGTCACATGTGATAGTTCGATTTTGGTCCACTCTCCAATTGACAACACATTTTATCAGATTTTTGTTCACTCTCCAAGTGACAACACATTGTATCCAAATGTATCCTCAATAATTCCAATTTATGGGCCACCATCCATAATTCCAATGTATGGAATAGTAAAAGGCGCAGTGGGATGGAACATTCTGTCTCAGTCTAAAAATACCATATGGGATGTTACATTCCGTCTCGGTATCCCCATACACTATTTCCTGTCAGAACCAAACCACCTGCAAAAATTAGTGATATTCCATCAAAATTTTCTGTTTCAACCAAGACATAGGAAATGAGTGAAATGCGAGATCTAGCCTAACCTACGAACTTTTGGAATTAGTGAAATGAGTGAAACGAGTGAAATGAGTGAAACGAGTGAAATGAGTGAAACGAATGTGAAATTTTTGGAAGCATACGAACTTATACTTTGGAAACATACGAACTTATAATTTTTGAATTTTTTTTGTCATAACCTCATTTGTTTTATTGACATATTCATATCCAAAACCTGCTAATATACTTTGAAAATGATAAATAAGACAAACAACAATCATAAACAACACCCAAGTCTAACACAGAAACACGGTAAAAAAACTAACTTATAATTTCTGAATTTTTTGGACATAACCTCCTTTGTTTAATGACATATTCATATCCAAAACTCATCAAAGAAAAACCTACTAATAAAAAAGTCGTTACAAACAACAATCCCAAACGCCATAAGACAAGTAATGGCGCACAGTTATTACAAACTACAAAAAAATATCTACTGAGACCTCCTCCCCCTACGAGAAGGCTCAGTCGAAGAGCTCTCCCCCCTACGTCGTTGTCGCCTCTCTGGTTGAGGTTGAGCTTGAGGTATGGCACTTGCAACATTCTCCAACTCTTGCACACGTCTCTGAAACTGCAAAGTTCAATTTCGTTCTTCTTGTAAGTACTCAAAACTGCGACGAGAGAACTCCATGAAGGACGCACGCATGGCATAACTGAGAGAGCTGTAATTAAGGAGCTCCGACCTTACTTCATCCTGTTTAGCAAAACAAATGCATGTTAGGGGTTATAATGAATAATAATAATAACAAATCATGAATAAATTCAAATCATACTAACCTCGGCTAACTGCTCCAACTGTATTGACAAATCTGCTACCACTACAACATCTACTGGTGGAATAGGTATGCTCATATCTTGCCCCTGAGAAGTAATCATGCTCCAGTGCCAAAGGTCATCCTTATCAAATATCTGTGGAGTTCTTTGTGGCATCTGAATATCATAAAACACCCTGGGTTGTGACTGTGGCAACTCCACTCCTTCTGGGAAATGAATGTCAGGCCTCAATGCTTCAGAAGTAACCCCTTCAAAATTGGTGCCCCGGTATAACGCACCTAGCAAGAGACCTCGACCAACCCTCTTCCAATACAAGTCATAGTCTCCGTAAAATGAAAGCGATCGTCGGCCAATCATTTGGGTTTGCTCTATAGTGTGAAAGAGCAGTAGGAAGAATATCAGAGGCTGTCATATCTATAGGTGGTAGGTAAGGTATAACAATCTCTCTAGATACTTGTCACCAACATCTGTCCCCAAGGTACCATGTAGTTACTGACCCTATAAGTATCATTGAAACATTGCTCTATGACACATATAGGATAGTCTACGGTACTCAGTGTTCTCTGGAATATCTGGAATATCCGCATAAGTGGTCTAAAATATGAAGGACTCGGCCCAAGGTTGCTACTCAATTCGGGTAGCTCCTAAAAGCTCAATCTGCTGACGAGTGTTATGAATATTATGTGATAGATCCCCATACCCCCTCTGCCTACGATGAAGCCCCCATGCTTGAATACGTGGAATCAGGTCATGAGTCTCATCCTCTTCCAACCTCTTCAACACAGGATGCATCACACGAAAGTGTTCGTACCACCAATACTAAATCAATAGATAAAATACAATATCAATATATATATATATACATGTCAACATTAATAATTAGATAAATAAATGAAATGAAATAATAACTTAATAAATAAGACTTACCGGTATAATCCAAACAAAGCCGCCCAAATTGCCTTTAGCAGCTTTCGTCTCAACTGCGAGGTCTAGGCAGCGGTAAAGGCATGTCAAGATGGATTGACCCCAGTCATAATCCCACATCCTCTCTACGTTGAGACAACGGCCATCCACCCGATACGTAAATAACTATCAACATATCCAAATAATACCGCACCAACAAAGTAGAATAGGAAGGCACGTACATATTCGTGGATCGACTCCTCACCAATATGATAGTCTTTCGGCTTCTCCTTGAGTCTATTCAAATTATCTCGAAGTAAACCAACTCATACTTATAGCTCCTCTCTTAAACTGCTCAGCCGATAATCTCAAAAACCCGTCTTCCTCATCAGCTTCAACCAAATTAAAACCTTCAAAGAAACTCATCGCCGTAGTAAAAACCTCTAAATTTTCATCAAAAGGAACAACATCTCCATAACTAATTGGGATACCCGTGAGCATTGTGAAATCAAGAAGGGTAATCCCAAGCTCACCCCATGGGAAATGGAATGTGTGGGTAGTTTGCTACCACCGCTAAACTATCCCAAACAACAACGCTTGATCATTTTGTCCCAAATTAGAATTCAAAAAGTTTCCAAATGGTGTGGCCGCTATAATGTTGGTAACCGTGACAAAATTAGGATCCGTTTTTTATTTCATACAACGCCACCACGACACAACATTTGAAAGTGCACAACGCACTTTTCATAGGTGTACTTCCTACATTCAACCAACACGCAATACGATATAATTACAACTATTTTTTTTTAAAACAATGCGACAAATTCAAACTAATTACACAACAACAAACTTGATATAAACTAACATAAATAATAATAATTAACATAAAAAAAAAATCTAAAACTTACTTGAGACTCCGCCACTCGATTTGCTACGTGTCGGACCGATGTTGACGCTAATGGTGGGTGTTCCTCGATTTCACAACGCGGTGGAAAATTGAACCTAAGTTCAATTTCGCCCTCCTCGCCCATATTTTGTGTTCTTGACGACGATCCTTTTTGCCCCTTTTTTTGGATATTTTGACATTTCCAAACCATTAGGAATGCTCTTCATGTGGTGAGGTTGGTGGGGATGCATTGGGGGGGGGGGGGGGGAGAAGTCATTAGAAATGGAAGTTTATGAGAAAAGGTTGTTAATGGAGGCTAGAAAATCGCAATGGAGGTTGGGAAGAAAGTGAAAATGGAGCCTGTTCGCGTCTGTTCATATTGAGTCATCAGACGGGATGTTACATTCCGTCTCAATCAAAAGCCTCCAGACGGAATCTAACATCTCGTCCGAGATATTTTATTCACATTTGCATTGCACAGCTTCACCTTGTTTTTCACCATTTTGGTGAAAAGAGGGTGAATAAGTGCTGAGGTGGCGGTGATAAGGGGGGATTATAGTCACTGGCATTGCAAATGCTCTAAGAGCATCACGCTCAAAAAGTTAATCCATTCTTAAGTATGAAATATTCTTATTCTTTAATGCAAGTAAATCAAAATGAATAAATATATAATATTCTTTAACGCAGGTAAATTGAAATAAATGTAGTAATATTCTGTAATGCAAATCTAGCCATGGTAAACTAAGTAACTGAGGACATCATTTAAATTTCAAGTATAGAAGTAGAAGTTACACGAATTTATTGGTGTTGAATGTTTTACTTGGAATGAACCACAAGGCTCACTCCCACCCAAACAAAAAATTTAAAAGAAACACAATAACTGCATTTTTCGTATACAAGTGGGAACATCTTCACAAGATCAACAACCAGGCTCACAGACCTAGGAGAAGAAACTTCTTGTTGGTTTGACAATACAAGGAGTTTAGAGAACTAACGTACCTTGCCACTACCAAATGATTCCATGCTTCCCATTTCTCCTTTCATTCCGGCCACGTCATTCTCTTGAACTTGCAAAAAAAGATTGAGAAATTAGGAAATCACTCCAATATATGCATTGAAGATTTTCCCAAGAACTATCTATTTCAAAACCTCGTGGTAATCAAATTAATATGTAAAATGACCGTTTATAATAAGTGAAGATTACATACCAATGATGCTTGGGCTTTCAAATCCTCAACGTCCAATTCATTCCGAGCTATAGCCACTGAAGTTCTTCCGACATAAAGACATAGTTTGTTGCTATAACCACTGTGTTTGCAAGGCTCGAAAGAGGTTTTTTTTTTTTTTCCCTTTGGTAGAAGATAGAGCGGGGGAAGAAGAATGGGCATAAAGAAACTTTCACTAACAAAAACAGAAAAACGGGTAACAAAAAAGACATGTGTTATTTTTTTTTCTAATTTTTTTAATCTTATTCCCCTATTGGAAATACCCCAAATTATTTGGGAGATATTATTGGATTTATTACAGTTATTGGGGTATGGCAAAAAAATTTGTTAGTTATGGGGCAGGAGAGTGTTTTGTTGGGTATGTCCAAGATCACCCTTTTCATATTAATTTTGATTCCTATTTTTTGTTTTGTTTCCATTTCCTTTTTATTTTTTCTATGACTGAGGGATAAACTAGTAAAATTGGAAATTTTGAGGATTTTGTGCAAGGTGTAACTACTCTTTTTTTTTTGGAAAAAATGAAACCCTTGGAGTGCTTGGAGGAACCAACGCTCGGAGCAAAAAATCACTCCTCCAAACATATAGTACATACACTGAATACACTTCTTCCAGCATACCTGTCATATTTCATATTAGGTCTTTAGATTCTTACTGTACAAGCATGCATTTATAATGCAAAAAAAACCAATAGATTTCCTTCCAAAAGGGTCTATTACTTTATTAGTCACCATTACACTATTAACAGCATTTTTTTTGTCATCCCTTCCTTTTTCACTGATTACATTATAATTTCAAATTATTCAAGCCGGACTTCCCATCCCCTTGAGAACTGAAATACTGGATATAGTCTTTCGTTGTGAGATCTTGGTATACACGGTCATTTTCATCTGAAAGTAGTTCCTTGATTGGTCCGTAAGTCTTCATGGTCATATTCAGACATACAGTTAGGAAACATGCTATTGATACTCTTGGTCCAACAAGATTTGCTAGAACCCTGTGCTCTATGCTCTTGAACTTGTCATTGGAAACAATCTGCATGAGGATAAAAATTCAGGACAGTACATCCAATTATTTTGCAGTATTGAATCGCGAACTTTATATGGAGCCAGACATGTAGTATATTTCAGATAAAACAATACTGCGCCCTTTAGGAAACATACCTGGAGAAGATCACCAATGTTAATTACAAAAGCTCCTGGAATAGGTTGGACATCAACCCACTGATCTTGATGAAGAACTTGGAGGCCGCCAATGTTGTCTTAGAGAAGGATGGTCAGAAATGCGGGATCTCTATGCTTGGCAGCTCCTAAAGTTAGTTCTGGCTGTGGACATGCTGGATAGTAATTAGATGCTAAGACACAGGATTGAGCCCACTCCAATTTCTTTAGGTGATCAGGTTTCAACCCAATAGCCTCTGATAATAACTCAAAGAGACTATCTCCTAGTTCGGTAACATGCTTTGTATAATCAACAGCTATGTCCCTGCAGATTAAATAACCCTATCAACAAATATTCACTGACAAAAATATGCTGAACTTAACATGTTTTTTTCCAAAAAATTTGAAGGCACCATCACTCAAACAATAATTACTTGTCATATCGTAACATGGAGCAGACATATTTTAGTACTACACAATAATTAACCACTGCGGGCTCTTACTAATAATACTATACTACAAATTTTATACTACCTGCAAACGGCTGGCAACTCAACGGGATCAAGAGGATCAGGAGTGAACATAAGAAAAGTTAAAGTGTCCCTCCAATTAGCAGCTTTTGATTGATAAAGAACAAAGTTGCTACTAAAGTTGCTACTAAAATCTCTTTTTTCACCTCATTATCTTGTTCATTAAATCACGACTATCCAAAGTTATGGGCTCCATTTTTTGAAAGAAACCCCACCTCATTTTTATTCTTGTTCATTAAATCTACGTTGGTATCCCTTCTTTTGAATCATCTCAATCCATTAACAGTCCTATGGGCACTCCATGGTTCATTGCAACCATTCTCTCTTTTGAAAGATGGTTGCAAAATTCCCATCAACAATTTAAAAAATATCTTAAGAATATACTTCCTGCATGGTTATTAACGTATCTTGATTCCTAAGAATAATCATCGCCATTTTTGGAATTTTGGAATTATAACAACCCTATTTTTCATTCCCATTTTTATTAAATATATATAAAATTAAATAATAATAAAAAGAAAAGATAGAGATAGAAATAAAGATAGAATAATAAAAACGTGGGAAGTGGGATTAGTAGTTGCTGGAAATAAGGGATGGGGGTTTCGGGTGTTTTGGTTTTACCAAACACTCCTTCTTGTTTTTGGGGAGAGTTTTTTTAAAAGAAAAAGAAAAAAATAAAAAGAGAAGGGACGTGCTCTAAAAGAGAGAGAGAGTTCTAGGTTTAAAAACAAAGAGAAAAGAAAATGGAAGAAGAAGAGGTATTGGCTTCCGGTGCAGCATCACTTTCCGATTTTCTTTACTAGACTCTAACTAATGTTTTTGCAATCTCGGGTGAGTAGTCTAAACATGTTCTTTAAAAATTTATTTGATTGATAATCATATGATTCTATTAATTATTTACTTATTTTATATATTGGAACCTTGTAATGAAAATATTGATGTGGTCAAAAAGATTTAATTGGCATTCTTGCGAACTCAAGCCTTACTTTGGTTATACATAAATAGTCATGGGTATATTCTCTATAGTCAATGGTGGCTGACATATATATAAATATTTGGAAATAGGTTTGTTGGTGCTTTCCTTTTTGTTTTTGAGTGTCACAGCCACCGTATTAAAATTGAACCATCATATTATATTGTATAGAATGGAAACTTTGGAGAGAGCGGAAATTAAGCTATGGGATGCACATATTTTTTTTATGTGAATACAACCCACCGTCTGGGGAATTACCATGTTTAATTTCTACACACAACTACAGAGTGAAGTAAATTCATATACAATTGAATGATATGTGGTCAAAAGTAGAAATGTTTGACTGAGATACATGAATATATCTTTGTCTGTTCCATGATTGAATACCGAGTGTTGTCGCTGGTCTGATTTCGAACTAAATTTTGATTTAGATATAGTTTGAACTATAATTTTAGGAAAACATAAAGATATAAGGTCTGAAAGTCTGCTTTCCAACCCAATCGACCTTGTTGCATTCCGAGATTTGTGGATATGGTTACGGTGTTCGAAAGTTAGCACGTCAGAATTTTCTGACTGCAGAAATCCGGATCTGTGCCTGTTTTCGAACCACGTTTTCACATAGTTAGGTTCAGATTCAAACTCTCGCCAAAACATGAAAAAATAAGTTTTATGTGTCTGCTTTCCAACCCAATTGGCCTCGTCGCATTCCGAGGTCTGTGGTGATAAATATAAGGTCTGGAAGTTTGGTTGACAGAAAACAGTGCGTCAGAAATTAGTTTCTGCGCACTATGTTCAAGTCCAGTTTTAAAATAGTTAGGGTGAGAGTTAGAATTTTTATAAAACATAAAAAAGTAAGATTTGGAAGTCTGCTTTCTATTACAATTGGCCTCATCGCATTCCGAGACCCGTGGAATTAATTATGGTGTTTGGAAGTTTGACTGGCAGAAAATAGTGCGTCAGAAATCAGTTTCTGCGCACTGTGTTCGAGCTTAGTTATCGAACATTTAGAATGAGATTGAGTGTTTTTGTAAAACATGAGAAAGTAAGTTCTGTGTGTCAGCTTTTCAACACAAAAGCCTTGTCTCGTTTGGACACCTGTGGAAAGAGTTGAGCCATTCGAAGATAGTCCGTCCAAATCTAATTTGTTGAAGATTAGGATTTTTACCGTTTTGACCCAAGTTTTCTTCTAGATGGGCTGAGGTTGGGACTTCGGGTTCTACATGAAAAAAAGTATACCTACATACCTTAGTTTCTAAATAATTAAGTTACATGTCATTTGGATGAATGTAGGAAAAACTATAGCATTGACTATGTGGTCGATAAGAACTACGGGCGCTCTTGATTCCAATCCGAAAAGATTTGGATCGTGGCGACTTTGAACAAAAGTGCAGCCACTATATCTATAATATATATATATATATATATTAGTTTTGTGTGGTAATTATGTGATTGTGTTAGAAATTACTGTTGTTTTGAGACTACATAAATATATATATATGTGAGATAGAAGTTGTATATGAATATAGACTTTAGTATATGTGGATCTGTTTTGGACATTATTGTGTGTGGACTTGAATTTGGGCTAATGAATTATTTGTTTACGATATTGTGTATATGAGTGTGGTTATGTAAATTGTATTTGCTTGATTATAAGTCCTTTTTTTACATTCAAGGATATTTAAGGACGCGCGAAAATGACTCTCTGCATGTGTGGTATGTTTTTTGACATGAGTAATGCTAGTATAATTATAAGTGATAATAATATTTTAATGTGTCGCCCACATCTTTAGAACTCTCCACGCTCGAGATTTGGTAATGAGATATTATGACTTGTGATGTCATGTGATAGATGGGTATTCATTGAATGTGCCATGAATGACCCAATAGTTTGGATCGCCCTCTAGAGGAACTAAGGTATTAAGCCTTGGGGTTGGTCGTATTCCTTGAATGTACGGGAATGTAGGTTTGGGTATTCCTTGAATGTGGCGGGGAATGACTCGGGGCATTTATTGAATGTGCCATGAAATGGCCGTTAGTGTTATAATGGGTATTCCTTGAATGTGGGGGAATGACCCAAGGTATTCATTGAATGTGCCATGAATGACCGATATTTTGTTATGCCCAAAAGAGGCTTTGTGATTATGTGTATGGAAAGCCCGAGAGATGGTTGTGACTCACAAGTTCTGAGTTTACAAGATGAAAGTATGTTTCACGAGGCGATATCCCCGCTTGGGACATATGTTTTGTAGTGGTACTTTCGGTGTGAGTGAGGCGCCGACGGATATGTGTGATTTGGCAAATGTGTGTAGTACAAATCATGGAGTAGGAACTAAAGGTTGGGCTGTGTCTTTGAATAAAGGAGTCAACAAGATAATTAATAAGCAAAGTAAAAATATTGATTTTACGTGTGATGGAGTTATTGCATATGATGTCTATGATTTCTTATGATAAATGTTTACGTGGTTTGTATGAGTTGATACTCACAAGGGATGAATGTACTCCTTGGTTGTGACTTTTTCTCGCTCTCATAAGTAGGCGAAAGTGATACTAAAGTAAAAAAATATATGAATTGTGTGATGCTATAGATATGAAGTGTGACGGTGAATAATACTAATAAATGATTGTGAGTTCTATGTGACTGTGAATTGACTATAACTTGATATGTTATTACGAAACTATTAATGACTTGTGATAGTCTGAGATCTATGATTATGCATGCAGAAACTTTATGACGTAATAATGTCATATGAATGACTATCCTTGATATAGGTATTATGATAAGTGGTATTCTCGAATATCTTGAGAGCGAACCAGTCATATCAATTAGACTTAAATGTCTTAAATGAGGTTTGGTTATGAATGAAATTTTGACTGGTTGAAATAAATCATTTTATTGTGATGTCTAACTCTATTTTGTAGGAGGGTAGGATCTATTAATCTTTTCTGCAGGGACGTAAATATCTTACCCTAAGACGACGTGTTGGCTTAAAGGTAAGGTATACCAAACTCATTTTTAATTAGGTTATCATATGTGCAGTTAATAAATGGAATATAAGTGGTATTGTATTGTGAGTTATTTTGGAAAGTGGAAATGACGAGTACTGTTATATGAGATTCTTGGAATTTGTATGTTGGGGGTGAAATCTTACTTGGGAAGAAACTACACGCCGTTTTTGGAAAACGGAACTATATTGTCTTCCAAGTTGAAATTGTTTGTAATGTTATATTTATTCATTTGAAATATTATTATATATATTTTGTTGTTAGTCTACTCATACCAAAGAAATTCAATTTGTCAACCCATGTTTGCTTTGTTTTGCAACGTGGGTGTGTTCTTAGGGAACATAGATGGTGGAGTCAAAATGGATAAGGAGACGTGATTTGGAGTTGCTCTTGGAGTCTTCTGGTTTAAGATTTTCTGAAGAGTTGGTTAGTTTCTTTATAGTTTAATAATATGATTTAAGGATTTTTCCTTTTCGTTTCTTTTGATTTCAGTTTTTGTATATATCGTGTTTGATAACAGGGTTTTGGGTTTTGTTTCACCCTGGGTTTCCAGATAATTAAATATAATTGTTTTAAATATTGTTGGAAATTTGGGGTGTGACAAGAATCTTACTGGGATAGATGATCACAACTTAGACAGTTTAGTTATCAAGCAGACTGAATTTTCACTTATTGGCCAAATCAGATTGTTAGGCAAAGTGTGCAATAACACACGTTTTCTTTGCAGGAACAATAAAGTGTGTGTACCGTGTACCTGCTTGTCAAGTTGACAAGGAACGTGGCTATGGTAAATTCAGAATCCAAAATTCCATGCAGCAGGGCAGACGATCTCAACTCTTTTCTATATGAAATACTTAATAACTTGATTCCTTTTCGTTGGTAAGCTCGTTTTGGATGTATTTATGTAAGCTAGATTCAGAATCTGTAATTTTTCTACTCGTTTGGGATCTTTTAGATGAGGTACATTCTAAATGTACTTGCCCAATTATTTTCTTCTATATTCTTTCTTTTCATTGTAGAGCAACATTTAATAGCAAACATACTCTGTACACATCTTCCAGTGAAACTGATCACCTCTTTCTTCTCATTTATTTATTTAATTTATTTTGGTATTTGTTACTGCCGGACCCTAATTTGTGTTGGGCGTGCTCAAAAAAAAAAAATTATTACAAGTGTGCCATTAGTTTCAAAAAATCCAAAAAACAAATAATTATTACAAGTATGCTATTGATTTCCAAAAAATTGAATTCGAAACTCCAAACTTAAACGACCCGGCTAGGTCGTTTGGACTAAGTCCTAAACGATTTGGCCACACCGTTGGACTTAGTCCAAACGACGATTTTTTGTTTGGACTAAGTCCTAAACTTAGTCCAAACGACTTTGGACACCGGTCAAGAGTCCAAAATGTAACTTTAAATTTTTTTTGAAAGTTCAAATCCCAAACAACATAAAACACCGTGCGGGTGAGTCCCAAAACGATGTGGCCATGTCGTTTTTGGATTTGACTTATAAAAAATGGTCACACCGTTGAACTTAGAAAAATCCCCAACGATATGGTCACACCGTTTGGACTAAGTCTCCAACGATATGGTCACACGGTTTGGATTTAGTTCAAAATTATGTGGTCATGTTGTTTGGGATTTGAACTTTGAAAAAAAATTCAAAGTTATGTTTTTTGGGCTCTTGACCGGTGTGGGCGTTTGTCGTTTCCCACTAACTAAGTCCCAAACGGTGGTAGAGTCGTTCTTCTACCGGTTTTAAGTTTGGGGTTTCGAATTCAATTTTTTGGGGACCAGTGACATATTTATAATAATTGTTTTTTTTTAGATTTTTTGAAACAAATGGCATACTTGTAATAATTGTTTTTTTTTTGTAAGAGTATGCCCAACACAAATTGGGGTCCGGCAGTAATAGGACCCTTTATTTTTCTTATCTTGCGGTGACAGCGGGTTCTGAAACCTGTCTTGGTAACTGGCTTGCATCTACAACCTCTCTTCTGAATTTCTAAGAAGTTGATGTTCCATATGCTTGAATTTTATTGTCTGTTTTGGAAGTTGATTTGAACGGACGTATGAGGCCTTTAAAATCTGAAAGTAAACCGAAGTGAAATGTTTCTGTTTTACATGAATTGATTACACAGGTGTAACCATCTAACAAATAGTCTTTATAGTCTGTACTCCTGTAAGATGTACATATTAGAAATATTACATTCCCCTCATACATTGCATTGCCATTTTTTTTGGTCAACAACTTTGCATTATGTATTTTAAAGGTTTATTTGATTACATCCATCATCAGGAACCAACGCCCGATGTCGCCAAAAGCATGAGCGCCCTTAACACCAGAGAGAAAAAAACGTCTTTTTCTCTACAAAGATCTTAAGAACTTTCAGTATGCCTGAGTCAACTAGGTCTTTAACACCAGTTTTGGTGTCATCAAATGCCTTAAGTTCTTCAACTCGGTTGTACTCTAGCTCAACTATGGGAGATGAAAGAAGGGGTTTGCTGCTGATTACCATTCTTTCTTTCTTTGTTTCTTTCGTGATTTTCTCGGATTTAGTTCGACAATTGTTATACAGAATCTGTCAAGAAAACTTGTTATTATATATATCTTTAGCAAAAAAAAACAAACCTTGTTATTGTCATATAATATTCCCATGAGGATTACGTCATTGTCATCATACTTAAGGAACCAAGTATCATTGACTTTTTGGCTCTCTGTAATTTGTAGTGCCTTTTTTAATGGTTTTGAATGGAAGAAATCGGAGGAATGGTAATACACAACTCCCTTAAAAACCTCCCTAAAAGATATCGTTGGAACTAAGATTCAAGTACATGCACTTGTGGATTCAGATAATTGATCGAGTTATGACATTTGTTGATGTCTTATAGAATATTAAAGAACCCGACAACACGATAAGATGACTAACAAGTGACTTTCCGCTACAAAAATTAGCCAGTTCGCTGGGCGAATGTGATTGTTATTACATATGGAAACCATGTGTAGATGGGGACATGCTGGAATAACTCTAAAGTCTAAATGAATTAGCCAGTTCGCAGGGCGAATGTTATTGTTATTACATATGAAAACCATGTGTAGATGGGGACATACTGGAATAACTCTAAAGTCTAAATGCTTGAGGGGAAAGAGCTTCCCATCCCATGGTGACTTCTCGCATCACTGGAGCCCCTGAGCTCCCATGCCTTCGTTGGAAAAACCCAACCGACGGTTTCTGAAAAGGCTCTCATTATTTTATTAGAGAAAGTAGCTGAGAGCAAGGAGCATTGACTTGCTTTCATGAACAGCGTTCTCGGCCGTGCAGCTCCTGTTCTTGCGAGTTCTAAGTTCTAAGTTCTAAGTTCTATAGACAATAGTTTTAATTCATTCCAATTTTTTTTTTTTTTTGAATAGATGCTGGGATTTTGCAGATCCCCATTTGTATTATAACCTTTCATAAGTTAACATTACATCATCCTCTACTATAGAATTCAACTTAATACATAAAGGAGGAATAAAAACAACAAACTCCATATTTTCGCCTAACGAGAGTTTTGCAAGGTAATCTGCAGCTCTATTTTCTTCTCGGAATACATGGGTCAAAAAGACATCAATTAAGGAAAACATAAGTCTTCTAGTGGTAGCCACCAGATTCCAGCACTGCCATGGTGAAGTCTCGATATCTTTAAGAATTTGGATAGCTCTTAGTGAGTCAGATGCCACTATGATCCTCCTATAGCTAAGCTCAATATATAGACTAATCCCAATTTAAATAGCCTTTAATTCTTGAAATAGGATTGAGTGCACATCTCCTCCTCCAGAAAATGCAAAAATGACATGACCTTGTTCATTTCAAGCCATACCACCATATCCTACATCCTCCATATTCATTGAACCATCACAATTCAACTTAATATAACCTGTAGTTGGGAGTAGCCATCTAATCTGTTTGGTTGTTGTCTTCTTATATTTGAAAGAGAGTCCAATTTGATCAGTAAAAACTCGTAAGCTTATAGAATCCTTAAGCTCCTCCACTTGTACCTCCAAGTATTGCTTCATATCCCTCAATAACATGTTACTGATGACTGTTGGATTCGAAAACATTCCATTAAACCTTCTGTTATTACGTTCAGCCCAGATGTAACCTATGGTAGCACATATATACACTTTGATCAATTCTGCCTTTTGTGATTTTCCTCGTACCATATTGATGAGATTACGTTCATTCAAAATTATTGCTCAATAGGGAATAATTGTAATAAAAAAACATACACTTCTTCCAACACACTACCACTTTGGTTCTTTCTATTATACAAACAGGTATTGTAGAATTTCATATTAGTGGTGATGCTAGGAGAGTTATGACATTGTTCTAATGAGATAAAACCAAGAAGAAGAAGAATTTAGAATAGAGTAGGTTAGAATAATAGGGTTAGAGTTTTTGTATTATTAAGGGTTTTGTTCTTTTTCCAGAGTTACATACTTATACTAACCTCAAACATGATAATAGAAACTACTAGATATGGATGTCCACACTTATAAAAACGTGGGACTTTCCATATTGAACATATTATAATACTCCCCCTCAAGCTGTAATACCGCAAACTTGCAAACTTGCAAATTGCAGATTGAATGGCAGAAAGAAAAGATATATAAGAATGCAACTCCCCCTTTCGCATAGAACTATCTTTAGTTGAAGAACTCGAACAACTGTTGAGATGTTCTGGAAGTGAAACTGTCGGTTTAGGCAATGACAAACAATAACAATGATTTGATGTGAGCGCGCTTCTTGGCTGCTACTACCAATATCACTATTGAAGTCTTGCACAACATAAATTGCAAACAATAACACTAATTTGATGTGAGCTTCTTGGCTGCTACCATCAATATCATTGTTAAAATCTTGCAAAATACTGTTCTAGGTACTCCTAAATACTGAATAGTGAAACTGCAGTTTAGGCTTGACTACTACCAGCTGAATACTGAAAAGTCCATATTCTCCTTGACTGCTACCTGGAAACATGAGCACTCTTCCACCAACGTCTCCATATTCGCCAAGACATGATGGAATATGGAGACATGAGTACTCTTCCACATACATCTCCATATTCGCCAAGACATGATGGAATATAGAGACATGAGTATGATAGGGTTATATACTAAAAGCATTACTTTTGTATTAACTCTAATTCTTTATATTTTGAATGAGAATTATATGGGAAAATGTTATGCATATTATATATGTTATTAGTTATATGCATGTGTCTAATACTTTATGTTGTAGATGATATGGTATGTGGTGACACACAGAAGATCATATCATTAGTACCTTATAAAGTATAAGTAAACGTTCACAACCTAAATGGATTTGGACAAACCATTGGTACAGTTGTAGTATAATCTGGTATTAGTCTATCTTGACTACAGGATTACACTAGTACACTTTGTGTGTATTGAACAGGACCAAGTGAGGTTGTTTCTTTTTATACTGACTATATAAGAGAACAAACACCTTTGTTATTATGGATGCTTGTCCTCTTAATCCGGATATAATAACGGGCACTTACGTGCATTGTACGTTGCTTTAAATCATCAATGAGTGAGATGGTGAATCAACAAACTTGATGGATTGGGTAATGACATTGTATGTAAGGTGTGTTGTTGATTATAGAAGGAATCTGTGACCCGCAGGAAGTCGGGCTGATGATGTCCCATTGAGGAGCTCATAATGATTGTTATGTAAACCCTGCAAGTGGATTTAATCCGACATGACAATGAGGTTGAGTGGTACTACTCAAAGACATAAGAAGTTGATTAATGTAGTTGTCAGTAACTTGACTTAATCAATGGGCATTTGATATCTTAAATACGGGGAGATCAATAAGCATATAATATATATCCCATAAACGTAACACGTAATTTGGGATTAGGGCGGTAGTGCAACAATGGCCTTTAGTGGAATAAGTCATTTGTTGACGGACTTGGGCCGTGTGTTCTAGGCGAACATGGAAGCCCAAGCCCATCAGGAGGCCCAATCCTAATTTCTCTTCATGGTCCCTGTTGTAGCCTATATAAAGGAAACTTTTTTTCTCTGGCCGACTTACTCATGGTTTTACTCAAGAAAGATTAGTTCAAATTCGGTTCTGACCTTGAGAGTGATATAGGCCAAGAGAGAAAGACGAGGGTGGTAGATTGTTGCCCACACAACGTCCATTCCATTGATAGGAATACAATAGAAGATCAAGAGGTTGTTGGTTTTGTAGATTTTGGATTCTCAGAGTTATCTTAACCGATCTAAAAGGTATGAATTTCTATCCAAAAATCGTGGACACCCCTTATTCCGTTGCGCGTGAGTGTTCGCGGTTCGTAGATCATTCGTTGCAACCATAACAGTTCCTACAGAGTACTCTTCCACATACGTCTCTATATTCGCCAAGACATGATGGAATATGGAGACATGAGTACTCTTTCACATACGTCTCTATATTCTCCTTGCCTTATATACTACTCTGGATCCTCATATCTCCAAAATCTTTCCCTCAAGTTGGAATATACAAGATGGAGTTGGAACATACAAAGGTTTGTCTATTCCGATTTGAACTGAGCACCGAGCACCACAGCGGCATAAAAGGAATAAAAACAAAATAATGATAAACGCGAACTGGATAACCCCAAACATGATGAGAATCACAAAAAAATGCGAACTGGATAACCCCAAACATGATGAGGATCACAAAAGAAATGCGAACTAGATAACCCCAAACATGATGAGGATCACAAAAAAAAAACGCGAACAAAATAACCCCAAACATGATGATGATAACAAACAAACGCAGACAGAATCACCCCAAACATAATGAGGATAACAAACAAACGCGGACAGAATAACCTCAAACCTATGATGAGGATAACAAACAAACGCGGACAGAATAACCCCAAACATCCATAACGACATACAAACAATACTATACCTCCAATCCTGAACGAGAGTGTAAACTATCTTCCAAAGGCTTAATACTTCAAAAATCTCGGAAACTGATGTTTGGAGGCTAGAGCGCGTGCGCTCCTTTGTCAAGGCATATTGGAGCGGCAGCCAGCTACTACTTTCCAACTTCCAAGACTTCGAGGTGCATCGCCCCTTGGACCTGGCTATATTTGAGTGTGCGCGCACCCTCTTCTCTGAATAAAAAAAAAAACAACGAACAATACTGAAACCAACCTTTGGCGTGTGCACCTAGCAGAAGGCTTAGACTAAGTGCATGCGTGCCTCGTCCAATACTAACTTCAGAGACTCCGGGATACAAAGAGGTTGTGCCCTTCTTATCAATACTAAGACAGAGAGATTACCTTGCTTTCGAACCATAGAGAATAATGAGACGAGAGATTGCGGAACCTTGAATATTGATTTCGAACATGACGATGGACAGTACCAAGTGACAATACTGAAAACTGATAATACAAAACTGGAACCTTGAACAGTGCCGATGAACAGTGCTTGTGAACAGTAAATCCGCGAACATAAATAATCTATCCAGAGAAAGATTGAAACTTGATTTGAATACTTAAAAACTGAAAAAGAATTGTTTTTTTTTTCTTCTTGTATACTAATTTTAGGAGATACCTCTCCTAGCATACTACTAAACTTATATTTGAACCTAGAATTTCATATTAGTGATGATGCTAGGAGAGTTATGACATTGTTATAATGAGAGAAAACCAAAAATAAGAATTTAAAAGAGAGTAGGCTAGAATAATAGGGTTAGAGTTCTTATATTATTAAGGGTTTTGTTCTTTTCCAAGAATTACATATTTATACTAACCTCAAACATAATAATATAAACTACTAGATATGGATGTCCACCCTTATAGAAATGTGAGACTTTCCATATTAAACATATTCTAATGCTATATATTTTAATAGGTATTCATGGTGAAATAGTCTTAACCTGAATTCCCGTCGCGGCCCTTTCAGAACGAAATGAAACTTTAGTCTGTCTGACACTGATTATTTAGAACTTTTTGTCGGTTTGAAACTTGTCTGACATGATTGGAAACATCCTTAACAAAATTACTCTTGATATGGGAAACGAATAACTCCACGGGTCACGAGGTAAACTCTGTTACAGTAACCAGATATCATCTGGAATTCTGGATTTTAACATATCCTTAACCATTATGTTTCTCATTGCCGAAGTCACAATTTGAAATAGTCCAAACCAAACTTACCATCAAGAACTTGAGAATAAAAATGATCAACATATTCTGTCATCAAAAAATCTCTGTAAATACGGGGGGTTTCATCTGAAATCAAGTCTTTGATGGGTCCACAAGGTTTTGTGGAGTTGTCTAAACGTTGGCCAAGGAAGCACGCTACTGATACTCTTGGTCCGTTACTATTAGCTAATACTCTGTGTTGTACGCTTTTAAGCTTGTCATTCGATATAATCTGCGTAGATATAGAAAACGTTAACATAAACATTTAGATTGAAATCTATCTCTTGTGATTTATTTGATCCATTAATATATATTAGGTGTGACAGTGTTGCAAAACTGCATTATTGTCTCCAGAAAACATACCTGGAGAAGATCTCCTATATTTACGACCAGAGACCCTGCAATAGGACTGACATCAACCCATTGATCTTGATGAAGAACTTGAAGACCACCCATGCTGTCTTGAAGAAGAATAGTGAGAAAACCAGCGTCTGTATGCCTTGCAGTTCCTATAGTTAGCTCTGGTTCTGGACATGCTGGGTAGTAGTGAGAGGCTATGTTGCATGATTCAGTGCATTTCTCTTGCTTTAGAAAATCTTCAAGACCAAGACCTTCTGATAGCAACTCAAAAAGAGTATCTCCTAACTTCGTCACATGATTTGCGTAGGCAATAGTTGTCTGTCTGGTAATCAGGCAACAAGTTGTCAAATAAAATTGCAACAAATTAGTTCGCCTGTCTTAATTTCAATTCCTAGCACTGAACAAATTAGTTCGTACCTGCAAACGATTGGCAACTCATCTGGATCTAGAGGATCAGGAGTCAACATAGAAATGTACAAAGTGTCTCTCCAGTTAGCTGCTTTTGATGTATAGAGGTCAAAGCTGCTGAAAAACCTCACTCTTTTCTTTCGATCACGACTATACAACTCTTTCTTTACCTCGTCATTTTGCTCATTAAATCTAAACACCCCTTGAATCATCTCTTCCATCACACTTGTAGGGAGTCCATGATTCACAACTAGGAAAAAACCTGACTTCTCTGATGCACTAAGAATCCCATCAACGATTTCTTGACGCATTTTCTTGTCGCCTTCAATACCTTTGAGGTCTATAATAGGAATTTGAAACTGGCTTAGATTGGAATCCGACTTGTAATCAAGTTCATTTGGTGGTCTGATGAAGATCTTAGGGACTTTCAGTATGCCAGAGTCAACTAGCCCTTTAACACCGGTTTTGGTGTCATCAAAAGCCTTAAGCTCTTCTACTCGGTTGTAAACTGGCTCAACTATGGGAGATGAAAGAAGGGGATCACTGCTCATTGCCATTTTTTCTTTCTGTTGTGATTTCTTGGATAAGTGACCAGCATATATAACCATATAGGTCCATAATTATTATGATTATTATATAGAAATCATCAAAAAAACGTGTCCTAAATTAATACTCCAAGATATCTCATTGGAATCTTACGCTGGGGGACCAAGTATTGGATTTTCTTGCTATGTACCAAGTTGCCAACTACCAACAGAATTGCTACAGTGAGAGTACTTTTCCATGCAGTTAGGTTCTTTAAATATTAGGGTGTTGTTAGGAAATAGGAAGTGAGGCCTGGCTTAAATTTAAATTTCTTAGGACAGTCAACTGAAACATTGTTTACACAATTACGCCCATGATAGTTTTATTGTTGAGGCAAGATATTTATCGAAACAAAAAAAATTGTTGAGGGCTTTGACTCCTTTGAGGCAAGATGACGTCATGACGACATGAGAGAGAGATGAAAGTCACCAAAAAAATTCTTGTAAAAAACCAAAAGTGTCTTGGGCTTTTGGCTACTCCCGCATTTGAAACCAAGCCGAGACCTATTGGGCTGCCGTAGCCCGGTCCATGGGCCCACTGAAAATCAATAAATATTTTGAAACCAACCGTCGCACTGTGATTCGGACTATTGTCTTATCTACTATCTATATACTAAAGCAGAGACTTTTAATGGAGGATTTTTTCTCTCCTATGTAGCACTCTAATAAGAGAGTTAGTTTTTTCTCTCTCCTATGTGGCACTCTAATATGAGAGTTAATTTTTTTTCTCTCTCCTATGTGGTACTCTAATATGAAAGATAGTTTTTTCTAATATCCTACAATCCCACGTACATTGAACATCCTCGGAGAGTTTGAGTGTATTTCTAATTCTTATATTTAGAGAGTTTGAGTATATTTCTAATTCTTATATATTTGATCAAATAAAAAAAATTACTAAAAAATAGGTGATTTGTAAAAGGTAATTTCCTATTACAAATCAAACACTTTTAGTGTTCCAATTCTTATATATTTGATCAAATAAAAAAAATTGCTAAAAAATAGGTGATTTGTATAAACTAATTCCATATTACAAATCATACAACTTTAGTGTCTATGATAAAACACCGACTTATTTTGAATATATCATTAACACGGCCTCAAAACACAGTTAAAAACAATTATACAAAAAATAACATTACAAAAATATATAATAGAAAATGAAAAAAAAATAAAATGGCAAAACAATAATGACAAATCCTCAAATAATATTTAACAGAAAATCAGAAACTGGATGCAAATGCAAATATTAAACTAATCTTAAAAAGTAATTAATAGAAAATTGGAATATGGATACAACTGCATTAAACTAACCTCAAAAAATAATTAACGGAAAATCAAAACTTGGATGCAAACATGCAAATACATCAAACTAACATAAAAAAAATAATTGTCGGAAAATCGAAAATTGGATGCAAATGCATTGAGGTAACCCTCAAATATTAAATTAACGGGAAATCGAAAACTAGATGCAATTGCATTGAACTAATCTCAAAGAAAAATTAATTATAAATTGGAAACATGATGCAAATGCGTGGAACTAATCTTAAAAAATAATTAACGGAAAATCGGAAACCGGATGCAACTGCACTGAACTAATATCAAAAATAAAATAAACTGGATGCAAATGCATTGAACTAACCTCAAAAAATAATTAACAGAAAATCGGAAACTGGATGCAAATTCATTGACCTAACCTCAAACAATAATTAACGGGAAATCAGAAACTAGATGCAAATACAATTTTATCAAATAATAAACGAGAAATCGGAAACTGGATGCAAATGCATTAAACTAATCTCATTACAATAATTAATTAAAGAAAATCGAAACTAATGATGTAAAATGCATTGAGTTGACCTCAAAGAACAATTAACAAGAAATTAAAAATTGGATGCAAATGTATTGAACTAACCGGAAAGAATAATTAACGAGAAATCAGAAATTGGATGCAACTGCATTGAACTAATCTCAAAAAATAAATAACGGGAATTGGAAATTGGATGCAACTGCATTGAACTAACCTCAAAATATAAATAACGGAAAATCAGAAACTGGATGCAAATGCATTGAACTAACCTCAAAATATAGTTGGGTTATATGTTGTGGGCCGCAAGAATGTCTCGATAAGTATAGTTTTGCATTTAAAATGATGTTTATCTTATCTCTTTCCGTATGATTGGGAACTCCTTACTATTCAAGTAGCTTCAATATATATGAACTTCACATTATTAAGTAATCTCACAAAATTTCAATCAAACTTCTTTTATTAAACAACAAAATGAAGTTGAAGGGTTTTATCAAAGGTGATTGAGTTCTTTTTTTAATAGAGAGTGAGGTTTTCACGTTATAAGAAATTTGGTTGAGTGATAAATATAATATTAATATATAATAGTTCTACATATTTGCAAATATTTTTCAGAATAATTAATATAACAACACCCGTTCATAGATAATCTTTGAAGATTCCACATAGTAAGTCATGCATAATTTAAAGAATAATTAATGGGAAATCGGGAACTGAATAATCTTCGATAATCCCATATAGTAAATCAAGCATAATTTACATTTTATGTCATGTTTGCAAGGACACTACAGATAGATCAGTAGAAGTTGGTATTACACATCACATTGGATAATTAAAAAAGAAAAAGAAAAATCGGATTCAAATTCAAATACATAACTGAGCTCAAAGTTAAGAGTATGTAATTAACGGAAAATCGGAAACTTTATGCAAATGTAATAAATTAAACCCAAAAAGTAATTAACTAGAAATCGGAAACTGGATGCAAAAAGTAATTAACTAGAAATTGCATTAAACTAATGTCAGATAATAATTAACGAAAAATTAGAAATTGGATGCAAATCCTTGAAAAATATTTAACGGGAAATCAGAAATGGTATGCAAATACATCAAACAAACCTCAGATAATAATTAATGGGAAACCGGAAACTGGATGCAAATACATTAAACTAAACTCAAAAAATACTTAACAGACAATCGAAAACCGAATGCAACTGCATTGAACTAACCTCATAGAATAATTGGTGGGAAATCGGAAACTAAATGGAAATGCATTGAAATAATCTAAAAGAATAATTAACGGGAAATCAGAAACCGGATATAATTGCATTGAACTAATCTCAAAGCATAAATAATCATAAACTAGATGTAGATATATTAAACTAACCTTAAAGAGTTATTAACGGGAAATCGAAACTAGATCCAAATGCAATGAACTAATCTCAAAGACTAATTAACGAAACATTGAAAAATGGATGAAACTGCACTGAACTAACCTAAATGAATAATTAATGGAAAATTATAAATTTGATGTAACTGCATTGAACTAATCTTAAAAAAATAAGTAACGAGAAATCAAAAACTTGATGCAAATGCATTGAACTAACACCTTAAAGAACAATTAACATAAAATTGGAAATTGGATGCAACTGCATTGAACTAACATAAAAAAATAATTAATGAAAAACCAAAAACTGGATGCAACTGCATTAAACTAAAATCAGATATTAACTAACGGAAAATTAGAAATTGGATGTAAATGTATTGAAATAACCTCAAAAAATAGTTAACTGGAAATCGAAAGTCGGATGTAACTGCATCGCACTGACCTCAAAGCATAAATGTCCGCTTTTTTAGCCTTCCTACGAGTAATTAGGAACCCAAAATGAAAGTGAGTTTATAAAAACAGACTCTTACATATATGCAAACTGTATAGAAATTGTAAACTATCGAACTAACCTAGAAAAACAATTAACGGAAAATCAGAAACTTGATGCAAATGTATTGAACTAACCTCAAAGAGTAATTAATAGAAGATTGGAACCTAGATGCAAATGCAATGAAACTAATCTCAAATACTAATTAACGAAACATCGAAAACTGGATGCAACTGTACTAAATTAACCTTAATAAATAACTAATGGGAAATCATAAAGTGGATGCAATTGTGCTGAATTAACCTCAAATAATAATTAATGGGAAATCAAAAATTTGATGCAACTACATTGAACTAACCTCAAAGAATAATTAATGAGAAATTTGAAATTGAATGCAACGTACTACATTAAAATAATCTCAAAAAATAATTAATGGAAAATCAGAAACTTGATGCAAATGCATTGAACTAATAACTCTAAAACATATTTGTATTATATGTAGGGGAATAAATGTCTCGACAAATATAGTTTTTCATTTTAAGTAGTGCTTAACATAATTCTTTTATTGTGATTGGGAATGTCTTGCTATTCAAGTAGCTTTAATATTATCTTCGCCACATTAGGCATTCTCACAAAACTTCAATTAAACTTCTATTGTTAAACCTAACAATAAAAAGAAGTCGATGAGTTTTATCAAGGTTTGATGCTTCCTTTTTATAGAGAGTGGTGCAAGAAATTTAAATGAGTAATTAATTTAATTTTTATATCTCATAGCTATGCATAGTTGCTAATATTTTTTAGAATAATTTAATATAACGACACCCGTTCATAGGACACGTTCATGTGATAAATTTTTTCAAGTGGAAGTAGTGTATTCTTTGAATATATGAAAACAATCAATCTGTTTTAGTGATTTGTACACATTAGTACATAAGCCGAGCGGTGATGATTTACCGCTAAATCACCATAAATCTAATAAAACTATTATACAACCTAAATCGAGTTTAAGATAATTCTATTTGAAAATTATGGATTAATATCCTAAACCACAAAGTGAAGAGGCTATCTCAATTTGATCCCTTAGTTTCCAAGTACTTATGCACCATAATCGCTGCTCATTAACGTATTTCGGTTTATTTTCAATAAAAATATATTCTGATTCGAAAATTTGCCACTAAATCACCATAAATCTAAGAAAACTATTATACAAGCTAGATCGAGTTTAAGATAATTCTATTTGAAAATTATGGATTAATATCCTAAACCACAAAGTGAATAGGCTATCTCAATTTGATCCCTTAGTTCCCAAGTATTTATGCACCATAATCACTGCTCATTAACGTATTTCGGTTTATTTTCAATAAAAATATATTTTGATTCGAAAATTTTCCGCTAAATCACCATAAATCTAAGAAAACTATTATACAAGCTAGATCGAGTTTAAGATAATTCTACTTGAAAATTATAGATTAATATCCTAAACCACAAAGTGATGAAGCTATCTCAATTTGATCTCTTAGTTCCCAAGTACTTATGCACCATAATCGCTGCTCATTAACGTATTTCGGTTTATTTTCAATAAAAATATATTCTAATTCGAAAATTTGTGTGAGACATTTTGTAAAGCCTTTTCAGCACACAAAATATTTAATAGATTCCGGGCGTAAGCCCGGGTCCAAAATCTAGTTCACCCCTAAAGTTGAAACTCCACACATATAGTACATACACTGAATACACTTCTTCCAGCATACCTGTCATATTTCATATCTTTAGATATATATTATAGTTGTACCCTCTTGGCTCTATTTTTTGAGCATTCACAGAGTCTCCAATATTTGTAAAACTCTTTGACTAATTACTAAAAAAAATAGGAGACTAATATGAAAAATCAGACAATTGGAGCACTAGACTCCAGTTTTTTCTAAACTCTATTACTAATTAGTAAAAAAATATGATATAAAGAAGTAAACAATCCCATCTAGATTTTCATAGATTCTCCAATTTTTTCTAAATACTATAGCTAATTATGAAAAAATATGAGACAAAAAACTAAATTGCTAAAAACAATAATTTCCACCGAAAACGATTTTCCTAAAACCCTTACGCCACGAAGAATAGTTTACACACTAATCTTAGGTGAAGATTAACATAACAAAGTTTTTTTTTTTTGAAAAAGACAATGAAATAAAGAAGGAAAAAATAAATTGAGTTGCCTGAACATTTACTTTCTATATTTGTTAACCACACATGTGACTGGGACAAAAAGGAAAAATAAAAGTCAACTAATCATAAAATAAATAACAGTGTACACTCAAAACTAAGCGGACAACAAATAAAATTGTATTGTATGCACTATATTTCTATATGGGCCTAAACAAATAAAGTTGGATAGATTTAATGCATCATCCACTTTGGATTTAGACATTTAGTCATCGTTAAAGATTTCAAAAACCACAGTAATTATGACATATTCCAATTAAATTTTTTAATTTATAAATTTTTTTCAACACTATAATGTAATTTCTAATTTTATAATATATATACCAAACCAAAACAAATTACAATGGAAAAATAAATTATATAAAAAATAACATCACAAAATATATAATAGAAAATTTTGTATTCATTCTAATGCAAGCTCACATGTATAAAAAAATTTAAAAAAAAAATAACGGCAAATCAATAATGACGAACATTTTAAAATATATATAATACTATATGAAACTAAGCTCAAAGAACAATTAATGGGAAACCGAAAACTGGATGCAAATGCATCGAACTAACCACAAATAATATTTAACGAAAAATTGGAAACTTGATGCAAATGAAAATATTAAACTAATCTTAAAAAGTAATTAATGGAAAATCGGACTATGGATACAAATGCATTAAACTAACCTCAAAGAATAATTAACGGGAAATCAAAACTTTGATGCAAATACATTGAATTAACATAAAAAAATAATTGTCGGAAAATCGAAAACTGGTTGGAAATGCATTGAACTAACCCTCAATGATTAAATTAATGGGAAATCAAAAAATGGATGCAACTGCATTGAACTAACATCAAAGAAAAATTAACTATAAATTGGGAACAAGATGCAAATGCATAGAACTAATTTTAAATAATAATTAATGGGAAATCGGAAACCGGAAACCGGATGCAACTGCATTGAACTAATCTCAAAAAATAAACTGGATGCAAATGCATTGAACTAACCTCAAGAAATTATTAACGGAAAATCGAAAACTGGATGCAAATTCATTGAACTAACCTCAAACAATAATTAACGGGGAATCAAAAATTAAATGCAAATGCAACCTTATCGAATAATAAACGAGAAATCAAAAACTGAATGCAAATGCATTAAAATAATCTCAAAGAATAATTAACGAGAAATCGGAAATTGTATGCAAATTCATTGAACTGACCTCAAAGAACAATTAATAGGAAATTTGATGCAAATGCATTGAACTAACCGCATTGAACTAACCTCAAAAAATAAATAACGGAAAATCGAAAACTAAATGCAACTGCATTGAACTAACATCAAAAAGTAAATAATGGAATTGAAAATCAGAAATTGGATGCAAATGCATTAAACTAACCTTTTTTTTTTTGCTCGATAAGTGTAAATTGAATTAAGGAAAGAAACAAAATAAAAGAACTGTACAGGAGTGGTAGAACCTACATGTTATACGATGTAGGTTCAAGATATTTGTTACAACACAATATATTGGTTTGATCACTCTCCCAGTTTACTCACACCCTTCCTCTCTCTCTCTTGGTCTCACACAATGGATCCCCTTCTCCTCTTCCCCTGCCTTTTCCTTTTATATCCCTCCCCTTCGCGTCTTGTCCGTCCAGCTGTCCTCCCATCTAACCGTCCCACTTTCTGCATTTTGCCACGCCCAAGGCTTCTAGGTGTCCCGTTATGATCCCCGCCACTTTCGGTGGACCTTCCTAGGCTACCCTCCCCCATCCGATGTCCCACCGACCGGTCTTACCCTAGGTTTGATTCCCAAAAGATTCTCGCCTCTATCCCAAGATTTTTGACCCTCCATGAGGTCCGGCGGACTGCAACCCTTTTCTCCATCGAGCCCATACAAATGCCCCTTCTTGACTCCGCGGCCCTATTTATGGGCCTGGAGTCAAGAACCCCTTTCTCCTCGTTATCCGCGCGTCCTCACGCGCGCCCCTTGGTTTTCGTGTATGAATGATTACATTCACCACGCACGTTTTTCACCGACTCTCGCACTTTGTGCTGCCACGTGTCTCCTTTAGATAGGCTGACTGTCTTGTCGCCTTGGTTTCCACATTTCGAGCAATTACCCATCTGCCCCCAGCCCTTCGACCTTCTTTACTCTCCCAAAAGACGCCTTCACCCTTCCCCTACATAAACCTCTCCATTTCCTCTTCTTCTCACACTTCACCTTCATTCTGTCTCTTCCAACTTCTCTTTTTTTTTTTTTTTTTTTTTTGCTCTTCCCTTCACTCCGGTCAAGCCCCTGCTACTGATCACCCTTCCCCTCTTTTTCCGGTGAAACTCTTCCGTCTCACGCATTCCACTCAGGCTGTCCCCCACTCGGTAAGTCTCTTTGCGCTCGAATCTCTTTACTTTCCGCCTTTGTTTGAAATTTTCATCTTCTAGATCTTGTCATATTTCTTCAATGTCGGACTCTGAGCCTTCTGACTCCTCCTCATCCCAATCTGTTGGGGTAGCGTCTCCGTCTCCACCTGCTTTTGCTGCAGTCCCTTCCACCTCTGGCCGACCAGCCTCTTTATTGACGCCCCCCTCTCGATATCGTAGACCTAACTTGGCTGCAATTAGGGCGGCCTATGGTATCCCGGCCGACGTAGTTTTAGAACACGTGCCTACCACCACCCATTACCCCCACCTGGTTCCTCGACGCCCGGGGTGCCTTGTTGTCACGGTGGGCCAAATTGTGGCCGGCTTGCGACTACCTCTTACCTTGCTAGATGTCGAGGTATGCAACCATTTCAATATTCCCCCCTGCCAAGGTATAGGCAATTTTTGGAGAATTATGTATGCCGCGAATTCTTACAACCGGACCGGAGACCCCAAAATCACGAGCCGCGACATCTTCTCTCAGTATTACCTCAAAAAGAGCACCAAAGATGTCGGGGTCGGGTACCAGTCTTTCTGCGTGCGTCCTCGAAAGAAGAACTTCTTGCTTCACATCACCTCCTCAGATAAAGTATGGCACCACTACCCCTTGTACGTGTCAGGTCCCTTTCTATCCGCGGATTTACCTGATGATCTGACTCTTAACCATCTCGCCTTCAAATCCCGTGGTGAGTGTCTCGGCTCTCCCTTCCTCTTCGGACGTACTTTTTCACTATTTCCTAACCGTGGTTTTTCTTCCTTGTACAGGGTGGCGACCAGATTCCAAGTCCCAAATATACTCCGGCATTTCCAGTCCTATCTTCCAACGACTCTGCGACCGCGGACTCCAACCAAGCCGCCTGCCTAGGTATTCACCCTACTACCGCGACTCCACTTCTGCAAGTTCCTGAACTCCAACACTTCGGTGATTTTTCTGCCCCCTTTTACCGCCCTCCCCCTCCCAAAGAGCGCAAACCCCGAGCCTCCCCCAAGAAACGGTCCCGCTCCCACGCCTCCCACCGCAGCCAAGACAACCCCCACTCCCCCGCTCCGGAAGGCATCCATTCCTATCGCTCCATTTCCGACTGGGCTGATCAATACCACAACTCCCCCACCGACAACATGGATGTACATACGCAGAAGCTGTTTGACAGCGATTCCGACGACGAGGTGGTTAGAGAGGTTCCCTCTGTCGAGGTCTGTACTTCTGAAGAACAACCTCCCTATAAGAAACCGCGGACATCAAGTTCTGTCGGGCCCGAGCTCCCTACTCAACCTGACTCTGCATCTGGGGATCCCACTCCACTCGCCGCTTCCCGGCCCCTTGCCGCACCATCACCCCCTTCTCACCGAGCTGGCAAGGAACCTGCTTTGGCGCCCTTGCCCGCCGATGTCCAGGCATCTTCCCACGTCACCGTAGAAGAGTTCCGCCCAGTCTTCAAGGTGCGCAACCGCCGAGTGAATATTGAAGACTCGGCTCTAGACAATGCCGCGGTTGCCTCCTCCTTATTTTACAACTCCCATTTACCTCGCGATATCGCGTATGCGGATGGTGGTACATTCGATTCGCATCGCACGTCGTTGTACACCAACTGGGAAAGGGTACGCTTTCTCTCTCTCTCTCTCTTTTTTTTTTTTTTTTTTTTTTTTTGTTTTATCTTCGTGTCGGTCTCGATATCTCTTATCTCTTACATGATCCGCGCCCGCTTTCCGCCTCGAAACAAACCGTTTTCCCCGAGAAGGAGTCGGATCGGACCCCAGCGGCTGAGCCGTCCCATGCTAGCCTTCAATCGGAATTGGCGGCCGCCAACCTAGCCAAGCTGCAGGCCCAAGATGAGCTCCAGACTGCTGAGCGCACCCACCAAACGTATATGGACCAAGTCAATGGCCGCCTAAGTCAGCAACGGGACTCCCTTCTCCACCACCAGCCAGGCTTCGCCTTGACTCAAAATACCCGTAGCACCAAGAGGATCTAGAGGCCCTTAAACAGAAGTACGAAGAGGCCAGCGCCGCCGAGTCCCAAAAGAACCTAGCGGATATGAACACACTCCACGACCGCTTCAAGCTTTTGGCTGACAAGAGGGTGGCCAAGAAACTTCAGGAAGCCATGGACAGACTCATCCAAGAGGGCCGCCTCCTCCCTGAAAGGCCGGTTCCGCCGAGTTGGCCCTCCCCGATGTCGCCAGACGCTTCACCACCCCAGTCCTACCCCCATTGCTCCTCCGGACTAGATCGGCCGACGATAAAAGGCTGCCGTCGATGAGCCCGGCCTCCTCGATATTAACTAGCGACCACTATTTTGTTATATGATATTTTTGCTTTCCGGGCCCTGTTGTTGGCCATGCTTCCCCTGTAACAAGATATTTTGGATTTCATATGTTTTACTATTGTCTCTCCCCTATTCGAAGTTGCTTGTAATTCTCATGCACGTTTTTACTCAACTCTTATTTGTTATTCCAAATCCCCTCCGAGCTATCTTCCTTTCCTGCGCCAGCAAAAGTGCTCAAACAAGCCGGGGCCCCTCTCTTTGCCCCCGCGATTCGCCTACTTTTTAGATCCGCGAGAGGCTCATCCCTTCATGCTCGCCGCCGCGATCTCTTACCCTTTGCCGACACTTTATTGCCCCCTGTCGCCGATTCTCTGAGGGTCCGCGAGGGCTCATCCCCCCGCTGCTCACCCAGTCTCTTACCCTTGCGGCGACACTTCATTGCCCCCGTGTCGCTGGACTCTAGGGCCCGCGAGGGGCTCATCCCCCCCGCGGCTCGCCCAGTCTCTTACCCTTGCTGGGACGCTTTATTGCCTCCTCTGTCTCTGACATCTCCGATCCACGAGGGGCTCATCCCACCCCGCGGATTGCTCAGTCTCTTGCACTTGCTGGGAACACTCTATTGCCCCGTGTCACCGGACTCTAGGGTCCGCGAGGGGCTCATCCCCCCGCGGCTCGCCCAGTCTCTTACCCCTGCTGGGATGCTTTATTGCCCCCTCTGTCTCTGACATCTCCGACCCACGAGGGGCTCATCCCACCCCGCGGGTCGCTCGGTCTCTTACACTTGCCGGGAACACTCTATTGCCCCCCCGCATCTTCGCTGGACTTTAGGGCCCGCCAGGGCTCATCCCCCGCTGCTCGCCGCCTCTTTACCCCCCTGGGACGCTTTATTGCCCCCTCTGTCTCTGACATCTCCGACCCACGAGGGGCTCATCCCACCCCGCGGGTCGCTCGGTCTCTTGCACTTGCCGGGAACACTCTATTGCCCCCATGTCGCTGGACTCTAGGGTCCGCGAGGGGCTCATCCCCCCTGCAGCTCGCCCGCTCTCTTACTCTTGCTGGGACGCTTTACTGTCCCACTTTGTCTCCGACATCTCTGATCCGCGAGGGGCTCATCCTGCCCCGCGGGTCGCTCAGTCTCCTACGCATGCCGGGAACACTCTATTGCCCTAGCGCCTCTGGCCTCTATGATCCGCAGGGGGCTCGTCCCCCCCGCGGCTCGATCATAGTCTCCTACTTATTGGGTGCTTTCTATTTGCCCCTATCCACGCTCTTACCGCTGATCCCTGGTTTGTGTTATTCCCTACGACATTGCATATAACAAGCGCAATTTCATTCCCCAAAAGTGCTGTGGTTTTATATATTTACATTCAGCTGTCGTCCTCTATGTTGGACATCCTTACATTGTTCAAGCTTTTCCTACCCTCAACTGTGAAACTTCTTCAACAGTCTTACATTCCATGGTTTTTCTATCAGTTTGCCTTTCATGGTTTGCAGCTTGTAGGACCCTGACCCTCCTGCCTCCACCACGGTGTACGGCCCCTCCCATGTAGGCCCCAGCTTCCCATCCTTCTCTTCTTTGGTGCTTGGAGTCACTCGCTGCAGCACCATCTCCCCAATCTTGAAATGTCGTGGCCTGACCCTTTGGTTGTACTGTCTCTGCAATCTTCGGTGATATTCTTCCAGTCGGATGCGAGCTGCATCTCTTTTCTCTTCTACTAGGTTTAGGTCCCCCGCCAAAATGCGCCAGTTTGACCCATCCTCCACCACTTTAGTTCTCATAGTACTCGCGATCATCTCTGAGGGAATCACGGCTTCAACTCCGTATGCCATGGCAAATGGTGTCTCTTTGGTGCTAGTTCTCGGTGTGGTCCGGTAGGCCCATAGAACATGATTCAATTCGTCAGCCCAGGCGCCTTTTTTATCTTCCAACTTCCTTTTCAAGTTGTTCATTATCGTTTTGTTGGAAGATTCAGCCTGACCATTGCCCTCTGGGTTGTAAGGGGCTGAGAATCCTTGTTTCACCCGGTATGTCCGCAGAAACGCCGCCACTTTAGCTCCCGTGAACTGTGTCCCGTTATCTGCGATGACAACATACGGCAATCCGAACCTACATATGATGTTTTCCCATAAAAACTTGATCACCTGCGTCTCTTTGACTTGCTGCAAAGGGACGGCCTCTATCCATTTTGTGAAGTAGTCTGTGGCCGCCAACATGTAACGCCTCTTGCCACTGGCCATGGGCAATGGACCCACGATATCCATCGCCCACATGGAAAACAGCCATGGACTCGACACATTATGCAGGGGTTCGGCGGGAGCGAATATCCGTTGTGCAAACTTCTGACATTTGTCACATTTCTTGGCGAAGTCCACTGCATCTCTCTTCATGTGGGGCCAAAAGTAACCTCGTTAAACGTGGTCGCAGCGGGTCCTACCCAGAATGGCTCCCACAGTCGCCCTCATGAAACTCACTTAACACCTCTTTAGCTGACCGCGGACTTAAACATTTTAACAAGGGTCCGTTGAAATTTTTCCGCATAATTCCCCCCCGTTAGGACGTATCTTCGAGGTCTCTGCTTTAATCTTCTATTTTCTTTCTTGTCAGTCCACTCTTTTCCTCCTAAGAAATCGATGATGGGATTCATCCAGCATTCTTCTTCTTCTGCCACATGACACGTCTCTGCCTTCTTCTTCTTGGCTGGTCTCGTCCACTCGCTTACCCATCATCATCCTATCCTCTGATCCCGGCATGGCCGCCGCCACATATGCCAGTGCATCTGCGTGTCTATTCTCTCCGCGACCCAAGTGCACGAATCGGATCTTTGTGAATCTGCGGGCCCTCTCATGCACCACATTCAGATACTTCGCCATTCTAGGGCACCGGGCTGCGAATCCCCCATTAACCTGGCAGATCACGAGATTCGAATCCGAGTACACTATCAGCTCTTTGACCCCCACACCTTCGGCCATCCTTAGTCCTGCTATCACTGCTTCATACTCCGCTTCATTACTAGATGCCGCGAACCCCAACCTTGCAGTCAATTCTATACGGTGATTATCGGGTGTAACTAACACCACCCCTATGCCGCTACTTTCATCAGTGGCTGACCCGTCCGCAAATATCCTCCATCCATTTCTTTCATCCCACGGATTCAGTACATTGGGCTCCCCGTCTCTCTCTGGTTCCATGACCATCTCTTCTCCCCAGTTGGGATCTTCAGCTGGGAACTCCGCTAAAAATTCTGCCACTGCTTGTGCTTTCTCCGCGGTCCTCCCCTCGACATCAGATCTCATAAGCACTAAGCATCACCGCCCCACTTCAACATCCTCCCTAACTTTCGTCCTAGCTTTAGCTTGAGCGGTAGGTTGGTGACTACTACCACGGAATGAGATTCGAAGTAGGGCTTCAGCTTCAGAGCCGAGAAGATTAGGGCTAGGGCATATCTCTCAATTCTGCTATATCTCGTCTCTGCGTCAAGTAACATTTTACTTTGAAAATATACCGGTTTCTCCACCCTGTCCACCAGGCGGACCAAAACTGAACTCACCGCATAATCGGATGCTCCCAAGTACAAGTACAACTTCTCCCCTTCCTCCGGCCGGGATAATAAAGGCGCTTTACCCAAATACCCTTTCAACTCTTGAAATGCCTCTTTGCACTCTGCCGTCCACAAGAAATCTGGAGTACTTCTCAACAGTCTATACAGCGGTCGGCATTTGTCGGATGACTTGGAAATAAACCTGTTTAACACCGCCACCCTTCCTGCTAGCCGTTGTACCTCTTTCACATTCCGCGGAGATGGCATTTCTATCAAGGCTCTTATCTGCTCAGGGTTGGCCTCTATTCCTCAATGTGTCACGATGTATCCCAGGAACTTGCCCGTGGTCACTCCAAAGGTACACTTATCCGGATTCAATTTTAAGTTATGCCTCCGCAATATACTGAAGGTCTCCCGCAATCCCTCCAGATGCTCTTCCTCCGACATACTCTTTTCCACCATATCGTCTATATATATCTCGATCCCTTTTCGAATCTTGCTTCCAAACATTTTCTCCCCCAACCTTTGGAAGGTGGCTCCCGCATTCTTCAGTCCGAATGGCATCCTTGTATAGCAATAGGTGCCACCTTCCACCACAAATGTTGTCTTCTCTTGATCCGGCCCATACATCGCTACCTGATTATATCCCATAGACGCGTCCATGAATGAGAACACCTTATATCCCGCGGTCCTATCCACCAATTCATCTACCCGCGGCATGGGGTAACTATCTTTCGGACACTCTTTGTTCACGTCCGTGAAGTCGACGCACATCCGCACTTTGCCATTCTTTTTAGGTACCGCGACCACATTGGACAACCACTCGGTGAACTCGGTCTCCCGTATTATGCCAGCTCCCTTCAACCGTGATACCTCTTCGCGGATACTCTCTGCATACTTTGGCCTAATACTCTGCATCCTCTGCCTCACCGGTTTGGCTTCTTCCTTCATGTGCAGTCTATGGCAAGCAAACTCTGGGTCTAATCCCGTAACGTCCTCAATATCCCAAGCGAACACATCTCTATTTTCCGACAAGAATTGCACTATTTCATTCTTCCAATCATCCGACAGACTGGATCCTACCGATGTGAATCTTTCTTCTTCTCCATTCCCTATATTTACCACTTCAATTTCGTCTATTGTCTTCGGACCCTCCGCGGGCTTCCCCTATCTTACATCATGGAGGCGATCAGAATTGCTATGCCCCGCTTTTTCCCCGGGTAGGAGCTTCCCTCTTCCGTTTCATGCACCAATCGCTTCACTGTTCCCCTATGACTGTTTTTGGCGGTCACCTGATCACCGTGGACTTCATATGTGCCCGTTGGAGTCGGGAACCTTATCACTTGATAATAGGTGGACGGGATGGCCTTCATCTCATGAATCCACCTCCTCCCTAAGATGGCGTTGTACTGGGATGCGGAATCCACCACCATAAAATGCGTAAACACCGTCACAGGGCCCGTGGCGACCGGCAACAAGAGTTCCCCCATTGGCTCTGTCATGCTTCCATTGAACCCGTATAAATTGGTGCGGGGAGGCCTCAGTTGCCTTGGTTCCACTCCCATTTCTTCCAAAGCTCCCTTGAATAACAGATCTACCGTGCTACCACAATCCACCAACACTCTCTTTACCCGGTAATTGCCCATTGTCACCGTGATCACCAAAACAGGTCCCTCAATGGGGAGTCCACTGCCCGCAAATCCGCCTCGCTGAAGACGATCACGTTTCTGTCTTCAGTTGATCCCACCCTTGGTCGCGGTTCACCAGTCCTTTCATCGACCTGTTGAATGCTCGCCGTCCTTCTCACTTTATCTCTATGCGCATTACGACTTAGCACCTCCCCACTAAAAATCACATGTATGGTACCCAACAATTGGTCCCGCCGCGCCAAAGCTCATTCTTTTCAGGCTTCCCTCACAAACTCCTTCATCTTGCCCTTCTCCACTAATCTCTGCACCATCCACCTCAAAGCATAGCAGTCATCCGTCTCATGGTTTCGCATCTGATGGTACGCGCAGTACGGTTTATCTGGCAGCTCTATGGGGTTATTCCGCGGCCCCTCATACCCCTGCAAGTTTTTAATCGAGGCGATTTTTCACTCGGTGTCCGCTCATGGCGCCACCTCTATTTCTTAAACCTCTCCCCTATTCTCCCGTCGAGCTCCTTCCCGAACTCTTTCGACCCTCGGTTGGTAACCGCGGTATCCCAAGCTTCCCTTGTCTGATGCCTTCTCTTTGTGGTGCTCCCTATCCTTATCCAAAGACAACACAGCTCTCCCTGACTTCTTAGATTCCCTTGGTAGAGTGTCCTCGTATCTGATGTATTTCTCTACCCGCGGATATAGCTCATGCAGCGTTGCAATTTCATTCTTTGCGACCGACTGGTGTACTCCCGTCCCCGGTAGCAATCCTCGCTCAAAGGCGATAACCGCAGTTCTCTCGTCCAAATTCTCAACTTTCAGCGTCTCAGCTTTGAACCGGCATAGATACTCCCTTACTGTCTCCGCTGACTTTTGTCTCACATTAAACAGGGCCGCGATGTCCACTGCCCGTTTCTTCTGGTGTATGAAATGATTCACAAAGGCTTGTTCCAATTCTTGGAAATTCTTTATGCTCCCCGCCGGCAGACGATAGTACCAATCCGAAGCCCCGCCTTTCAAACTAGCCGGGAACATCATGCAACGTAATCCATCGTACCATGACTCCTGCCATAGCGGCATTTGTTGCCTGAAGTGGTGGATATGGTCCGCCGGGTCCCCTTTCCCATCGTATCTCTCGAACCGAGGCTGGTTAAAGCGCTTTGGGACCTCCGACGCCCAAATGTCGTCCGCCAACGGATTGCGGTTTAACCCCGCCACCACCTGGTTGGCCGCTCCTCCACGACTTTTCTCTTTCGGCGGTTAAATGCTATCTATCATTTCCTGCACCTGTTCCATAGTCAGGCCGGCCACCGGATTTTCTACCAAATTGGGCTCCTCTCCTTCCTCTCCCGAGCTATCATCTGCTTCTTCGTCCAGTCCTTCCTCTTCTCTTTCCTTCTCTCTCCTCAAACCATCATTCTCTTCCCTTAGTCTTCCGATCTCCTCCCTCATAAGCCTTATCTCCTCTGCCCCCAGATCTGCTCTCCCGACTCCTTCTTCCTCTACTCCTGCCTCTGGCGTCATTTCCCGCACTGGTGCTTTCCTTGGTCTACCTACTCGTCTCTTTGGAGCCATCTCTACTCTGCTTTCGCTCTCCCCACAGACGGCGCCAAATGTTACAACACAATATATTGGTTTGATCACTCTCCCAGTTTACTCACACCCTTCCTCTCTCTCTCTTGGTCTCACACAATGGATCCCCTTCTCCTCTTCCCCTGCCTTTTCCTTTTATATCCCTCCCCTTCGTGTCTTGTCTGTCCAGCTGTCCTCCCATCTAACCGTCCCACTTTCTGCCGTACCCCTGCCACGTCCGCGCTCTAGGGTGTCCCAGTTATGATCCCCTGCCACTCGGTGGACCTTCCTAGGCTACCCTCCCCATCCTCGATGTCCCACTGACTGTCTTACCCTTAGGTTTGATTCCAATTTCTCCGCCTATCCCAAGATTTCTTTGACCCTCCATGAGGTCCGCTGACCTGGCAACCCTTTTCTCCATCGAGCCCATACAATATTCTAAAATAGCAACCATATGGAACCTCCCATTCATATAGCCATGAGGGTCTGCCATTTGATACAAAAGCCTCATTCTCAGCTAAGAAAGATCCAAATTTTGCCGCCTGGTCTGAGACTAGGTTAGCCTCTCTCCAGTTGTGCTACACATTCAAGCTTTAAAAAATTCAAATCTTTAGATATATATTATAGTTATACCCTCACCAATCTATTTTTTGGAGCACTCGAGAGACTCCAGTTTTTTCTAAACTCTATTACTAATTATGAAAAAGTATGATATAAATAAATAAATAATCTTATCTAGAGTTTCACAGAGTATCCAACTTTTCATAAACAATATAGCTAATTACGGGAAAAAAAAACTAAATTGCAAAAAACAATATTTTCAACCAAAAACGATTTTCCTAAAACCCTTACGCCACAAAGAATAGTTTCCACACTAATCTCAGACGAAGTTTAACATAACAAAGTTTCTTTCTAAAAAATGATAATGAAAAGCGGACAACAAATAAAATTGTATTGTATGCACTATATGTCTATATGGGCCTAAACAAATAAAGTTGGATAGATTTAATGCATCATCCACTTTGGGATTTAGACATTTAGTCATCGTTAATGATTTCAAAATCTACAGTAATTATGACATATTCCAATTAAATTTTTGAATTTATAAATTTTTTTTCAACACTATAATGTAATTTCTAATTTTATAATATATATACCAAACCAAAACAAATTACAATGGAAAAAAAAATTATATAAAAAATAACATCACAAAATATATAATATAAAATTTTGCATTCATTCTAATGCAAGCTCACATGTATAAAAAAATTAAAAAAAAATAACGGTAAATCAATAATGACAAACATTTTAAAATATATATATATAATACTACATGAAACTAAGCTCAAAGAACAATTAATGGGAAACCGAAAACTGGATGCAAATGCATCGAACTAACCACAAATAATATTTAACGAAAAATTGGAAACTTGATGCAAATGAAAACATTAAACTAATCTTAAAAAGTAATTAATGGGAAATCGGACTATAGATACAACTGCATTAAACTAACTTCAAAGAATAATTAACGGGAAATCAAAACTTTGATGCAAATACATCGAATTAACATAAAAAAAATAATTGTCGGGAAATCGAAAACTGGTTGGAAATGCATTGAACTAACCCTCAATGATTAAATTAATAGGAAATCAGAAACTGGATGCAACTGCATTGAACTAACATCAAAGAAAAATTAACTATAAATTGGGAACAAGATGCAAATGCGTAGAACTAATTTTAAATAATAATTAATCAAAAATCGAAAACCGGATGCAACTGCATTGAACTAATCTCAAAAAATAAACTGGATGCAAATGCATTGAACTAACCTCAAGAAATTATTAACGGAAAATCGAAAACTGGATGCAAATTCATTGAACTAACCTCAAACAATAATTAACGGGGAATCGGAAACTAAATGCAAATACAACCTTATCAAATAATAAACGAGAAATCAAAAACTGGATGCAAATGCATTAAAATAATCTCAAAGAATAATTAACGAGAAATCGGAAATTGTATGCAAATTCATTGAACTGACCTCAAAGAACAATTAATAGGAAATTTGATGCAAATGCATTGAACTAACCACATTGAACTAACCTCAAAAAATAAATAACGGGAAATCAAAAACTAAATGCAACTACATTGAACTAACATCAAAAAGTAAATAATTGAATTGAAAATCAGAAACTGGATGCAAATGCATTAAACCAACCTTTTTTTTTTTTGCTCAATAAGTGTAAATTGAAATTAAGGAAAGAAACGAAATAAAAGAACTGTAAAGGAGTGGTAGAACATACATGCTATACGATGTAGGTTCAAGATATTCTAAAATAGCAACCATATGGAACCTCCCATTCATATAGCCATGGGGGTCTGCCATTTGATACAAAAACCTCATTCTCAGCTAAGAAAGATCCAAATTTTGCCGCCTGGTCTGAGACTAGGTTAGCTTCTCTCCTGTTGTGCTACACATTCAAGCTTTGCACCTTCGTCGTGCAAATTTTCCATCTACATAGGAGTTGCCAAGGGATGTCCCATGAGTTAAAAGCTGTGACAGTTGCTGCCAAATTTGATTCCACCCAGAGATTGCTTCATCCTTTTGAAAGGGCAAGCTCTACACTCTCCAATATATTCATGCACTCGGCTGTATAGTTGTCTGCAATTCCGATACCCCTTGCTCAAGAGTAAGACAAAATCACCATGAACATTTATAAAGGAACCACCCAACCTAGCTGGACCTGGGTTCCCTCTAGAATCCCCATCTATGTTGACCGTAATTTGATCACCAATTGAAGGAATCATTAAACTAACCTCAAAACATAGTTGTGTTATATGTTGTAGGAATGTCTCGATAAGTATAGTTTTGCATTTAAAATAGTGTTTATCTTATCTCTTTTCGTATGATTGGGAACGCCTTGCTACTCAAGTAACTTCAATATGAACTTCGCCTTATTAGGCAATCTCACAAAACTTTAATCAAACTTCTATTATTAAACAACAAAATGAAGTTGAAGGGTTTTATCAAGGGTGAGTTCTTTTTTTTTAATAGATAGTGGGGTTTTCACATTATAAGAAATTTGGATGAGTGATCAATATAATATTCATATATAATAGTTCTACATATATTGTTGCAAATATTTTTCAGAATAATTAATATAACTTCACACATTCGTAGATAATCTTTGAAGATCCCACATAGTGAGTCATGTATAATTTAAAAAATAATTAACTAGAAATCGAACTAGATAATTTTTTTATGATCCCACATAGTAAATCAAACATAATTTATTTTTATGTCCTGTTTGAAGCTGATATTACACACCATATTGGATAATTAAAAGAAAATCAAAAAGTGGATTTAAATACATTGAACTGCGCTCAAAGAGTAATTAAAAGGAAATCAGAAATTTTATGTAAATACAATAAACCAGACTCAAAAAGTAATTAACTAAAAATCATAAACTAGATGTAACTGCATTAAACTAATGTCAGAAAATAACTAACGATAAATTAGAAATTGGATGCAAATCCTTGAAAAATATTTAATCGAAATTGGAAATGGTATGCAAATACATCAAACAAACTTCAAATAATAATTAACGGGAAATCGAAAACTGGATGCAAATGCATTGAACTAATCTAAAAAAATAATTTATATAAAATCAAAAATCAAATGCAACTGCGTTGAACTAACCTCATAGAATAATTGGCGGGAAATCAGAAACTAGATGCAAATGTATTGAAATAACCTCAAAGAATAGTTAACAAAAAATCAGAAACTGGATGTAATTGCATCGAACTAACCTCAAAACATAAATAATAAAAAACTAGATGTATATATATATATATATATATATATATATATATATATATATATATATATATATATATATATATATATATATATATTGAATTAACCTCAAAGAGTTATTAACGGGAAGTCAGAAACTGTATGCAAATACAATAAACTAATCTCAAAGACTAATTAACGAAACATTGAAAAATGGATGCAACTGCACTAAACTAATCTTAATGAATAATTAACAGGAAAGCATAAATTTGATGCAACTACATTGAACTAACCTCAAAAAATAATTAACGGGAAATTGGAAACTTGATATTGAACTAACCTCAAAGAACAATTAACTAGAAATAAAAAAAAAATTGGATGCAACTACATTGAGCTAACCTCAAAGAATAATTAACAGAAAATCAGAAACTGGATGCAATTGCATAAAACTAAAATTAGAGATTAACTAATGGTAAATCAGAAATTGGATGCAATATCTTGAGGAATATTTAATATGAAATCAAAAACTTGATGCAAATGCATTGAAATGACCTCAAAGAATAGTTAACTAGAAATCAGAATTCGGATGTAACTGGTCGAACTAACTTCAAAGCATAAATAACAAGAAATTTGAAACTATATGCAAATGCATTGAACATCGAACTAACCTCTAAAAATAATTAACTGAAAATCAGAAACTGGATGCAGATGTATTGAACTAATATGAAAGAGTAATTAATGAAAAATTGGAACCTAGATGGAAATGCAATGAACTAATCTCAAAAACTAATTAAAGAAACATAAAAAATTGTAAGCAACTATACTAAATTAACCTTAATGAATAACTAACGAGAAATCATAAACTTGATGCAACTGCACTGAATTAACCTCAAAGAATAATTAACGGGAAATCGAAAACTTGATGCAACTGCATTGAACTAACCTCAAAGAATAATAAATGGAAAATCGAAACTAGATGCAATGGCTATATTAAACTAACCTCAATGAATAATTAACAGAAAATCGGAAACTTGATGCAAATGCATTGAACTAACCTCGAAACATAATTGTATTATTTGTAGGGGGAATATAATGTCTTAACAAGTATAGTTTTGCATTTTAAATAGTGTTTATCATAATTCTTTTATTATGATTGAGAGTGTCTTACTATTCAAATAGTTTCAATATCATCTTCGCTACATTAAGCATTCTCATAAAACTTCAATCAAACTTCAATTGTTAAACCTAACAGTTAAAAAAATCAATAGGTTTTATCAAGGTTTGGTGTTTTCTTTTTATTGAGAGTAGTGCAAGAAATTTGAATGAGTGATTAATATAATTATCATATATATCTCATAGATATTTATAATTGATAATATTTTTTAGAATAATTTAATATAACGGCACCCGTTTGTAGGATGGGTTCGAAAACTAGTTAGGTATTTATATTCTTACTGTACAGGCATGCATTTATAATGCAAAAAAAACCAATAGATTTCCTTCCAAAAGGGTCTATTGCTTTATTAGTCACCATTACACTACTAACAGCATCTTTTTGTTTCATCCCATCCTTTTTCACTGATTATATTATAATTTCAAATTATTCAAGCCGGACTTCCCATCCCCTTGAGAACTGAAATACTGGATATAGTCTTTCGTTGTGAAATCTTGGTATACAGGGCCATTTTCATCTGAAAGTAGTTCCTTGATTGGTCCGTAAGTCTTCATGGTCATATTCAGACATACAGTTAGGAAACATGCTATTGATACTCTTGGTCCAACAAGATTTGCTAGAACCCTGTGCTCTATGCTCTTGAACTTGTCATTGGAAACAATCTGCATGAGGATAAAAATTCAGGACAGTACATCCAATTATTTTGCAGTATTGAATCGCGAACTTTATATCGAGCCAGACATGTAGTATATTTCAGATAAAACATTACTGCGCCCTTTAGGAAACATACCTGGAGAAGATCACCAATGTTAATTACAAAAGCTCCTGGAATAGGTTGGACATCAACCCACTGATCTTGATGAAGAACTTGGAGGCCGCCAATGTTGTCTTGGAGAAGGATGGTCAGAAATGCGGGATCTCTATGCTCGGCGGCTCCTAAAGTTAGTTCTGGCTGTGGACACGCTGGATAGTAGTTAGATGCTAAGACACAGGATTGAGCCCACTCCAATTTCTTTAGGTGATCAGGTTTCAGCCCAATAGCCTCTGATAATAGCTCAAAGAGACTATCTCCTAGTTCGGTAACATGCTTTGTATAATCAACAGTTATGTCCCTGCAGATTAAATAACCCTCAACCTATCAACAAAAATATGTTGAACTTAACATGTTTTTTTCCAAAAAATTTGAAGGCACGATCACTCAAACAATAATTACTTGTCATATCGTAACATGGAGCAGACATATTTTAGTACTACACAATAATTAACCACTGCGGGCTCTTACTAATAATACTATACTACAAATTTTATACTACCTGCAAACGGCTGGCAACTCAACGGGATCAAGAGGATCAGGAGTGAACATAAGAAAAGTTAAAGTGTCCCTCCAATTAGCAGCTTTTGATTGATAAAGAACAAAGTTGCTACTAAACCTCACTCTCTTTGCTAGATCACGACTATAAATCTCTTTTTTCACCTCATTATCTTGCTCATTAAATCTACGTACCCCTTTAATCATCTCATCCATTACAGTTATGGGCACTCCATGGTTCACAACTTGAAAGAAACCCCAGTTCTCTGATGCATTTTTTATTCCATCAACCACCTGTTGATGTTCTCCTTGAAGGTCTATGACTGGAATCTGTAAGTTAGTCAGATTGGTATCTAACTTCTTTTGATTATGGTCATATGGTGGTTGAATGAAAAAATTGGGAATTTTAAGAATCCCTGAGTCAACCAGTCCTTTGACTCCGGCTTTTGAGTCATCGAAAGCTTTCACTTCTTCATCTGACTCAACAATAGGGTCATTGCCAATTGCCATTCTCTCTTTTGTGTTATTGGATCCTTTGTGTTGGTAGATGGTTGCAAAATTCAGCTTTCTTATATAGACAATTTAAGCATTAAAATATCTTAAGAATATACTTCCTGCATGGTTATTAACGTATCTTGATTCCTAAGAATAATCATCGCCGTTTTTGGAATTTTGGAATCTTACTGGGGTAGATGATCACAACTTAGGCTGTTTAGTTATCAAGCAGACTGAATTTTCACTTACTGGCCAGATCAGATTGTTAGGCAATGTGTGCAATAACACACGTTTTCTTTGCAGGAACAATGAAGTGTGTGTACCGTGTACCTGCTTGTCAAGTTGACAAGGAACGTGGCTATGGTAAATTCAGAATCCAAAATTCCATGCAGCAGGGGGCAGACGATCTCAACTCTTTTCTATATGAAATACTTAATAACTGGATTCCTTTTTGTTGGTAAGCTCGTTTTGGATGTATTTATGCAAGCTAGATTCAGAATCTGTAATTTTTCTACTCGTTTGGGATCTTTTAGATGAGGTACATTGTAAATGTACTTTCCCAATTATTTTCTTCTATATTCTTTCTTTTCATTGTTGAGCAACATTTAATAGCAAACATACTCTGTACACATCTTCCAGTGAAACTGATCACCTCTTTCTTCTCATTTATTTATTTAATTTATTTTTCTTATCTTGCGGTGCTAGCGGATTCTGAAACCTGTCTTGGTAACTGGCTTGCATCTACAACCTCTCTTCTGAATTTCTAAGAAGTTGATGTTCCATATGCTTGAATTTTATTGTCTGTTTTGGAAGTTGATTTGAACGGACGTATGAGGCCTTTAAAATCTGAAAGTAAACCGAAGTGAAATGTTTCTGTTTTACATGAATTGATTACACAGGTGTAACCATCTAACAAAGTCTTTATAGTCTGTACTCCTGTAAGATGTACATATTAGAAATATTACATTCCCCTCATACTTTGCATTGCCATTTTTTTTGGTCAACAACTTTGCATTATGTATTTTAAAGGTTTATTTGATTACATCCATCATCAGGAACCAACGCTGAGGTTCTGTTTGATATCTCTGCAATTGATACTCGAACATATTTTTTTCCCAATATGACATAGCAATTAATTCAACAGAAATTGAAAAAATAAATAATATTACAATAGAGAAGCATATAGTTTTAGTTAACGTTCAAACGGTAGTCGATCTTTACTGCTTGCACATATCACAGTTTGAAACTGGACATGCACTTTTCATCAAGTCCTTGAGAGAAGAACTGGGCAAGATACTCATTCATCGAGATTTCTCTGTATACTGGGCGGCTTTCATCTGATATCAACTCCTTGATAGGTCCAAAAGGCTTTGTTGCCATATCAAAACGAGGAGTCAGAAAGCATGCAACCGATACTCTGGGTCCAACATGATTGGCTAACACCCTGTGCTCTATACTTTTAAACTTGTCATTGGAGGCAATCTGTAGGGCGAAAAAATCAAATTAAACCTGAGGCCTTACAATATTACAGCGCGCATGATTTCTATATTATAATGACCATATATGACTAAGAATTGTACCTGGAGAAGATCCCCAATGTTTATAACTAAAGCACCTGGAATCGGATTCACATCAATCCAATGACCATCATGAAGAACTTGGAGGCCTCCAATGTTATCTTGGAGAAGAACAGTGAGATACGTAGGATCGGTATGGCTTGCAGTACCTAAAGTCAGCTCTGGCTCTGGACACGACGGGTAGTAATGAGAGACTAAGGCACAAGATTCGGCACAGTTCATTTGCTTTAAGTGATCTGCTTTGAGACCAAGAGCCTCTGATACTAACTCAAACAAAACATTGGCCAATGTAGTAGCATGCTTTTATCATCTCTTCTAGTACACTTAAGGGCACTCCATGATTCACAACTTGAAAGAATCCCCAATTCTCTGATGCATTCTCTATCTCGTTGACAATTTTCTGGTGTGTTCCTTGGAGGTCTATGACTGGAATTCGGAAGTCTGTCAGATCGATATCTGACATCGGATTGACTTCATTTGGTGGCCTGATGAAGATTCTTGGAACTTTTGCTAGGCCAGCATCGACTAGTCCTTTGACACCAGCTTTTGTTTCATCAAATGCTTTAAGTTCTTCAACTCTGTCGTAATTTGACTGTGATGATATAACAAGAGGAAGAACTGCTTCATTGCTTGTTGCCATTTTTGGTTCTTTGTTTGTGTACTATGGTTCCCGTTCAATACTCCATATATAAGAATGCCATGAAACATCAACTTGAGGGCTGACTTTGTATATACATACTGTACAAAATCTAGGACAGCCAGGCAGATCTCTTATACACACAATAGTTTCTGCCACCAGCAAAGAATTTTAGTTGACAATTAATTTCTGCATATCGGTTACATGAACAAAATAGGTGATGACGGCCACCACCATCTTACTTTAGGTACAAGTATATGATAATGTTATTTAACATAAATGTTCAATCAAATGTTTCTCCGGATCCAACTTCAATAAATTAAGTGTATTTCTGTAACAGCTAACAATATAATGGAGATGAACAGAATACTTTCTTAAGGTATATATGAATGTCACGTGCATAAGCAAATCTTCTTAAATTGAATGGAAACAAGCATGATAGGCTTTTGTATTTGAATGAACTTTCACGATCTAATCTGTAACAACAAACATATTCGTAACTTTTAATGTTGCTATATATAGTGCTGATAACAATGCTTACATTAGTAGATCTCACCAGATACAGACAATCAGACATACTATAGTATCTCATAAGATCGACTTGCTCACACGAAAGAAGAACATAGTTTACCATACAAGTATACAACCGTTTAACTTGGTACTAGTACTATTACCCAATGCTCACATTACAATTTGAAAGTGTCCAGGCCAGACTTCCCATCAAATCCTTGAGAAAAGAAATGGTCAACATATTCTTTCATAGAGATTTCTCTGTATACAAACTTACTTTCATCTGAAACCAATTCCTTAATAGGCCCATACGGCTTTGTGGCCACGTCGTAACGATTAGTTAAGAAAGATGCTACTGATATTCTTGGTCCGACATGGTTAGCTAGTACCCTGTGCTCTACGCTCTTAAGCTTGTCATTGGAGGTAATCTGCACGTCATTGAAAGTTGAAAGTTGAAACTAATATTAAGGAAAAGAGAGATACAGAAATACAAAAATGAAAAATAAAATATCAATTCAGTTCTTGGGGTATGGTTGATACTTTGATTTGATGCAAGAAAATATCTCTATCCCCTGCGTGGTGAAAAAAAATGTTCTTGCAACAATATGAAAATTTCAAGACACTCCTTCAGTGATAAATAATGGCCTCATAAAACATACCTGGAGAAGATCACCTATGTTTACTACAAGAGCTCCTGGAGTGGGATGTACATCAACCCAATGATTTTGATGAAAAACTTGAAGGCCGCCAATGTCATATTGGAGAAGAATAGTAATGAATGAAGGGTCTGTATGACTTGAAGTTCCCAATGTTAGGTATGGTTCCGGACATGCAGGGTAGTAATGAGAGACTAAGGTGCATGATTCACCACAGTTCATTTGCTTTAGATGATCTGGTTTGAGACCAAGGCTCTCCGATAATAACTCGAACAGTGCATCTGCCAAATCGGTAACTTGCTTCCCGTACTCAATGGTTATGTCCCTACGAAAAATATACACAAGCAATTGTGAACGACCAAAGGCAAAAGTTATAATATCCTTCTAGCTCAATTGGTTGTGTACTCCTCTCCTCATGGGAGAGGTTGCAAGTTCGAATCCCACCAAGTGTTGGTTTTATGTGATGGGTCTTTGGGCCAAGTGAGCCTTCGGGCTAGAGACAAGATGCTGCTACGATGGGTGGACCAAGGACCAAAAGCAAGTCTTTATGGACAAAGTGGAAACTAAAAACTGGTGCATCGGCGAGAGCCTTCGGGCTAGGTTCCTTCGGGCAATGTAACCGGTGTGGGTCTGCCCTGCCTTAACCCTCTAAATATTGAGAAAAAAAAAAAGGGCAAAAGTTTTGCTGCCTAGCTGTGATAAGTTTATATCCTATTTTCCAGTGTTTTTGCATGGTTTTGAGTAGATTTTGCAACCCTAGGATGATCAACTCAAGTTATACACTATGGGGTTTGTCTCACATTAACTAGGAATTGAAGCCGTCTGAGATCCTGGACAAATTGTATTGGGTCACCAGTTTTTTGTGTTCGGTAGAGGACTTTTTCAAGGAAAGCTCACATTCGAGCACAGGCCAAGGCTATGTGGGGACGACATCGATCAAAACCTTATATTTAACTCGTAAACTTAAACATTTACGTACGTGTTAAGATAATTTGAAATCTATAGGGAATTATTCATACCTACAAGCCTCAGGCATTTCAACAGGAGCGAGGGGATCAGACGCCAGCATTCGAAAGGTCAATGTGTCCCTCCAGTTTGCAGCTTTGGATTGATAAAGATCAAAGTTAGAAGTATACCTGACTCTTCTCTTATCGTCACGACTGTAGTATACTCTCTTTACCTCATCATCTTGCTCATGAAATCTAATCACCCCTTTAATCATCTCATCTAACACACTGACAGGCACACTGTGGTTCACAACTTGAAAGAATCCCCACTTCTCTGATGCACTTCTTATCCCGTCAATCACCTCCTGATGGTCGCCTTGGAGGTCTATGACTGGAATTTCGAAGTTGGTCAGGTTGGAATCTGACTTCTGATTGAGTTCATTTGGTGGTCTAATGAAAATTTTTGGAACTTTTGCTAGGCCAGAGTCAACTAGTCCTTTCACACCAGTTTTTGTTTCATCAAAGGCTTTGAGTTCTTCAACTCTGTTGTAATTTGACTCAGTTATTATGGTAGATGAAAGAACTGATTCATTGCTGCTCACCATTTGTTCCTTGTGTGTGTTCTATGGATAGAGTTGCCATGAAGCAACTATTTATATGCTAAGATTTGTATTAAAAAATATTGAACATTTGGCATGTGTAATTGGCGCGCAGTTCGGAAATTTGCCCTCGTTGGAAGTTTGGAAACACGACATAGAGAATGAACTAAATACATTTGCCAAAATCTGTCCGTAAGTAGTTATTTTGCCAAAAAGCCAAAACGAATAGTTGGCATAACCAATCATCTACACCAAAAAGCAGAGACTGGACATGTTAAAACTGTATTTTTTTTTTAACGTTTGTCAGTCTCATCACTTTGGAAGACATAGCATGACGAGGAAAACAGTGGAAGACATAGCATATAGTATGTTGGCAGCGAAAAATAATCAAATGTTAATCTTTTCTTCTTGTACATATCGATCATTTTGTCCTATGACTGTTCATCGCAAATATTTTCTTTCAAAATTATTTTAACCATATATAAATGTCAAGTTAAACTAATACATGACTTGAACATACGCTTGCAGTGAACGTGGGATTTTTTTTCTATAACTTTGAGTATGCACAGAAACATCTAAGGAATGATCATCCGGTTTTAACAGAGAAATTTTTGTTTGGTGGCAGACAATAGATGATTTTATATTGTTAATTTTTTGTGTGTGCACCCGAGTGGGCTATGTTCATGAGTTTCTCATAATTGTAAGGCTTAGAGCCTAGTATTGTTGTAGTGATAATTCTCCCTCTAATGATCATACTTTTAAGAAGGTATGTAACTCTTTGAAGTGTAATAAACAGGTAGGGGTCTGCCTCAACCCCATAACCTTTTTAAAAAAAACCTAATACATGACAATTAATACTGCAAAAAATTGTCAACTATCCCAGATAGCTTGAACTCCTTGAAGGTATAGACATAGTTCGGGATTTCGGAATTTCAACAAATCCAAAAACCGAAATTCATTAAATTTCGACCCTATCACATTTGGAATTTCATATATTTCAACTCTATATCTGGAATTCCGATTTTTTTAAAAACCGAAATATTAGGGAATTCCGAAGTTTCATTCGGAATCACGAACACTGAGTATAGAATGTGCAGTACAAAAGCAGATTATGGGTTGAATCTAACTCGAAGTCACCATAGCTATATTTGGAACTTGGAACCTACCATGGTACTTGTGGAACAGATGGAACGTTTGCAAGATAAAACTTTTGAACCTGAAAATTAACCATGACTGATTAGGCGGCAAACCATAAAATAATCATGATTGACAATAGGACCTTTGTACATTAAGGCAAGCCTATGTGATTGTCCAAGTGGGAGGTCCCTAGTCTAAATCAATGATCAAAATATCAAATTCGGTGAATATATCGGTGTACCCAAAAACTGATATATATCAAAAATATCGGATATATCCAGTTTTTTTGTGACCAGTCAAAATTTTGTTTTGTATGTCGATATATCAAAAATATCATCGATTATATCGGAAATATCATCTATTATATCGGAAATATCGACAATATATCGGTCAAAGTCAACAATATTTGGTCAAAGTCAACAATATCGGTCAAAGTCAATAATTTATATCGTATATATCGGTCGATATATATCATTATATCATAAATTCCAATATATATCAAGAAAAAAAAAATTCAATATTCGGTAAATATATATCAATGTTGGTGTACCAAAAAAACAATATATATCGACGATATATCATATATATCGGCAATATTTTGTTCCTTGGTCTAAATTACCTTAGATTTGCACACTAGAGTGGGAAATGTGATTGTCCAAGTGGGAGGTCCCTAGTCTAAATTACCTTAGATTTGCACACTAGAGTGGGAATTGATCGTCTCCCTAGTTTCCATTGTATTTTTTCTTTTTCCCTTGTATATTTCCATGTAATTTCTTTCTCATTTTAATACAAAATCTTGCTCACTTTGAAAAAAAATTATATATTACATACTATGTTAACTAATACGGAAAGTGTTGCAAAATTGGTGCCCATCTCTATATTTCAGTCGTAATCTGCTAAGAAAAAGTGTTGACTATATATGTTCTTTAGACTCCTCTAATATATAAATAGAGTTCATTATTCACCATAAATTTGAATTTATATAGAAATTAACAATTTAACACTCCGATCACAGGAGCCCACCTACTCAACCGGCGGTTTCTAAAAATCTCTCATTATTTTATGGGCCCTTATTTTATTAGAGAAAGTAGCTGAAAGCAAGTAGCATTGACTCACTTTCACGAACAGCTTACTCGGCCGTGCAGCTCCTGTTCTTGCGAGATCTAAGTTGTACCTCTCGAGTTATTAGACAATAATTTTAATTCATTCAGAATTATCTATCTAATAAGATAGGGATTTTTTTCTGCACTAAAAGACAAAACTATAACAAAGAACGGTCCAGATCTGTTTGAGAGAAATCTAACGGTAGAGATGACATCAAAGGAAGAGTTTTGTGTTGTTTGGTGCGATTCCCTTACTCCCAAACAAGGCGATTCCCGTACTCCCAAATCAGCAATCCAGCTTTTACAGTAGCCATCCCAGTTTTTGCTGTTGAAAGAAGTTGCAATCATTGAAGCTTTTACTACAGTAGCCATCCCAGTTTTTACTGTTGAAGGAAGTTGCAATAATCATTGAAGCTTTTACAGCTTTTACATTTTAAGGTTGTATTTGGGGGATAAAGCTTATTTCGTTTCTCCAACAGCATACGTTGTTTATTAAAGTTCCTCACCATCTCTCAACAGTATACGTTGTTTATTAAAGTTTCTCCAACAGCACAAATCCTCACCATCCCTCAACAGTATACGTTGTTTTCAAAGCTCTGCCTTGAGGATAAAAAGAATTTGAAATATAATTATTTCCGCATTTTAGAGGTATCTATCTAATTTGATATTGGAAATTTGGATTGGATTGTAATTTAGCTTGGTTTTTGTTGTTTAGTGTTTGATTGGTTGGATTAAAATGAGCTGGTTGCTATTCCGTTGTTAGATTTGGGTGTTTTGATGTGAGTTATTTGAAAATGGTTGTTTTGTTTGGATCTTTGCATTGGTATTAACTTGAGATTGTTTTTCTTAGTGTTAGTTGATACATTGTACTGCTTGCATATTGCCGATTTGTTAAGTGATTGTTTTGATTCGAGGTGCGCTGATTTTAATTGCGATTTTAATTGGATCTTTGCATTGGTGAAGAATGGCTTCCGTTTGGTATTCGCGGCTTCCATAAGTTCGCATTTAATCATATAAATCAGATCTCGATGCTTTTTAATTAGGTGTCCAACAATTTACTACTGTGAGTCTTCGCCGTGTTCTTTGATTAGAGCTCCATTTTGATTATTTAACTTTGAAAATGGTTGTTTTGTTTGGATCTTTGCATTGGTATTAACTTGAGATTGTTTTTCTTAGTGTTAGTTGATACATTGTACTGCTTGCATATTGCCGATTTGTTAAGTGATTGTTTTGATTCGAGGTGCGCTGATTTTAATTGCGATTTTAATTGGATCTTTGCATTGGTGAAGAATGGCTTCCGTTTGGTATTCGCGGCTTCCATAAGTTCGCATTTAAGCATATAACTGTATCTCGATGCTTTTTAATTAGGTGTCCAACAATTTACTACTGTGAGTCTTCGCCGTGTTATTTGATTAGAGCTCCATTTTGATTATTTAACTTTGCATTTTTTAAGAATTGACGCTTCCTAGGCAATCATGGTTAAAGAGCGATGGAAGAGAGGAAGGGAATTGTTAGTTCACCCAGTCAATTCCATAGCACGCCATCCTATTGAACCTCCCAATCTGGTATATGTGCCTCCACATCGAAGAAATGTTGTGCGTCCTAATCTATATGTGCCTCCTAATCGAAGATCAACTGCGACTCCCAATGTTTTATTTGTTGTGCCTCCTAATCGAAGATCTAATGCGGCTCCTAATAGGTTATCCATTGTGCATCCTAATCAAAAATCTCCTGCGACTCTTAATAGGTTATCTGTTATGCCTCCTAATCGAAGATCTCCCGCGGTTCTTGATAGGTTATCTGTTGTGCCTCCTAATTGACAATCTCCCACGGCTCCTAATGTCTTATCTGTTATTTCTCATCATCGAAGATCTACTGTGCCTCCCAATCTCTTATCTATTGTGCCTCCCAGTCAAAGCTCTATTGTACTTCCTAATCGGAGATCTATTGCACAACGTCTTCGAAGAGAAAAAGATATCGATCAAAGGACTATAGCACAACAAAATCGAGACGGAGGAAAAGACGTCATATCCGACATATCGATTCCTTTAAGAAGACGAGGTCAACGCACGAAGTTGGGTCCTCTTCACCTATCATGGAAGTTGGGTCCTCTTCATCTATCACAGAAGATGTTACAATGCAAAGTTGTGAGGATAATACTATGTAAGTCAAGTGTTTAAATTCTCACTCTTATGTTAGGTTTCAACATAACGTAAAGCGTGATATATCATAGGTCTATTTTTGCAGTGATCATGATATGACTGGATTTGATGAAAGTGAAGAAGAAATTCTTAATCCTCATAGAGGCCATGTGCTTCCTGTTCCAAATCGCCGCCACTTTCTAGGAAAGATGGATGTTCTCTCATCCATTTTGTTCGCCCTTCATTGGAAAGATGAACAATTATCAAAATCAAAGCGAACCACCTTTATTTGGAACTTGTTTGTTTACAAGGAAAAGTTAAGCTACCGCTTCTTTCTCCACTACCTCCGGCACTTAAATCTTTATTCGAAGGATCTAATAAACGTGCAAGATTATTCCGTGAGCAGATTCGGCAATACAATGTGTGTAATGCCTTTACCAGTCTTGGTTGCAAATTTAACGATCGTGTGTTACATGGACGTGGTCCTACCTCATTCACTGTTCATGGAGAGTTGCGGCATCAAATCGGTTCATTGTTGCCTGATCCAGGGATGAAACCTAAGTTTTCACAACTTTATATTTATGATCCCCTAGCTGCTTTGGATCACCGCCACAATCGTAATCCGAATTTGTCAAGGGAAGTGTTGAAAACTGTACAAGAAACTCTTCTCGAGACCACAAGTTTTGTGATATCTATAAGCAAGCATTTGAGGTTTTAACCGAAAATGCTTCTCGAAAATAACAATGTTCCGGGCCCATCTACACTATGATCCGCTTGGATAGACGAAGGTACAACCTTCCGACAACTGATGAGATTGCAGTGATATTGCCTGGAGATGGGAGTAAGGTTGATGCCATGCGTGATATTGTACTTCGCTTGAGAGGAGGGCATGAGTTGGAACGGATAAGCGAATGTCATCCCGCTTATTTGCCTTTGCATTATGTTCTTCTGTTTCCTTATGGGGATTTGGGTTGGTCACCTGATTTGAAGTTATGGGACGTCAAGAGAAATGCTCCAAGCAATGCAAGACTCACCCAATTATTGTATTACGCCTACCGTTTGTTTGAACGACCCACAGAGTACTCATCCATCTTGCTGGGGTGTAAATTGTTGCATGAATTTTTGGTTGATGCTTGGGCTGCATATGAACAGAACCGTCTGCGATACATTAGACTAAATCAAGACACCATCCGTTCGGATGTGTACAAGTGCTTGACAGATGTTGCACTTGAGGGATTAAGTCCCGATCAAATTAAGCAACGGTTCATTTTGCCTTCCTCGCATGTTGGAAGTCCAAGGCACATGTCACGAGATTTTTCAGATTCAATGGCTATCACCCGGACTATAAGCACCCGGATATTTTTCTTACGGTGATCGCAAAACCCTAATTGGCGAGGAAATTAAAGATGCTCAAGGAACACCGACTTCGACACTTCGGCTGAAATAGTTGCGGGTATTCGAAATAAACGAAAAGCAATTATGAAAGAAATCTTGAAGAATGATATCTTCGCCGGTGGTTGCATATGTCTATACCATTGAATTTCAAGCGGTCTTCCACACATGCATTGCCTTTTATTTCTCACGCATGATGATGACAAGATCCAAACAGTGAGCAAGTGGATAAATTTGTATGTGCGAATTTCCGGACAGAGACACCCACCTTTGCATTGTTTGAAACGGTGAAGAAGTGCATGGTTCATGGCCCCTGTGGTGATCGAGATCCGAGTGCTTCATGTATGGAAAATGGTCGATGCACCAAAGCCTATCCAAAAGAGTTTGTGGAGGAAACAATTATGGATAAAAAGGGTACTCCATTTACCGGAAGCCATTAATCGGCAAGAAATATTTTGTGAAAAGGAGGAATAAAATGGTTAAAGTTGATAATGGAGATGTTGTTCCCTTACAATGCATATCCGTTCGAAAATGTTTGATTTGCCATATCAATGTTGAAGTTTGTACATCGTGTCAAGTCTGTTAAATATATTAACAAGTACATCTACAAAGGCTATGACAAAGCAACAAAAGGTGGCGGGAACAAATGATGAGATTCACAGAATATATCGATGCAAGGTACATTGGACCAACGAAGGTAATGGCATCTATTTCGAGAATCCAATGCATAAAGAGTTTCCAAGTGTCCAACGATTGGCTTCATTTGGAAGGCATGCATAGGGTTGTTTTCAATAGCAAAGAGCCCATGGATGCAATTCTTGCCCGAGCGAGAGACCAAACCTCAACCTCAAACGGCGGTTTTCTTTAAGTGTTGTCTTTGAAGATCCAAATGCACGAGCATTTACCTATCAAGAATTTCCAAGACACTATGTTTTTCACAAAGACTCTCAAGAGTGGACTCCTAGGACTCGAGGACCTTCCATTGGTAGGATGTATTTTGCAAGCCCCAATGCCGGGGAGTTTTTATCTTTTATCGTTTGCTACTTATTGTAAAAGGGCCTACCTCCTTTGCATATCTTTATAAAGTCGGTGATACCGGTAATGCGGCATACAAAGAAGCATGTATTGCCCGTGGGCTGTTGGAAGTCGATGATGAGTGGATACAATGCCTAGAAGAGGCGATAATGAAAACCGGATATCAACTACGGAGGTTGTTTTGTGTAATTCTTTTAGAGTGTCATCCGTTCTTACCCGGATCTACTTTGGAGCAAATTTGCATCGAGTATATGTGATGATCTTGACACAGGCCGAACAAAGCCGCGACATCCCGGATCCAACCGATGAGCAAATAACAGTTACGGCTTATATCCGGTGGAACAAATCCTTTTAGAATCTGGGAAGACATTGGAAGATTTCCGCCCATGCCAAAGCAAAAGGAGGATTGGAGCAAAATTGTTGGCAATAGGCTCATTTGGGAACAACGCCAACTTCAAAGATGAAGGCATAGGAGAAGAGGGTCAGTTGATGTGAGTCGCCTTAATGCCGAACAACTTCATGCTTATATCGGCCGCGGATCGATTCAATATATGGTGACAAGGGCAAACTTTTCTTTTGAATGGAGCCGGTGGTACAGGGGAAAACATTTTTGTATAATACAATTGCAAAGGCACTGCCAAGACGGGTCTTATTGTCATCATGGTGGCATCATCGAATTGCATCTCATCTGTTATTATGCGGTGGACGACCGCCATTCTACATTTAAAATTCCAATTGATGTGATGGATACCACTTTTTTGCGGCTTCACTAAACATTCTCGACCTTGTCGACCTATTTAAAGAAAACAAACTAATTGTTTGGGACGAGGTGCCCATGCAACATATATCTTGTGTTGAGGCCGTGGATAGAACACTTCAAGATATTTGTGGAAACAAGAAGATATTTGGTGGTATCACTACGCTCTTGGTGGTGATTTTCGACAAACACTTTGTGTTATACCGTTAGGCTAGAGAGAGCAATTTGTTGGTGCATCACTACGGCTCTTTCCTTTGGAGTTATTTAGAAGTTTTGCACTTGGTACGAACAACATGCGGCTTGAAATGGCAGAGTCCAAGACCGGCCGTCGTTTTTTTTTGTTGGAGGTGTGCTACTAATGCCTTCTAATTAGAATGTTTTTTTTCTCCATTAGTTCCATATATAAAACGAACTATTTTAGAAACTAATGAATTCATTTTTGCTTTGATTCATTTAGATTGGTTCAAATCCCAAAGAATGCGCATACAATTGCGAATGGAATACGCAAAGTGTACCAATATCCAAAACTCATCTTCTCTGTCTATCCCCAATTGGATGTTATGGACACACCGTTTCCAAATTTCTTAACCGATCGCACTATTCTTGTCGCCCGTAATGATGATGTGAGTACAATTAATGAGGTTGCACTGAATTTGTTTTTCCCGGTGAAGCGGCAGTATTTGGCGGCAGATAAAATCATCGAAGATGATATTGATAATCCAAGTGGGGCTCACTATCCCACCGAAGTTTCGAACTCCCTCGACCCTTCTAGCTTACCACCTTTCAATCTCAAGTTAAAACACGGATGCCCTATAATGTTGCTTTCGGGAACATAGCACCTAAAGATGGGCTTTGCAATGGGACCACGACTTATGGTGCTTCAATGTGCGAGTAAAGTCCTTCAAGCCAAAATTTTGACCGAGAGAAAAGCCGGAAATCCCGGTACTCATCCCAAGAATATCTCGCCTCCCTCAAATGCAGAGTTGCCTTTCAAACTATCAAGACGACAATTCCTGTTAGGCTAGCTTATGCCATGACAATTAATAAGTCGCAAGGCCGGTCGAAAATATGTTGGCATTGATTTGAGGACACCGGTTTTCATCATGGGCAACTCTATGTGGCCATGTCCGGATGTACTTCTTCAAAAAGAATATCCGTTTTTCTTCCACCTAATGCAAGAAATTGTACTACAAATGTCGATACCCGTAAGTTCTTCTCTAAGGACATCGATACCAATGAGAAAAAGGCAAGTGAGAAATTAAATAATGTTACTTTTATTGATTTAGAAAATAAAAATATATTGTATCCATATATATGCTATGTAAGTTTTATGATAGTTTTTTTTGTTGATGATAGCGTGGATACTTAAAAAATAAGAATAGAGATTATTTTATTTTGAAAACCATCTCTTTTGTAAACAATATGCTAAATGTATCAAGTCTAAAAAATCATGTGTATGTGATTTGTTTTGCGAGTACCAAGTTAAATTGCCATAATTTTTCAAATACATGATTGTAGTCTTTGCTCCATGGCGGATTTATCCATATATAGCGTAATGGTGTGAACAAGATGCATAGAGGAGAATGAGAGAAATGAGGAACTTCGATAAGTAGGCGAATGGAATATTTATTTTATTTTATTTTTCCCTTTTCGTTACTAGAATTAGCCCCAAAAAAATTATGCAAAGTCTTCTTTAATGTTTAATGAGTTGTCTTTTAGTTTTAGAAGTAATTTGTGTTATGTATAAATATGAAGTTATATATTTTGGTATGGTTGATCTATGAGAATTGTATTGTTTGATTTTCAGGTTATGACAGGATTTAGGTTTTTGAAATGTTGAAAATACAAAGGAGACTCTGCTGGATTTTTTTATTTAAAAAAAAAAAATGATGATGCTCTTAATTGAAGACTCTCTCCCTTTATTTTCATCATTCTCATTCTGATATGTATTAAATTAATGAATGTATAAGAGTATGTATAATGAGTTGGTTTGTGAGAAATGAAATGCATAGAATTGCAATAATTAAACTCACTTGAGTATCTCACTTGAGTATGCGTATGAAATGATTATGAAGTATAAAACTGTTGGAAATGGTTATATCATCGATACAATGCTACCATAGAGATGGTCTCTCTTGGGGTGTTGTTCAAAAGCAATGTGTCTAGAGTGCCGACTGGCACGGGCATTCACTAGTTGTTTAATAGGGACTAACTGTAATAGACAAACATACACTTCTTCCGGCACACTACCACTTTAGTTATTTCTATTATACAAACAAACAGTCATATTGAAAGTATTGACCTGACTTGCCGTCGCTGCCTTTCAGAAACGAAATGAGGCATTAGTCTGACACCTGAGTGTTTAAAACTTTTTTGTCAGTTTGAAACTTGGTCTGACATGATTGCAAATCTTGTCATCCTTAACAAAATTACTCTTGATATGGGAAACAAATAACTCCGGGGCACAAGGTAAGCTCGGTTACAGTAACCAGATATCTGAATTTTAACATAACCATAACCATAACCATTATGTTGCTTATTGCCGAAGTCACAGTTTGAAATAGTCTAAACCAGACTTGCCATCAAGACCTTGAGAATAAAAATGATCAACATATTCTTTCATCAAGATATCTCTGTAAATAGGGGGGTTTTCATCTGAAATCAAGTCTCTGATGGGTCCACAAGGTTCTGTGGACTTGTCGAAACATTGGCCTACTGATACTCTTGGTCCGTTCCTATTAGCTAATACTCTGTGTTCTACGCTTTTAAGCTTATCGTTCGAGGTAATCTGCTTAGAAATCATCAACATAAATATTTAGTTTGAAATCTATCTTTTGTGATTTATTTGATCCATTAATATTAGGTGTTACAGTGTTGCAAAACTGCATTATTGTCTCCAGAAAACATACCTGGAGAAGATCTCCTATGTTTACGATCAGAGACCCTGCAATAGGACTGACATCAACCCAATGATCTTGATGAAGAACTTGAAGACCACCCATGCTGTCTTGAAGAAGAATAGTGAGAAAACTAGCGTCTGTATGCCTTGCAGTTCCTATAGTTAGCTCTGGCTCTGGACATGCTGGGTAGTAATGAGAAGCTAAGGTACATGATTCAGCACATTGCATTTGCTTTAGATGATCTCCATATAGCCCAAGACCCTCTGATATGAGTTCAAATAGTGTCTCTCCTAAATTTGCAACACGCTTTGCGTACTCAATGGTTATGTCTCTACAAATACAAGCCAAACCATAACATAAACTACATGAATATTTCGACAAATGGTTATTCTACTCAAATATCCCTAATTGATTCAAACAAACGTGAACAAGATACTTCAATTTATATGTCTATTCTCCTTTTCTATTTTTTGTGTTTCCATCAAGCAATATTGCATATTCTGACTGAGTTCCAATTTGGATTTCCAAAACCCGTTAATTAGTAAGGCGATTGGGTTTCCCAGGTGCCCCCCTATCTGTATCCAAGCTCAACCTGACAGAACATTTTTTCTTCTTCATTTTTTAATTTCAAAGTATCCAAGTCATGGATTTTACCACGGCAAGAAAACCTTCCCATACGGCCATATTCCTAAGAATTAGTGGCTATACTTATAAGCCAATTCTTTGTAAAAAAAAAATATGAAGCTAATTATGCATTAATCTGTGTAGTTGCAAACAGGACAGAGGCAGGAAACCAGGCTTAAGAAGTAATGAGAACTTGTAGATCTCTAGATTTCCTAATGGTGATGAAATGAGTTCACCAATGAACGCTTAAACTGGTATACTAATATCATATTAGTATATTTCGAATAGCATATTACTGACTGCTGAAATGAAAGATTTATACCTGCAGGCAGCTGGCATTTCCTCAGGATCTACAGGATCAGGATTCAACATGAGCAAGATCAATGTATCCCTCCAGTTTGCAGCTTTAGATAGATAAAGATCAAAGTTACTATTATTCTTCACTCTTCTCCTGTCATCGCGGCTGAAATACTCTTTCTTCACCACTGTATCTTGTTCATGAAATCTAATCACCCCCTTAACCATTTCTTCTAATACACTTAAGGGAACATCATGGTTCACAACTTGAAAAAATCCCCACTTCTCTGATGCACTTTTTATCCCATAAACCACCTCTTCATGTGTTGCTTGAAGGTCTATGACTGGAATCTGGAAATGGGTCAGATCAGACTCTGACTTCTGATTGAGTTCACTAGATGGTCTAATGAAGATTTTTGGAACTTTTGCTAGGCCAGAGTCAACTATTCCTTTAACACCAGCTTTTGTTTCATCAAATGCTTGAAGTTCTTCAACTCTGTTGTAATCTGGCTCACTTGATATGGCAGCCATTTTTTCTTCCTTGTATATGATTGTGATCTTAGTTGGATAGAAATGCCACTAAAGATAACAGCTATATACTACATCTCTACATATCACAAAATACATATACTTTGATCAAAATTCACTAGTCAATAATGTATTTGCTTAGAATATAACTAAGGTGACGATATCAGTGACCTAAGTGTCAAGTTACAGCCAACAGAATACCATTCTTGTGAATTGAGATAACCAATAAGAGCAAGTCCAATGGGTGCTATATGGCCGGCCACCCCAAACACCAAATTATTAAAGAAATACTAGCATTTCGCCCGGCCCATGGCCGGGATTGTTTCAATGTGGGTTTTATTAGCCATAAGACTCGCCATCTGGATGGGCTTGTTAATTGAAATTGTTTTTTTTTCCAGCACAATCACAGCACAGCGTATAGTATAGTTTGTAAATAACACTACTACTCTATATTCTACAATGCATCTCCAATGCAAACTCTTTAAAAACACTATAGAAAAAGTAAAATCTTTTGTACTATGAATTGCAAAATGTTTCGACGGTATAGAACATAGAGTATGCATCCACTACTTACAAACACTGTCATATACCCTTGCAAATAACAATTGAGAATATTTGAAAATTTAACCTAGTGTCCAAAGTTGTTGAAGAAAAAGCATTGGAAACTATAATCTAGCTCGGAGCAAATCGATTTTGGCGATCTTATTTGTGTCTTACTTGTGTCGTCTTTGGCGCATTATTCAAAATCACCCGACATCCTTATTCATGTTGCCTTTGGTGTCATTCTTCTACCCTTTATTTCGCGACTTGACATTCCTATCCTACTACAATATTCTTCTTTGACAGTAAGTTCTTACTTGTGTCGCCTTTGGCATTATTCAAAATCACCCGACATCCTTATTCATGCTGCCTTTGGTGTCATTCTTCTACCCTCTATTTCGCGACCTGGCGTTCCTATCCTACTGCAATATTCTTCTTTGACAATAAGTTCCTGTGTATAAGTGCATGAAATTTAAAAGTGATTCACTCACATAATTCATATCTAAGTTCTGCATTTCAAAGAAAAAGAAAGTGATACAAACAAAAACACCTAGCACTTCAAAGTTTAAATCTACTTTTGACAAAAATATACATACACCACCTTAGGATATTATCTATAGATTTTGTTCTTAACATGTCTTCACTCCATAGCCAGATAGCCTCATATCAAGGCTTCATAAATTAGTAAGAGTAGGTGAAAAAATAATATATGTCAAAGGAAGAATACTCAAAACTGACATAGTGTACGTACTCCCCATTGAAGTTTCACTCCAAATACGATAAAAGAGCATTGCATTGAGCATTGATTATCATGACTTCCTGAAGTATGAAAAAAAAATAAGAGGAAAGGAAGACTAAACAAAATTGATTGATAGATGGTACCAAGTATTAACAATACCAAGGTGGTGCCACCTTTTGCACTTTTGGAATGATAACTCGCTACTGTTGTGTTGCATCCCATAAGCTAACATCTTTCAGTTTTTTGCATAATAGCTCCAAAATCTTTTATTAGAACAAACTTAATATTACTATATTTTTTACTACATTTGAGTACTCCAAATTCAATTCTCGTTCTAGTCAAAGCTCCATTATTACTTACTAACTATATATTGTTGTTTCAGGTCGTAGTGCCCAAACACACCTTGAATCCCCCCTAGCTGCGAAAGTCATTCTCAGACATCAATTTCATCAAACTCAATGTTAAGTTCTTGCCAATGACATAGAAGAGTGTAAAGCACAACTGAGAGAAAAAGCAACGTAACTACTCCACAACAGAAAATCTATTTAGTTCTGCAGCCTACAACCGGCCTTAAGAAAAGTTTTGGTGCTATCGAGAAGAAGCAAGGTATCTTGATCCTTTATTAACTAATATAGTACTATTTAGTGGTGTAGGCTCTGGTAGTCTGGTTTCTTTTTGTCAGTTTTATTCAGCTTAGCAGCTAGTCAGATTTAATATTATATATCTTTTTATAAGCAGGTTTGGACTTTGGAGCCTGCATCAGGATATCTTGTTTGTTACACTTCAGCAGTTCAGACTTAGAGTGCAAACAATGTTTGTGTTGTTACAGAGAGTAAGCACAAATCTCGTAAAGCTGCAGGCCATATATTTCACCAAACATACTTTTACTGCAATTCAGTGAGATTTAGGTTCTGGCTATATTTTGGGTAGTAAAACATAAAGAATAAAATACCGGATCTGATGTAATGAACCCAGTGATTGTTCTTGACACCACAAAACAACAGTCTTGGACAGTTGGACGTGGTCACCATGTGCATTTTCAAAGAGGCAACAACTGGTATGGTGTTGTAGTGTAATGTGTAAAAGTCGAATCAAACCTTTACCCCAAGGTTAATCACTTCAGAGCTACTTCTATAATCATATATATAATGCATATATGGTACACAAAAATGCTCATAAGAACCGCCAAAAGCTACTAATCAAATGGAATTAATTAATTAAAAAACATATAAACAGTAAAACAAAACACTGACATACCAAGGCCATACATCATAAGAAAGTTGAGTTTTTCTATAATCACCACCAACGGAATGTATGAACACACTTTAGAAATCACAGTCTTGTTAAACTTAATCATGCAATTGCACTTATGATAAAAAGAGGGAGAAATGCATACCTATATATCCAATGATAAAAGGAGATGCATATTGTCAGCGAGTGTCCTTTTCATCTTCTCCCTGACTGAAATAGTTTTTTCTTTGTTGCAATCCAATCCATAAGCTGATTTTAGTGAAAGTAGGTTTCCCGCTAGTGGATATGCAATTAGGTAAAGCCCATTCCGTTTCTGGACCCCTTTCATTTCAATAAATCTACACTTTCAGCTTATAATGTTTTAAGAAACCATATATTTAGAATCACAAAGAAGTGCAATATCACCACTCTCACAAAGTTTTATAATCTCAACAATCACATGTCTACACAATGAATCAAGTTCTACAGAAAATTGCTTTACCCAAGACTCCTTGATATTGTACTTTTTCATAACCCATATTACCATATACCAACATTGCATTGAGATGTACATTGCACCACAGATACCCTTCAAGCATCCAAAGGCTATAGCGGCCTTCTGTAGGTTTACGCAAATGTGAGCTAGGAATTGAAACAAATCCAAATTCTTCTATACCTAAGCTGAACGACACAATAATAGGCACACCATTTTCTGAACTCTAATCAATAGCCATCCAATGAAGATATGCATAATCAGGATGTGAACAAATATTGAAAAAAACATCTTCCTTTTCATAGGCATGAAGCAATTCAATGTCATAAGTCTTAAAATGTTGTTATGTTTTGTGCATCTAGAATTATGATAATCCATTCAAACCTCACATTGATTTTTCCATTCATAATTAGTTGGTCAATCAGATGAACCTCCTCCATTCATTTGTCGTACTGTCGCATCTTTCTTCAATAAACTCAGTAAAAAAATATATCCTCTACATCAGACAAAACCAATACTAAGAATCTATTAATAAAAAATTGTATCTGAAAATCTCTACTAATTCTTATTGCATAATTAAATGCATAAACAACTCATATTTAAAACTATCAAAGTCTTGGAATTTCTCCTATATTTCCCAATCACATTTGCAGGATAATAAAATTCCACTTAAACCCATTGAAATTATTATTATTCCTCATGAAAAAATTAATTGTTTTTAGAATGTGAGTTCTTGGGGAAAAAAATATATACACAACGACGGAAAGAGATATAATTTATTCGACATTGAATTCATTCTTGCAGTAAGATAACCTTATCGCGAAAATGAGGGTTATGGGGAAAAATTGCTTACTTGATGGAACTGTTTAGAACGACCTTACTGCCTTCTTCTTCATTGTGATTGGGGTTTTCTTTTTCTGTTAAGAAGAAGAAGAAGAATTGCGTTTTTATATAGCTTCGATTGAATAGACATTTCAAACCCAAAAACAGGTGTTAAAAAATAGAATACCAATCAATGGACTGGCGAATTGCTTCCTCTTCCTTCCGAGAGCTCTTCATTTTTTTGAGGTTGAGAACTTGGGTGTTTTTTTTTTTTAATAGTAGGAAAGGTATTTTGGGTTTTTAGGACTCCTAGTTGAAGTCGAGAGGGGGTTTTTTTTTTCAGATTCAAATTTTGTGTTTCGCAAATTGGTTTGAAGATTGGGCGGGTAATTGTACTGTTCTTATTATATGTATCTCAAGAACAACTAGAAAATCTCGAGCAAATCCAACGTCTGATGTAATTTGTAATAGGGACTGATTCACAATTAATTAAAATACTATTCTGACTTTTAATTATCTTTATATACCCATTTAAAAATACTGCTGATAAGGCCTTCTAATCTATTTTATGAGCATTTTTGCCTACTGTGTAATAATTGATTTAGATATGATAAAAATCAGTCAATGCAGTCAAGTCAGTCAACAGTCAAAACAACACCTTAACTAATCATGCCAGCTCAGATTCTTTAGTAACTAATTCTTGTACAACAGTTTTTGTAACTAACCGAGAGCAGTATATAAATGTAATCAGAATTAATAATTGATAATAATGAAATCATTTCTTTTATAAGAATTATCACAAATAGCCATTTCAATGGGGTTGGTTGGTGTGATAAACCTAGCCAAATTTGTGGGGCCTTGTCTAGCAGGGGCGGCACAATTTCTACCATCTATGTATTAAATTTCGACGGACGGCAGAAATTGTATCGTCTGTCCCATCTGTTTCAATTTAACTGAGCAAACTAATGGACAGACTACAACCTTCTGTATCAATTTACCAACGCTAAGTCTAAATGGTTTTTGATGTTTGTCACACTAAATTTAGTTGGGCAAGATAAAAAGGCTAAAAATCTTATGTGGCAGTCTTTTAGCATCCCTCCATTGGACTTGCTCTAAGATCAATCAAGTCATGCTAGCTATACCTGTAAGATATGGGCTATGTGCATACGTCTAAGTTCCGTTTATTGTTTTGTTACAATAAATCATACATGAAATAATTTATCTGATTTTGAAAACAAAAATACATTGAATCAACAACCACAAATTTTTTTTTATGTTCTGACTTCAGTGCTTTGGGGATCAAGACTCAAGTCTCCAAATAAAGCAAAACTCTACTTGTTGAGATTGAGATAAATATCACTTTGGATACGTATGTATCACTCTCTCCCTATAAAAAGGTTAGAAAAAAACCAACGGATGTCTACTAAAAAAAACTCTCATACTCACTTTTTTTTCCAAAACACTAAGTTTAGATAGGGTTTTATTGTGTGAAAACCAAGCCTCCTTTTTAGTAATCGTGCTATGACAAGGAGAGAAGACATAATCGCTTCGGCTTTTGATCCGGCTGCTCTATTTGGACGAAAGGTATGTGATTTACTTTTGTCTTCAATACCCAAATGAAAATCAAGTCATGCGGAAAAGAGTGGACTTTGTATTAAACTTTTTATTTGCCAAAAACATGACATCAGGCAAAAAGATAAGTGGCAGTTCAAAATAAACAACAAATAAAAGTCAGTGATCGACTCTAAGCTCAAATGATCCGAAGTCCAAAACCTTTAAAACTTTGGAGTATAGCTAGAAACTAATTTTGGGTCAAAATAGATTGGCACCGAAAGTTCTAAGCTGCAATAGTAGCTTGGTTCAAGTCATGTCTTTTATTGATTGGACTGTCAGTGCATAGGAGGAGAAGCCTAGAGGGAAGGTACGGCATTATAATGTTACAACTTACTACAGCTTACAACTTAGAAAATTAAAAATTAAAAATTTTGTAGCAGTTTACCTGGAAAACAGATTTTGTACCATCTATATTGAAGTGTGATATAGGTGATCGACAATGCTATATATAATGTGAAAATCCTCTCCTACCAGGTAAATGAGGAAGAACCGTTGATCCAAATGAGAAGTTTCCCTTCCAAAATTTAAATCTTGAAATGTGTAAGAGCAGAGTTCCCATCAAGTCCTTTGGTATCGTAGTACGCAACAAACTCTTTCAATGTGGTTTCTCTATAGATTGCAGGATTCTCTTGCGATAATAACTCTTTGATTGGCCCATACGTTTTTGTTGATTGACCAAGATTTGTGAAGAAACAAGCTGCCGATACCCTTGGACCTATATGATTCGCCAACACTCTGTGCTCAACACTAACGAACTTATCATTGGATATAAGCTGCAAGATTCAGAGAAACGAATTTAGAAGACAAGTAAATTAATTTTGTGGAAATGCGCGCACCTATAGAAGTTCAATGTGCTATGGTCTTGCTGCAGAAGGTCTCCAATATTAACTACTAGAGCTCCAGGGACAGGTGGAATGTCAATCCATTGATTTTGATGAAGAACTTGGAGACCACCAATGTGATCTTGTAAAAAAATTGTGAGGAAATCAGGATCAGAATGCTTTGTAGTACCCATAGTCAATTCTGGCTGGGGACAAGCTGGATAGTAATGTCCAAGAAGTACATGCCCTTTAACACAGTCCATTTCTCTGAGGTGATTAGAATTAAGCCCCAGAGACTCTGATAGTAACTCAAATAGAGTAATTCCCAATCCTTGTACTTCCTTTGAGTACTGAAGTATAATGTCTCTGTAATAATTTAAGAGATCCGATAAGGAGAGATCATTCTCTCTAAATTTAGTGCGCACTTCATATCGGCCGTTGGATGACATGATCATATGGTTTGGTGTGGTTTGTCAATTGTGGGCCATGCAACAATTTCGATCTCGAGAAGAAATTTCTCCATCCAACGGCTATTTGCCTTGATCTCTCTAAAATTTATAGAGAATGATCTCTCCTTATCATTTGCCATAATTTAAACAAGAAACAAATATAAGATATAAGGGCGGAATGAGGCTGAGTTAAAGCTTCAATATAATTAATATATATATAAGATATAAGGGCGGAATGAGGCTGAGTTAAAGCTTCAATATAATTAATATATATATATATATATATATATATATATATATATATATATATATATATATATATATATATATATATATATATATATATATATATTGGCCCCTCTCAACGGCTAGAGGACGGGTCAACTTGGCCCTCAAGTATGGCGAGCACCAGCACCAGCACCGACATAATTTGAGGGTCGGGCTGGGCCAGATTAAGGGCCTGAGTGCTACAGGCAATTACAATGCAAGTATATAATACAAAAAATGGGCCTCACCCCCCTCAATCCAATCTGGTTATGTGTAAACTCCTCAGTCACGAACGTATATGTAGAACCCACCTATTATTATTTAGGCTTTGCCAAACAAACTCCTTGCTTTCCAAATTGTAAGCAATTTGCAGTCTAATTTTTATCCCCTTAAATATTTGGTTTCCTATTCTACCATTTTCATTAAATCAAGATCCTTCGAAGAAAAACTACCTTTTCCAATAAAGCAACGAAGATTCTTCGTTACACTCAAAAAAGAACGCTGATTTTTTGTGATAGAAAATGGGTTCATGGATAACCATATTTTATAGGTACAAATTTGAGTGGTATATATTCAAAATAGGGGAGAAGTTGAATATGCTCATTGCATATTTGTGGAAATGCCCAAGAGGAAAATAATTGCATGAACCACAATAAAAAAGCCAATAAAAATATGAAACAAGAAAATGAATGAAAACAGTGGTGTTGCAAGAGGGAAATAAAAAACGCAAGCCGCAATTGAACTAGCAATTGGCACTGTACCAAATTTTAAAATCTGAACAAGCATGATTTTTTATTTTTCTTGTGAAAATTTATATTTACATAGTTGGTTAACGTGATTTTTTTTTTTACATATGAAAACTGTCATTTGCATAGTAGTTTTTGAAACTGAACATGTCTGTAAATTTGAGATAACGTAAGCCGCAATTGAACTAGCAATTGGCACTGTACCAAATTTTAAAATCTGAACAAGCATGATTTTTTATTTTTCTTGTGAAAATTTATATTTACATAGTTGGTTAACGTGATTTTTTTTTTTATATATGAAAACTGTCATTTGCATAGTAGTTTTTGAAACTGAACATGTCTGTAAATTTGAGATAACGTATGAAAGTTTATATTTTCATAGTAGTTAACCTATGCAATTTTATATTTACATATGAAAACATATATTTTCATACTAGTTAAACTATGTAAAGTTATATTTATATATGACAATTTATATTTTCATACTAGTTTAAACTATGCAAATTTGTATGTACATGTGAATATTTTGTTCTAGAAAATGGCTACTGAAAAGATGAGAAGATTAACAATAACACTTTATTCTTTTTTTTTTCTAATTTTTTTCCGACATTTGACTGTATTTATTTTCATACACTAAGATGAATAACGGATACAACTCATGTATTATGCAAAGTACAAATAGTCAAATACTATGCCGAGTAAAATTTAAGAATGTAGAGTAAAAATACTATGCAAAATTAATAATGCAAAATAAAAATACTATTCAAAGTTAAGAATGCAAATTAAATTACCACCACACATTACACAAACATGAAAAAGCAAATAAAAAATACTATGCAAATTTAAGAATGCAGAGTAAAAACAACTACGAAAATATAAAAATGTATAACAAAACTACTACATACACAAACATAAAAGTCTAAACTTGAAATTGCAAATTTATGAAAACTTAAACTGATTTTAATAAAATTTGGTTTGTTTGTAGTTTTTGGAGCAATCATCTTCTCAATTTCATCTCCATCTCTTCTAGAATTTGAAGGGTTGATTTTTTTTGTTGGATTTTTAGTTTTTTCCGAAATTGTAGAGTTTTATTTTTCTCTTTTGTTTTTTTTTTGAAGTGGAAATTTTATTAATAATGATAACAAGTTTTACAAATAATTAGGACAAGCGTGCAACAAGCTGCGCCACAAGTCCTTTCTGAATGGCAAAACCTATCCTCCTAAAAGCAAACTCATTAGAACCAACCGCCATTACGTTCTCCGGTCCATAACTTTCTAATCTCTTAAGGAGCTCAATAGATTTGTTTTTTTTAAAACCGAAAGGAATGAAACAATCTTTGATTAGCTCTACAAGCCTCCTTGTGTTTCTCAATTTTTCCTACACCGATTAGCACTTTTCTCCCACCTCAAAGACTACATTCCTAAGCCCTACTAATGGAGAGGCTCCAAATTACATCAACACATGCATGCCTCCCCTCGGACCAACTAGATCAATACATCCGCAGTCAAGGTCGATCTCCCCTCATTCGGATTAGTAGTGAAAATTCACAGGAGCCTCTTTCTTCACTGTACCCCCCCCCTCCAAAATGCATCACATAAAATATATCCGACATGATCATGTCGGTATTTGAAGCCCAGGAAATATCTACAATGTGCCGCATGGTCCCCAAAAGTATCTAGTCCGCTCTTTTTTTGCACCAGGGGCATAACCACCATCCGGAAAGTTCATGAGAAATGAGAATAGAACGATGCTCTACCGGGCGACATCGCCCAAAGTCCCTCCATCGAATAGCAAGTAGGAAATCCTTTGCATGTTCTCGATTTCCAATGATTTTGACTCCCTCTCAAGACCAACAATAATCTTACCATAGAACGCTTTTCGCCAAAACTTTTTGTGGTTTTAAGGGACGGTAGCACTTACACCATAGAACCGAGGTCAAAATCGGGTAGACAGAGACTCAATGCAAACATCAAGAATCTCATCCAAAGGTACCGGGCCACAACTCCTAAGAATGTGGTTCAAGCATGAACCCGACAAATGGGGAGGCCACAAAGGCAAATGTAGATACATCGAACAATAATAAATACCTAAACCGCCTAGGCGTAATGGGAGTGTCGATAAACGCCACTATAAATCAATACCGGCTGGACCATCAAAACCACAATACCACGGAGAACAACTGCGGAGGTGCCGATCAAAAGTCCGAGTCTCTCAAAAAAAGGATGGTGGACAAGTTTTTCGCGATGACCAACTTAGAGAGCTCCAACACAAGCTCGTAAGAGAGCTTAACTCACAATCTGTTGATCTTCTAATACACCAAACAATCCATCGAGTCATAGCCTTGTCAATAAACTTTGCGAACAAGACCCATGACAAAAGATGCATCGGTTAACCGCACCTCCAAACAACCCCCCCCTTGGGACAAATCAAGGAAAGAGACCAGAGTAGAGCGGCGTGGATCTAGTGATGGCCAAAATATCTTTTTAGCCACATTAAGAACCAACCCATAAGAAGGTCCTTATTCCCGAATCATACCCAAAGTTGCCGCCACTTATCCCCCATCTAAGTACTGCACTTTATAGCAATAACCCGACAACCGGACTGATCCGTTAGAATAAGAGGATGCAACACCGGTGCAAATAGAAGGGACCTAGAGGGTCGCCTTGTTGGACCCCAATGTGACCATATGTAGCCATCCCCATGTATAACCTCGCAGGCTAACAATACAAGTACTTTCGACCCAAGGGGCAATAGGCGGGCATCGGATCTGAACCTCTTTCAACATGATGGTCCGATCAACCATGTTAAAAGCATTATGAAAATCTACCAAAGGTTATTTTGTTTTTAGCATACCATATGGTTGACCGGTGCAAAATCGCCTTTACTCCACCGAAACACCCACCCCATACTTGAAATCCATGTAAGTACCCAACCACATCTCTCGAAACTCCTCTCATTGCAATCTTAGAGACCAAACGGCGCCAAACCATGCCCACAAAATAGGGCCGAATCTTTATCTTAGCTTAAGAAGTGGAGTAAAGCGGAGCACCGCTATGAATTCATAACGGTTGTGGACATCGTCCCTTGTAACCAAAGATTCACCACAATTGGGTCAATGCATCTAGCAAATCGGGGCGATATAGGCTGGCCGCAAACCACTCATAGCATCCAACAAATGCTTTAGGAGACCATCCCGCCACAAGAAGTGCCTTTCGAAAACTTGACCTAATGCATGACAAAAGGGTATTTCTCTCTACAAATAAAGGAGGCTCGGCAAAAGGAACAGTTGGTCTCACGGTGGTTGTTGTTTGTGTTTCTCCTCTAATGCTTGGATAGTCTCCGCCCAAGTTAAAGGCGACCCTCGATGATGACAACACTTTTACCGGCCGAAGAAATGTCCATCGCAATCTTCAGCATCGGCACATTTTTTGGCCGGATTGAAGGAGGCTTACTTTCTAAGAGGCTTAAACAATCCACCGTGCTGTTCCATATCGTCAAATAGAGAATTTACTCGTGCACTATGAGAATTTGCAGAAGAAGATGCTTCAGATCTAAAAATCTAGGCAGAGAGATAAGTGATAAGAAAGTGTGGTGAGAAAATAGAAAATTCACGAGTCTATTTTCGTGGGGTATTTTGGGCAGTTTCTTATTTTCTTAAAAGGCAGGGAGGTTTTGAGGTGAGAAAAGATTATTTGAGGGGGGTTTTAACGTACCGGTTTATGTAGCAGGGAGATTAAACCCAAATCTTGGTATATAATATACCTGCACGCCATGGGAAATTATTCAGTAATGGGTGGCACAGGCACCATGAGACATGATAAGGTATCTATCCAGTTAGCTGCTGGGGACTGATACAGATCAAAATTGCTCGTAAGCTTCACTTTTCTCCCAAGCTCACGTGAGTAATACCTCAGCTTCACTTCTTTAGGTTCTTCATGAAATCTATGCACTCCTTGTAACATTTCCTCCAAAATACTTGCACTTATACCATAGTTCACCACTTGATAGAAGCCCCATGTCTCTGATGCTTGCCGAATTTCAGCGACAATTTTTGCCAGTCGCTCTTGTTTCTCCATGTCTTTCAAGTCTATGATAGGAATTTGATACTCGGTGGTGATGTCAGAATTAATAACTTTGTGATGGACACTATCAGATAAAGATAATTGGTCAATGAAAATTCGAGGTACTTTTACTATACCAGCATCAACTAGTCCTTTGACACCATCTTTTGTATCATCAAAGGCCTTCAATTCTTTAAATCAATCATAACTGGAAGAATTATCAAAGGGTGCAACCTTGATATCACCTGAGACCTCCATTTTGGGATTGCTTCCTCAGTGATGCTTGAATTTAACCAAGGTAATAAATGTACTTTAGGAAAAACTAGTTTTTCTTTCTTGATTCTCCATATCAAACTTTAGGTGTTGTATAACGATAGGCAGCAACCACGTACTACTATTCCACTGGCACACGAATGAATACATGATCCAAAAGTATTTTAAAAATTAAAACCACCCAAGAGGCCAAGAGCACATGGGACAACCAGGGCCGGTTCTACCCTATAGCAAAATAAATAGTGTTTTATTGTGAAAAAAAAATCTCACTATTTGTTTTTCATTTATTTTAATCCGTTAGATAAACGGTTTTACATTGGAAAATTGGAAATTATAAAATCGCATTAAACCCCTTCGTTTCCCTAGCATTTTCGCCTTCTCTAATAAATAAACAGGCACGCCTCCATAACTAATTAAACTTCTCCCTATGACAATTTATTAAATTGAAGCCAACACTTCAATATTATTTCTATAATTTTTTTGCCTTATTTGGTTTTTCTATATTGTTTAATTTGGTGTATAATTCACTCTCTCTCTCTCTGTGTAATTCTTTGTTAAATAAATCTATTGAAATTTCAAGTTTGTGACATTGTTGTTTGGCCATGATCTGCTACGATGTTATAGGTGTAGGACATTTTTTTATTCTTCCACTCTTCCTCATGTATTTATAGTAGATCTCTCTGTATGTGAGGATCTCCCTCACAACACTCCTATGTTTCTACTTCACTTTGTATTTATGTTCTTTTTATCAATAAAATTCAATTAAAAAAAAAGTTTGTGAAGAAACTATTCAAGAAAGAATAAAGAAAATGTTATGATCAATTTTGATAATAATTGTTATCTTCTAAATTTTTTGTTATAAAAAAAAAATCTGTGAGGGAGGCTATTCAAGAAAGAAAAAGGAAAATGTTAGGATCAATTTTTACAATAATTGTTATCTTTTAAATTTTTTGTTATAAAAAAAACGTTTGTGGGGAGACTATTCAAGAAAGAAAAAAGAAAATGTTAGGATCAATTTTTACAATAATTGTTATCTTCTAAATTTTTTGTTAAATAAACTAAGCGTTTGCATTCATATGAAATAACGTAAACAAATCATATCGATCTATAAGGTGTAACAATTTTATTAGAACTTTGCTTAGGCCCCCGATTATCTTGAGCCGCCCTAGGGGACAGCTTAAGGTCTCCTCAGGTATCACCTAACTTTTTTGTCTTAATTAACTACGAACTTGTCATAAACGAATATGAGAAATACTACAAATGACGCACCTATGAATTTCATACATGCCACTCACTAAAACTAAACAAACACGATTAGTGAGGTTCATTACCAGCATCATTTAATTACCGGCATCAGCTAGTCTCATTTTTTTTTTAATTTTTTTGAAACAAACACTTTATTAATAGATAGCAAATAAGTTGTAGTAGCCATATTCACCACGTGGATCTCACACATATAGGAGGACTCTGGGAAGGCAAGTGTCACACATCAAAGGAGGATGCACCAAAGCAGATGGCGCAACGGAGTATAGGAGCACAGCCGAGAAGCGGTTCAGAGGGTCACACGTGGAGTCCTACTGTAAAGTGAGATGATATACGGAATCAAGGGTCCGTAGTGGACCGCAGAGAGAGAATATATAAGGCAAAGAACTAGGGTTATTATAACACCTCCTATTACTAGATAATTGCAAGGCAGTGGGGGCGTGAGCGGAGGTGGAGAAGAGAGAGGGAGAGATGAGTTTGTAGTGGGGAGAGAGAGAGTTGGGTTTGGTTGAGAAGGAAGGAGGGAGAGGGAGAGGAAGAGTGAATGAGGGAGATTGAGGTTGTGTAAATCACTCTTAGATTGTGAGAACATTTTGGAGGAGAGATTGGGATAGGTTGGAGGCCAAGACATGGGAAAATAAGAGAAGAGGGGGAGTACGGTTAGACAGAAAGTAAGGGTTATTTGGGGGTACTAACAGACACATGGGAGAGTGACACGTATGAAGTGGTTTTTTGTGAAAGTGTTGAATAGCGACCTCAAAAGTTCGCTCACGCTCACGAAATTTTTTTTTTTTATTTTTTAAATATATATAAAGTTAAATAATAATAATAATAATAATAATAATAAAAGATAAAGATAAAGATAAAGATAGAAAGATAAAAATGTGGGAAGTGGGATGAGTAGTTGCTAGAAATAAGGGATGGGGGTTTCGGGTGTTTTGGTTTTTGTTGAACCAAAAGAGATAGAAAGAGACGTAAATAGGGAAAAGAGAAGGAGTGTTTACTGCTTGAGAGTGCTTGAGTGAGAGAGACAGAGGTAAAAGTTGGAGGAAGAATGAAGAAACTAAGGAGTATCGGTGCGACATCGTTTTCCGGTTTTCTTTATTAGATATGATCTCAAGTTTTGTGATATTGGTGAGTAGTCTAAACCTTATTTTTATATAATTGATTTATTACTATGGTTTAGATTAGTTGTGTATTTAATTCTCTATAATGGAACTTTGATATCGAAATTATTTGTTTAATCAGAGACTTTCGGTACACTGAGTTACTAGTACCAAAAGTTTAGCTTTGATATATAGGTGTTGTCGAGTTGATGAGTATTTGTATACGGTAGTGAGTAAACCATGTGTTTATTGATTGATTGGTAGTATTATATAGGCCTACAACTGTTTTGAATGATGTGAAGTTATTGGATTCATGTTATAGGGGTTTGATTTTCAGAATTTTAGAACTGTTCTTGCTAATTTAAGCATAGAAAATTCGTTTTTGATCTTTTTTATATGAATCCAACGCCTTTATTTATCAGACATATATATATATATATATATATATATATATATATATATATATATATATATATATATATATATATATATATATAACTTTCATATTTTGTAAAATTTCATATCTAGTCGTTTTGCATACTGAAATTTAAGTTGAAGTCTAACGCAAAAATTGGGACTGAAACTGAGCAGTCTGCAATAATAAAATCTTATAAAATAAAAAATTTACTTTTTGTGTTTATTCCAAAACCATTAGAATCTAGACTTATAGAGGTACAACCTCATACTTTGACCCGAGTTCATACTCGTGTTTAAGATTATAAATACTGACTTTAATATATGATGATTGTTTGTGCACATATTCTGGACATGTTGCATTGTAGGAAGTGTATAGGACACTATACTTTGTAGATTTGTGTGAAACCAAAACCTAATGAAACCTTAGAGAGTCTTTTATCCGACGTAGTGAGCCTCACTTAATTTGGATGAGTGACGGAAAAGATATGACCTCGACAATTCTTTGCGTCAGAAATTCTATTCATCAAAAAATAGTTTTCTGCATAGGGTTTGATCACAAATTGTATAAATCTAGGGGGAGAGTTATAGTTTTTGTAAACATGAAAAAGTGAGTTTTATGAGTCTTCATTCTAACTCATTTGGCCTCATCGCATTCCGAGGCCCGTTGAATTAATTATGGCGTCTGGAAGTTTGACTAGTATAAAACAATACGTAAGAAATCAGTTTCTACACACTGTGTTCAAACCTAGTTTTCGCACATTTAGAATGAGATTGAGTATTTTTTACATAATAAAATAAGTTATGTGTGTTAGCTTTTCAACACAAAAGGCCTCGATGCATTTGGATACCTGTGGAAAGAGTTGAGACATTCGGAAGATAGTCCGTCAGAAATCTAGTTTGTTGACAATTAGGATTTTTACCAAGTTTGAACTATTTTTAGTCCTAGATAGAATGACATTGGGACTTCGAGTTCTACATAAAAAAATAAGTATACCTATCCTAGTTTTTAAATAATAAAGTGGTGTATCATTTAGATGACTGTAGGAAAATTTATTGCTTTGACAAGTTATTTAGATAACCTACCATGTTTTCTTTTAGGTGAGCTCTAGTTAACTTTTCTTTTTGTAATGAGATAAATAATTATAGTTAGGCATATGGGTGTCTTATTTTTTTAATTTAACATTTGTACAATTGTTGCACAAACCCTAAATGTTAACATGTGACATATTACAATAAAGTTTGAGTTTAGTATATATATAATTGAGGAATGAAAGGGAAATGAAGTGTGCAACCTTAAGCCATGAATTCTTATTGTTCTTTGACTTTGACTATGTGGCTGATAAGAACTACAAAGGCTTGATTCCAATCTTGAAAGATTTGGATTCGTAGACAGCTTTGAGCAAAAGTGCAGCCACTTTATTATATATTAGTTTTTGTGATAAACGGTATGTGGAACTTGATTGTGCTCTTTCAGAGTGTTGCTCCTCGATTGGGACTGTATTTTAATTCATGAGGCATTTAATTAATGCATTACTCATAATTGAGAATTTTGATATATATGGTTTATATATTCGATATTGAGGCGAGTTGAATGACTATTGTGTTTGAATCTTTAGTAATGTTTTTATTGCTTGAGATGATGTTTATTTTATAATGAAATGATTATAATAAATGAGAACTCTTGAGTGTTAAAATCTGGTGTAAAAGTGTTTGTGAAAATTTAATGTGTCGCCCATATCTATAGATCTCTCCACGCCTCTTTGATGAAAAGAAATGAATTAAAATCTGCCTTAGAGAGGAACTAAGGCATTCGCCTTGCGGATTAGTTGTATTCCTTAAGTGAATGAGAATATAGGTCTAGGTATTCCTTGAATGTGGCGGGAATGACCCAAGGTATTCATTGAATGTGCCATAATTGACTTGTTAGTGTTATGATGAGTATTTCTTGAATGTGGTGGGAATAACTCAAGGTATTCATTGAATGTGTCATGAATGACCTGTTAGTGTTATGATGGGTATTTCTTGAATGTGGCGGGAATGACTCAAGGTATTCATTGAATGTGCCATGAATGACCTGTTAGTGTTATGATTGATATTCCTTGAATGTTGCGGGAATGACCCAAGGTATTCATTGAATGTGTACGTCATGAATGACCTATTATACTTTTATGCCCAAAAGAGACTTTGTTTATGTGTATGGAAAGCCCAGAGATGGCTGTGACTCATAAGTTATGAGTTTACAAGATGGAAATATGTTTCCTAGAGGCGATATCCCACATATGTCTTGTAGTGGTACTCGGTGTGAGTGAGGCACACGAGTATGTGTGATTTGAAAAATGTGTGAAGTGCAAATCGTAGAATAGGAACTAAAGGTTGGACTGTGTCTATTAATGAATGAGTCAACAAGATAATTAATAAGAAAAATAAAATATTGATTTTACATATCGTGAGTTATTGCACATGAATATTTATGTATTATGATGTACATGATTTCTTGCAAAAAATGTATATGTGGTTTGTGTGAGTTGATACTCACGAGGGATGAATGAATGTACTCACTGGTTATGATTCTCCTCGTTCTCAAAAGTAGATGAGTGGTTTTTAAGTAAAATATTAGCTTTATGTATGAGCGAGTTGTTGGATATGATTGGTTGTGTATTATGATATGATACATATAATTTCTTACGAAGGAATGTAAATATGGTTAACGTGATGTAATGGATATGGTGGTGTGACATAAATGTTAATATTGGTGATATATTATGCCAAATTGTATATTCTCATGGTTGTTGTGAGAGAAGTAGATGTATGAATTAAATGTTTATGTTTGGGAAACCTAACTTTGCTTTGCAGGAAGGTAGGACTTATTAACATCTTATGCAATGACGCTATCCTACCCTAACACTTAAGTGATTATAAGTAAGACTTTAATTAAATTAATTTACTATATATTGGGATTGAAATTTTACTTTGGAAAAAACTACATGCCGTTTTGAGAAAACTCTCAAAACGGAACTAACTTGTTTTCCAAGTTGAAATGATTGAATAGTATATTTATTTATTCGAAAGATATTAACGTATTGTTATTTTATATTTAGTCTTACTCATACCAGCAAATTCAATTTGCTGACCCATGTTTGATTTGTTTTGTAACGTGGGTGTGTTCTTGGAAACATAGATGATATAATGCAGTGGATGACGACACTTGATTTAGATTCGCTCTTGGAGTCTTACTGGTTTAAGTTTTATGAAGAGTAAAACTTTTATTTGAAACAGATATAATAGAGTTGGTTGGTAATTCGTGAATTCGTGAATGAAGAGTTGTTTTTTTTTATCTAGTTTGATCTCAGATTTTAATGTCGTGTTATATATTGGGTTATTAGAGTTTCGTTTCATCATGGGTTTTCAGATGATTGAATAGGGTGACGATTGAGATAATTATATCTTGGATAATTCCCTATTTTAAATTTTCTGGAAATTAGGGGTGTTACAGTTACGCCAGGATGGAAGAGGGGGGATGGAGAGAGAGAAGTGGGGGTTCCTTGGAGGATAGAGGAGAAGAAGTGGAGGGTTTTGAGAGAGCACTAGAGCCTTTGACAGTGTCGCCCTTCCCTAAAGGAAGGAGGCGTATAACCATCATTCGTTCACCATCACTACCTCACCCATTCCCTCCACTTAGAGAACATACTACACAGGCGTGGAACTACATCATGCTTGATCCCCTCGGCGGGGTATGTAGGCAGTCATACGACTCAGTCTCTCCCATAGGCAAACACCATCCCATTCCTCGAAGGTGGAGGGCTACACCGAGTTTCCTGTCCAGTACACGTCATATCACCTAGAATCACTCAGATCGACACCTCTCTTACTCCAAGGAGAGGAGCGAGCCATATTGCCTCGCTTGTCAGTTGTTAAGCTAGGTCTTACATAAGTCATACAACTGAGTTTGGACTCGATTAAAGCAAAGGTGCACAGAACTTGGAACTAATTTATTTCAACGTAGTGAAATACCAGACTTAGCTGATTCAGCCATGAGATGGGCATGGTGAATAAAAACCTTTTGGAGTAGATAATCTTAAAGAAGACAAAAGACTCTGACAGAGAGGCAATCTCTTGCAAAAGACCCGACATACTCCAAGGTAAATCTGAACTGCCTCCACTAAAAGCTTTCACCAAGCTTTGACAATCAGAACAAACGACCAGTTTGCTAATACCCGAGAGAGACACTTGCTCAAGCCCGAGCTTTAAGGCTTGCAATTCTGATTCTTCTACTGAATCGACTGTGATGTGCTTGCTTCCTGCTAAATTGAGAGGTTTATTCCATTGATTAATAGTAAAACCAACACCAGCTTTACTAGTAGTAGAGTCAAAACCGCCATCTGTACAAAGCATGAAAAGGTTGTCCACATGTTTTTGAGGGATTGAATACTTGAGATTGACAGGAAATACTCGATCTAAAAGATCATTTGAAGGGACAAAAGAAATAGCTTCAGGTATGATATTCTGTAGTATTATTATGAATACGTTAACGTTCTTTCAATCTTCACGTACACAAACATATAATTTTTTTTGTTTCGAGTGTGATAACGCAAACATCTATCTGGTATTCTGGTATCACTTGTAATTAAAAATACAATAAAACATGTGATGAACAGTCATGGATGAAACCATATAGTGACTTCTGAGCGGGTTGTTACCTATTTTTTTACCTCTGGAAGGGTGTATCATTTACACAACAAATAGCCATAAAAGAGGTAATTTATATTAAATTTGTATGGCTGCTACTTAAATGAACGGATATTATGAACAATTAGGTCGATGTAGACGTCCAATAGGTTTAGATACCTGCTTATGCCTTATGTAGGTTAATTCGATCTAGCTAGGTGGCTAGTTCTCAAATTAACATCAAAACATGTGTATAGTAATTAAATTTGTAACATGACAGAAAGACTTTGAACAGTAAGCAGAAGTCCTACTATATATTATATAACAGTTAAAATCGATCAATGGTCTTAGAGTTCTTAAATCCTCCTAACTTTATTACATGGACCAACTCCATTCCTCCTACCTACAGACCCAAACTAAGCTTATATTCCTCCCACCTTGCCTATATTGGCTATATATACCAGCTCCTACTACTCCTACCATAACTAGACCTAGCTTGATCAAACTCAATCCTAGCACTAAGCAGTTCTTGATTAATTTGCTGGTGGTGGTGGTGGGGGTGGCGGTTGGAATCGAGGCCAAACACAGTTATCATGGGGATCCATGCAAAAATCTTCAGGCTTCACCTTATTGAAGTACTCCTTGAGATCATTCATTGATTGATGTGTGAGGTTGTTGTGACTATCAACATTTTGTTGACAAATTTTGGCAGGACTCGACTCAAGAGTTTCGTGTTGACTACAGTCCTCCACTCCCTGCAATACAGGTTCCTCCATCTGCAACCAATCGTCTATCATAGGGTCAACCCAGCCTTCGTTTTCTAAACGCATCCTAATGTCTTCATTCAATATTAGTCCTTCCATCTCCGTTATTCCATCTTCATCATAAACAGGTTCCGAGTTATTAGATACAGGGGACACACTTCCGCCACCTAATTCTGCATCTCCATCATCTTGTCCAGCATTAGCCTTTGCCTTAATACCTCTGTCAGTTTTCTCATAAATCCTACACAAAATCACTTCATCCAGCTGCCACAACAAATATGAGATAAGAGTGAGAACTGGGAAACTAAAGACTTCAATAATAAGCTTGAAACAAGAACGTGGTCGAAGTATATTAAACCTTAGAACATAAATGTGAATATTTCAAACCACTCTTCCATCAGCCAATCAAACTTAGTAAGATTCATCTTCATAATTAGTATGCATGTAACTATGTACTCATATATATTCAACTAAATTAAAATAAATAATAAAATAAAATTGGACGTAACGAATAACATATGACTATGCCTTACCCTCATGTCATGCACATTCAATCTGGCTTTAGGTGTCGTTGAGGGACTTGATGGAGTTCTGTATTCATGCATGATCCAATTTGACTTTATACCTTTGCCAGGTTTTCCTTTGTAGAAGACCAGAGCCTTCCGGTGGCCAATTAGTGCCGAAGTCTTTTTGCTTATGATATCCTTATCTGCTCCTGTAGCCTTCCAATATCCGTCGCCTGCTGCACGATTTGGACGTGACCCATTCCGATATTTTCGATCCCTACTTGTGAAGAAGTACCATTCTTTCTCATCATCTTCGTGTAACTTGAACATCTCTACATCATAAACAAGAATCGACATGGATTAAAAATAACTAAGTCCGTTCAGACTTCAGCATTAATATAAACAAATGTTCACGAAAAAAAACAGGAAAAAAATAAGTGTAAACTAAAAAGAAAACCAAGATAATAAACAAATTAAACGCACCTGCAAGGTCATATGGATTATGCTTATAAACATTGATTGTTTTTATATTGTTGACAGGTAATGGTCGATTTTGAATACTCCTAATGAGATACTCTTCAATGAGTTGGTCATCGCGTGGAGCGAACCTATAACCAGCTGGAAAAGAATGGAGATACTTTTCGACTGATTCTAAATCACCTTCTAAAGCGCTAGCAGTAGTGCTTAGAAGATATTCAATATGCTCATGACCTCCATCTACTGTATCTTTACCAGTATAGAAAGTATCTTCTTTCTTCACTAGTGAAAGTGAAGTATAAGAAATAGTATTAGTAGTGAAGAGTGGTGTTGGATTATTTCCTGCCATCTAGGATCAATTATAGGAGAAGGTAATAATCTTAATGAAGATGTTGAAGAAGGAAAGTTAACTTATAAATTTGAGGACTCTTCCCCATATATTTATATCTTTGATGTGATCAGAATACGAGATTTAGTTTAAGTCTTTCATAGGTTATAGGATACTGAATTGTATTTAGTTTAAGTCTTTCATAGGTTATAGGATACTGAATTGTATTTAGTTTAAGTCTTTCATAGGTTATAGGATACTGAATTGTATTTAGTTTAAGTCTTTCATAGGTTATAGGATACTGAATTGTATGTTTATCTAACAATTTTAGGCTGAGATAACTTCATTCACAATCTAAATAATCGCAATTGTCCGAAGTTTTCGAAATGCGCCCCGCTAACATTGGGACCGTGTATTGCACTGAACTAGCACATTTATCTAGTTTCCAGAATGGTTGCTTGGAGTGCTGGTACGGATGCAGGCAGTGGAGGAGTATTGTTATCTTCAATGAACTGTCAATCGTCAATTCGAATATCTGGAATTGGATTCTCAGGGTTTCGCATTCCAGCACGAATTAAAGGTGAAGAAGAGCATGATGCGGATTCTAACAAGCTGCCATCTGTTTGTCGCCATTGAGAAACAAGAATGCTGAAATTAAACTTTTCAATGCCCAAGTCTTGAAAATTCAAGTAAATATATTATTTACACAATGTATCTTATGTTGCAGAATTCTGCCTTTTGTTGGAGTGTAATGAGGTAGAACAAATGCACTTCTGTTGGAACTTGAAATGAGGACAAAGGGAATGCGAGGAGATTTCGGTTTCTAATCTTGGGAACATAAAGCTGAGAGCTGAGAGTTTTCTAAGTAACAAGTTTATATCTAATTCAAATATCATTAAAGCTGAGAGCTTTTCCGTTTCTCTGTTCGTAAAGTACCAATTTCTGTTATTGGTTGTTACTTTTTGAGTTTCTAATGCTTTGGTTTTGATTCTTAGGTGTCAATCTGATTCTAAATGATATTTCTCTGTTTGTAAGGTAACAAGTTTATATCTATTTCTTTGGTTTTGATTCTGAGGTATCAGTCTGATTCTGAGGCAGAATCAGATGGAGTTGGTGAAGAAGGAAATGGTGAGCTAGGAATTGTTGATGATGGCTCCTGGAATTGATAAATTCAAATAAATGTTTTTAATTCTGCGAGGAGTAAGAAGTTTTAATTCAAATAAATGATTCATTGTTTGATATTTGTTATTATTTTCAAATGTCTAATTATGTTTCGTAAACTTTGTGCAATTGTACCTGCTGGGGAAGAGGCTGAACTACTTGTCGGACTGAATAATAAGGGTAATTCGTCTATTGGCAATGTTGATCTGTTTTGGTATTGTTAATAATTGAATGTGGTTCAAGTTCTTATCTACAGTTTGCATTTAGTATCCAAAAATTCACATTTAGTAACTGCATTGAATGTGTCATTTGTATGGGATTATAGGGGAATCAACTGTGAATGTAATTGCTATTAAGGCCAGTCTCCATCTTCCTTTTGATCATTGTCTCTTGGTCCAGAATCTTACTGTGCGGGTAATCTATGTTTCGTATATTGATTTTGCATATATGGATAAACTTTGTTTTGTCTTGTATTATTGTGTAGTATTAGTTTTGTGCGTGGTGAATTTTGAAGATAGCAATTTGAATCTTTTAAACCTTGATGGTTTGATGTGTACTCTTGGAGGTGGTGGTGATGAATAGAGTTGCCTTGGTGGGAGGGAGGATATCACCTTTGGAATTGAGTAGAGTGAATTAGAAACTTTTCTGTAAGACAATTTTTCATTTTTCCTCGGTTAAGTATAAACCGGCTTCTACAATATTGAAATATATCCATAGCGAAACTTTTACAGTCTTACCGTGGTCTGTGGCTAAACAAAACTAATAGAAAAAACTGATGAAGATTTTTTTGGATAATAAGATTTACATTTTTTGTTTTGTTTTGTCTCCTTGTTTGTTTTTCCTCCTGATTGTCAATATGACCTTATGACCTCGAAGATTTTCTTTCTCGTTAGTTTTCTATGTTTTGACTGATATCAGTAAGTTATTTTTTTATTATTATTAAAAATGATATGATGATACAAGCAACATGCAATGTATGCTACATCAATTAGTAAGAATTATGTCATTCTAAAAAAAAAACTTCTTTTATGATATATTTGTCTTGTGTCTATTTGATGGATTGTCTATTTATCATATGATATCTGGATAGAAGCTACAAGAAATGCATATGCAACAATAATCTGATGCAAAGGCATTATATGTTTCAGTTTCATATGTCTTGTTGTATTGTATTAACTAATTTCGAGTATAACTGTGGTTCAAACTGAAGTTTGATAGAAAATTGACTGTCCACATCAATTCTCGTAGATTGGGTTAATATTTAGCTGATGATGATGTGTTTAAGTGTGGCTATTTGATGTGCCAAATTGAGGCCAAGTCAATATTGTTTTTGATGCTATCAGCTTAACAAGTTATATATGTGTGACACTCGGACAATTTTAGGTTTTCTTGTGGTCTTCTCTTTCAGCTACAAATAATGGAAAACTTGATTTGTCGTTATTGGAACTGTAGGAGTTTAACGATGCAACAGTGCCGTTATCAACACAGGCAACTTTCCCATCCATCTTTGCTGTTCGCAAATTTTTGCAGGTCTGCTTTCTCTCCTTTTTTTTTATCAAGTATATTCAGTTTACCTTTTTTGTTTACTGAAGAGGTGCAATCTAAATTAATTGTAGTTATGGCTTGTTTGTTCTGGTTCTGCATTTGATGCATGATCAGTTAATCACCATCCAAAGAAGTTTTTGCTTTGTTCTGGCATATGATTCTCTTTTACTATTTCAGCTGAGAACCTTTGATCTTGGGGGTTCAATCATTTATGAAATAGACCAGACTCCACACCAGAGCGTTTTCTATAATGGCACGATTGAAGTTGTTGAGGCTAGTGGTTTTATCAGCATCAAGTCTGTTTTTCTTTTTACCCTTGGTGTCGCGCTTCTGATTGGCCTCGGTGGGTTGTGGATATATGGCAAATACAAAACCTTTCCAAGGTAAGTAAATTATGTCTGCAAAATCCAAGTTACTGAAATAATCGTCAAGAGTGTAAAATGGAACCTAGCTTCTTGCAATGGGAGAATTGTCAAAATGTTTTTTGTTTTTTGTCTTTGAATCACTTCATCGTATATAAAAATTTGAAGTGGTCGCAGATATTCCATTAATGATGAGAATTAGTAATATATGAAATGTCTCCATCAGAGTAAATATCTTATTGCTGTAACATTCATGATTAACTGATTTTTGTTTGTCTGCTCGCCTAGAAAACAAAGAGGTCACCTAAAGTGGAAGTTGGCACTGGAACTATTGATGCCTCCATGGATGAATGGTTGCAGGTAAAATATTTTGTACACGTGTTCAGTAAAAAAAGGTCTGTTTTTGTACATCCTCATCTTGCAATGTAAATAAATGGTAATTCTTTCTTCACAATGATCAGGGGACTGCATATGCTCAAGCAGAGTCGAACAAGCTGAAAAAGAAAAAGTAGTGGACTTCTCTGTGCTTTTAGCTTAGACAACCTACAAGGAAGTGAGATCTGCTACTGACATCAGGGATTTGAGGCTCCCTTGGAAAGGCACAAAGCTGATAGTTTAGTGAACCAGAAAAGGTACCTAATATGTTTTCCTTGGAAAGGCCCTGTAAGTATTCTAAGATTTGAGCTACTCTTTGAGTCTCACTTGTATTTCTTACTCGCTAATTTCAAAGACTCTCAAAATATTGTTGAATAATTAGTTGATTAAGAGGTGTTGATGATTAATTCCGAGATGTGTAAATTACTTTATGCTGATTTCTTTACTCTTTTTTCAAAACCTTTTTCTTTTGTCTTTTTGTTGAAGTAAAATACATAAGCACTTAAAGTATGCCTTGGGTACTTGGAAACAGTGAAAGGTTCGTATTGAATTTCTTGACCTTTGTACGTGTACTTCATTATCTTACTGGCTTGAAGATAACTCTTTATCTATGAAATTTCAAGTTTGAAGGTTTCCTTTTGTTTAGCTTGCCTTCTTTTGTTTTGAGTCTTATATATTGAATGGCTGAGCAGTGTCAAGTGATGTTAATTTGACTGAAAATGGTTCTCCTAGTTTCAGAATGTTGTCCTCCCAGAGGTTGAACCCTATGTTCCTTTGGGGCAGCCCTTATTCTGGACTGACATCCAGCAGCATCGAGGCATTGCCTGAACTTCGTCCAGGAGTTGATAACATTGTGAACCAAATAGATACCAAGAAGCAATATCAACTTGACTTGGATAAGATTGTTAATAGGAAAGATACTCGTACTACTCTAATGATCAAAAACACTCCTACCAAGTATGATGAAATTTGATCACTTTGTTGTTGAAATGAAATTGTGGGACAAAAACTTAATTCTTTTTTCTGTTTGCTCTTTTGTCTTTGATCCAGATACACATCAAAGATGTTGTTGGCTGCAATCGATGAAAACCACAAGGGTACTTATGATTTTCTCTACTTGCCAATTGATTTTAAGGTAGTTTCCTTCAATGTATACCATTGTGATTTATTTTAAATTCGTTTTAGCTAATGATTGCTTTAGTATTCTAGAAGATTAATGATTTCTTTTGTATGTAATAGTGTAATACAGAGAGGATAGAGGATTGCGATGCGCCTCATAATGCCATTCTTGGATGGCGGTGTTGTTTTGAACCTTCCAATGTTCTAAGTAGTTCGGTATTAGGATTTTAATTCCCTTGTGATTTTGTTTGTCTTGCATTTCATTATGCCTTTGTCTTTTTGCAGCAGAAAACTATATGATACCTCCTGCTCATGCAACATATGATCCGTACCGTGTTAGGGGCTAAAGATGGATATTTGATGCCCGCTCTCCCACCTCAGAGGTATACTTTGATATCTCCTGTTTCTTAGTTGAAATCCTAGGGTAGTACTGGGTATTTATTTGGCGGGTGGTGCTGACCTTAGCAACCTAAAGCGTCAGGTGTAGGTAGCGCGTTCACGCACTGAATTCGCGCTTTCCTGTTTTTACTACTAAGTCTCGCAAAAAACGCACTTTTAAACGTGTTAGGTCGTGCTTTCAAAAAAATGTCAAATACATTCTCTAGTTGTCCCACTCTCAGAGTATTAGCCACAGGCATGACTTTGTTGTACAAGTCATCTGATTACTAATTGAGAATCTCAGATAACCAGATTTAATGTAATCATTTTGTTTTCAAATGTCAGATCACTATTTCAATACCAATTTATTTATTATTATTATTATTTTGTTAGTAAAGGTTAGAGTTGAGTAATAGACTATGCTTTGGCCTAGATTCTAAAGACATGGCTGTTAAATTTGGTCGAATTATTGTGCTAAAAGTCTGAAGCTTATATCCCATATATGTAACTATGTGCCAAATAAACTGCTTTATTCATGGGAAAACATATTTTGAATAGCATAATCACTTTAATATACATAGTTTAATTTTTGCAAAACAGAAAACTACTTCCTTTTGTATATGTTTTCTTAATGTATATGTAAGTTTTTAAATTTTCATAAGGCACGCTTTTAGGATGCTTTGGATAAAGGGAATATTTAAGTTTAAACGCTTCAACGAACTCGCTCTCACCCTCGCACTCACTCGCACTTTGGTTGCTAAGGTGCTGACTGTTGAGCACTAAGGCTGAGTTTGTTTATTGGCAAATGGGGGTGGCAAACCATATTTTCCCACTAGATACACCATTTGTCTGTGTTTGGCTGCGTTTAAGGGTAGTGACAAACACTATTTACATTTTGCCGGCAAATGAAATTTTCCCACTAGAAGTGGGAAAATAGAATCCACCTCCCCTAAACTCTTTTGCCAGTGGAAATTTGCCACCCATCTATCTCTCGAGTTCTTCTCTCCTCTCTCTCATTTCAGAAGACGCCTCTCTACCCCATCTCCCCCACTTTCTTGAGCTCTCGCTCTCTTCATTCTCCTCTCTCTCTCTCTCTTTCTCTCTCACACACACAATGTCAATTGATTCCATGAATCAATTTAATTTTTTTTTTCTCTCTCGCGCAGATCGCAAATTCATGTTATTTCATTTGATTTAGTATGTGAAGTTTTAATCATGAAATTAGTTGGTATCATCGATTTTTCTGTTAAAAATAAATTGATTTCATGAGTCCATGAGGATGAGAAACACAGTTTGGGGTTTTTTTTTCGAAGTTGTTAATTTAGCTATTCATGTTGACTGAATTTGAGGTTGTTAATTTAGTTATTCATGTTTACTTAAGATAATGATTTGGTGTTTGATTGATTATGTGATTAGTTGCAAGTAATTATGGATGATGTTTTACTATGAAGTGGTCTTGTTTTTACTTTTGGAATTTTATTGTTAAGTGGTGGTGTCTTTCTGGTAGTGTGGTGGTGGTGGTGTACTGGTGTTGTGTGGTAGGAGGTGGTGCTGGCAGGTGGTGTATGCTGCACGCGTATGCTGAAAATGAAGTTAGTATGAGGTTTCATGGAGAGGGTGTTGGTAGTGTGGTTCAGCTTTTTTTTTTTATTTGTTTTACATGCTGGAAAGAGTGCTGGTAGTTTCATCCCTTTCATTATAACATGTCTCTTCCTTGTGTTTCTTCATAGTTAATATCAGAGAGAGGGAGAGGGTGAACGTGATTTCGTGAGGTAGTTTCATACCTCTTACATTATATCGTGATCAATGTTTCATCCTTATGATTTCTTCATTGAGCAACTTTTGCTGTCCCTGTGTTTGTGGCCACGCTTTCATAGATCCTGTGTTTTTTATGATGGGACTGTCACCTAGAGAAGTAAGGTTACTTTCTGCTTCGGCATCATTTGAACATCCAGACAGCATGCTCTAGCATTACCCGTAATGTCTTATTAGCCTCTCACCTGTTTTGGTATTATATATTTTTAAGTTTCATAAGTTTTCTTTGGAAAAAAGTCTGCAGATTATAATATTAATCTTTTTTTGGTGTGATTTTCTTGCTTTGCCAAGGTGATTTCTCTTTTTTACCTTATTCATTGGCAGTGCCTTTGACAACATAGCTCAAATGACGACGAAACTATGCTTTGTACCAAATCGTTTTGAAGTTTTATAATGGTAACCTGGATCTGGTGTTTGCTCTTTAATATTCAGTATGTGGATAAGTTGGGTGATTTAGGAAGAAAGTTGTTACTTCTTGCTTCTGTTATTGATTATTTGTTGTGTTTTTCAGGTTTCATCTTTTTCAAGGTTAGGACATGTTTCTTTATTCTTCTCTATTTATCACATGAAGGTACATGAGTATAGTGGTTGTAACTGGTGGGCTATGTTATAATGTAAAAGGGTAGAGCCATTCACGTTCACCCTCTCCCTCTTCCTCTCTCTGATATAGTGTGGCTGTAACTGGTGGACTATGTTTATTGATATGTTTTTTTTTTCGTTATGCCAATTATCGTTGGTTGGTTAGAATACTATACGGAGACGGAGGTTCATTCGATAATTAGAATGTTTCTTGTTAAGTTGTTTTAAAAACACGTAGTGGATCTTTAGCTCAAATGGTAGAGCACTTGGGAGTTGGAGCATATCTTCATGTATCTCAAGGTGGTGGTGGTTCAAACCCACCAAGATCCTTAATTCTACTTATCATTTGAGATATTTAACTATTTGTCGATGTGTTTTAGAAAGGGGGATACAAGCTGCCTGTGGACTCCGTGAATGTGGTGTGTGTGTGTGGTGTGGTGTATGCTGGCTGGTGGTAAGTGTGTGATGTGTGCTGGCAGGTGGTGGATGATATGTGTGGTGTGTGCTGGCTGGTAGTGTGTGTGTGTGTGCTGCCTGGTGGTGATAGTGTGGTGAGTGTGGTGGTGGTGGTGCTGCTGGTAGTGGGGTGTGGTAGTGTGGACTGGTGTTGGCCGCGCTGCAGGTAGTGCTGCTGCTGCTGGTTCTAGTTGTTGCTACTGCTGCTGCTGCTGGTGCTGTGCTGCTACTACAGCACTGGTGTGCTGCGTGAGTGGTGTGATTGTGTCTGCTGCATAGTGTGTGACTATGTGGTGTGTGCTGATTTAGTGTGTGCATGTTGTCTGAATCCATATTATTTGGCCTTCAAACGTAATTGAATGGAAGATCATGGTTTATTTTTATTATTGTTTCCGTCTTGATCCTTCAATTGTTACTACAAATGCACGAGTGCGGGATGCTCTGTGAGCGGAAACACAACCATGAGGTGCCTGCAGCTAGGAGCAGTAGTCACATGAACTCAGTTGGTGGTAGTGTACCTCTATCCAACTCAAATACTCAAGCCTCCCTGACGCTTCAGAGAAGCACCAATATCCCAAAGCCTGAAACACAAATCCAAGATTTGGTACCTCATTTTGAGAGGAAACCCGACTTCAGCAATGAGTTCTTCAGACCTAGTAATCTTGGGGGATTTGGTAGTGATATGGAGTTTGGCTCCTCTGCCTGCTATGACATGAAGCTTCCACCCTCCCATGCCTTCTAGTTCTTTTGGATTGAATACCACCCACAATGGAATGTATCAAGCGGCTCCAATTGGTCAGGTTGTTTTAGACTTCCAAATGTCAATGCCAATGAATGTTCCTCTTGTTGTTGGAAACCTTGCATTTAGTGGCTTCGATTGTGGTAATCTTGGAAAGGCTATTGCTCCACCTCAATCTTTTATCAGGGGCCAGCCAGACTAAGGATGTTGATATGAGGTTTCTGAGGCCAAGACAAGAACAGAAGGACGATGCTGTTTTTGAGTCACACCTACCCTTAAATCATCTTTCAAATGCATCATTTGCATGCCGCCAGATGATGGGTGGTTATCCGTTATAATTACTTGTTCGCATCTCAAGTTGAGTCCAAAGAGATAAGGATGCTTTTGAGTGCCTAATAAGATTAAGGGTTAACTAGTATTAATTAGGATTTCCCTCCACTAGATGGGGAAATTAGGGTCTTCCCCCCCCCCCAAATACACAAAAAAAACACGGTCAAGCCAGATTAATATTTTGGCTCATCTAGGAGGGGTAACACTAACTAACCGTAAGATTAAAAGGACTTGGGCTATGTGGAGTCAACATTTAGCATGGGAAAACAGTATTGTGACCTTAGTGATTAGGGAATTTTGCTTTGGTTAGTGCATTGCTAAAGAATCATGAGGCGGAGTTTGTATGCTATCCTTTTGGGGGATTGTTTGTTTCCAGCAACTGGAAAAAGTGACACTATAAATCACTAACTGGAAAGATATAGTCGCTATCTAAGAAGCTAGAAAGAAGTCTCATTAAACATTCTTCTCAATGACAAATATACCAATATTTGGCTAATTCCTCAAATCTAGCATTATTAGAATGTTTCTTCGTATATTTGTCAATTTGCTTTGTACTCTTATCACATGCATCAATTGTACAGCTCTAGTATCTAAGACACTTTCCATAGTTAAGGTTACTTATTTTATGTCAACCAAACCAAACATAATTTAAAAGTAAAGATTCGAATGACAATATTCTAGAAATGAACATGGTGATGTTTTAATTCTACAAATTAGAAGTTGGCAAAGGTGGAGTGGGCAATGCCATATGGAATGGAGCGGGAATATTCATTTTGTTCATCAAATGTAAAACCTGCAGACAAAGATTCATAAGTAATGAAGCTAAGTTAATATAAGGTATGAGCCCTGAGTTTTTGGTGGGGAGGTGGTTGTCTACCTGTGTATAAAAGCGAGGAATGGCAATAAGGGCATTGACAATGTTTGTGAGTATGTTGCCGTCTGGAGGAGGATAGGCATACCTAAAATAAAATAGGATAAGTAACAATAATGGACAGAATTACTATTGTAAAAAATTAAAATGGGCAGCATTGAAAAAGGAAAAAGGGACATACTGGAGATGAGGAGGGAAAGGGTATTGTATGCCAAGGCTAGGGGCAATAGGTTGAGCATCAGTATCGGGGTGGTTGAGCAAGGATGAAGTAGAGAATAATACATTCTTTTCCAATTTTGGTTCGCTTCCTTACAAAGGGGCTGTGGTCTGACCATCTGAGTGCATTGCTTGCTTCGAGTTTGGAGTTAACGTTGACCGTTTTGTAAACTAAAATTTGATTTCTTGTAAAAAATAAAAAGTTGTTCAAATGCTTGAGGAAGTTTCAACTCATATAATTTAGTGGAGATTTCCTAAGAATTTGACAAGAGCTTTGATATCATCCGGAGGATGTCCTACACGGGATTGGACCATCGCATGTCCAATAAAAATCGAGGAATATGAATCTTGAAAATTTTCCAAAGGTGCGAGACGGCGAAGTGTGTGTTTGTTTTGATGGAAAACATTTAAAAGCGAAAGGAAAATAAGACCATTTTTCCATAGTTTATAAGGTGTTTGTTTACCCATGTCTTTTCCATATGGAAACAAAATTATTGAAATCAGAAATAAATTTTTGTGGAAAGAAAGAACTTACTACTAATACACCTATGACCCAACAATACAATTATTCCTTTCCATAAAAACAAACATGATTATTCATTTCCCCAGTTTTTACTTTTCTTTCCCCAGTTTACCAAACACATGCCACTTAAAATTATTTCCTTTCCATTCCATTCCATTCCATTCCATAGTGGACCACCCATTTTATTTCCTTTCCTTTCCATGAGTTAAAATTTAACAAACACACCCGAAGTCTCTCAAGTTGTTGTTGATTACCGAGCAGGGGGGATTAGTGGTTGCTCTTTCAACCAATAACACGGACTATAAATTTAAATTTAGAAATTAGTAAAAAGAAAATAAATCTAAATTCTGTGAAAAAATAAATTAATAAAAAAAAAACTTACAAATCAATGGCTTCCTTCGTCTTCTTTGTGAATGAGAGTTCCTTCTGAGAGATCTTCAATTTTTTAAGAGAAAGCGTGATTTTTTATTTTTATTTTTTCAAACGATCATTCAAAATCATTTTGTTTGGTTTTTCATAGCAAAAGAGATGGAATAAAAGATTTCGACTTTGGAGGAAGGATATGATTTTTTTTAGAGAGAATAGGGTTTCCAAGAGATAGATGGGGTGCGGTTTGCCGAAGGTTTTCTTCTCCAAACCCTTATGTTCTCCATTTTTCTCTTTTCTTTTGCTTGCCGAAGCTTTGGAAATTGGGGTGGGGTTTTTTTTTTTTTTTTTTTTTTTTTAACGAAAGAGTTAGGTTCTTTTTTTATTTGTTAATTACTAAAATAGCCTATACGTACAATTGAAATAATGGCGTAGCTTTGTTTTTCATTTTTACATAACACATGAAAAGATAATTTTGATTTATATTAAATTAGAGAGCATGACAAATTCAGGGTTAGTTTGATATGAAGGTAAGTAATTATTTTTCAAGTAGGGACTATTTTAAAAACTTGGCTGACATGGCTCACTATGAGCATCCTGGGAGAATGGATATTATGTAGGTAGGATATCTGTTACTAATATTTGTCACGCAATTGTGTCAACGCAAAATAACCATTACTAATATGTTTTGTAACGGATGTATATCTGTTACAAATAAATTGTTATGGTGTAGTGAGTCCTGATGAAGGGTGTCTTCCTTAGATTTATATTATAACTATACCCTCTTGGCTCTATTTTTCAAGGCTTAACAGAGTCTCCAACTTTTTGTAAATTCTAATACTAATTACGAAAAAAAAAAGGAATTCAAAATCCTTAGATTCCAATTTTTTCTAAACTCTATTACTAATTATGAAAAAGTAGGATATAAATAAATAAACAATCCCATCTAGAGTTTCACAGAGTCTCCAACTTTTCCTAAACAATATAGCTAATTACGAAAAAAAAATACTAAATTGCAAAAAACATTATTTTCAACCAAAAATGATTTTCCTAAAATCCTTACACCAAAAAGAATAGTTTCCACACTAATCTCAGGTGAAGTTTAACATAATAAAGTTTCTTTCTAGAAAATGATAATGAAACTATGAAAGAACAAAGGAAAAAATGAATTAAGTTGTTTGAACATTTACTTTATACATTTGTTAACCACACATGTGACTGGGAAAAAAGGAAAAAAAAAGTAAACTAATCACAAAATAAGTAATAGTGTATAACAAAAATAATAAAATTGTATTGTATGCACTATATATATGGCCCTAACAAATAAAGTTGGATCAATTTGAGGTGTCATCCACTGTGGGATTTAGACATTTAGTCATAGTTAAAGATTTCAAAAACCATAGGCCACAATAATTACGACATATTCTAATTAAATTTATGAATTTTATAATTTCCAATTTTAGCGGAATAACCGGATTCAGTTAAAACGGACGTTGGCTTAAATAAATCATATAACTATTGATTTAGTTAAAGTGGATGTTAGGCTTAAATAAATTATATACCAAACCAAAACAAATTATATATGGAAAATTAAATTATACAAAAAATAACATCACAAAATATATAATAACAAATGAAAAAAAAAAAACCCCCCCCAATAATGACAAATATTTTAAAATATATATAATATTGAAACTAATGTCAAAGATCAATTGACGAGAAACAGAAAACTAGATGCAAATGCATCGAACTAACTTCAAATAATATTTAACGGGAAATCGGAAATTGGATGCACATGCAAGCATTAAACTAACCTCAAAGAATAATTAACTGGAAATCAAAACTTGGATGCAAATACATTAAACTAACACTAAAAAATAATTGTCGGTAAATCAGAAATTAGATGCAAATGCATTGAACTAACTCTCAAAGATTAAATTAACAGGAAATCGAAAACTTGATGCAACTGTATTGAACTAACCTAAAAAAAAATAATTATAAATTGGAAACATGATGCAAATGCATGAAACTAATCTTTAAAAATAATTAATGGGAAATCAAAACTGGATGCAACTACACTGAACTAATTTCAAAAAATAAATTGGATGCAAATGCACTTAACTAACCTCAAGAAATAATTAACGAAAAATCGAAAAATGGATGCAAATTCATTAAACTAACCTCAAACAATAATTAACGGGAAATCAGAAACTAGATGCAAATACAACCTCATCGAATAATAAACGAGAAATCAGAAACTGGATGCAAATGTATTAAACTAATCTCATAAAATGATTAACGGGAAATCGGAAAATGGATACAAATGCATTGAACTGAGCTCGAAGAATAATTAGCAGGAAATTGGAAATTAGATGCAAATGCATTAAACTGATTGCAAAGAATAATTAACAAGAAATCGGAAACTGGATGCAACTGCATTGAATTAACCTTAAAAAATAAATAACAGAAAATCAGAAATTGGATGCAAATGCATTGAACTAACCTCAAAATATAGTTGTGTTATATATTGTGGGAATGTCCCGATAAGTATAGTTTTGCATTTAAAACGGTGTTTATCTTATCTTTTTTCGTATAATTGAGGACACCTTGCTATTCAAGTAGTTTCAATATGAACTTCGTCTTATTAGACAATCTCACAAAACTTCAATCAAACTTCTATTATTAAACAACAAATGAAGTTGAAGGGTTTTATCAATGGCGAGTTTTTTTTAATAGAGAATAGATGGGTTTTCATGTTATAAGAAATTTGGATAAGTGATCAATATAATATTTGTATATAATTGTTATGCATATATTTTTCAGAATAATTAATATGACAGGACCCGTTCGTAGATAATCTTTGAAGATCCGACATAGTGAGTCAGGTATATAGTTTAAAGAATAATTAACGGGAAATTGAGAACTGAATAATCTTTGATGATCCCATATAGTGTATCAAACATGATTTATTTTTATGTCATGTTTGCAAGGACACTACAGATAGATAGGTAGAAAATTGGTATTACACACCACATTGGATAATTAAAAGGAAATCGAAAACTAGATTCAAATACATTGAACTGAGCTCAAAGAGTAATTAATGGGAAATCAGAAACTTTATGCAAATGCAATAAACTAAACTAAAAAAGTAATTAACTAGAAATCGGAAATTGGATGCAACTGCATTAAACTAACGTCAGAGAATAACTAATGGGAAATTAGAAATTGGATGCAAATTCTTGAAAAATATTTAACGGAAAATCGGAAATGGTATGCAAAAATGCATTAAACAAACCTCAAATAATAATTAACGGTGAATCAGAAACTGGATGCAAATGCATTGAACTAACCTCAAAATATAATTAATAGGAAATAAAAAACCAAATGCAACTGCATTGAACTAACCTCATAGAATAATTGACGGGAAATCAGAAACTATATGCAAATGCATTGAAATAATTTCAAAAAATAGTTAATGGGAAATCAGAAACCGGATGAAATTGCATCGAACTAACCTCAAAGCATAAATAATCAGAAATAATAAACTAGATGCAGATGTCTTGAACTAACCTCAAAGAGTTATTAATGAGAAATCAGAAGCTGGATGCAAATGCAATGAAAAAAAAAATGGATGCAAATGCACTAAACTAACCTCAATGAATAATTAACGGGATATCATAAATTTGATGCAACTGTATTGAACAAACCTAAAAAAAAATTAATGGGAAATCGAAAACTTGCTACAAATGCATTAAACAACTAACCTCAAATAACAATTAACGGAAAATCGAAAATTGGATGCAATTGCATTGAACTAACCTCAAAGAATAATTAATGAAAAATTGAAAACTGGATGCAATTGTATTAAACTAAAATCATATATTAACTAACAAGCCGGGAAATCAGAAATTGGATGCAATATCCTTGATGAATATTTAACGGAAAATCAGAAACTGGATGCAAATGCATTGAAATAATCTCAAAGAATAATTAACTAGAAATCGGAAACCAAATGTAACTACATCGAACTACCCTCAAAGCATAAATAACTGGAAATTTGAAGCTAGATGCGAACTAACTTCGAAAAATAATTAACGGGAAATCAGAAACTAGATGCAGATGTATTAAACTAACCTCAAAGAATAATTAACGGGAAATTGGAACCTTAATGCAAATGCAATTAACTAATCGCAAAGAGTAATTAACGAAACATTTAAAACTAGATGGAACTACACTGAATTAACCTTAATGAATAACTAACGGAAAATCGTAAACTTGGTGCAACTGCACTGAACTAACCTCAAATAATAATTAACGGAAAATCAGAAACTTGATACAACTACATTGAGTTAACCTCAAAGAATAATTAATGGGAAATCGGAAACTAGATCCAACTACATTGAACTAGCCTCAAAGAATAATTAACGTAAAATCGGAAACTTGATGCAAATACATTAAATTAATCTCGAAACATAGTTGTATTATATATAGGAGAATATAATATCTCAACAAGTATAGTTTTGCATTTTAAGTAGTGTTTATTATAATTATTTTATTATGATTGGGAATGCCTTGCTATTTAAGTAGCTTCAATATCATCTTCACTACATTGGGCATTCTCACAAAATTTCAATTAAACTTCTATTATTAAACATAACAACAAAAATAAATCGATGTGTTTTACCAACGTTTGGTGCTTTCTTTTGATAGAGAGTGGTGCAATAAATTTTGAACAAGTTGTAGTGGTAGTATGGGGGCCCGAAATATCAAAGGGAGGATGCTCGAGTCAGTGAAAAGGTATTTAGCCAGCGCGTCTGGGATCGAGAGCTAAGGCACATGGTCATGAAGATGAAAACCCTACTACACGCGGAGAGAAGGAGACCGCGAGATGGAGGGACAGGTGGAGGGCCTGGATGGAGGAAGAAACAGATATAAAGAGAAAAAGGAAGAAAGGAAAAGGGAAAGGATTCATTAAGGGAAGAGGGAAAACCTAAGAAGAGAGAGAGAGCGACCAACAGAGAGGAGAGGGGGAATAGTGCTTTAAGAACTAGTGAATAGTGACAGTAACAGGGATTGGGTTGTAACATTTGGCGCCGTCTGTGGAGAGAAGTTGTGATGGCACCAAAGAAGGCGGCGGGTAGACCTCGAAAGATAAGAGTCCTAGAACAAATGCCAGAAGCGGCGGTGGAGGAAGGGGAAGAGCGAGGGGAGGGAAGGGTAGAAGAAGAAGCTCGACTTATGCGGGAAGAGATTGAAAGGCTGAGGGAGGAAAATGAGGAGCTGAGAAGAGAAAGAGAGAGGAGTAAGGAGGAGTCCGGGGAAGAGACAGGGGAGGAATCGGAGAACAAAAAGGCGGAGGAGGAGGAGGGACAGGGACCGACTCTGGTGGACAACCCGGTGACTGGATTAACGATGGAGCAAGTCCAACAAATGATAAACAACGACCGGGAGGCGAATCTTCTGCAAACGAAGGTTCAAACGGGCGCAGCCAGTCAGGTGGTGGCGGGACTGATAAGCACGTAAATGTTACATTATTTACGCCCAATTTTATACCAGTTAGTCCGTTTATTTTATTTGTTTGATTAAGTTAGTGTATTTTCGGTGATTTTGCAGGAATTAGAATAACTTGATTAAAAGTGTTGAAATTGTCGAGATTCGAAGATATTAGTGTGTGTACGTTGATCTAGTTTAGTGGAGCTGCAGAATATATAAAGTTAGTTTGAAGGAGGTAGCTATAAAAACCTATGTGCTAAAGACCAGCGTAGCCATGAAGTTCAGTGGGCATGTGACCAGCAAAAGGGCCCAAGAATTGCAAACCAATCCGTATTCAAGACTAAAGCCCACACAACCAACTAATGGCCATACCGGTTCATGTCCACCCGAGAGCACCGAATCAGACCTTAGTTTCCACCTTCATCTCTCACGAACAGAAACAGAAACTTTCCCTCCATTGAATCGATACAAATCGAACCAATCTAACAATTACACAGGGGACACACAAAAAGCCCATAACCACCGACTCAAATCTTTGGCTTCCTTCTGAAGATGATTCTGGCGGATAAATGGAGGGGCGACAACAGTGAAGCAAGGTCGGCTCTTGGCTGAAAAAGAGGAGAACAGAAAACCAGAGAATGGAGGTCAAGCCGAGACCGAACCGCAGAACGGGAGAGAGCGAGCGAGTTTGAACCAGGAGATATCTTGTGAGGCCAAGACTTTGAGCTGGAACCAAGGAGCAAGAGGAGAGGACTTCACAGCAGGCTATATATTGTTAAGGGAGTTTTATTTCTTTTGTTTTATGGTTCCAGTTATTATGTGTAGCTAAACTATAAGCTAGGGCTTAGATAAAGCCCTAGACTTGCGTAGGTTTATACTGTTTAGTTGATTCATTATTCTCGGAACGTAAAGATTCAGTGATCGTTTTCGTATTGATATTAGTGGTATACTTTCATTAATTATATCTTGCATGACTTGACTAGTTAATCGTTAGATACATATTCCGTTCTTATCAAAGCATCGTTTCTATCGTTTACGTAAACTTGTGAGAAGTCGTGCTGTAAGAAGACGATTTTTGCTAGGAGTTTATATTCTCGTTTGTTGAAATTCGATCAAACCAATATATAGATTTATATAAGAGCTCAATGTTCACATCTTCGAGAAAGCTAGGGTTTCCTTTCCCTCGTGCTACTCGTAATTAAAAGAGAACTTTGAATTAATTGAATTAGGATACTTACAACAGTCTAGGGTGGATTCGAATGCCTTAGTAGTCTCTCCACTGATAATTTAATATAAATTTAATATTTTTCATAATTAAGTTAAATAAGCCAAATTACTAGTTAATCAAAATTTCATAAACCAATATAGTTCGGATTAGGTTAAGTACTATTTTAGTATTCAATTGTACCCAACACGCAATCTTTGTGGGATCGACCTCGTTCTTGCGCACCTATTACGATAGACCTCGTGCGCTTGCGAGTATTAGTATAAGTAAAGTAGGGTTTAATTAGCCTGTTTATTTAGGCCGGTTAATTTCCTATCAGGGACTGAACCGCAACCCGCTGGCAGATGCGATATGGACTTCTGAGGTACCAAAATGCTTCAATCAGCCAAGATTCGAGAGATACGACTGAACGAGAGATCCGGCAGATCACATCCATCACTTTCGACAGCAGATGCCTCTCTGGCAAGAGGCGAGGTACGATGGTCTGCGGTGTATGATGTTCCCGGCCAGTCTTAAAGGAGGGGCTTCCGACTGGTACTATCGGTTACCGTCAAGGAGCATAACCAATTTCCAAGAGTTGGAGCAAGCGTTTGTTGATCATTTTATACATCAGAAGCGGAGGGTGGTAGACATCGCGACCTTATTTAATGTCAGACAAAGGTCCGCCGAATCAGTCAGGGAGTATCTATGTCGCTTCAAGGCGGAGACACTTAAAGTGGAGAATTTGGATGAGAGGACGGCGGTAATAGCGTTCGAGAGGGGGCTACGACCGGGGACGGCGGTACATCAGTCCGTGGCAAAGAATGAGATTGCAACACTGCACGAGCTATATCCGCGGGTAGAGAAGTATATTAGATATGAGGACACTATGCAGAAGGACTCAAAGAGAGGGGCCAAGGCGCTTCTGGCCGTAGAAAAAGGAAGGGGCCTTGAGAAAGACAGAGGGAGAAGACAGAGGTGGGGAGAGGTACCGCGGTCAGTCATCACGGCCGGGGAGGGGAAGAGAAATGGCGCGCAGGGAGCAGAGGGAGAAAAAGCCATACCGCGAGGTGGAACAGGTGCCATTGGCGAGACCGTTGAGTGAGATATTGCCGTTGATAAAAAAAGTGCCGGGATATGAAGGGCCGCGAACCTTTCCTGCCGAAATGCCTAACAAGCCATACTGCGAGTATCACCAGGTGCACAATCATGAAACAAACGATTGCTATGCCTTAAAATGGTTGGTTCAGAGATTAGTAGAGAAGGGAGTGATGAGGGGATTTGTAGCGGAACCACAAAATAGGAAGCCGGAGCCCGCCGCAGGAAGAATATTGGGAACCATAAATGTCATCTTTAGTGGGGAAGCACTGAGTCACAATGTCCACCGAGATAAGGTCAGGAGGACAGCGAGCATTCAACAAGTCAATGAGTCCCACCGAGGGCAGAGATACGGCACGGAGCTAACGAGCGGGGAAGAGAGGATTGCATTCTCCAGTGCAGATCTCCGAACCGTGGATACTCCACATGAGGATGCGCTAGTCATTACGGTAGCAATGGGTAATTATGTGGTCAAAAGAGTCCTGATTGACTGTGGCAGCGCCGTGGATTTGCTATTCAAGGGAGCTCTTGAGGAGATGGGGATCGACCCGGGGCAACTAAGACCCCCGCGAACCAGTTTGTATGGATTCAATGGGAGCGTCACGGAGCCTATGGGTGAACTTCTACTGTCGGTAACAACGGGGGACAATGTTCTCAAGATTTATGGTGGTCGACTCCCATTCCCAATACAACGCGATCCTGGGGAGGAGATGGATACATGAGATGAGAGCGGTACCCTCGACCTATTATCAAGTCATATACGCTTCCTTACCCCTACGAACATATCACGAGGTCCCATGGAGATCGGGTGGCCTCCAAGAACGATCCACCGAACAACACAATTAAGAGGATGTCCCGCGGGCCAAAATGTGGACCGGTGAACCCTACGAAGAGCCCGGCATAGCAATTACAATGCGGGGCCGTGGAAGGGGCGAAAGAGGCCGCGATGGTTCCAAATACTTTAGATGAAATAGAAATGGTGAACCTGGGAGAGGGCGGAGAGGAGAAGTTGACGTCGATTGGGTCGAGGCTGACGGGTGAATGGAAAGATAAGTTGGAGCAATGTTTAATGGAGAACAAGGACGTATTTGCTTGGGGGATAGAGGATGTCACAGGTTTAGATCCGGAATTCGCATGTCATCGCTTACATATGAGGGAGGAGGACGCCCGCTGAGACAAGATGAGGGAATGAGGACTAAATACGCAGAAGGAATCCGGGAAGAGGTTGCCAGGCTAAAGAGTGCAGGGATCATAAGAGAGGTGGAGTTCACGGAATGGCTGTCCAATTCCAATATAGTCGCGGTTCCAAAGAAAAATGGGAAGGTGCGAATGTGTGTTGACTTCACGGACATAAACCCGAGGTCCGGGCGACGCTTATCCTATGCCGCGAGTGGACGAATTGGTAGACAGGACGACGGGATTCAGCATATTCTCATTTATGGATGCGTCCATGGGGTACAACCAGGTTGCAATGTATGGACCTGATTAGGAGAAGACCTCATTCGTTGTGGAAGGAGGCACATACTGCTATACGAGGATGCCATTTGGGTTGAAGAATGCAGGGGCTACTTTCCAATGATTGGGGGAGAAAATGTTTGAGGGCAAAATCCGAAAGGGCATTGAGATATACATTGATGATATGGTGGAGAAAAGCATGTCAGAACCAGAGCACCTGGAGGGGTTGAAGGAGACATTCCAGATACTGCGGGTCCACAATTTGAAACTCAACCCAGAGAAATGCACATTTGGAGTCACCATGGGGAAATTTCTGGGGTACATTGTGACACAGCGGGGAATAGAGGCGAACCCCGAACAGATAAGATCATCGGTGGAGATGCCGTCCACCGCAGACAAAGGAAGGAGGTGCAACGGTTGGCGAGGTAGAGTCGCGCTCTTAACAGATTCATCTCAAAGTCATCCGACAAATGTAGGCGTTGTATCGGCTGTTGAGGAACACCACGGATTTCAAATGGACAGTAGTGCGAAGAGGCATTCCGTGGGCTTAAAAGGTATATAGAGGAAACACCGTCATTGTCGCGGCCGAAGTGGGAGAAAAGTTATTTTTGTACCTGGGTGTCACAGATTATGCGATCAGCTCGGTCCTCGTCCGGGTAGTGGATAAAGTAGAAAGACCAGTGTACTTCCGAGCAAGACCTTGTTAGACGGAGACTAGGTACAGCCGAGTAGAAAGCACGCCTTGCCTTTGGTGTTCTCTCGAAGGCCGAAAGCCCTATTTCGAAGCCCACGCAGTGATTGTGGTAACCAACTTGCCCCTTAAGCAGGCTCTGAGGGCTGAAAAGTCAGGGAGAATGCTGAAATGGGCCGTGATGCTTAGTTCATATGAGATTCAGTATCAAGTTAGGGCGGGCGAGAGCGCTCGCGCAAGGAGTTCTTGGCGGAGTTCCCTGCAGAGGATCCTACCTGGGGGGAAGAGATGGTTTTGGAACCCGAGAGAGAAGAGGAACTGGATTGTTTGAACCCATGGGATGTACGGAACGGTTGGAGGGTGTTTGCCGATGGATCGGCAATGGATGCAGGCAGCGGAATAGGCGTGGTATTGGTCACTCCGGAGAACAATATATTAGAGCAGACGATGAAATTGGGCTTCGCAGCATCAAATAACGAGGCGGAGTATGAAGCGATAATCGCGGGCATGAGAATGGCAGAAGGCCTGGGCGTGAAGGAACTCACCGTATACTCCGACTCCAATTTGGTGGTATGCCAAGCGAATGGAGGGTTCGCGGCTAGATGCCCTAGAATGGCAAGGTATTTGGGGGTCCTGCGGACGTGGGCCTCGAAGTTCGACCAAATCTGATTCATCCATCTGAACCGTGGGGAGAACTACCACGCCGATGCTCTGGCCTACATGGCCGCCGCCATTCCAGGGTCTGAAGAAAGGACAATCGAGATAAGGAAACCGAAAGCGGGCCGAAAATACCGAAAAAGACTGGAGGTAATGATTACAGCGGAGGGAGACGATGGATGGATGGGGCCTTTCAAGCAGTTCTTGGAAGGGGTTGAGGTGACCGACCCTAGAGAAAGGCGGAGATTGGAACAGCGCCCTGAGATACACACCGATTAGAGGAGAATTATATCGAAGGAACTTCAACGGCCTTTGTTGAAATGTTTGGGGCGGCGGGCTCAAGAGGTGCTGAGCTGCACGCGAAGGAGATCTGCGGGAGCCATTCAAATGGGCCGGACAACTTGACACATGTTTGTTAACACAAGGTTACTTTTAGGCCGCGCACATGAAAAGAGAGACTGTGGAATTCACGAGAAAGTGTGAGAAATGTCAAAGATTTTCTCAATTAATATGGGCCAAAGCCAGAGCCGCTAAAGCGTGTATCTAGCCCATGGCCATTTGCAATGTGGGCCCTCGACATAGTGGGGTTCTCTTTCTACGCCGAGGTAAGAGGAGGTTTCGTTGGTCGCGACGCACTACTTTACAAAGTGGATCGAGGCCGTACCTCTGCAATTGGTAAAGGAGGTCCAAGTGATCAAGTTCTTGTGGGAGAACATTATTTGCCATTTCGGGTTGCCTTATGCTATCATTGTGGATAATGGAACGCAGTTCACGGGATCGAGAGTTAAGAGCTTTCTGCAGGCGTATCATGTGAAGCAGGGATTCTCGGCCCCGTACAACCCCGAGGGCAATGGGCAGGCGGAATCCTCCAACAAGACCATACTAAACAATCTCAAGAGAAAACTGGAGGATAAGAAAGGGTCCTGGGCCGACGAGCTCAACCATGTACTGTGGGCCTATCGAACAACTCCGCGGACCACTACCAAGGAGACCCCCTTTTCGTTAGCATATGGTGTGGAGGCCGTGATACCAACAGAAATGGCGGCAGCGACCACTAGAACCTTAGCCGTCGAGGATGGATCAAACTGGGGCATCCTGGCCAGAGATATGAATCTAGCTGAAGAAAGAAGAGACACCGCGCGCATCAGACTAGAAGAGTACCATCGCCGTCTCCAACGGTAGTATAACAAGAAGGTGAAACTAAGGAGCTTTAAGGTGGGAGACAAGGTACTTCGGCGGGTGACCCCCAACACCAGGAAAATGAGCGAGGGAAAGCTGGGTCCAACATGGGAGGGACCTTATGTGGTGGTTGAGGTGGGAGGATCGGGCACCTACAGGGTTCTGGACCTTGGAAGGAAAACGGTTGAAAACCGTGGAATGTAAGGCTGCTGAAAAAATTTCATGAGTAAATGTAATGGGAGTGGCTGTAAACTGCATGAGCTAGTTGTACATATATAAAACCTTAGCACTTTTGAGATGAGTAATGTCGCATGAATTTTTACTGTCTTCAGAGTAAAAGGAACGGAAGGGGGGAGCCTTCCAAGGACGAGAGGTCTAGAACTCAGTCGGGGCAAAAAGAGTTGTCCACGACGGGTACAAAGTCTCACAATCAAGCCGGGGTGAGAGGAGTCGCCCCGGACAAGATATGAGATGTCGGCAAGAGGAAGCGAAGAGGCTTCCTCTCGCCGCGGACAAGGGGTCCGACATGTGTAGAGAGGAAGGGTGGGGCCCCGACCTAAACATGGGGCAAATGAATCGAGCGCTCCCGACCAAACAGATGAAGACGATGATAGAGGTTCACTATTGCTAAAGTCACACAGGTATCGGATGCCGACAAGAACACTTGGAATGCATAAAGACAAAATATAAGATAAATACCACAATCAGTTATCCTCAACCAGAGAGAGTAAAAATAAAACAAAATGTATCATAAGTACTACAAAATTGCAGCAGAAGAAGCCTGGCCAGGCCACAAAACGGGCCATTTCAAGTAAAACACACTCAAGCATTTTCATGGATCACTGACTCGGCGGCTTCCTCGATGACGGCATCCGCAGCAGCGTCTATCACCCCGGCTACTAGGACAACGGCCTCATCGACCACGGGAACAGATTCCGGAGGTGGTACAACAACCTCAGAAAGGGGGGCAGTGGCCGGGGTTTCAGGAAGAAGCCGTCCTTCTTTGATAAGCGCTCATGCTCCTCCTTGATCTTCTTGGCCACTCTTTGTCACCTGGGCTCGGAAGTGATCCTGGAGCTCGTCAATGTCGGTGTCGTGCTGCTTATGGAGGGCTGCCATTTCAGTTTGGTGCTTCTCAGAGATGGTGGCAAGAGCGGCGGTATGCTGCGCTAGGAGGGTTTCCCGCTGATTACTCAAGCGGTCATTAACCTTATCCATGTAAGCGAGGTGGGCGGCCTCGGCCTCTTCATTTCGTCCCATTGCCCTCGAAGCTAAGTCCGCGGCCGCGTTCTTTTGCTCCAGGCGGGCAATGTCACCATCCAACTGGTCGATCCTGGCCCTTGCACTAAAGAGGCCTCGGATCATGTAAGAGATGTCCAAGCTCATCTGAAAAGAAGTAACTGGAGTTAGAGTATTCAGAGGGAGGAAGGGAAAGACACCTAGTACGAAGGAGAGAGTACCTTCTCCTAACCAGTGTAAAATGAGGTCCGGTGAGAGTCAAACGTTCCCCCGTCAGCATACGCCATGTCTCTAGGAAGATGAGACCCGTAGAACAGAGAAGAGGCCACTGCAGCATTGTCTAAGGCCGAATCGCGGATGTTAAGAGTGCGGTTTCGAACCTTGAAAGTGGGGCAGAAAGTAGGAATGGGCCTGCCCCCCCTTTTGGGCCTGAGCCACCTCCTTCCTGGCGCCTCGCACGAGAGGGAGCAGCAGGGTGTTCGGTAGAGTGATGGGCGGGGTCCTCTTCAGACGCATAAGGCCATGGACGTTTAGACGCCGATTGAGGAGAGGATTGAGCCGCGGCCGTTGGGACAACAACGGAGACCGCTTTCTCATCTGAGTCGCTGTCGAAGAGCTTACGTTTGTGGGCGCCCATGTCTGGATGGGGAGAAGTTGTGGAGGGTGAATGAGGAGACGAGTATTGGTCTTCCCAAGTGGTCGAGGGGCCGATAAGGGGTGAGGATCAGCGAATGATGTGGAGAAGCGAGGATGAAGGTGGGGGACAATGATCGGTCGTGGCGGGGAAGCTTTCTTGGGGTGGCGCTTCTTCTTGGGAGGGGGTGTGTCCCGAGGCTTTCTCTCTTTGGGCGGTGGGGGGCGATAAAAAGGGGAACAATATTTTCCAATGAACTTCAGTTGAGGATCGGAGAGGAGGGGAATGGCAGTGACAGGATCAATCCCAAGTACTGCGGATTGTGCCGGTCCCAAGTCGCGAATCTTCCGAAAGGTGGTGGAAAAGAAATTATCGTAGGGCTGCGACTTCGAGTCCGGACGCCAACCTGTAAAAGAAAACGGTCAAGTCAGATGGGAGAACAAAAGACCTATACCAAGGGGATTAGTAGAGAGGCAGACTCACCGCTGGGGAGAAAAGCCAGGTGATTAAGGTTCAGGTCGGGAGGAAGATCCGCGAAGAGGAAGTTCCCAGAGATGTAAAGAGGGTAATGGTGCCACAACTTGTCCGAGGAGGTGACACGGAGGATAAAATGTTGTTTTCTAGGGCGAACGCAGAAAGAGTGGTATCCCACGCTGACATCCTTGGTGCTCTTTTTTATGTAAAAATGAGCAGTCATGTCGCAGACTGTTATTTTGGGGACTTCGGACCGGTTGTAGTGGTTCGCAGCATACATGACCCTCCAGAAATTGTCGATGCCTTGGCAAGGAGGGATGTTGAAGTGATTGCACACCTCGATGTCAAGACGGGTGAGGGGCAAACGGAGCCCGGCTTGTAGGGAACCAAGTGAGGGTAGTATGTTAGGGCATGGACATGCTCTAAGATGACGTCAGCGGGTATTCCGTAAGCCACCTTAACAGCTTCGAGGTTAGGTCTGCGGCTGCGGGGTGGGGGTGGCGGAAGGGCAAAGGGGCGCCCAGAGGTGGAAGGAGCCTCGATTTGGTCGGGGTGAGAGGGGGAGGCAACACCATGGGACGGGGAAGAGCATGAGGTGTCGGATCTGGAAACCGACATCGAGGTCAGGGAAGAAGTTACACAGTCAAGATAGGTTGGAGAGAGGAGAAACCGAACAGTCTCAAACTCAAGAGAGAAACACGCAATATAGCAAATAAATGGACTAGAGAGGAAAAGGGACCAACTTGAGGGAAGGGGGAAGCAGCGGGAACAAAAACCTTAGCAAAAGAAAACAGGAAGGACAGCCGCGCGCGTGACCGGAGTAGTTAACCAAGAGGAAGAGTAGAGAGAGAGGGAGAGAGCAACTAGGAAGAAAATGAAAGACTGAATGGAGGAGAGAAAGAGTCGAGCGGGCTTTTTGTAAGAGTAAGGGGCAAAAGAGTAATTAGAGGGGGGTTGAAATCGAGGCGACACCAAAAGGGATCAGTCAGTGTGTGAGGCATGGATGCACAAGGAACGAGGGGGCACAAGTTATAATTGCGAGGGGACTCGTGAGTCCAGCGGTGAAAGAGAATTTTTGGGTCCGCGGATAGAACACGTGACATGGTGGACTCTCGACTCCCCGATCACCAAATGGTCACGGACTCGAGAGGGGGCATTTGTAGTGGTAGTATGGGGGCCTGAAATATCAAAGGGAGGATGCGCCCGAGTCAGCGAAAGGTATTTAGCCGCGGCGTACAGGATCAGAGCTAAGGCACATGGCCGCAGTACGGAAACCCTACACGCGGAGAGAAGGAGACCGCGAGATGGAGGGACAGGTGGAGGGCCTGGATGGAGGAAGAAACAGATATAAAGAGAAAGAGGAAGAGAGGAAAAGGGAGAGGATTCATTAAGGGAAGAGGGAAAACCTAAGAAGAGAGAGAGAGCGACCAACAGAGAGGAGAGGGGGAATAGTGCTTTAAGAACTAGTGAATAGTGACAGTAACAGGGATTGGGTTGTAACACAAGTGATTAATATAATTTTTATATCTCATAGCTATGAATAGTTACTAATATTTTTTAGAATAATTTATTATAACGGCACCCGTTCGTAGGACGGGTTCGAAAGCTAGTACTATTAAATGAACCAATACTTTCCGTTTTCCTTTGTATTTGGGAATACCTTATTGAGCAATTTTTTTAACATCTAATTAATTATTCTATTAGCTTGTAGCTTATTAGATGTGTAGATAGTGATATTTTCCAAAATTGCATAAATTTATGTAGTGGTTCAATTCCATTCCCCTGATGATAATTCAGCTCATTGGTTTTTTCTTCATTATCTATAACAGTTTTGTTCCTCATTTGCTTAGGTGTTGGGTCCAACAAAGGCTTTTTGCCAAGCCATACGTCTTGCCTTGCTTCTTCCCTCAATTTGTTCGAAAACTACAGGACTGTCTTTTTGCCTTGCTCTATCTTTTTGCCAATCTCTTTTTAATCCTATCTTGAGATATAGCTGCTGGAGGTTTCCTGATGTGGGCTGGAGGCAGGTTGCAATATAAAGATTAAATTGCATGCTTGTTGTTATAAACTACTTATTTTTCCTTTTATTTCATTCTTTTTAATTTGGAACTCGAGTAGTATGAAAACTTCTGTCAAGTGTATGGACGTTTTGTTCTATGGTTATTTTCTGTCTATGGACCTTTTGTTAAGTGCATGGATGGTATATGTTAAGTGTATGGACAGTTTATCTATGGTTATTTTCTGCCTTGCACGGACCTTTTGTTCATGGATATTTTTACTACTGAATGGACACTTTTTGTTTATAATATATATATATATATATATATATATATATATATATATGTGTGTGTGTGTGTGTGTGTGTGTGTGTGTGTGTGTGTATAACACCCCGTGTTTTATTTCTTTTTATTTTCCTAATAATAATAATATAATATATAATAGATAAAATAAAATAGGATAAGTGTTAGTGGAAATAGGAGACGTGGGTTTATGGGATAAACCTTCTTTCCTATTTCGGGGGTTTTGTTTTTTAACAGAAAGGAAACAGAATAGGGTTGGTCAAAAACACAGCGAGAGTTTTATAGAGAGGAGAGAAAAAAAAAGGGGGTTCTACTGACAGTAAAAAAGGAAGATTTTTCTGGTAGCTGGTTGATAGTCGGAGCGCTAAAGGTGAGTAGATATTTTACGTTTTTATTTTTGTTTACTGTAGATTTCATGATACGAGGTACTGTTCACATGATGCTTTGTTTAGTCAGTACGATATACTAATTTGTGTTAACTTAGTATATAACTTTGAATAAACCTAAATTGATTGCTGGCTATAAACAAACTGGACGATTATGTATTCATGAATTGGTTGGATGGAGAGTTGTGGGTTCAGAGGTTGTCAAAGCCTTCAAAACGGTTTATTCTTATCAAGGCCAACTCGTAACCCAAAACGTCCTTTTTCTTGTGTGTCATTTGAAGTCGGTCCTGTATAAATCTTTACTGAACTCTTTTAAGTTGTGTTTGTATATGTTGTGGAACTGTTAAACTGTGTTAGGGTTGAGGTTTGGTCGATTGGTGTTTGGGTGGGTGCTGTTGCAGGTGGCAAAAGGTCGTTAATGGCAGCGTCATCTAGTGTGGAGGAAGGGTCGATCAAATGGGTATGGTAGTTGTTTTTGGTGGTATGAGAATTGATTGTAGGGGGTATGGTGGAGAGGTGAGTGGTGTTCCGGCGAGTGAGGCTTTCGCAGACCATTAATGGCGTCGAATTGGGATTTTTACAGTATAATGGAAATCATGAATTGTGGGTATTGGTGTTTAGGGGTTTCCTCAAGGAACCCAACCGCTGGGTTCAAATTGGGTGGCGAGTGATGGCCGGTGGTGGTTGTGGTGGTGGAGGCGCTGTGAGGGGAAGAAGATGAACATCGTTTTCCTCATCTGTTGGGCTTGGGCCGAACCATTTCTAGTGTGGGTTGGGTAGAACCAACTCATCTTGAGTGATAACTCATCTAGAGTGATGGCCAGTGGTGGCTAGAGCTGGTGGAGGTTTTGGTGAGGAAGGAAGATGAACAGTAAATCTCGATTTGGGCTTGGGCCCAATCGTGGGTGGGCTTATGGGTTTTATTTTTTAGATTTTCAAATTTGGATTTTTTTTGTTTTAGACTTTGGGCCTTAGACTTTGGGCTTTTGGGTTAGAAGAGTTTGGGACTGGTTGACTGCTGTTAACTCTTGGCAGGTCGACTTTGACTTTGACCAGAGTTGACTTTTGACCAGGGTTGACTTTGACCAGTTGACCCAATTTGATATTTTAACTCGGATTATGATTTGGGCTATTAGGATAGGTCTAGGGATATTAGCATGTTTGGCTTTAGGCTAAGACCTTTATATATACGTATGTATGAGTATTAACTACTATGTGATATTTCAGTTTTATACACAACGTTATGACACTTAGACATCGGTATATTAATAACGCGTAAACCAAAAACACATGAATCAAGGTACTCCTACGTTCTCTGAAATAATATATGCAATAAGGTTCAATAATGCGTAAACAAATTTACCACCTCTTTCAGAACTCTCTAAGCCTCAAGTTTTGGAAATTTAGTTTTATGACTGTTGATGTCATATGTTAGGTGGGCATTTATTGAATGTGTCATAAATGGCCCGTTAATATATTGGGTATTCATTGACTGTGCCATGAATGACCCGGGTATTCATTGAATGTGCCATGAATGACCAGACTCTTTGGACTGCCCTAGAGAGGAACTAAGGTATTTGCCTTGCGGGTTAGTTGTATTCCTTGAATGTGGCTGGAATGACCTAAGGTACATAGGTACTAAATGGTGAGTGTATAAGAAAAGAAATTGATTAATTGATAAGAGAAATTGATTTGACTATGCGAGTGTTTGGGTTACTTTTGAATACCTAATATAATATCTACATATGTTATATAGAAGTTCTAATTACTTTCTTTCGCAGGAGGGTAGGACTTAATAGCATTTTGTGCAGGGACGCGGTCCTACCCTTATACAGCAGTGGATATCGGTAAGTTTTAATTCAATGATTTAGATAGTAAAACAAGTTATTAGAATGAGTTAATATAATGGAAGTTTTGCTTGGGAAGAAACTATGCCGGTTGAAATGACGGAACTACCTGTCTTCCAAGCTGAGAATGATGAGGTTATGATAGATTTAAAGTGTTAGTTGGATAAGTAAAGATTGAAAATGTTTATATGTGGTTAGTCTACTCATACCAGCAAATTCCATTTTGCTGACCCATATTTGCTTTGTTTTGGCAACGTGGGTGTGTTCTTGGGAACATAGGTGGAAGGCAGTGGAACCGCGGCGTGTGAATTGGATTCTTGCCTAGAGCAGTCCATTAGTTTTGTTAGGTCTGTTTTTTTTGAAAGGATGTAATAACGTAGTTATATTTTCAGTATGACATGAAAATAAGATGTTGAAGACCTGTTATTCTTAGAGTGTGTGGTTTGATGTTTTATTGGGACGGAAGATAGACTTTTTTTATAAAGTAATAAAGAGAATTTTGGAGATTATTTTTGTTGTTAAGATTCTTTTATGATGTGGGTTTTCAGTTTTGGCATGTGTAGTATCCACCCCGTCATAGCTTGGGTTTTTAGACAATTGAATATAGTGATGTTTGAGATATTTATATTTCAAATATTCATTTTTTTTAATTGTTTAGAAAATCGGGCTGTGACAGTGTGTGTGTGCACGCTCGATCTTTATTGTTGATTGTTAATATGTAATGTGGTTTATTTTGCAAGTTTAGAGTTGAGTATAACACCCAAACAAGAAAAGTCAGGTGCGTGTGGTTTTCATAGTTTATATACTCATCTGTTACTTGTATGATCTACAAAGCCTTGAGAGCTTCTTATCAAGTCAGTGCAGTGTTTTCTTAGTACTTTTTTTTTTGTTCTTGTGTAGTATGTTCATATTATACTATGTAAAACTAGATCATTACTAAAGGTTATCACTTAGAACTTATATAACTTGGTATTCAGATATGGCATAAATATGCCAATCTGGTATTGAGGTAATAGGCACAAATTATCTATTGTTATTGGATTGTTTCAAGTTTAGTTGTTTCATTGGCTATGCTTGGTGTAGTGGGCATTTGTGGTTGGCTATTATTACAAATTTCAATACTTGGTTTTATTTGATTGTGGTTTGGTTAGATATTGTTCTTCTATTCCTTTATTTTTTTGGTTAGGATGCTAAAGGAGATAATGTGTATCTAAACTTCTGGAAGGGATAAGTGTTACTTATTGTCAATGTTGCTTCTCAAGGTACTTCATATTCTTATTTATGTTTGTATTAAGAAATATTTCTCAGTGTAGTTGATTGGGTTTGGTCATATTACAAGTCTACAACTTGATTCTACCAATACTTGGTATTCTTGGATGACATCTGTGAAAGTTATATATTTTAAAGTCGAGTTCTGTTTGTAAATTCAGACTTTTGGTGACACGCATCTACTAAGGAAGTCTCGACAGATCCAGTGGGTACAATGTGTTGATTGGGTTTGGTCAGTTGCATAAGGTATATATTTCTTATTGCAAAATTCATGTTCAGTTTGGGGCTTACCACTCCAAACTGTAGATCAGTTTGTCATTGAATGTTTACTTCTGAAAAAACGTTTTTATTGTGATGACATCCATACATTTTTAAGTTCAATATCAACTTAGATCTAATTTCAAATGTTTCTTTTTATTGAGCACCATTATTGACATAGTTAGAACCTTAGGTAACAGTGCATAAAATCAGTAATTTTTTTGTGTATTGTTATTTTTTGCTACTTATTTATTTTTTCTATTTTTATGCATATATATCAACAGTTTCTCCAGATAATTAATTGTGTTTTTTCATGTTGTGTCACTAACTATTTAATTCACCTGCCTTTAATTTTGTAGTTATATAGTTTGCTAGTTTATTGTTGAAGTAATCTACCGAATACACATATATATTGTTCATGTGTTCCATTTGTTCATTTCAGGTGGTGTTCAAGCTTCCATGGGGAACGAATACACAAAGCTTTAAGCGGGGGAGTAATTTGTGTAGCTCTGTTATTGTTTCTTTGCTTTAGTTTTAACTTTTTCTAGGCGAAAATTGAAGAATGAATGTTATATTCTTGAATGGGAATGATGGTGTACTTGTGCATTTAATGGAGCAATTCGTTTTTTAATTTTGTTGTCTTGGCCAGTTCTACAAGGGTGTATGTATGATTGTATGAGTAGCAAATAATTATTTTTTTTAAAAAATCTAAAATCAGATTAGTGATGCCAAAACGATGTCACAAATTTGTGACACCAAAATGCCGTCACAAATTTGTGACACCAAATTGCTGTCGCAAATTAGTGACGCCAAAATGTCGTAAACAAAAAATGACGCCAAATTGTGACACCATATTTGTGATGCCAAAATGGCGTCACGAAAATTATTTGTGACACCAAATAGACGACACAAAAAGAGTGTTATGGTGTGTGTGAGTAGGGCAGGGAACGGGTCGGATATCAATATCCGAACCCAAACTCGAATCAAAATAAAATTGAAATCTTCAATTCAAACCCGACCGACCCGATCGGATAACACTAAAAATAAAAATAAAAAACCCAAAAAAATATATCCGAATCTGACATACCTGAATCCGAACCCGACCTGAATAAATAAACAGATATGAAAATTAACCCGAACCCGAACTATTCATATCCAGGTCGGGTCAAACCCAACCCAATTCCCTGTGAGCCTACATTTCAGAAATTGTGAGGTTAAACTTGTCATTTAAGGGAATAAATACATGTAATATTCTATTTGTATCATGATTATTATCATCATGATTTAACGTAGATGGCGGTTAATTAAGGGAAGGACTATATATAGACCCATATCTCTCAAGGCAGACTCCATCTCAGGGTAGACCCCAAATTTAAAATTATCGTTTGGCACACCCCCCTGGGCCTAAAAAACTAAAAACTTTGTTTTCTCTTTTCACTTTTCACTTTCTTCCTTCTTTCGTTCTCTTTCTTCCTCCTCTAAAATACAACATTGTGAGCCACTTTTTTTTTTTTTAATTCTTCTTCCTATTTTAAAGACGCGTTATAATGAAAAATGAGCTTTAAAACGTGTTAAGCTTTGGGTTATCGATAATGTTATGTTTATTTCAATGTTATAATGTATAAGTTTTTAACGTGTTTAGCTGATATGTGGTGATGTTTTATTGGCAGTTGCAAGATTTGATTTTTCTTCATTGAATGACCATTACCACCAGGAGACTCTTGATAATTTGAGGAAACCAAGTGTTTAAGGTAATAAGAACTTTTTTACTACCCATTTTAACTTAACTTTTGTTTAACTGTGTTGTCTTATGGTTTGATTTTTTGTTTTTAAGATTTGGGTAATGGGTATAATCTTCATACTTGATTCATAGCTATGTAGTTAGTTTTTTACCCGAGTTCTTGTTTGTGTTTACGAATTTGTGAAGAAAACGTTTTAGTTTTCCAAGTAGGACAAGAATAATGCAAGCATTTTAGAACTAGAAATGTAGATTTGGTCTATATAAGTCGACTTTGTTCTAAGTATACTGTTCATTCTTATAACAATTACATTATTAGTAGTGATTTTCTCTAAAAATATAATGGCTAAATCCATTTTAATATTTTAATTATTGGTAAATGATAATAAAAATCCTAGTGAAGTAGAATAAAAATCCTTGACCGACTAGAGAGCTGAACTCACATGTTCGAAGGTGGCTCGAAGAAGTTTGAGTGAAGCAACAAGAAAGGCCTCATTGGTTTGATCTGTTTGGTGAATGAATGAGAGGTAAGAGATGCATTGCTTTGAAAGAATTTATGAAGATGGACACGGTGTGATCGACCAATGCCCTATAATGTTGTCTTGGTGGGAATTGACTTGAGCTTCAATTAGCCTAAGGAGATGAACTAGTATATATCACAACCAAATGATATCACAATTTACCAACTTTTCTTGAAGGTCATCGGGAATGTTTCAAGAGTTTGCTTTGGTATTCTTTAAAGCTAAGCATCACATAAAGAATAATCTGATTTGTTACTTCCCTTTCTTCCATTTCCAAGTCATATGTTGTGGTGAAGTGTTACTGTCCATCCTGAAGTTATCTTACATTTAGCTATTCACTTCAACCATTCAAGTGATTGGCTTCGGACACACCATTTGTGCCAGTTTAGAGCATGCATCTATCTGGGACTATATAACACCCCGCGTTTTTATTATTTGTTTTTTTTTTATAATAATAAAGATAATAATAATAGATAATAGATATAATAAAATAGGATAAGTGTTAGTGGAAATAGGAGACGTGGGTTTATGGGATAAACCTTCCTCCCTATTTCGGGGGGTTTTGTTTTGAACAGAACAGAAACAGAATAGGGGTTGGTAAAAAAAAAAACACCGCGATAGTTTTTATTCAAAAAAATGGGAGTTTGACTGAAGGAAGGAAAGGAAGGTTTTTCCTGGTAGCTGGTTGATAATCGGAGAGCGCTACAGGTGAGTAGCTATTTTGCTATTTCACCAGATTATAGTTTTTCGCATATCGGTATACTGTTTAAGGTTTCTGTTTTTTTTATACTGTTTATTATATTATTTTGATTCGACGTCGTGTTGTCGAGTTGTTAAAACTCGAGTGAAACTCGGAGTTGATATAGAACTGCCGAAGCTTTGTAAAAATCGGAAAACCGTTGAAGCTTCGGAGCATTAATGGTGGCGCAAGCCGATAAGCGTAAATCGCCCCGCATGGTTTATCCGGTGGTTTTAAATTCCTCTTGTGGATGATTGGGTTTATGTTATACTTTGTTAGGGATCGTCGGGTTGGATTTTGGGTGGATCGTCGACGCTATGAACAAAGCGTTCATGGAGGCGCCAAACCATGAATCGCATCTTTATTTTTATACTATGTTGCTTTGTTTTGGTGGGTGATTGTTGTTTGTATTGGTTGATTAAACCGTGATTGGGTTGTGTAGTCGCGTGATGTCGGGCGGGGAAGCTTGGAGAAAGCTTGAGCCATCGTTAATGGCGTTCACGCCATTACCGACTTAGGGTTTATCGCGTTTCTAACGATTGTTTGAACTATGTTTGGTTATTGGTTGGTTAGTGGTGGTTGAGGGTTGTGTGGGTTGTTGATGGAAGCTTGAAACAAGCTTTAATGGAGGTCGACAGGTTTATAGATCTAGTTTTTGGTGAAGTTGGATTTAAGGAATTGAGGATTTGGCGTTAATTAATGTTAGTGGGTTTTTCATTTGGAGTCGAACCGACTTGATGGAATGGGAGTGGTGGCCGGAAAATTCGGTGGTCAGCCGGAGGAGGAGAACCGTGAAGAAGATGAACAAGAATATCGGTTTAGGCCTTTGGGCCAAAACCTTTGGTTTTGTTGGGCCGACCTTATTTTTATGATGGGCCAGTTCAAATTCTATTTTGTTTGGGCCCAATTTAATTAAGTTTTGGGACCAGTTCTAATATTAGTTTATGGGCCCGTTTCCTTTGTTTTGTTGGGCTAGTTTCAGGTTTAGTTTTGGACGAACCACTTAACCGTTTTTGGGCGGTTCTAATATTGTTTGGGCGATCCAATCGGACTTAAAATAGATCTATATGGGTTTTCCAATGTTTAGACTTTCGAAGTTCTAAGGTTTGGGCTCGGCTAGTTGGTCCGAACCATTTCCTTGGTCATGAGCCCATGAGCCATGCATTATTGACCTTAGCCATGAACCATGGCTATGACCCTGAACCTGTTGAACTTGGAAACGACAGTTTGACTTTGACCAGGGTTGACTGTTGACTAGGGTTGACTTTGACCAGTTGACCCAATTTGACTGTTTAACTCGGATTATGATTTGGGTTATTAAGGTAGGTCTAGGGCTATTAGCATACTTGACTTTAGGCTAAGACCTCTATATATACGTGTGTATGTGTATTAACTACTATGTAATTTTGCAGTATTTTATGATATGCAACGTTATGCACTAAGACATCCCTGAAATTAATAACGCGTAAATAAAAAAATAGAGGAATCAAGATACTCATTCGTTCTCTGAAATGATATATAAAATAAAGTACAATAATGCGTAAACAAAATTTACCGCACCCTTTTAGAACTCTCCACGCCTCAAGTTTTGGAATTGAGTTTATGACTGATGAAGTCATATGTTAGGTGGGCATTTATTGAATGTGCCATAAATGGCCCGTTAGCGTTATATAAGGGTATTCATTGAATGTGCCATGAATGACCCGGGTATTCATTGAATGTGCCATGAATGACCAGATTGTTTGGACTACCCTAGAGAGGAACTAAGGTATTCGCCTTGCGGGTTAGTTGTATTCCTTGAGTGTACGGGAATGTAAGGTTGGGTATTCCTTGAATGTGGCGGGAATGACCTAAGGGACATAGGTTGTGAAATGGGTGTATAAGAAAAGTAATTGATTAATTGATAAGAGAAATGGATTTGTTTACACGAGCGTGCTTGGGTTTACCTTTGAATACATATAGAATATCTACATCGGTTATATATACAAGTTCTAACTTTCTTTTGCAGGAGGGTAGGACTTAATAATATTTTGTGCAGGGACGCGGTCCTACCCTTATACAGCGGCGGATATCGGTAAGTGTAATTCAATTATATAGATATTAAAAGGAGTTATTATAATGAGTTAATAAGATGGAAGTTAATAAAATGGAAGTTTTGCTTGGGAAGAAATTATGCCGGTTAAAATGACGGAACTACCTGTCTTCCAAGCTGTGAATGATTAAGTTATGGGATAATATTAAGTGATTGTTTGAATAATCAAAGTATGATAATGTTTATATATATTTAGTCTACTCATACCAGCAAATTCAATTTGCTGACCCATGTTTGCTTTGTTTTGGCAACGTGGGTGTGTTCTTGGGAACATAGGTGGAAGGAAGTGGAACCATGGCGTGTGATTTGGATTCTCACCTGGAGCAGTCTGGGAGTTTAGTTTATTAGGTCTGTTCTTATTGGAAGGATGAAATAACGTAAGTTACATTTTTATATGACATGAGAATACGATGTTGGAAATTGTTATTCTTAAAGTTTGTTTATGTTTGTATTGGGATGGAAGAAAGTTTTTAATAAAGTGGTAGTTAAAGAATTTGGAGATTATTGTTGTTAAGATTCTTTATGATGTGGGTTTTAGGTTTTTACATGTGTTGTATCCACCCCGTCATAGCCTGGGTTTTTAGACAATTGAACCGAGTGATGTTTGAGATATTTATATTTCAAATATTCATTTATTTTAATTGTTTAGAAAGTCGGGCTGTGACAGACTATGTAAGGAGTTGCACTGGTTCACAAAAATTTGCAGGAAAAGTTCTGCCCGCATCTTGTGTGAGAAGGTTGGTGGTGAAGAGAAGGGGGGACTAAACATTAAAATCTCTATATAAATATTGTCAAGCGAAGCTCTCATAGAGTCATATTTGCATCCTGCATGTTTTTTTGACTAGTGGAGTTCGCAAGCTTACAATAACTTGGAGGAAGAAAACAGATGAGGTGATAACTCATCTAGCCATTTTTGTCACCGCTGGTATGATTAACAAGTGGGATTTATGAGTGAGCCAATTGGTATAAAAAAAATGGTAAGCATGCATTTTAGGGTTTTAAGGTTTATTAGCATGTATTTTAGGATTTTAGGCTTTGGCACCAAGTATAAACACAATGGTAAGCGAAAAAGGGTAGGGATCGTTAATCAAGGATCCGAAGACCGAACAATCATTACCGCTCCGGGGACACCACATTAGATAAGGGCATCAGTCCAAGGACTATCCAGACATAAAATACAACCCCTAATGGAACTATGTAAGAATTACATCTTTGGAACCGACCATAAGGAATGATAAGCAACCAAAACTGTAATATTAAACCCCGAGAGACATAACATTTTGGTCGATTATGTGTTTAATAATCATGTAATAATTATATTTTCGTACTTTTGCAGGATTCCGCAATTAAAATAAATATAGTGATAAAACATGCATCGAAGTACGGGAATATGGGAATATTTGAAGTTTTCCACTCAACCCCCGTGAAGCCCAACAAAGCCTGACTAGAGCCGAAGTTTCTAAAAGAACAAAACCAAAGTCTCGAAACGGGTCCACATATAAAGAAGCAAACTTCGAAGCTCAAATCGGATAAATCTAGATGCCGACGTTGGCTAGTGAAGCCGCCAAGTACAGAATACGGAATATTTGAAGTTTCCCACTCAACCCCGTGAAGCCCAACAAAGCCCCTAGAGCGAAGTTTCCAAAAGAACAAAACCAAAGGCAGCGGTCCACATATAAAGAAGCAAAAACTTCCTAAGCTCAAATCGGATAAATCTAGATGCCGACGTTGGCTAGTGAAGTTGCCATAGCGACTTCGGCTTAATTTAACTCAAATAAGGACAAAAGTCGTAAAAACGCCAAAATCGGCGCAAAATAATGGACACACTAGGTGGATCCACTCTGCGGGCGAAGGCATGATGAGTCAAGATAGGCATGGGCAAAGGATGGTTTCAATTTGATACCACCGCAAGAGAAGAAGATTTAACCAATTCAAACCGGGGTGGTTTGAATTGAAATGAAGCAACAAACAAAACCTTAAATCAGCAAAAAGACAAAACAAAATAGGTAAAAACAAAACTTTGATTCTCAAAGTTTTGAAAAACTCAATTAGGAAACAAACAACATCAAATTAAACCGTCTTCAGTCTCCAGCCTATATATATGAGGGGGTCGCCTTCATTATTACCCCTTTAGCATATTAATGCTTTAGCTTCCACCTAGTTAGATTTTTTCTTCAGTACTTACATTCTGCCATTTCCATTCCAGCAGCTTAAATACTGTAAGTTATTTTACCCTTAATAACAGTCATTTCTTTTCTAGTTTAATTTCTGTCATGCATTTATTTACTTAATGTATACAACAAGTTTTATTATTCCTTCTATGACCATGAGCTAATCCCCTTAGGGGAGGGTTATCTTTGCTTCGTGTAAAATCGGATTGACTCTTTAATATTCTAGAGTCACTACTTAGGAATTAGGCTTAGATTTGATATCCGGTCCCAAAATGATCGAGATCGTACAAAAGTTGATCACTGATGCTCCAGGACGGTCTGCACTCTCCGGTGTCGACAAATTTCCAATTCGTCCAGCTGATGTGAAATCGAGCCAGGAGCTGAAATAATATACCAGAGATGAGATATTATTGAAACTCCTTATGCTAGTGAAATGCGACCTAGAGATGTGGGCATACACTAGGGATCAATACTTCGGCGCCGTCCTAACACGGCGACGAATTAGAGATGTAGTGATGTAATAGTAAACTGTTGAAAAACGATTTTTGCATGAGCATGATTAACTCTCTCCCTGTTTCTCCACCTTTGTTTACCTACATAAAAATCACCGTAGTAATTTACATTAATTGCATTACCGTAAAATTTATTAAACCAATTAAAAAAAACCTAAAAATCCTACTCACCAAAAGTTGTAATTCCAGTTGTGAACCTATCCGAGCCCTAAGGTTTTGACGATCCCTTACTCGACCTATCCTACCAAACCCACGTGAGTAAGGTAACTTGACTAAAACGTACGACTATACGGACGTTGGACTTTGGACTTTGGACTTTGGACTTAGGTCTTTGGACTTCGAACTTTGGACTGTGGACCTCGGACTTAAGAAAATAAGTAACTGAAAACCAAAACGTGTATAAATGCGTGTTTATCAAGGAACATATGATCACCTGCAGTCATCAAACCCCCAGCCTTCTCTGTTTTACACTATTTTTCTTTCACAAGTAATTAAGCTAATGATAAGCTCTATCATCACAACCCTACCAAGTAGTACATAGTCGCGATACACAAAAAGTCCAAAATAAAATTGTATGTTACCCAATTTCTCTATTTGGCAAAGATGAATTGCCCAACCCAGAAGTTTTTCATGATTAAGTTTTATGCAGAATCCGCGTCTAGTTTTATGACTTTTATCTCATTTTCTTGCATGTTGTGCTTGGGGTTTCACTTACTAAATTCCTTCACTTCAAAAGCTTGCATTTTCTGTCTTGCATCATAAAGTTTGGGTTGTAATTGAAATTTGACTATTGTTAGCTATTGACGATTACTGGGATAGTCATGCCACCTAAAAAGAAATGGAAAGTTGTCTCTAGTCGCCAGCCCTTCGCCAGGGTGCCCCAAACGGCATCTCATCAATACCTAAAACCAAAAAGCAATAGTTGTAGAAGACCATATTGAAGAAGACGAGAATGTTGAGTTGGAAGAAGAACATGATGAGGAGATAGAGGTTTCTAATGGGCAAGAAGAAAATTTGCAGCAAGTAGATAATGTTGAGTTGGAAGAAGAACATGATGAGGAGATAGATGTTTCTAATGGGCAAGAAGAAAATTTGCATCAATTTGATGAGAACGAGAGCGATGGAGAGTCTAAATTGGGAATATATTCCGGAGGTCCTATAGATAGCAAAGTTTTGGTCGATTATGAAGACCATATTGCTCGCAAGATTTGGGCTGGAAAGGTATTTTTTTTACATCTATGCTTAATTCATTTTATAGTCGTGTTTTTTATTATTTATTTATTTATTAAATTAAAATCTTGTTTAATTTTGTAGGAAAGGGGTATTCTAAAACTGCACCACCATACCGTCAAACTAGAGCAATGTGACATAAGTGAAGAACCACCTCTTTTCCAAAAGAAGCTAGAAGCTACTGGGTTGTTAAACTTAGCCTTGTATTTGTGGAAGAACTTCAATGCAGTAGTGATTTCAGCATTTTGTGAGAGATGGCATCAAGAAACAACTACTTTCCATCTCCCATTTGGCGAGATCACCATTACTCTCGATGATGTCAGTCAAATTTTGGGGATTCCAATCAAAGGTCTTCCAGTGGAGGGAATCTATTTGTTAGATAAAGGAAAAGCAGAAGAATTGCTTATACAAGGGCTTGGTTTGACGGCCGAAAATGTACCCAAAGTGAAAAAAGGGGCATGTGACTCTAGAGTGGTTAAGGAAGACATTCTCTAACACGCCCGAAGATGCTACGGCTGAAATTGTTGACTGTCATGTTCGAGCTTATTTGTTGTTTCTTTTGGGTTGTACAATCTTCAATGACAAGTCGGGAGTTGGTGTACACGTTGCCTACTTGCAGGTGTTGCTGGAGGTTGACAATGTTTCAAAGTATGCTTGGGGTGTTGCTGTGTTGGCTTATTTATATAAGGAGTTGGCAAAAGCATCTCAACGAAATGGGAGACAAGTTACCGGGTGTATGACATTGTTGGAAGTAAGTAGTATTTTATTATTGTAGGGAGTTATCTCATTTTTAAAATTTGATTTGCTCACAAAATACTTTTGTAGGCTTGGGTGTATGAATACTTTCGTCTTCAGAATTCTCCCATGATCAATATGGACTTTAAAAGGGATATGCCTCGTATGAGACGGTGGATGGTATATCCCTCACTTTCAATGGCCACAATGTCTTCTTTGATCTACTTTCGGGAGGAGATAGACTTATTATCAGCTAGAGAAGTAAGGATATAAGTTTAATACTTTCTTATTATAATTTGTTAGTTTGTAAAATGATGGAAGAGAATAACAATTATGAATTTTTGTGTGTTAGGTTTATTGGGACCCTTACGAAGATGTTCGTGACATCCGACCATTAGACGACGTTACTTTTTTTAATGACGTACTGTGTGTGCTTGATATAGCTGAAGGCTACAATATTAACCGAGTTCTACGTCAGGTTGGATATGTTCAAAAGATTCCTGGTAGGCCAATTCAACCTAAATATGATAGTAAAAAAACAAATGTGTGATACAATGTGAATCATTAAACTTTTTCCCAATTGTGGACGTCGGGGGATAATCATGTTTTGCCTAAGTTTGAACGTGGTGAACGTGTTGTGACTTCTTCGGATTGCGTTAATAGCTACATAGATTGGTTCAACAATATTAGCCATCCTCGTATGCGGAATCGAAATATGTTTGTGGACAAGCAACTATTTGCTGTCCACAAAACAGCAGCTGGTGATTGGTGGAGTGTTGCCCCAAAAAACTATTAAACCGCCCAAAAAAATTGTTAAAAGTGCCCAAAAGAACTGTTAACCAATAAGAAACTGCTGTTTGTGGACAGACTTGTCCACAAATTCGGACTCATGCGGAATCTGAAGCACTTTTCACAAGTTCATAGACTTCCACCTGTAAATTGGGTAAGATGTATATATATTTTTTATTCCTACTCGTATTCGATTTCATTATGTTCAAAAAATATAATATATCTAATGTTAGTCATATTTGTGATATGTATTTAACTGTCAAATTACTTTATATATAGGAACTTATTGTAGCAGGAGCGACAAGGTTGCATAAAGAATCGTTGGACATAGGAGGAACCCAAGATGTTCATGGGATGTTAGCACGTGAGAAGATGATATACAACATTCTCCAATTCAAACAAATTATTCAAGAAAGTTCACAAAGTGGAGGTGGGGGTGAAAATAGTGGAGATGTTGGTGAAAATAGTGGGGGTGGTCAAGATAATGGTGGAGATGGTGGTGAAAATAGTGGAGATAACATGGACATTGACACAACAAAGTTGACAAAACGACAACTTGCAATGAGGCAGAAGAGAAAGAAGTGATGGTGTTAATCTGCTCAGGGGGGTTCTTGTTGGTCCGGCTGGTGTGGATGAATGAGTGATCACTTCTATGGGGTTCTTTTTCATCTGTTACATCTTTTAATCTTTGTTGTAGACTTCACTTTTTAATGAAAATTATGATGGTGGCCTATCTATTTTGTTAGTGTGGCATATGCTATAATCTTGTTCAGTTATTTTTAGTTATGACTTTCACCTATGTTATGTTTTTCTTGTTAAACCATATTACTTTTAGTAAGGATCTGGTGGCCTTCATTGCCAAACAATTTTGATGTGGTCTTTGCTGCGAGTCTTGTTTAGTGATTTTCTTTCTTTCTTTTGATGTGGTATCATTTGTATGCCTTGTTTTACTTGATTTCTTCATTACTTCGAGGCGGACTCTTTTGTGATGCTTCGATGTTTTCATTTTCTTATTATTGATTGAGATATGTCCGCATATGAATTTAAGGTTAATCGCCTCAGAGCTACAAAATTCAAGAGTATCAGTTTTAAGTCATCCCTTTCGGTGTTTCTGATGATACAAAGTTTTCAATATATGGCTAGCTGAACATCCCAAACCGGACAGTGATAGAGGAATTGAATGCTGAAGAAACCAGTCATTCTGGATTAGGAGGCATTATGGGAATCTACTCTGTAGAAGTGGGTTTGCTGTTTATACACTCATGTAGTTTCTATGATTGGATAAAGCATAGTTTTTGGTGTTTCTGCCCTATAATAACATTTTATTATGGGGTTGTGCAAGGATGTAAGACTCAAATATTAGTTAAAAACAGATCTTTTGTAGCATGTATAAGTGTCAATCGCTCCAATGTGAAACTAGAGATCTAAGCAGAGAACCTGTTCTAATCAGCAACTTTGCATGGCAATGTCGAAGATGTTAAAACAGTTTAGTACTTTAGTTATGTATCAGTGGCATTTGTTAGCTTCAGCTTTCTGTTCATACTATTTAATTTCTTGCACTTGAGTTCTACTGAATTTATCAATATGACACAAGGAAGATAAAGAGAAAAATCAGTGATAACATCTTGGAAAGATTTGGCAAACACAATATATTTATCCACACAAGTTGAAGCTGAAAAATGTATCACCTAGCTACAAGGTGATAGTAGACCACTTCTCAAATTCATTCAGACTATAGTTTGAAAATGAAGTCCAAGCAATTTTGGTAAGTAAATTGCCACTCAGCCTTTGAGGTTGCCTGATAAACTGAAAAGATAAGGATTTTTTGATGGTCCAATCCAAACCAACTAAAAACGAGAAAAGGCTAGCCTGGTTAGAACGTCTTTTCTCTTTAAGTTAGTTCAGTTAAACCGATCTTAATACAGGACTAGCAAAATCTAATCTAAGTGTAAAACAGTCCAGTTCAACCAACTAAAGCAGAAAAGCTAGCATGGTGTGAACGAAGTTAGTTTATTTAAACCGATCTTAATGTAGGACTTGCAAAATCTAATCTAAGTATAAGATAGTCCAGTCCAACCAACTAAATCAAACAAAGCTAGCCAAAGAAAATCTAATCTAAGCAAAGACAGGCCAAAGCCAACCAACAGAGGCATAAAGAGATAGTCTAACTGGAACATCTTTGTTTATATAAGTTAGTTCAATTAAACCATTCCTAATGCAGGACCTACACATTTCGTCTATGTATAAGACGGTCCATTCCAACTAACAAAAGCAGGCATAGAGTAGCCCAATGTGAACATCTAGTCTTTTTAAGTTAGTTAAATTGAACCATTCTAACCAACACATTTCTCTTCATTTGAAATTTGAAATTTTGACAAAATATTTCGGTACAACTTACTGAAGGTCGGATTTCAAAATTCAAATTCAAATTTTGGGCGGGAATCAAGATTTCACCAAAATTTAAAATCCAATTTGAAATTTGAAATTTTGGGCAAAAAATTTCAATTTCAATTTTGTGTTTTGAATTTCAAGTTGGTTTTGTGTTATCACTAACTCCAATTTCAATTCAATTCATGTTTTCATATTGTATTGAACATGAAATGAAGAATACAAACCAAATTACCAAAATATTGTGTTTGAAATTTTACTAAAATTTAAAATTCAAATTCAAATTTTAATTTTAAAATTTGGGCTGGAAATTTCAATTTAAATTTCATATTCAAGACTTCAAGACTTCATATGAAAAAAAAAAAAAAAAAAAAAAACTACAAATCAATTGACCAAAATTTTTGAATCAAAGTTTTCCTTCACTATATATATGCTTTGAACCCAAAACCCTAAATCCTAAATTGAGTCGTGTATTTAAATTCTAAAAATAATTTTGTGAGCCAAAATTCAATAATAAATTTTGAATTAAAGAAAAAAAAATGTTGTTCAAATTCAATTTCATTCACATTTCTGTAAAGTACAAAACCTTATTCATAAACCTTAAATACTTAACCCATATGTACATCTATAGACTATAGTGTAGTGGGGAAGACCATAAAATGAATATGTAACATTTAGGTGTATAAACAATGGTTAGTAATGTTTTTTTTAATTATTGTCTTAAAATAAAGATTTTGTCAGCCACTGTGAACCAAATTTGAGTGAATTACTAAAAATTGACCAATTTTGATCAACTAAACGGTTTATAAACCCAAAACCCTAAACTGAGGCGTGTATTTAAATTCCAAAAATAATTTTGTGAGCCAAAATTCAATAATAAATTTTGAATTAAAGAAAAAAAAATATATTGTTCAAATTTAATTTCATTGACATCTCTGTAAAGTACAAAACCTTACCCATAAACCTTAAACCCTGAACTCATATAGTGTAGTGGGGAAGACCATAAAATGAATATGTAACATTTAGGTGTATAAACAATGGTTGGTAATGTTTTTTTAATTATTGTCTTAAAATAAAGATTTTGTCACCAATCGTGGAACCAAATTTGAGTGAATTACTAAAAATTGACCAATTTTGACCAATTAAATAGTTTAGATCAGCTATCCAAAACGAGATGGGATAGTCCAGTTCAACCATCCAATGCAGACGGAGTTAGCCTAATCTGAACGTCTTTTATTTTAAAGTTGGTTCCAATGAACCGTTCTTAAGACAGGTCCAACACAATCTCCTATCTTTCGAAGACGGTCTAGTCCAACCATCAAATGCAAACGGAGTTAGCCTAATATGAACGTCTTTTATTTTAAAGTTGGTTCCAATGAACCGTTCTTAAGACAGGTCCAACACAATCTCTTATCTTTCTAAGACGGTCCAATCCAACCATCCAATGCAGACGGAGTTAGCCTAATCTAAACGTCTTTTATTTTAAAGTTGGTTCCAATGAACCGTTCTTAAGACATGTCCAACACAATCTCCTATCTTTCTAAGACGGTCCAGTCCAACAATCCAATGCAAACGGAGTTAGCCTAATATGAACGTCTTTTATTTTAAAGTTGGTTCCAATGAATCGTTCTTAAGATAGGTCCAACACAATCTCCTATCTTTCTAAGATGGTCCAGTCCAACCATCCAATGCAAACGGAGTTAGCCTAATATGAACGTCTTTTATTTTAAAGTTGGTTCCAATGAACCGCTTCTTAAGACAGTCCAACACAATCTCCTATCTTTATAAAACGGTCCAAATTCAACCATCCAATGCACACAGAGTTAGCCTAATTTGAACATCTTTTATTTTTAGGTTAGTTTTGATCAAAATTAAAACTCTAACTAATTTGAAATTTTGGCAAAATGTTTCAGACCAATACATGTAAACAATGAAAGTCGAAACATCAAAATTAAAATATATAAAATGTTTGGTTCCAAAATATATAAGAAACTCAATTCCATTCTATCAATGTCTTTACAAAAACTTTTCATCGCAAAAAATGTTTCTTCATGTATCCTCTGTAAAAGTATAAAATATTTCAAACATCTATTTGCCCAACTACACTAATCGACAAAAATTGGATCTCCTTCGAAAGCCTCCACTTGAGCAATCCCTTGAACATTCAACCCTTGGAATGCCTCCACACGGGTTTTCACTAGAATTTCCTAGCCTTTTGCTATTTCTAGACTATTCCTGCTCCAAAACAACACTATTTTTGGAATTGGGCAACCATCTTCCAAATCTAGTTTAATGTAATGATTACTATTAACATAACCGATCCCAAGCACATTAACATTGTTTAAATCCATTGGAGATCTCATAGGGAGAAAGGTATAACAATATGATGTAGAGAACTGTACAAGCACAACGTCAAATCTCGACGCAAACAAATACCCAATAATAGGCATATCCATCCATTTGTTCCTCTTGGCACGAGTTCTCTTCTTTTTCCTTATCCTTTTATTTAATCCATCAACAGCTTCCTGGGAAAATATCCTCACATAATATTCCTCATTTGACATTAACTCACTTAATAACTCTTGTCTCATCCAAAACCAGTCGGTTTCTTTTCTTCCCAAAGCCAAGCAGAGAGCCCTGAAACCACAATTTCCATCGCTGACGGGTCTTCAAAACCAACAATAAACTATAGCAATTCACGCGGAAAACACATTTTATATCTAGATTGAGCAATGGAGCAACTGACATCAAAACTCAGTTTCTTCTTCCCCTTTGAAACATATGGTTTGGCCTTGGGCTTCGTTATAGATTTTGGAGTCACAGGTGGAGCATCTGGAGGATGCTCAATTTCATTAATGGAGCAACCAACATCAACATTTTGTTTCTTCCTCTTTGAAACATATGGTTTAGCCTTGGGCTTCGTTATAGATTGTGGAGTCACGGGTGGAGCATCTGGAGGATGTTCAATTTCATTAATGGAGCAACCAACATCAAAATTTGGTTTCTTCCTCTTTGGAACAAATGGTTTGGCCTTGGGCTTCGTTATGGATTGTGGAGTCATGGGTGGAGCATCCGGAGGGTACTCAAACCATGACGGATCTCGGGTAGTTGACCACTCTTCTTTTGCTGGCCTCTTCTTAGTACTGCCCTTAGGACGACCTTTTGGTGTAGCATCCTCCTTTGGTGGCTCCAATGATGAACTTTCAGGCGTTGCAAGTTCCATGAGCATCTTTATCATAGATCTTTGTTGGTCTTCAGAACTTGATCCTAGTCGTTGAATAAATAAATCAATAGCTGGTTTGTAATCAACACCAATGGGATCACTGGCTCTCGGTTCAATAGACAACTTTTTCCAAAATTCATCAATTTCAGAAAGAGGTATTCTGCACCCTTTTTGTTTGAGTATCACTAGCTCATGTGCATACGACAAACCGTGTGAAGTACGCAAAGTGTGGTCGCAAACACTATTATCTACCCTAATGACATCTATACGTCTCATCTCTTCCAAAATCAAATCTAAAGCTCTCTTTGAAATAAATCCTCTGAGCTCACTAAAAAGCTCGTCATTGTGCTCGTGCTGAAATCTAGTTAAACTCCTCTCAAAAGAGGCTCTAATTTCGCTAATCTCAATATTGATAACTGGATGTATCAATTTCCACATTCCAAGAAAATCATGTTTGCATGTTCCCTTCAAGCTCGACTTCAGTCGAGCATGCAATCCTTCCACCCTATTCGTCGTAGTGTTTCCATAGTGCTTTTGTTGGTCTATCCAGTAAGCAACAAATGTTTCTTTGTAAGGCAACCATGTTCTACGCAAATTTTGGATGAGCACAAGATAATCTTTAAAAGCTAATTCTATAAAAACAAACTTTCTCAAAAAACCCTCCTGTGTCTTTGACTTTACCACATTAGTCCACATGGCACAAAGTTTATTTATGTTTTGCTCGTCACTGAGAATATTTTTTCCCATTTTCAAGACACATTGGGAAATGTGTCATCGACACAAGTGCTTCTTTGCATTTGGAAAGACTACATCGGCCGCATTCTTCAAAGGTAGCTCCCTATCAGTCACAATCAACACTGGAACTTCAGGCATGAGTATCTCTCGAAACCTTTCCAATGCCCAAGTGTAGTCATACTCTTTTTCCTTTTCCATCAACACATGATATGCAGTAAAAGTCATATTGGTCGATGTCACTCCTGCAATCTCTAACAACTTGAAATGATACTTGTTTGTCCTATACGTACAATCCATGAGAAAATTTTGGTTAAAAGTCTTAGCCATTTGGATCTAACCCGGATGGGCCCAAAACAATTTGCAAACCTCATTGCTACCTTCTCGACGTTTACTGTACTCCACATATCCATTTTCCCTTAACAATCTACCCAGCTCTTGCAACTATGTTCTATTTTCCATTTCATCAAGTCTAATTCTATGTCTTGCGTTATACATTTGTCTCATGGAGGACGAGTTTAATATATCTCTTGCTTTGACAGCATTCATGACCTCTTTTGGTTTGACTCCAACTCTACTCATCTCAGATACAAGAATCATTTCCATCTTATTAAACCTTCCCATATAAGAGTGACCTTCCATAGTTTTTGCCATCCCATGATTATAACGACCACAATCAACTCTTAGTGTCCATCTCTCTAAACTATCACGTTCAAAACACGCTTTTAATTTAAAAGGACAATTCATCTTTTTTGTTCCAGTCTTTCTCACTGCCTTCTCGTTTGCTTCTACCTTTTTATGAGATCGAAATTTACCACCACGCTCACATATCAAAATAAGTCTAGGAGCCTTCCCACCAATTGCATTTTGAGATTTCCCAAATGATTTATAATAGCTCCCACTTCACTTCCTTTATGTTGTGTCCAATCAATCAAATCTTGACAACTATCAAATACCTATAAATCAATTTAAGTATTCATTAATCCATGGGTAAAAAGGTATTAAATCAAAGAAGTAAGTTTCAAAACGTATATTCATCCATGCATACCATGTTGGTGTTAAAATGTTCGGTTTGATCTATGTAGTGCTCCTCCGAAGATGCATTTGAATTTTGTGAAGTCCGAAGTGCATCAATTGGTACCTCATTGTGACCGTATAGAGGATCCTATAACATTTACAGTGAATTATAATATTAGCTAAAAATTTGTCACAAGAAAAATATCTATCAAAGTAACTAAGAGACGGCCAAATTATACTGTCTAATGCTTCATAAGTCGCTCCAGTTGGGGAGCTAGAGTCTTAGAAAGTTAGTTAGCCTGGGACGTCTCGAACGTAAGACTATTCCCATTTCCCAACACTCACTATTAAAATCAAACATTAAACAGAAGCGATCGTCCTCATAGATTGAGTTTGCATAAATACTTTGTAATCACATTTTGTACAAGTCGTCATCATAATGATTTCATAATAAATTGATATTGGAATCATTATGAACAATAGTTGTGTATGGAGTTACCTCGTCTTGGTCGTCGTCTTGGTCACTTGATTGAAATTTCTCTTCATTAAATAGTTCATTTTCCACATTAAAAACATCATATGCCCATTCCATTTCACTCAATGTCATCAAAAAAAAAAAAATGAAAAACAAAAAGATGGGTTGTAAATAGAAATAGAACAAAAGAATTTGAAAAAGAAGATGAATATGTGTAGAGAAAGAAGAGATGTGTGGGTTAAATTTATTTGGATTGGAAAATGAGAGGAGTGGAAAAAAAAAAAAGTGTGGGTTTAGGAAGGTTTCTTGAAAGAGAGTAAAAAGACAAAAAGTTGAAATTTATGTGTTTTCACTTTTTAAGTGGAGTCTACCCTAAGAGATTATTTAGGGACATATCCAGTATTAATATTTTTTAAATGGGTCTGCCTTGAGATATATGGGGTCTATATATAGCAATTCCTTTAATTAATTAGATTATTGAAGGCGGTTCTTGTAAAAGATGAGAAAACGTATCTCCATGCTTCCACCAGCCCATCCACGGTGTGATGAAACCAAACAGATAGATGGATCGATCAATAATGTTAAATACATGAATAAACCAGTGGGATTCATTCGATCAATCATTCACAATTATATAATTGACTCTTTTCTAGGGAATTCTCAAATATATTGCCCTATATATTATACGTATAGAAAAATAAATAAAAATAATTATGTATACTAGTAAACGGGCACGTGCGTTGCACGTGCTAGAAAAGAAAAATTGGGGTGGAGAAAATCAAAGAAATGAACGACATGTAAATTAGAAAAGAAAATTAAAAAATTAAATGAGGAAAAAACACTTTAATACGCTAGTTGTATTTTTGTTCGATTCGATTTTCGATACTCTGCCATGTTGCGAATATATATATTCAAAGAGGTATTTAACCGTCTATAATTTAGTCAATACATAATTATCAGTTCATTTCCCACAAACTAATTTAACAAAAAAACAGGTAATGAGAAAAATGATAGTGTTATTCATTAAAAAAAAATTGTTGGACTGGTATTAAAAACTCTAATATTGCTTGCAATAGAGGCGGAACTTATGTAAGTCGAGGAGGTGCCATGTTGAATAAAAAAACAACAACAAAATCAGGTTGGAGAAAATCAAAGGAATGAACGCATATAAATTAGAATAGTAACATATTACTTTTGTTTGAACGGATTATGTAAAATGTTTTAGATTAATACAGGCCGAGGTCTGACAAAAAACTTCAATAAGAAAAAACACTTCAATAAGCTGTTCAATTCGATTTTTGTTGATCAGCAATGTTGCGAATAAATATATTCGAAGGGGTATTTAACCACCTGTAATTTAGTCAAAATATAATTATTAGTGCATATCATACAAACTAATTTACCAAAAAAAAAAGGCATTATGTTAATGAAGTTAACCTGTGTGTTGCTAGTTGTGTAATTATCTTGTCGAACATTTATATGTGCTTGAGGAACATTATTGGATTCATATGAGTGTATTACTTGTAAGATATAAGAATATTATATCATGGTGTGCAACATACTTGTTATTATACACTGGAGAATAAAATATATAAAAAAAAAATGCAAAAGAATAACCTGTTTTTTATCATTGTCTTCAAAATGATCTAGCTAATCCATCGTCAGTGTTTTTTTTTTTTTTTTTTTTTTTTAAGTAGGTAAATTGGACAGAGAAAGAATTTGTAGCTAGCTAACAAAAACAATATTTATTTATTTAGAAACAATTATATTGGGAAACAGTTAGAAAAAATGCATTGGACACTGTTAATATTTGTTCTATAGATCTATTAATTAGTCGGATATAATATGTGGAGTGAATTGAATGTGTAAATAATAGTTTTCGGGAAAATGGCTATGTGGCAAGATTACAATTTAAAAGCTTTCAATATAATGTGGATCTTATTTCATGTGTATGGAGATTGAATGATTCAAATGATGGAGTGATGATTTTTTCAAACTATCTTTATAGAGGCGACAAAATGAAGAAATTATGGATGCTAGCTAGTTGCATAGATCAATTCTTACATTGGTTATTGGTCCCATTCTAGAGATGTTATTAGCACTCAACTCCACATGCATAACTTTGAAAATGTTATTAACACAGTGCAATGGAATGTTGGTTTTTGAGAGCCAAATTAAGTGTAATGATCGAGTATTTAGCAAGAAAAGAGTGCACAAGAAGTCTGAGAGGAATTATAAGCGTGATCCATTGTGCATACATAGAAGGGAAAAACGTTAGAGGTAAAAAACTACATAGAAATAAGCTACGTAGAAGAGTTTCATAATGTCATTTATAGCGAAGATATACATATAGAGTTTTATAGGGAAGATATACATATAGGGTTGGTAAGATGACTAAAAAGAAAAAAATATAACCTGATACTGTGTATTTTTTTTCCATCACATAATGTTCAATACAACTACAACAAATGAGTGATGGTGTAAAAGTATTTCCAAAGTCATTGTTTGGTTGATATTCCATGAAACCTGTATTCAGATCCAAATGATAGAATTGAATGAAATGGAAGACCAAAATAATAAAAGATGAGTACATAACATGCATATGTGAAATGAGACCACTTATGCTCGATGACCAAATTAATATATCAAAGCTAATTTGTTATCGTACACACGAAATGGATGAGCAAGATTAGTAAAGCCGAGGCAAATCTGGCAGAAATTGCATTCAGTCACCATACTGTATACTGTAGAGTTCCATGCATTAATCGCTAGTTGCATTAAATCAGAAATCATGAAGTCACAATGAAATTCAGTATCATTGATTGATGAAGTAAACTTCAAAGATAAACAGTTTGAAAGAAAGAATATTAGACAATGAATTGGCAGTTTTAAATCAAGGTCCCAAGATGAGTAGCCACTAATACATTTGGTGAGTTATATCATAACATGCTATTTAAAAAAGATGAAAAAAGTTGGATTGTACTCACAAATGTGAGGGTTGTGACTGATCATCCCCGACATTACACCCGGAATCTGTAAAAAAAGAAAACCCATTAATGCAACACTACTATATTATTGGGCAGTAAAGCTCGTAATACAATCATGTAAAAATATTTCACTGTTTTTAAAGCGTTACCTGTAGGCAAATTATTGAAAGCCTATCTGTGAACAATATGTTTTGTAATTTGTATAACCCAGTGGCTCACTGTCAAAGTGATTGATCAAAATTTTAAGTCCATCAACAGACGACGTCTGTGATACAGCGAATATAATATGACTTCTAGCTAAGCAATTAGTGTATGTATAACGACAAATAATCAAAGTCGATGTGCTTCCATTGGCCATTGCCCCATCCATGTAGTGTTTTGTACAACTGATGGGTTGAGTTTGTTCGTCTCCAACTCTTTGTTTCCATTTGCTCTTAGCTTTACTTTCTTATCTTTCCCAATCATCTAAGTGACAGAATAGGTACTTTTTTGTTCTTGCAATTCGCCCTTCTGTTCATCCTCAGACGTTTGATTGTCTAGCACTCCCGCACCTAAAGTATTGACGTCTGCTGCCACTTGCCTATCAAATGACTTTATTGATTCCTTGTACCTCGAAGAAATGACTGTGGACATGTATTTTTTTTTTGGAAGAGAGTAGGGGTTATGGCTGACCCCAACCCGGCATTAGAATCTTAATTAAACCCTCTCATTCTTATCCTCCTCAATAATGTTCATGAGAGTTAAGGGAGGTACAAAATAGTCGATTACAAACTCATTTTCTTGAGCAAAGAGGAAGTCTGCTCTCTATTAGATTCCCTAAATACATGTAGAAAATTAACAGTTAAAATACTTCTCAAAATGGCTTTAATAGCGCCTTGTAAATAGTATGCACATTGCCAAGACGCCTTCGCCTGATCCTTCAGAATTCTAATAGCCCTCATTGAATCTGATGGCACTATGATTTTCTGCACCTGCAACAGTTGACAACCTTTTAATCCCCCCTGCACATATAGCTCTCAGTTCTTGATATAAAACTGATCTTTGGCCACCACCTCTAGTGTACGCTAGTAGAACTTGCCCCTGATCATCTCTTATTGCTACTCCTATAAATTGAAGTGTTAAAACTTGAAAAATAACTGTTGACATGTATGTTATAGCTAAGTAGCAAGTAATCAAACAAACGACTATGGACTATGGACATTGATACTTGATATTTTGATAGTACCGCTACAAACAGAATGGTCCTGTATTTCTAACTTAGTTTCTACCGACGATAATAAAATCCATCGAATGTTTGTTCCAATGTTAATTTACAACCAGATCTATACATTATTAAAAATATCAATGCCGGTTTTCAAAACAATGCTACAAACCCTTTTGCTTAAATCAAGCTTTATCTATACTTATTCACCACTCTTTAATTTATTCACCGCGACAAAATGGCTTTGGGGTTCTTGAAAGCCTTATCCTTATTATTTTTCTTACTCTTTACAAAATCTTATGGTGAACTTATAACAGCACTCCCCAGGACCAACCAAGCAATGTTTCATTCAAACAAATTACTCACGGGTATACAATGAATCGATGCACAACATGGCGAAGCTTTGTTCTACTATTTCATTTGAAGCCGATTCAATCGATCCTCTTATTCGTCCCTCACCTTGTGGCTTAATGGAGGTTGACTTCAACTATTACATTTTCATCTTGTTTGTGTGTGTGTGTTGGGGGGAGTAGTTTTAGTACATTTGTTAGAAGAGTATGTCCAAGACTCTGTTTCTCTCTTAGAAACTTAGACGCAAATTCCTTTGCTTCTTGAAGAATCTGCTCTTTAGGAAATAGAACTTGAGAAGCTCCGTATAAGCTTAACATTTCTGTAATTCCTTGGCTTGTTTGTCCAACGAAACAAAAGAATTGACCGTCTCTCTCAAAATGTTGAAATGCATATGCAACAAATACAGAAATGCACAATGCAACAATGTACTTAATCGTAATTGCACAAATCAAAATAAAGTATTATTCTCTAATACTTATGAAAACTGTTTGTCAACTTACTTGCATTAACATCATTAAACAGCACAATGTACAAAAGAAGCCTCTGACCTCTGAAGCTGCAATTGAACTCAAAAGCAAACTATGAATAGAAGTCATATTGATCTTGTTCAGCTTTCTGAATTTAGAAACGACCGGTCCTGGAACTAACGAATGAGATTATCGTACGATTTCCAATCAGCCAAATATCTATTCTCCACTTGCTAAGTGCATGTTTTCCAATGAATCATTATCCTCTTTGAATTTGAAATGCATCCTTTTTATTATGATTTCGAGGTTTGATCAACAACACTTCGAAGAAGGACCCATATTCCTATCTGGATAACTTACAATATTTTTCTATAATTCTTTTATGGTTGGATGATCTAATAATTCACGTAATTAACAGTATGTCCTCCCTATATGAATTATCTAACGTTAAAGGAACATATTAGACAAAACAATTCGAGTGGAGCAGTGAAATTATGTACCTTCTAGTTAACAGCACATGCATTGTTCCCATTCTAATGTTCTGAAGAGGTAACCCACATATCATGCCTCTGCCCATCATTTACCTCGATTTTAATGGAACATTCCCTGCCACAATATTCAAAGTATAATGAGAATCACATTTATCCTAAAGCAAAAGCGAAGAATCAACACGATAGAATTGCAGATGGGAAAAGATATTCTACACACAAAAGTATGGCTATTCATTTTGAGAAATATGTACATTGCAACAATATGTTGTTAAGAAAACTTTGAAAGGAACAATTTCACACTGTCGTTAATGAAATTTTTTATGTATGATAAAGAAAAATTAAAGGGAAAAAGTAATAAAAATTTTAGCCGTTATGCACATATAACGTAATTCCCATCTCAGACTATTTTCTATCCTAAAAATATTAGAACTTCCTGGACCATAAATCCGGCCAACAAATATTTGAGCATTTAATATATATATATATATATATATATATATATATATATATATATATATATATATATATATATATATATATATATAAAGTGAATAACTCATACCTATTTCAAGTTTCTCTTTGTCAAATTAACCACAGACCTACATTAGGCACCTCATTATTCCATTTTTATTTCCTTTTAACCACAACAAATCCAGTCCTTGAAGATGTCCATCCAATGACATCTCACGCTTAATCCGTCCAAACGATGGAGATACAACACTCTTATTGTCTTTCTCCGCAAAAAAAAAATAAAAAACAAAAACCAAAATTGATCCTATTCTGCCAAATTAGGTGGCTTACACACCATATGATCTAGCTAGTTTATGACTAAGATATAAAAAAATGGACAAATCAAATGGAAAATGCACCATTTGAATACTTGTGTTGTTATCTTAAACTAAATGTACACACGAAACTCTGCAACTAAGTCCTACCTGGAAAATAGCATGTCAAACTTGTTCATACGTCTGAGCTGTGTACATCATTGCGAGATACCTGATTTACTCTAACAACACCAAATGGGCTCATATTCAGTAGAAGACACAGAGCTGGCGATGCTTGAGACCTCGGCAACATGCCATGTTTTGAAAAACCAGCCTTATGCATACTACACAAACGGAGGTTGAAAACTGTGTACTGTAAGGCCCCAAGCTGAAACTCGGATTGGGTAGTAGGCATTTGACATGCCTGCTGCAATTTAAACAGTTCATTAATAACATGGCAAGTTGTAAACTCCGACTTAGAGATATAAGATATAAGTAATTACCTTCCATAATTACGGTCATAGTCTGGGTCACTACGATCCTTTTCCCTGTTTTCGAGAATTGCAACATATAAACAGACTCAGAAGTATAGTATCAAAATTACCTCATTTAAATATTCCCATACCAAATCAGGCTGGTTTATGAAACCTTGGTCAGTAGCAAGAAGATAAAGTTTTCCCTTGAGTTGCAAGCAAAGTCATCATGTCAAAACCACATATATTTGTCAGGAAGAAAAGAAGAGAAAAAGAAGAATAAAGAAATCAACAATAGAAACTATAGCCAATATAAGTAACCTTGAACATGGTGCTTTGAAATGATTGTTACTGAAGAAAACACGAGCTCACGCGTTCCTTGGACCTTCTAGTAAGCAAAATAATCTGAATAAGAAAAAGTTTGCCAAAAATCAAATTATTACCAGCCCCCAAATCAAACACATGGGAAAATCCCCAAAGACAGAAGAAATAGGACATTACAATTACCCATATATAGTTAACTGGCTGCATTGTTTTTGAAAAAATCCTAATTATTTCTCCCCGCAGCAGATTTTGGAAAAAATAAAAGAGAGAAAACCGGTGGTTAGAGAAAATATACGCCTAATTAGCAGCCAAAATTATGTACGTTTTACACCATCTTCATTGTTATCAAATAGAACCTTACCATTATGGTGAGTGACATCATTATTGGCATGAGACTTCGTCAGGCGTGCCTTTTCGGCTTGTTCACCAAAATTACCTCTCCTTCATACATGGGCTCTTGATTCGATAAGATAATAATCCCGAATGTAGTATCCGATCTTCTCCTTCATATATGGGCTCACTGCCATCGGGGCTTGAGGTGTCACTCTTGTGGACATCCATGTGATCTCTCATTCCACCGGATAAATCGAGAATCGATTCTGCTGCGGATGTAGCGAGAAAGCGGTTTTTTCACAATCGGGGGGGAGCATAATATCGTTGACTATGGAAATGAATGCCCGCTACTAATTCTTCCTCGGCTTCTGGTAAATCAAAAGGCGTCTGGGAGACAGAGTGAGAAATCAAGGCAGGTTCCAAAGCAACTTGCGAGAACACAACCGAAGGCGGCGGTCGTCGGTGAGCCCTAAAAGATAGACGGATTTATTGGATTTGAAGTTCGGTTCAACCGAAGCGAGTTGTCTTATCGCTTTTCGGTCCGCTCAAGCACGATTAGAGTTGAATCTTTTGATGCTATTAGTTAGCGGCTAAACCCGACTAATGCAGACTTAGGGGCAGCCGCTACTAAAATAGGTGTACCCGAGCGGGTTCCGATCTCTAAATGGATCTGCTGTAGCTACTTTCGATCTCGATCAAATGGCTTAGAATCTGTCTCTACATCCGGATCTCAGAATGGATATGGAACTCAATATCGACTGGCCGAAGGGGTGCTCCATAGCTTCAACCGATACGCTTCTAGCCTACATCAAGAATGGATCACGCCCATCATCATAAGGGCTTTTCCGTATGGGGTTCGATCATCGGCCCTGGTGATGGCTCCCGCTTGGCTAGGAGTTCTCACTTCAAGCGGATATTCGAGAAATACAGCTGGCCAGTCAAGTTCTAGGTTTAAAATAGTTTTCATTCAAATCTTCTTCTACATTTGTATCTTTCTCTGATTATCAATGAAAGTAGAGCTCAGAGCCTTAGAGTTCTCATGGCCCCCACCTCCCGAAGCGATGAATCAAATAGCTCGCCTTGAGCCTTCATCTCGCCTGGAACAGCAAACATCCAGGCTCTTATTGGGGGAGAAGGGAAGGTTTTTGTCTTAAATAGATTCTCCAACAGGTGAGTTTCACCTGAACAATCAAACTTTAAGAAATTGTTTATTCATAAATCTATTGCAAGCCAAAGCCTACCTCACAAATTGAGAACCATCCCTGGCCAACGAATTTTAGCTTATCGGCGTCCACGTGGAATATTAAGCACACTCCTCAACTTCAAAGGTTCCATCCTGTAAATAGAAAAATGTAGAACCTATGCTTATACATATGAAGAGCTAAATACTCGGGCCAAGTGAATCTAGTTCGACTTTAAATGTTAATGCATGTAGGAAAGACCGAAAGAGCGCAATCTTACAACTTAATATTGTTCTTTTCCCCCCTAATTTATAATTTTATTTGTAGTATACTATTATGTTGTCTGCTGATACAATAACCTTATTTAAAGACAGCGCCTCCTAATGCTCTTCAATTTCTTTATGTGAATAGTTCATGTACTCAAAATATATTAATGTGGCCTATGTTTTGTCTTTCAAAAGTCTTGAGCAATTATTTAGCAATCCACCTAAAATATTGTACAGTATTTTCCAATTATCACTCATCAGCTAGGCTTTAAAAGATTCCTTACTCGAGTTGTAATGGTCAACAGGTTCATTTTGTATTCTTCAAATACCAAAGAATGATCGAAGTGCATTACCTGAGCAAAACAGCCATTAAAAAGGTGATGACATGAAGAGTATTTGCAGTCCCTGCAGCCAACATTGCGAATGTGTAAACCAGTGCAATGCCATACACGTTCAAGCAAATGGTAATCCTAAATTTAGAAACACCAAAGTTCGATAGAGTTTAAAGTTTCTCTGCTTCATATTGGCTGAATACATTAAAGTTAGCAGAATAGTATAAACTTACCCAAATAAAGAAAGCATGAACATCTTGCTGAAGGCTATAAAAGACAGTGGTGGAGCTTTATCTCTATTGGACATTTAAAAAGAGAAAATATAATTGAAACAGTTTTACGTTAACACTAATCAAAGAGAAGCTAGAAGATGAATTAAGGAGTTGCCAAGTAGCTTAATTACGTACCTTTCGAACATGAAGGCAAAAGGGACTAAAAAGATCGTTGCAAACGCTTGTCTATAGAACACAAATACAAAGCTGTTCATCCCTCCATCCAGTGCAACCGTGGAGAGCAAAAACATGCTAGCATATATGGTTTGTATTATAACCAACCATAGATACCATTTTGATGTATATGGTCGAGAAGCCAAGTAGGAAAAACCAAGACGTAGGTGGTAGATTGAACGTACATATTTCTGCACATCCATAAAAATACAAATATAAGTAAGATATAAGTCTATATACAAATACATGCATGTAGGAACATAATCGTCAAACTTTGATTGTATTTTATTGAGTAGTGTTACTTGTATTTTTCTGCTTCGAGGAGAACAAATTCTTAAACCTTAATTCTTAATTCATGTAGTTACCGAATCCATACAGATAATGTGGCAGCCAATATCCACATAGCATCAGCTAGATCGGTTGTACATAGCATTACTTTTCCAAAGGTCAAATATGGCATGCACACTCCTGCAAAAAAGAAAGATAAGTTCTCAAAAGCAAAATTCCAAGCAAGATGTAAACATTTCTAAAAAAGTAAAGAGTAAAACTGAATGAACTATTCATGTCTTTGTTTTTTGTTTTAGCTATTAGTCGTGTGATTCCGCCTTTGTACATCAAAGAACATAGAAAAGCATGTTTCCCCTCCTCCTTTATCTGGGCTTGGGACCAGCAATGCAAGAACGGATTTTGCATTAGCGGAGCTAAAATCTTTTTGATAATTATGGCGATAGTCATGGATTAAATGTTTTAAAAATGAGACGTATAGGAATAAATACATACAATCTACCACTGAGCGCACTACGTAAAAAAATTTAGGAAAATAAATAATAAAACTGGGAAAAATTAATAATGATACAAACTATCAGAGGAACTGCGAAGAAGTTCAATATTAAGCATTGCTAGTGTCATCATCTAAAAGCAGTACATCATGGGAAAATATATTATGTAGTCATGGGTTAAATCTAAAAGTTAAGAAGAAAGAATAAATTAAGTGAGAAACATAAACCATAAAAAATCAAACTTAAATTACCTATTTGCATGCGATTGTTAGGAGTGTTTGTGTATCTAGCGTGTCCAGGAAAGTTGATAAGACGCACACGCGTAGGATGTGTTTGTGTATAGGATGTTGAAACTGGAAAACAGTGATCGACACAAATCAATGCCAATAAACAAAGTATGAAGGAAGAACTAAAAGCCCCCTGCCAAAAAAAAGAGAAATTGCTAAAAAAAAATTTGTTGTGTGAATACCTTTAGCAGGAGAAGACGAATTTGGTGTTTGAAACCGCCTTTGATATCAATTTCTATCACTAATACTACGCGGATGTCTTCTTCGAGTTGTGTACACCCCATTGCCCAACTCTGTACAAACGCAAAAATGAAATAAAATAAAATTAGACGAAATGCACAAACTGAGAGATGAAGGGCAGTAAGCAATAGAAAGGAATAGAAGACATGGAAAAAGTAAAAGTTGTTCAAACTAACCTCATCCATTGCGTCAGTGCAATTCTAACAAAAAGGAGGGAGAGAAAATAGTGGAGTTTGGGGAATATAAAAAGCATACAAAGAGAAAGAGAAAAAATTCGAGTTTGAAATAGATTGGTGTTTGGAATAGAAAGAAACAGAAATAGAGAAGTCAGATAGATGGAAAATGGGGTCGAAACGGTGCCTTTTGAAAGCAGAATTTTACGTGTTTTTTATCCGTTTTTGGTTGAAGGACAAATTTACCCTTGCACATAAGTGTGCAAGGTTTGTGAAAATTTTGTGGGTGAAACTTTCGGGTACCCTTTTGATTTAAAAGATTGGTTTAAAACAGAAGATACGGACACTAATAAACCCAGTCCTTGAAGATGTCCATCCAATGACATCTCACGCTTAATCCGTCCAAACGATGGAGATACAACACTCTTATTGTCTTTCTCCGCAAAAAAAAAATAAAAAACAAAAACCAAAATTGATCCTATTCTGCCAAATTAGGTGGCTTACACACCATATGATCTAGCTAGTTTATGACTAAGATATAAAAAATGGACAAATCAAATGGAAAATGCACCATTTGAATACTTGTGTTGTTATCTTAAACTAAATGTACACACCTAAACTCTGCAACTAAGTCCTACCGGAAAATAGCATGTCAAACTTGTTCATACGTCCGAAAGCCGTGTACATCATTGCGAGATACCTGATTTACTCTAACAAAGACCAAATGGGCTCATATTCGAGTAGAAGACACGTAGGCGAAAGATGCTTGAGACCTCGGCAACATGCCATGTTTTGAAAAACCAAACCTTATGCATACTACACAAAACGGAGGTTGAAAACTGTATGCTTTATAGGCCCCAAAGCTGAAACTTCGGATTGGGTAGTAGGCATTTGACATGCCTGCTGCAATTTAAACAGTTCATTAATAACATGGCAAGTTGTAAACTCCGACTTAGAGATATAAGATATAAGTAATTACCTTCCATAATTACGGTCATAGTCTGGGTCACTACGATCCTTTTCCCTGTTTTCGAGAATTGCAACATATAAACAGACTCAGAAGTATAGTATCAAAATTACCTCATTTAAATATTCCCATACCAAATCAGGCTGGTTTATGAAACCTTGGTCAGTAGCAAGAAGATAAAGTTTTCCCTTGAGTTGCAAGCAAAGTCATCATGTCAAAACCACATATATTTGTCAGGAAGAAAAGAAGAGAAAAAGAAGAATAAAGAAATCAACAATAGAAACTATAGCCAGTATAAGTAACCTTGAACATGGTGCTGAAATGATTGTTACGGAAGAAAACACAGAGCTCACGTTCCTTCAGACCTTCTAGTAAGCAAAATAATCTGAATAAGAAAAAGTTTGCCAAAAATCAAATTATTACCAGCCCAGTCAAACACATGGGAAAATCCCAGTACAGGAAGAAATAGGACATTACAGTACCCATATATAGTTAACTGGCTGCATTGTTTTTGAAAAAAATCCTAATTATTTCTCCTGCAGCAGATTTTGGAAAAAATAAAAGAGAGAAAAACCGGTGGTTAGAGAAAATATACGTCTAATTAGCCGCCAAAATTATGTACAGTTTACACCATCTTCATTGTTATCAAATAGAACCTTACCATTATGGTGAGTGACATCATTATTGGCATGAGACTTCGTGCATGCCTTTTCCAAATTTGTTCACCAAAATTACCTCTCCTTCATACATGGGCTCTTGATTCTGATAAGATAATAATCCTGAATGTAGTATCCGATCTTCTCCTTCATATATGGGCTCACTGCCATCAGGGCTTGAGGTGTCACTCTTGTGGACATCCATGTGATCTCTCATTCCACCAGATAAATCGAGAATCGATTCATTGCGGATGTAGCGGAGAAAGCAGTTTTTTCACAATCGGGAGGGGGAGCATAATATCGTTGACTATGGAAATGAATGCCCGCTACTAATTCTTCCTCGGCTTCTGGTAAATCAAAAGGCGTCTGGGAGACAGAGTGAGAAATCAAGGCAGTTCCAAAGCAACTTGCGAACACAACCGAGCGAAAGCGGTTTGTCGATGAGCCCTAAAAAGATAGACGGATTTATTGGATTTGAAGTTCGGTTCAACCGAGTTTGTCTTATCGCCACCGGCTCAAAACACGATTAGAGTTGAATCTTTTGATGCTATTAGTTAGCGGCTAAACCCAGCTAATGCAGACTTAGGGGCGGTTGCTACTAAAATAGGTGTACCTTAACGGGTTCCGATCTCTAAATGGATCTCCAGAGCTACTTTCGATCTCGATCAAATGGCTTAGAATCTGTCTCTACATCCGGATCTCAGAATGATATGGAACTCAATATCGACCTGAAACTGGAAGGGGTGCTCCATAGCTTCAACTGATACTGCTTCTAGCCTACATCAGCAATGGATCACGCCCATCATCATAAGGGCTTTTCCGTATGGGGTTCGATCATCGGCCCTGGTGATGGCTCCCGCTTGGCTAGGAGTTCTCACTTCAAGCGGATATTCGAGAAATACAGCTGGCCAGTCAAGTTCTAGGTTTAAAATAGTTTTCATTCAAATCTTCTTCTACATTTGTATCTTTCTCTGATTATCAATGAAAGTAGAGCTCAGAGCCTTAGAGTTCTCATGGCCCCCCACCTCCCCGGAAGCAGTGAATCAAATAGCTCGCCTTGAGCCTTCATCTCGCCTGGAACAGCAAACATCCAGGCTCTTATTGGGGGAGAAGGGAAGGTTTTTGTCTTAAATAGATTCTCCAACAGGTGAGTTTCACCTGAACAATCAAACTTTAAGAAATTGTTTATTCATAAATCTATTGCAAGCCAAAGCCTACCTCACAAATTGAGAACCATCCCTGGCCAACAGAATTTAGCTTATCGACGTCACGTGGAATATTAAGCACACTCCTCAACTTCAAAGGTTCCATCCTGTAAATAGAAAAATGTAGAACCTATGCTTATACATATGAAGAGCTAAATACTTTCGGGCCAAGTGAATCTAGTTCGACTTTAAATGTTAATGCATGTAGGAAAGACCGAAAAGAGCTAATCTTACAACTTAATATTGTTCTTTTCCCCTAATTTATAATTTTATTTGTAGTATACTATTATGTTGTCTGGCGATACAATAACCTTATTTAAAGACAATAGCCTCCTAATGCTCTTCAATTTCTTTATGTGAATAGTTCATGTACTCAAAATATATTAATGTGGCCTATGTTTTGTCTTTCAAAAGTCTTGAGCAATTATTTAGCAATCCACCTAAAATATTGTACAAGATTTTCCAATTATCACTCATCACTAGGCTTTAAAAGATTCCTTACTCGAGTTGTAATGGTCAACAGGTTCATTTTGTATTCTTCAAATACCAAAGAATGATCGAAGTGCATTACCTGAGCAAAACAGCCATTAAAAAGGTGATGACATGAAGAGTATTTGCAGTCCCTGCAGCCAACATTGCGAATGTGTAAACCAGTGAAATGCCATACACGTTCAAGCAAATGGTAATCCTAAATTTAGAAACACCAAAGTTCGATAGAGTTTAAAGTTTCTCTGCTTCATATTGGCTGAATACATTAAAGTTAGCAGAATAGTATAAACTTACCCAAATAAAGAAAGCATGAACATCTTGCTGAAGGCTATAAAAGACAGTGGTGGAGCTTTATCTCTATTGGACATTTAAAAAGAGAAAATATAATTGAAACAGTTTTACGTTAACACTAATCAAAGAGAAGCTAGAAGATGAATTAAGGAGTTGCCAAGTAGCTTAATTACGTACCTTTCGAACATGAAGGCAAAAGGGACTAAAAAGATCGTTGCAAAACGCTTGTCTATAGAACACAAATACAAAGTCGTTCATCCCTCCATCCAAAGGCAACCGTGGAGAGCAAAAACATGCTAGCATATATGGTTTGTATTATAACCAACCATAGATACCATTTTGATGTATATGGTCGAGAAGCCAAGTAGGAAAAACCAAGACGTAGGTGGTAGATTGAACGTACATATTTCTGCACATCCATAAAAATACAAATATAAGTAAGATATAAGTCTATCTACAAATACATGCATGCAGGAACATAATCGTCAAACTTTGATTGTATTTTATTGAAATGTAGTGCTGCGCGATGTTTTCTGCTTCGAGGAGAACAAATTCTTAAACCTTAATTCTTAATTCATGTAGTTACTGAATCCATACAGATAATGTGGCAGCCAATACCCACATAGCATCAGCTAGATCTATTGTACATAGCATTACTTTTCCAGTGTCAAATATGGCATGCACACTCCTGCGAAAAAACAGAAAGATACGTTCTCAAAGCAAAATTCCAAGCAAGATGTAAATATTTCTAAAAAAGTAAAGAGTAAAACTAAATGAACTATTCATGTCTTTGTTTTTTGTTTTAGCTATTAGTCGTGTGATTCCGCCTTTGTACATCAAAGAACATAGAAAAGCATGTTTCCCCTCCTCCTTTATCTGGGCTTGGGACCAGCAATGCAAGAACGGATTTTGCATTAGCGGAGCTAAAATCTTTTTGATAATTATGGCGATAGTCATGGATTAAATGTTTTAAAAATGAGACGTATAGGAATAAATACATACAATCTACCACTGAGCGCACTACGTAAAAAAATTTAGGAAAATAAATAATAAAACTGGGAAAAATTAATAATGATACAAACTATCAGAGGAACTGCGAAGAAGTTCAATATTAAGCATTGCTAGTGTCATCATCTAAAAGCAGTACATCATGGGAAAATATATTATGTAGTCATGGGTTAAATCTAAAAGTTAAGAAGAAAGAATAAATTAAGTGAGAAACATAAACCATAAAAAAATCAAACTTAAATTACCTATTTGCATGCGATTGTTAGGAGTGTTTGTGTATCTAGCGTGTCCGGGAAAGTTGATAAGACGACACGCCAGTAGGATGTGTTTGTGTATAGGATGTTGAAACTGGAAAACAGTGATCGACACAAATCAATGCCAATAAACAAAGTATGAAGGAAGAACTAAAAAGCCCCCGCCAAAAAAGAGAAATTGCTAAAAAAAAATTTGTTGTGTGAATACCTTTAGCAGGAGAAGACGAATTTGGTGTTTGAAACCGCCTTTGATATCAATTTCTATCACTAATACTACGCGGATGTCTTCTTCGAGTTGTGTACACCCCATTGCCCAACTCTGTACAAACGCAAAAATGAAATAAAATAAAATTAGACGAAATGCACAAACTGAGAGATGAAGGGCAGTAAGCAATAGAAAGGAATAGAAGACATGGAAAAAGTAAAAGTTGTTCAAACTAACCTCATCCATTGCGTCAGTGCAATTCTAACAAAAAGGAGGGAGAGAAAATAGTGGAGTTTGGGGAATATAAAAAGCATACAAAGAGAAAGAGAAAAAATTCGAGTTTGAAATAGATTGGTGTTTGGAATAGAAAGAAACAGAAATAGAGAAGTCAGATAGATGGAAAATGGGGTCGAAACGGTGCCTTTTGAAAGCAGAATTTTACGTGTTTTTTATCCGTTTTTGGTTGAAGGACAAATTTACCCTTGCACATAAGTGTGCAAGGTTTGTGAAAATTTTGTGGGTGAAACTTTCGGGTACCCTTTTGATTTAAAAGATTGGTTTAAAACAGAAGATACGGACACTAATAAACCCAGTCCTTGAAGATGTCCATCCAATGACATCTCACGCTTAATCCGTCCAAACGATGGAGATACAACACTCTTATTGTCTTTCTCCGCAAAAAAAAAATAAAAAACAAAAACCAAAATTGATCCTATTCTGCCAAATTAGGTGGCTTACACACCATATGATCTAGCTAGTTTATGACTAAGATATAAAAAAATGGACAAATCAAATGGAAAATGCACCATTTGAATACTTGTGTTGTTATCTTAAACTAAATGTACACACGAAACTCTGCAACTAAGTCCTACCTGGAAAATAGCATGTCAAACTTGTTCATACGTCTGAGCTGTGTACATCATTGCGAGATACCTGATTTACTCTAACAGCACCAAATGGGCTCATATTCAGAGTAGAAGACCAGTAGGAAATGATGCTTGAGACCTCGCAACATGCCATGTTTTGAAAACCAGCCTTATGCATACTACACAAACGGAGGTTGAAAACCGTAATCGTGAAGGCCCCAAAGCTGAAACTTCGATTGGGTAGTAGGCATTTGACATGCCTCGCTGCAATTTAAACAGTTCATTAATAACATGGCAAGTTGTAAACTCCGACTTAGAGATATAAGATATAAGTAATTACCTTCCATAATTACGGTCATAGTCTGGGTCACTACGATCCTTTTCCCTGTTTTCGAGAATTGCAACATATAAACAGACTCAGAAGTATAGTATCAAAATTACCTCATTTAAATATTCCCATACCAAATCAGGCTGGTTTATGAAACCTTGGTCAGTAGCAAGAAGATAAAGTTTTCCCTTGAGTTGCAAGCAAAGTCATCATGTCAAAACCACATATATTTGTCAGGAAGAAAAGAAGAGAAAAAGAAGAATAAAGAAATCAACAATAGAAACTATAGCCAGTATAAGTAACCTTGAACATGGTGCTGAAATGATTGTTACTAAGAAAAACACAGAGCTCACGTTCCTTCCGGACCTTCCTAGTAAGCAAAATAATCTGAATAAGAAAAAGTTTGCCAAAAATCAAATTATTACCAGCCCAAAACACATGGGAAAATCCCAAGACAGAAGAAATAGGACATTACAAGTACCCATATATAGTTAATCGGGTCGCATTGTTTTTGAAAAATCCTAATTATTTCTCCCGCAGCAAAGAGATTTTGGAAAAAATAAAAGAGAAAAAACCGGTGGTTAGAGAAAATATACGCCTAATTAGCCGCCAAAATTATGTACGATTTACACCATCTTCATTGTTATCAAATAGAACCTTACCATTATGGTGAGTGACATCATTATTGGCATGAGACTTCGTCATGCCTTTTCCAAATTGTTCACCCAAAATTACCTCTCCTTCATACATGGGCTCTTGATTCGATAAGATAATAATCCCGAATGTAGTATCCGATCTTCTCCTTCATATATGGGCTCACCGCCATCGGGGCTTGAGGTGTCACTCTTGTGGACATCCATGTGATCTCTCATTCCACCGGATAAATCGAGAATCGATTCCATTGCGAGATGTAGCGAGAAAGCAGTTTTTTCACAATCGGAGGGGAGCATAATATCGCTGACTATGGAAATGAATGCCCGCTACTAATTCTTCCTCGGCTTCGTAAATCAAAAGGCGCCCGGGAGACAGAGAGAAATCAAGGCAGGTTCCAAAGCAACTTGCGTAACACAACCGAAAGCGGTTGTCGCTGAGCCCTAAAAGATAGACGGATTTATTGGATTTGAAGTTCGGTTCAACCGAGCGAAGTTGTCTTATCGCTTTTCACCGCTCTCAGCACGATTAGAGTTGAATCTTTTGATGCTATTAGTTAGCGGCTAAACCCAGCTAATGCAGACTTAGGGGCAGCCGCTACTAAAATAGGTGTACCTTAACGGGTTCCGATCTCTAAATGGATCTCACAGGTAGCTACTACCGATCTCGATCAAATGGCTTAGAATCTGTCTCTACATCCGGATCCGTAATGGATATGGAACTCAATATCGACTGAACCGGAAGGGGTGCTCCATAGCTTCAACCGATAATCGCTTCTAGCCTACATCAGCAATGGATCACGCCATCATCATAAGGGCTTTTCCGTATGGGGTTCGATCATCGCCCCGGTGATGGCTCCCCGCTTGGCTAGGAGTTCTCACTTCAAGCCGGATATTCGAAAATACAATTGCGATCAAGTTCTAGGTTTAAAATAGTTTTCATTCAAATCTTCTTCTACATTTTTATCTTTCTCTGATTATCAATGAAAGTAGAGCTCAGAGCCTTAGAGTTCTCATGGCCCCCCACCTCCCCGGAAGCAGTGAATCAAATAGCTCGCCTTGAGCCTTCATCTCGCCTGGAACAGCAAACATCCAGGCTCTTATTGGGGGAGAAGGGAAGGTTTTTGTCTTAAATAGATTCTCCAACAGGTGAGTTTCACCTGAACAATCAAACTTTAAGAAATTGTTTATTCATAAATCTATTGCAAGCCAAAGCCTACCTCACAAATTGAGAACCATCCCTGGCCAACAGAATTTAGCTTATCGACGTCACGTGGAATATTAAGCACACTCCTCAACTTCAAAGGTTCCATCCTGTAAATAGAAAAATGTAGAACCTATGCTTATACATATGAAGAGCTAAATACTCGGGCCAAGTGAATCTAGTTCGACTTTAAATGTTAATGCATGTAGGAAAGACCGAAAGAGCGCAATCTTACAACTTAATATTGTTCTTTTCCCCCCTAATTTATAATTTTATTTGTAGTATACTATTATGTTGTCTGCTGATACAATAACCTTATTTAAAGACAGCGCCTCCTAATGCTCTTCAATTTCTTTATGTGAATAGTTCATGTACTCAAAATATATTAATGTGGCCTATGTTTTGTCTTTCAAAAGTCTTGAGCAATTATTTAGCAATCCACCTAAAAATATTGTACAGTTTTCCAATTATCACTCATCACTAGGCTTTAAAAAGATTCCTTTACTCGAAGTTGTAATGGTCAACAGGTTCATTTTGTATTCTTCAAATACCAAAGAATGATCAAGTGCATTACCCGAGCAAAACAAAAAACACATTAAAAAGTGATGACATGAAGAGTATTTGCAGTCCCTGCAGCCAACATTGCGAATGTGTAAACCAGTGCAATGCCATACACGTTCAAGCAAATGGTAATCCTAAATTTAGAAACACCAAAGTTCGATAGAGTTTAAAGTTTCTCTGCTTCATATTGGCTGAATACATTAAAGTTAGCGTAATAGTATAAACTTACCCAAATAAAGAAAGCATGAACATCTTGCTGAAGGCTATAAAAGACAGTGGTGGAGCTTTATCTCTATTGGACATTTAAAAAGAGAAAATATAATTGAAACAGTTTTACGTTAACACTAATCAAAGAGAAGCTAGAAGATGAATTAAGGAGTTGCCAAGTAGCTTAATTACGCATTACCTTTCGAACATGAAGGCAAAAGGGACTAAAAAGATCGTTGCAAAACGCTTGTCTATAGAACACAAATACAAAGTCGCTCATCCCTCCATCCAAAGGTAACCGTGGAGAGCAAAACATGCTAGCATATATGGTTTGTATTATAACCAACCATAGATACCATTTTGATGTATATGGTCGAGAAGCCAAGTAGGAAAAACCAAGACGTGGTGGTAGATTGAACGCGTTACATATTTCTGCACATCCATAAAAATACAAATATAAGTAAGATATAAGTCTATATACAAATACATGCATGTAGGAACATAATCGTCAAACTTTGATTGTATTTTATTGAGTAGTGTTGGCCATTTGTTTTCTGCTTCGAGGAGAACAAATTCTTAAACCTTAATTCTTAATTCATGTAGTTACTGAATCCATACAGATAATGTGGCAGCCAATATCCACATAGCATCGACTAGATCGGTTGTACATAGCATTACTTTTCCATGTCAAATATGGCATGCACACTCCTGCAAAAAAATAGAAAGATAATTCTCAAAAGCAAAATTCCAAGCAAGATGTAAACATTTCTAAAAAGTAAAGAGTAAAACTGAATGAACTATTCATGTCTTTGTTTTTGTTTTAGCTATTAGTCGTGTGATTCCGCCTTTGTACATCAAAGAACATAGAAAAGCATGTTTCCCCTCCTCCTTTATCCGGGCTTGGGACCAAAGAATGCAAGAACGGATTTTGCATTAGCGGAGCTAAAATCTTTTGATAATTATGGCGATAGTCATGGATTAAATGTTTTAAAAATGAGACGATAGGAATAAATACATACAATCTACCACTGAAGCACTCACGAAAAAAATTTAGGAAAATAAATAATAAAACTGGGAAAAATTAATAATGATACAAACTATCGAGGAACTACGAAAGAAGTTCAATATTAAGCATTGCTAGTGTCATCATCTAAAAGCAAGACATCATGGGAAAATATATTATGTAGTCATGGGTTAAATCTAAAAGTTAAGAAGAAAGAATAAATTAAGTGAGAAACATAAACCATAAAAAATCAAACTTAAATTACCTATTTGCATGCGATTGTTAGGAGTGTTTGTGTATCTAGCGTGTCCGAGAAAGTTGATAAGACGCACGCCGTAGGATGTGTTTGTGTATAGGATGTTGAAACTGGAAAACAGTGATCGACACAAATCAATGCCAATAAACAAAGTATGAAGGAAGAACTAAAAGCCCCCCAAAAAAAAAAAAAAGAGAAATTGCTAAAAAAATTTGTTGTGTGAATACCTTTAGCGGAGAAGACGAATTTGGTGTTTGAAACCGCTTTTGATATCAATTTCTATCACTAATACTACGCTGATGTCTTCTTCGAAGTTGTGTACACCCCATTGCCCAACTCGCATACAAACGCCAAAAATGAAATAAAATAAAATTAGACCTAAATGCACAAACCGAGAGATGAAGGGCAAGTAAGCAATAGAAAGGAATAGAAGACATGGAAAAAGTAAAAGTTGTTCAAACTAACCTCATCCATTCGCGTCAGTGCAATTCTAACAAAAAGGAGGGAGAGAAAATAGTGGAGTTTGGGGAATATAAAAAGCATACAAAGAGAAAGAGAAAAAATTCGAGTTTGAAATAGATTGGTGTTTGGAATAGAAAGAAACAGAAATAGAGAAGTCAGATAGATGGAAAATGGGGTCGAAACGGTGCCTTTTGAAAGCAGAATTTTACGTGTTTTTTATCCGTTTTTGGTTGAAGGACAAATTTACCCTTGCACATAAGTGTGCAAGGTTTGTGAAAATTTTGTGGGTGAAACTTTCGGGTACCCTTTTGATTTAAAAGATTGGTTTAAAACAGAAGATACGGACACTAATAAACGGCAGCTAGTTTTCCCATTATATATAAGATAGGTCATGAAACATTACGAACATTACAAAATCACACCATGGAAAAGAGTTAACTTCTCATTTTATTTAACAAATCATAGAGAAGCATATAGGCTGAGGCATACAATCTATAAATTTAAGCATTTGCATCAGAATTTGAAACTATCCAGTCCAGACTTTCCATCAAGTCCTTGAAAACTTATATGATCATAATACTCCTTCATTGAAATGTTTTTGTATACAGGACCTTCATCGGCTGTAATCAATTCCTTTATCGGCCCATAAGGTGTTGAGGCCATGTCAGAACGAATATTTAGAAAGCATGCTACTGATACTCTTGGTCCAATATGGTTTGCTAGCACCCTGTGCTCTACGCTTTTGAGCCTGTCGTTGGAGGTAATCTGCAAGGGAAAAAAAGACTGCAATTAAACGCGTGTTCCATAGTGTAGACATTAGCATCTGCATATTGTGTGAATTATACCTGGAGAAAATTCCCAATGTTTACAACAAGAGCTCCTGGAACGGGATTCACGTCAACCCAATGATTTTGATGAAGAACTTGGAGACCGCCGATATGGTCTTGGAGAAGGATAGTGAGGAATGTAGGGTCACTATGCTTTGTAGTACCTAAAGTTAGATCTGGCTCTGGGCATGCTGGGTAGTAATGAGATATTAACAAACATGATTCACCACAGTTCAATTGCTTCAGATGATCGGCTTTGAGCCCAAGAGTCTCTGATAGTAACTCAAATAGAGCATCTCCTAAAGCTGTGACATGCTTTGCATACTCGATGGCTATGTCTCTGTGATTGAAACAATAATCAGGATGAATAGCAATCATCAATTATTGACTTGAATGAATAATTCACTTAATGATTGGAATATTTCTGTTATAGTTAAGTCTAATGTATAGCAATCCATTAAACATACTGCTAAATTAATTAGCTAGTACACTCTGCTTACTTTACTCTATCTAGAGGATTCATATATTCAACACCTCAGAAAGCCATACAAAATCAGACTCAAAAGAGTACAATCAGGATATAGTTCGTGGTCTATAGAAACCCCAAAAACAAGAATATACTTATGACATATACATCTCTAATTAGGAAGACATCGAATTTGGTTTTTAGTAACACGCTATGAATGTGTCCAAAATAACCGTAGGATAAATTTTTTTGTTGCGCAAGATTGTGTCTGTTAGCCTTCCTTAACTTCACAGTTGGATTATCTTTGTACACACAAAGCCAACGCGTTCGAGCATACTGTGAATTCGAGAGAGGCTAACATACACTTGCTATTTGCCAGTAGATTGAGTATTGAAAGTGTACGTGAAAGGCATACCTGCAAGCAGCCGGTAATTCCTTAGGATCCAAGGGATAAGGATTCAAAATCTCAATAACCATTGTGTCCCTCCAATTGGCAGCTTTAGAAGTATAAAGATCGAAGTTGCTATTGAACCTCACTCTTGTCTTTCGATCACGAGTATAGAATTCTTTTCGTACCTCATGATCTTGTTCATTAAATCTTATCACCCCTTTAATCATCTCTTCCAACACACTTAAGGGCACACCATTGTTCAAAACTTGAAAGAATCCCCACTCCTCTGATGCAACTTTTATCGCCTTGACCACCTTCTCGCGTTCTTCTTGAAGGTCTACCAGCGGAATCTGGAAGTGTGCCGGATTGGAATCTGACTTCAGATTGAGTTCATTTGGAGGTAACTTGAACATCCTTGGAATTTTAGCAAGGCCCGAGTCAACTAGACCCTTGACACCAGCTTTTGTTTCATCAAATGCTTTGAGTTCTTCAACTCTGTTGTAATCTGCCTCGGTTGATATGCTAGATGGAACAACTGCTTCTTTGCTTATCGCCATTTTCTCTTCTCAAAGCAAAAATTTCAATGGAATAACGATTCAATGAAACGTCGATTAAATAGAGAGCTACAGAGTGTACGTATGCAATGTCAACCAAACATTTCGCACATGTTTGCTAAAAAAACAATTGGTGGATATAGCCCGCATTGCCTTGAATATACGATGAGACTATGGCAGTAATGTTTTAAGGCAGTGAGATTCGAACTTATACGTGATCTGTTACTATCATAGTACCATGTTCATTTATGTATCAACTTAACTATCAGCTACCAAGCCAACTAATTAAACCAAAAACGACATAATGAATTAGACAATTAGTGATCTGACTTTTGGGTTTTGACAGCGATAAATCATCTGTTTAGGATCGCAGGTTCAAGATCTGCATAGGCCAGTCATCTTCTATCGTTTTCCTACCCAAAAAATATCATCTGTTTAGAGGTCAGTGGTGTACACCTTATTGGATGTGCGTCAAACCTAAAGCAGGCTGTAAAGGATCGTTTAGGTTTTTTCCTGATTACTGTAGATAAAGGGGTGATTAGGGTTTGGATTAGACCGAAGTTAAGCTCTGAAATGCGAGCTGCCTCACGATCTTCTCTTGATCTCTTTTTGGGGAGAGAAGAATCAGGTCTCACGTAGTTCCATTAGGTGGTATTTATAGGCTTTGGGGGGCTTGGATTCTTGGGACAATGGGACCCTGGTGGACAAGTGTAGGGAGGAGGTTATTTTTAGTTGTTTTCTGATTGGGAGTGGGTGAGGTGACCCTCATTTCCCGATGAAGGTAAGATTTTGGTAATGATTACACATGATGGGGTATGCCTTTATCCGAGGCGTTCAGTCTCCAGTATTCTGCCTGCATTGTGATGTCTCGGGCTGAGTTTTAGCGTACCACCTATACAGAAGGAGCTGCTCACAGGTCGGTCTTGGAGGTCGATGTATTGAAGTCGCGTATGCAATGTTTCTTAGAGAGCTGCTTCATAGATCGGTCCTGGAGGTCGTTGTATTGAGATCGCTTATGTTTCATATGCAATGTTTCTTAATGGGGATATTGCTCTCCCACACTACCCCCTCGATAGATTGGTTGTATTAGTGCAAGCAAGCGATCTGGCCGAGAGAAAATCAACACTTGGGTGAAGCATGAAGCGAGCTATGGTGATCGCTCGACCGAGATGGCTGAAGTTCGAATCTTGTAGCATGATGGTTTTGGCGGAAAGAAAAATTAGGGCGTGGGTGGCACGTGACGTAATCATAGCGGTTGGAAAGGAGTCGTGTCGCCGTTATTCGAACCCATGAAAAGACAGTCCTTGGACACGCGTGTGTAAGGCTATATGATAGGGCGTAATCATAACTTCTTGGGCAATCGAAGCAGTGGTTGTGCAAAATCAAATTTGGGATAACCAAAAGGCATTTCCAGGCTTCTTCCGCAAAAACGCAAGCTAGGGCTCTGCAGGTGAGTGCTTCTGTTGCTGTTTGCTTTTCATTTTCACTTTGCTTTCTTCTCGTTCCAGTAGGGTTTGTTAAGTTGGTAGGTCGGTGTTAGGTTGTAGGGTTTAAGGTTGGGTAATTTGAGAAAAAAAAAGAAATACTACAATGTCGGATTCTCGACGACACTTCGCTTGGAAGAGGTTCGGAGATTTCACCGAGTTCGCGGAGAGAGTATGAAGAGGAGAATGAAGACTTCGTTGAGTGGTGGTGGTGGTGGTGGGACTGGAAGTGGATGAAGAAGTTAGGGTAGAGGAGGCTAATACCGATCCGGGTCGGGAAGATGGCGGGCTAGTACGCGTCGGGTCGAGGGGAGATGACGCCAATGGGTGAGTTACCCTAAGAGCGGTGAGAGCATCATGTTTGCTAGCTTCGTTTCTCGAGTCGCGAAAGCCTTATGGGATCAATGTGCTCGACACGGAAATATCTAACCCAACCGGTGAGTGAAGATGTTAAGTAGTGAGAGAGGTACAATCCTCCGAATGGTGGAATAATCATCCGTGAAGGTCACTAAAGAGCCGCATATGCGAGATACCGTTCGAAATTGGTTTGTGACTTCTTGAGTCAATCGTGGAAAGTCCATGCCGATTCGTTAGTAACACTTTGGCGACTATTTAAGGTGTTCGACTGTTGAATGCCGATGGTGAATACCACATAGGGTGTCGACATAATAGAGCACTACGTAATGAGGCGGTCCGGTAATCTGAACTTTAGCTTGCAAACCATGACGACGCCGCTCACATTGTGCTCGATGGTGTAAGCAATGAGGCCCGGGCGAAGAGGCCGTTCTTTGCTAGTTGGCAACTACCGTGCTAGTGGATGTAGGTTCGCGAACTAGGATGTGTAGCCCTAGCGGTGGGTAGGCTTGTCTTGCTTTTTGACACTTTAATGGGTGAGCGAATCGTGGTTCTAACCGGTTCATCTCTTTGTTTTGTTTGCGAGTTTCTGTCGCGACACCTTAACCGATCGCGGGGAGATAGAAAGGTTCGCGCGGTTGAGTCGAGAACAAAAGCGGCGAAGCTTCCGGAATTTGCTCATTTCTTTGAGGAAAAAGGAGGGGCTGCGATCCGGGAGAAAAGAAAGGCTCAAAAAGAGCGAGCTCTAGGTCGAACAAAGCGGGTGGGGATGGAGAAGCGTACAAGTGATCTGATAACACGGGAGGACCGAGATCGGGCGCGTGGCGTCCCGAGGCGTCCTCTTGGTGGTGGTACTGCAGGGGCTGGTAGTTCGAGTTTTCGTCCTGAAGGGTTAACCATTGACGCTCCTGTGGAACTGGAGACGGTAGCCTTCACCGCTGCCCTTCGTCGAGGTCGGAGAAGAGAAGAAGAAGAAGCTGAAGTGGCGGCGGAGGGGCTCGAATGGCTAAGGTGGTCGCGACCATACAGGGGGAGAGCTCTAGTGGGGGGTGGTGCTAGCGGTGGGCGCCGAGTCGGGCGAAGGCCCGAAAGTCATGGACTTGGTGACCTTCGGTGTGGGATCTAGTCCGCCTCGACGAGGACGGGAACCCGATCCGCTAGCGGCGAAGGCTCCCAAGGCGAAATGGGAAGGCTGTTGTGAGTCTTGATGACACGGAGGCCTAGTTCGGTGTATTTAGATGAACACGGAGGGCAGCTTAACGATAAAAGCCGCATCGATCGCAGCCAGTCGAGTAAAGGTATCGGCCCGCTTCTTTGGAACGATTGCGTTAGATGGAAATCGCAAGAACCGGATGAGAAGGGATCGGCGGATAACATACCTGGGATCAAATCGCGCAATGTAATGTCCGCACGTGGGTTTGTTGTCCTTTGATATAACGTGTTTTGTTATGTTCGTTTTTTGATTTGTTTATATCGTGGATTATGGCAGCTTGTCGCTGGTTTCCAAAAAGTTGAAAGAGATTTCCGCAGTTCAATGAAATGGATAGAGAGTCCGTGTTGAAGCCGCCAAAGGAGAAGAAGAATGTGTAGGACGCCGCTAAGATGGAGCGTGAGGAGCTTGAGGAGATGCGGAAGGCTCATGAAAATCTGAATCTGGCGAAGATCTTTGCCGAAGAAATACCGGTGAAGATCCGAGGCGAAGCTAGAAGGAGCGGGCGGAACGTTCGTGCCGCGAACCGCGGGAAATTGAAGGTCGAACGATTATGCCCTTCACCGCAAGAAGGTTGCTTTCGGGACGCTACTAAGGCCTATGATGATCCGATCACGGACTTCGGAGATCCGAAGCGGATTACAAGGCTTTGAAGGAGGAACACGCGACGCCGCTGGCGTCCGTACCAGCGGAACAGTCTGCGAGGAGACGGTGGTGGGGCGATTGCCTCCTTGATCATGCCGCAGGTCGTGGTGTCCGGTTGAGCCGGTGCACCCGGACGCTACCACGATGAGTTGGAACCGGATGGCGATCGATCGTAGTGGACGGGGAGGGATCTTTGAGGTCGATGAAGCTTTTGAGGTCTCTGCGAACTAATTGTGGTGCCCGGGGAGGGCGAGTTGTAAATTTGTTGAATGTCTCTTATCAGCTTATATGCTGCGATACAATAGAACTGGTTTCCTGGGGTAACCTGGGCAGTTCGCCTTTCTTGCATTTCTGTATTCTGTTTTGTTGAATGAGTTGGTATCCCGTGCTAGTTCGGGGTAACCAGATGAAGTTAACTTTTGCGTAGCCAGGTTGGATTTCCTGAGTAGTCTCAGCAGCCCGGCTAAAGAACGAACTGTATGAAAGTGTTGTTTAAAGAAGGTCGTTATTTGCTTTCCTGCGATGTTGAACACTTGTTACTCTTTGTGCGTTTCCTGTATCGATGATACCAGATCGCTTTGATGGGAATGCCACGTGTAAGACAGTGAGCGGCTCGAGGGGCGCAATGATGGCGGACAGCTTGGCTGACGTTTGGCGTCTCAAGGTAATTATGACGTGGTTTGGAAAAGACATTTACTTGATAAGTGAAACTGTTCGCAGAATACCAAAGGTGTTTGAACATTTGTTCCAGCTTCTCTTCTTCTTCGCACTGTGCATTTCCACTACCGCTGCTTTGAAAGGTAACGTTGCTCTCTTCGTTTGAACATGTCTTGCTAAGCATAATCCTGCCCCGGTCTTTAACTCTGACTGCGTCTTCTTTGTTCGTAGGTGTAAGTATGGCGTAATGCGAAGAAACGGAGTAAAGGAAAAGGGCGTCCCGAGAGAAACTTCCACCGGTCATGGAGGAGATAGAGTTCTCCCCTCACGCGCATGGAGACCGGGGAAGCGGAAGGTTTGCTGGTGGGGCCAAAGCAACAAACCGACCTAGGAGGGTCGGTCGTCCGGGCTGGTGGCGCTGTGGATCGTCGCCACAACATCTTTGGTGAGAACTCGTTCCCGCCACTGGGATGTGGGGAGCGAAGTTCTACTACATGGGGAAAACGGGAAGAAACGCATGAAACGCTTTGGATGGAGTTTTTCTCCGCCCCCATAGCGTAGTAGCCTTCCGGGCGGGGGCCGTCTTTGGATGGTGATAAGGCGGAGGTGAAGGATGAAAGCATGGAAACACTTCTAGGGTCGATGGATATGGCGGCTTGTCTGGTAAACTCGTGATGCAGTAGGTGTTTATGTTAGTTTCGAATGTCTTTTCGATATGTTGACTTTGGTTGTACAGTTTCTTGCAGGGTATGATAGGTCAAGAATCTTTGTGGCAAGGCATCAAAAATGATAACTCTCATATGGAGTTGGATGCTGGTATCGCGGAGAGAGTCGTGGAAAAGGAAGCCGGAAGTAATGACGACGAGATATCGAACGCTGGTTTATTCGAAACGCCGCTACCGGGTTACGGACCGACCGAAGCTAGATAAGGAGGTGGTCAAGTGGATCGCTTATGCCAAGAAATGCCAAGGGGTCGCCATGAGGCAAAGAAAGCATACACCACGCAGGCGAATATGCCGCTACCGGACGAAATATCATGTCCTGAAGAGAGCGGCTGATGGTGAAGCCGCAGAACAAGGTATCGCGGTGATCTTTGAGGTCCGCCGACACGGTGTCTTTGGCAGAGAGTGCCCCCAAGATAAGCATTTTTAACCAATGTTTGATGATGTAATCGTATTTCTCTTTGTGGGAATTTGTGATGATGTGTTGATTTTGCCTCTTCTATGGGAGTAAGCAATAGAGCTGTACTTTCAGCTTGCTCGAAGCAGTTCGCTACACCGGTACCGAACCCGGTTTCCGCGGAAGACGATTCGTTGTTTTGTTTAATACGATCGATCCGATTTTCCGGGTAGCCCCAACAGATCGGTAAAACGAGATGTAATGGCTATGGCCAAGCACTAGTATGGATTGGATTTAGAACGCATGGCTAATGTTGATTGTTTGCTTCTATTCTCCGCTTATTATTATGCGTGGTTTGTAGTTCAATGCTCGGTAGCTGTAAGCAGTTTCTTTTTCATGTGATCGCACTATACCTACGTTTGTCACCTTGTTTGTAAGAGAGAACTGCTAGGAGCCCTGCTTAGATGATATGAATCGAGGTTGAAGAGTTCTTCGTTAGGTCTATTCTTTCTCGAATTTATAAGTAATGCTTTGCCGGAATGTCTTGCTTAGGCGTATTAAGCATGATAGAAATGGCCAATGGCCATTGGTATTGTAGTGCGACCGACCCTGAGTATAGGTTTTCGACCCGAATGATAAGTGACGACTATGGAACCCGGTAAGCTCCGAGTCAGATTTGGGCGCCGAGAGTTCTCGTGTGAAATGGTCGATCCTAGAAATATAGGTACTTTCGGCGTAACAAGAGTTGGAGAGGCTGTAGAGCCCTCGTAAGCTCCGGAGAGTATGCTTTCGCGGAGAGCGTTCTCGTGGTCGATCCTAGAAATATAGGTCCTCGGCGTAACAAGACTTGGAGAGGTTGTAGAGCACTGTAAGCTCCGTAGAGTCATGCTTTCAGGGAGAGGCGTTCTCTCGTGTGGTCGATCCTAGAAATATAGGTCCTCGACGTAACAAGACTTGGAGAGGGCTGTAGAGCACATAAGCTCCGGAGAGTCAGTATGCTCGCGAGAGTCGTTCGCTGCGGTGGTCGATCCTAGAAATATAAGTCCTCGGCGTAACAAGACTTGGAGGCTGTAGAGCACATAAGCTCGAGAGTATGCATGCTTTCGCGAGAGCGTTCTCGTGTGGTCGATCCTAGAAATATAGGTCCTCGACGTAACAAGACTTGGAGAGGCTAAGAGCCTCGTAAGCTCCGAGAGTATGCTGTAGAGCGTTCTCGTTAGCGACGGCGTCTTCTTTGGTGAGGATAAGCGGACCCGATGAAACGGTTGATTATCTATCTTTGTAAAAGCTGTTTGACTTGTCAATACAAATAAATAGATTATATTGTATTAGTTAACACAAGAAACTTAGTTTTCATTAATGTGAACAAAGGATATACAACATGAATGGCGCTTACGGGTAAAAAAAATTCATGATAGGTATTCCAAGGTCGAGGCAACATCTTCCCCTCTTGGGTTCTTATCCAAAGATGCTCCATTGCGCATCGCACGCCGCGTTCCACGATGTAGGGGCCTTCCCATGTGGTGCTAACTTGGAATCGCCTTTGCGTCTTTTTCAGCACTAGGTCGCCAGTTGAAAAGACCTAGGATGAACTTCGCTTTGTTGTAGGAGTTCTTCGAGTTTGTCGATAAGATCGCGACTCGATGGCAAATTAAGTCCTGCTTTTCTTCAACAGTCGACTTCTCGCTAACACGGAGTCGTTATGTCCCGACTTCGACAAGTTCCGATCGAGTCGTAGTGGATCGCCGGCGGTGGGATTACGCTTCGTGGCCATAACATAAGGAGAATGGTGATTCACGGTCTCGATCGAATCGGCGTGGTGCGGTGAGCCCATAGAATATTCTCGAATTGATTTGGCCATTGGCTCTTATTCTTTTCAATCTTTTTCTTCAAGTTTTCCAAGATTGCTTTGTTAATCGGCTTCCGCGCGACCATTACTCCGAAGGCATCGCGGAGGTAGAAAATCGTGAACGATCTTCCACTTGGCTAGAAACTCTTTAACCGCTACGCGCTTTGAACCGAGGCCCATTATCCATTACTAATGTATGTGGCAAACCAAATCTGGTGATGATGTGAGTCCAGATGAAGTTTCTAACATGTGACTCTTTGACGTGTGCTAAAGGAATAGCCTCGACCCACTTGGTGAAGTAGTCGGTTGCAGCTAATACAAAGCGGAAGCCCGTACTTTTTTGCGGGATGAATGGTCCCATGATGTCCATGCCCCACATGTGGAATGGCCATGGGCTTGCTATACTGATCAGTTCGCGAGCAGGTTGGATGATATTGTGGCCAAATGTTTGACACTTGACACATTTGAGGATGTATGCTTTAGCATCGATCTGCATACGGGGCCAAAAATATCCTTGTGAAATGGCCTTATGGGCTAAAGAGCAACCTCCGGCATGATTTCCATATTCTCCTTCGTGGATCTCTGCGAAAACTAACCGACCACTGAGGGTGATGCACCGCAAAGTAGGGCCACCACCGATTTCCTGAACAATTTGTTATGGAACAAACAATAACGTCGTGCTTGATAGGGGATTTGCTTAGCCTTGGTACGCTCCTCAGGGAGCGCGCCGTGCTGGATATAGTCGATGATAGGCTGCATCCATGTTTGACTCAACTGACTGGTGGAGAGAGGGAATAGGTCGCTTATGGTCAGGCTATGCTCGACTTGGTACGTAGGTCGATCGACTACTTCTATGAGTAGTTGTCTTGGGGTGCAGCTCGGGGTCTGGGTTGCTAGGTAAGCTAAACTGTCCGCATGACGGTTTTCGTCACGCAAGAAATGATGTATGTGTACCTGCTTAAAAGAAGGCAATAATTGATGAACGACCTGAAGATATTTTGAAAGATTACCTTCATGGGTAGTGTACTCTTTTGCAACCTGGCGAACAACCAGCTGCGAGTCACTAAAGACTTGGAGCTCTTTGACACCGAAATCTGCAGCATACACGAATCCTCGATTAGTGCCTCAGACTCGCCAAGTTATTGGAGTTCGCTAAGTCGATGCGAACTGACTTCTCCATCACCGTTCCATCGGGTGAAACTAAGACAACCCCTATGCCACTGCCGCCAGGATTGCTAGAACCATCTACAAAGAGAGACCAGGTGGACTTGATGTGCTCTTTCGAATCTGGGAGGTCGGCTTCTTGTTCCCAATTGGGGTCATCAACAGGGAAATCCGCTAGAAAAATCGGGCGACGACTGGCCTTTTTGAAATCCGGGTAATTAACTCCGGTGGTGTTCGCCGAGTTCTTCGGCCCAAACTGCCATTCGAGTAGTCTTGTTTTCTTTGTGGAGGATTTTCTTCAATGGGAGGTCGGTAAGAACTTTGATTTGATGCACTTGAAAGTAAGGCCTGAACTTCCGTGCCGAATACAACAAAGCAAGTACGGCTCTTTCCAGGAAGGAGTAATTCTTTTCCGCTGTCGTGAGCGTCTTGCTTGTGAAGTAGATCGGTTTTTCTGAATTGTTTTCCTCTTTGAAGAGAACTAAGCCGATGGGCGAATCGATCCGCCGGATAGAGCCCCGCGAGTCTCTCCATCTACCGGGCTTGGCTAAGATGGGGGCGCGGTGAGGTACTCTTTGAGAGTGGCGAAATGCTTGATGGCACCGATCGCTTCAATGAGAACCGCCGCGCCTTTTTAAGGAGTTGCAGAACGGTCTACACCTATCGGATGCCCTTGATATGAATCGGTTGAGTGCAGCGACCATGCCCGGAAATTTCTGTATTTGTTTCTTCGTATGGGGATCGGGCATGTCTAAGAACGCCGGATCTGGTGCGGATTCGCCGATCCCTTGGTTGGTGACACTTGATACCCTAAAATTTTGCCTGAGGGCGCTCAAAAAGGCATTTCTCTGGATTCACTTCATGCCCGTCGGGCGTAATCTAGAGAACGCCAGTGCAAGGTGGTCGAGGTGATCACCGGCTTTTTTGCTTTTGACGACCATATCGTCGATGTAGACCTCCATGGTGTTGCCTAACATGTCTTGGAACATGTCAGTGACTAGGCGTTGATACGTTGCTCCGGCATTTTTCAGGCCAAACGGGAGAACGTTGTAGCAATAGATTCCTTGCTTTGTAATGAAAGAGGTCTTCTCTTGATCCTCCTCTGTGAGTAGGATTTGGTTGTACCCACTGTACGTGTCCATGAAGGAGAGAAGCTCATGACCACAGGTCTGGTCGACAAGTCGGTCAATGCGAGGTAGGGAAAAACGTCTTTTTGGTGTGGTCCGATTTACATTAAGTAAAATCGACGATAAATGGCTTGTCCATTCTTGGGTACTGCCACGATGTTAGCGATCCACTTCGGATAATCTACTTTTCTGATAAAACCGACTTGCTTCGAGTTTGTTAACCTTCGCCGTTGATGGCTTTTGAAAATGCAGGATAGTCGGGCGGGTCGTTGTCGGACCGGGTCTAGCATTGGGATGAACATTTAATTTATGGCATGCGAAATACGGATCTATTCCGCACATTGATATACCTGACCAAGCAAAAACATCTTTATTCATAGATAAGAAATTTACAAGGTGGGTCCCGATTGTGGGGAATCGAGGTTAGCCCTACATATACAAACTTGGGGTCGCCTTCGCCTAGGTTCACTTTTTTCGTTCTGCGCCGGAGGTTTTGCAACCGATGGCGGAGGCCATTGCGATTAAGCTATCGGGGCCATCTCGGGAGGTTTGAACACTTTGTGGGATTACGATCGGGTCACCGAAAGGTGGGAGCGACCAGGCGTAACGCCGACAGGGATACCCACGAATGGGGAGGGGGACGGCTTTGCACATTGATGGTGGGAGGCTGCGGTCATCCGTGGCGCGGCTAACACGAAATTGAGAGACGACCTCGATAATCTATCCGACGGTTATCGACGTTGGATCAATCTTTGGAGACCTTTGCCGGGCGGCAAGGACTCGGGAGGCGGTGCGGTATCTGCATTGGAGAGAAAATCTGCTTGCTAGAGCCCCCGTTCGGCTTGGCAGTTCATTCCGGACTTCGCAACTAAGTCATGTGCCATTGTGGTAGCCGTGGGTTCATGTGTGGCGGGGGTCGGTTCACGCAGGCGATCGCTTGTTTGTTGACAGATCCGGTTACAATGGTACGCTTCAAGCCGATTGCTTCTAAGTTCCGGCCATTCCTCTAGGTCCCGGAAAGCGGAGAACTTGATGCAACGCTGATCGGTACCGCAGATCGATGGATCCAACATCGTCCGAAAGTATGGCATTGTATGACGACTTGTCGCTTCTAGAACGCAGAACCGCGTATTGCAAACGATCTTGTCCTCTAGATCCCACCGACATCGGAAGTATAATATCACCAATGGGATCGCCCCCGAACCATTGAACCCATAAAGGGGGCGATCGGGTCTAGGAGGACGGACTTAGGAAGGTTCATCTCTTGCATGGTGTGGTAGAACAAGATGTCACAGAACTATCCGGTCGATCGGGGCGCTTTTGATCGGCCCAAATGCTAATTTTGACATGGACTACCAATGCATCATTATGAGGAAGGCGACTTTGCTTAAGTCGGCCTTCATGAAAGTGATATCGCTGCGACGCGAACCACGCCACCAGCGTGAAAGCTGCGGAAGAAGTGAAATGATAGACTTCAAGAAGCCCGACCGCGGCGTCTTTTCTCTAGATGAGGTTACGGAATCGTCCGGAAAGTAATCACGTGAATAGTTCGATCATTGTCACGATCGGATGAGTGCTCGCCGCCGCCGTGGCGCGAACGATCTCGTTGGACGCCCTCTGCTGCGGGACGAAGCTTGAACCTCTTGGTAGTGACGGCAGGTGGAGATCGACTTACGCACTCGGGCGAGCCATCGGTTTATGACGAAGTCGCCGTCCGAATGCTAGTGTAATCGCTTTATATGGCCGGCTTCCACTAGATCCCCGGAGATAATATTTAAGCCCCCAAAGATGCATCATCGGTTTCATGGCATTTGGCGCCAGAAATGTGCAAAAATGGCTTGTCAAGTCGATCTATTAGTTGCCTCACATCGGGTCGAAAGAAGGGGATCGCTTAATCTTACCCGAATGTAACCGGGGACCGCGTCGGGATAGCTTAACTCTCTGTTGTTTGATCGGATATCGCTTTTGGGACAAGCGACCTAGAGCTTCTTTGCCCGCGGAGTACGATCCAAACCGCGCCACCTCCCGTTCTCGCCTAAAGCCGCGGAGTTTCAAAGTTTCCTCGCAACTTGATGTACTTTGTCCACGCCGAGTAGAGCTCGGACAGTGTCTCATGCGTTCTTCATCAACGACCTGAGAGGTCGGTGTTACGCGACTCTAAGCATTGAAAAGGCCGATGTGGCAAAAGATTCTTTCAAGCCGCTTCCATGCACAATAGTTCGCCTTAAACCGCCCTAGGAACTCACGCGAATAGTTTCGCTTCCTTGAATGATAATTGAAACAAAGAATCAAGATCCGCCTTCTTACGCGCCTGTTGGACGTCGGGCCGGCGAACAAATCAAGAAGTCGCTCGAAGGTTTTATAGAATCGATTCCAATGAAAAGAACCAATCAAGAGCCCATCCTCGACCGGCCGGAAATAATCTGCAGTGGAGAGATGATCAAACTCGGGTGAGCTATAAAGTGCCAAACTCGAATGTAGCGAGCCACATGTTGCCGACCCGAGAACGCGTCTGCCATCGTATATGGGAAAGCGTGGGGCTGATAAAGTCTTGTGGAGAGGGTTTATTGAGAACCTCTCATACCGAATCGGAGACGCCGCGATATGTCTTAAGCATCTTGTGCACAATCTGTGTCGAATCCTTCTTTACGGCGTTCTGACCAATCCTTTGTGATAACTCGTTAATCTGTTGATTAACGTCGTTGATGCCGTTCTCTGCTCCGTTACCTACTTGTTGTTGCTGGTAACTATCCACCTGAGCTCGTAAAGTAGCATTTTCCTCCCTGAGCAAGGAAATGCTCGCTCGCTATTCAAATCGCGGCAAGGTGCCGGACTTGAGCTTCGAGAGGCAATTCATGCTTCGTGGGCTTGAGAATTGGTGATGGATGAACGAATTTAAGGTGGTTCTCAAATGTAATCGAAACCACGATTCCGGGCGCCAATGTAAAGGATCGCTTAGGTTTTTCCGATTCATCAGATAAAGGGGTGATTAGGGTTTGATTAGACCGAAGTTAAAACCCCCGAAGAAATGCTGCCCTCACGATCTTCTCTTGATCTCTTTTTAGGAGAGAAGAATCAGGTCTCACGAGTTCCATTAGGTGGTATTTATAGGCTTTGGGGGCTTGGATTCTTGGGACAATGGGACCACGGTGGACAAGTGTAGGGAGGAGGTTTTTTAGTTGTTTTCTGATTGGGAGTGGGTGAGGTGACCCTCATTTCCGATGAAGGTAAGATTTTGGTAATGATTACACATGATGGGGTATGCCTTTATCCGGTAAGCGTTCGGTCCCGATATTCTCCTGCATTGCATTGTGATGTCTCGGGCTGAGTTTTAGCGCACCACCCTATACGTATGAGGAGTCGCACAGTGTCGGTCTTGGAGGTCGATGTATTGAAGTCGCTATGCAATGTTTCTTAGAGAGCTGCTTCATAGATCGGTCCTGGAGGTCGTTGTATTGAGATCGCTTATGTTTCGTATGCAATGTTTCTTAATGGGGATATTGCTCCCCTACACAGGCCAATATTGCGTTTACCCCTACTAGTAAATGGGCACGTGTGTTGCACGTGTTAGGAGGATAGTAAAATTTAATTGGGGAAAAGGAACCGAAGAATGATATGGGAGGTTAGCCACTATGATAAAATTCACAAAATTATTGTGGAATAACATTGTAGCATTTTCTATGCTAACTCATCTAGCCAGTTGCATTGAAATTGCGTATGCTCAAGAAATTTTTTAGCATAATCAAATAACATATTGCTTTAGAAGATAGCAATAAAGATTTGCATTTGTAATGATTCGTATATTATTAAAAAAAAAAATGATTCACATTCCTTTAACATATCAAGAACCATCACTCACAGTAAGTAATGGGAACCTACATAAAAAGTGAAAACTCTAAATTCTTGTTGTAGATACCCTTTCATTGATGTTTGATCGATCTTTCATTGATGATGAATGCATATATCTCGAAAGTAATATACATGTTACAATTCTACATAAATGAAAGTAAAAAATAATATGGAAATAAAAGTACAACGATTACCTATTATATGATGAAACACTTAGACTCTAGCATACAACTCTATGATACCAGCACTTCTCCTCCTAAATTATATGATGCTAAAGACTGAGAAAGCAAGATAGCGCTTGACATTTAGGGACCTGCTTTCGATATTAATGTAATAAATAACCTGAAAGTGAACACAAAAATGTTAATAGAGTGGCACTGATCCTTATCTTCAACACACAAAGAATTAATATTCCTAACACAGAGATATTGGTCTTTTTTTTATAGTAATATGTCGTATATGTATATCGGTTATGAAATCAACTGCACATGGAGCTGCATTCGAATCTAGTAAATCATAGACATTGTGTAGATCTAGTAATAATGGTTGTAATTTTCTAATTCATCCCCACCTTCCACGTCATCAAGGCTTCATTCATTAATCCCCCTTCATGTGAAATGACGATGAGTTGTCGCATTCGGTTTGCAGACATTCTAGTCCCATTCCTTATTGAATACCTCAGATCAATATGTCCATGCTTGCAAGACACAAAGCAATTCCAATTGAGATGTGCTTTGCCTAATTTGACTGTTTTATCGACTTCATTTCCACCAACGCTCTTCCGCGTGATATAATACTCCCTAGACACAAAGCTTTAGTGCTTGACATGTAGAAGCTTTTGTACTACAATCATAACACCAAAAAGCAATCAAAATTCAATGTACGATGAATCCTACAACTAACATGGATGAGTGATACACGGATTTATGAATGAGGTATGACCCACTTCTAAGATCATGGGTGTAGGGAGCTTTTATAACAATGTCGACACCTTTTATATATATATATATATATCACGGTTAAAGGCTTGAAAGTTACAGGCCTGTCACTTAGAGTCTAGTGGCAAAGACGACCATGAGAGCTTATGTGGAATGTTGAAAAGGAAATTGTGTGACATTGCTAAAATTCTAATCAAATTCTAATTTATACCTCCTACCAAAAACCATTGAAGGAAAATGTGATTCTCGGAGACTCATCGACTGAAACACTTAACAACGAAATATTACAATGAATGTGGTTAAAAACATGCATGCATTTTCTTACGCAAGCCTTTAAACCAGGATAGACCACATAAGTAATATCCATATATATGGTTTTCTCCTAATCCCCCTAATGATATAAAGAGTGAAGGACAGCCAAATAAATCCATATCTAAAGCAATTTGCATAGACCAAACATAATTCAAAGAATTGTGGCATAAGTAAATAATAAATACATTAGAAAACATTTATTAAAAAGTCTCATTAAGGTATTTTCTAAATTTCTTCGAATCAGTGTCTTAAAATAAAAAATAAAAACCTAAGACCAGCGTGATACTGTACAGTCTAACTCCCTACGAATGAAAGAGTCAGTAAACACCTCTTACATACAAAAACCTATGGCAACCAATACAAAAAATGATCCTAAATGAGCAATAAAAAAAGTTGAATACCAAACTAAAGTGAACTTAAACATTTTTAACAATTATATATATTTTATGATCCAATATTTCTTTTAACAAAAACAAAAAAAGAAATGAGAACAAACTGTTAATGCAACCAATAGCGCGCATGTGGTTGTTAATTACACCGACAATGAGTAAGGCATTGAAAACATAATGTCCTATATGTACATTGTAAAGTCTAACTTGATAACTTATTAGTAACCATCTGATCACTCAATAATTGTTTGGTTTACCCAAGAATGAAATGAATAACATAAGCAATGAAATAAGTAAATACATATAGTAATAACAAATGCGAGGATTCTTTGAAGTGGGTCATAGCTTAAGTGAACTATTATGAACTATTGTCATAGATGTGTACTGGTTGTCCGTTGATAATCCCCTTATGTGAAAAGGCGTAACTGCGTGGGATTAGCTTTAAAATTCTTTTAGGAGCAATAAGACTTGAAAATCCAAACACATTAATAAGACTGCAGTAATAAGATTCAGAAATCCAGATGCGTCTCTTGAGAATAAATTTAAATGGCAACCATTTTTCAAAATGGTGATATTTATTGGATTTTCAATCCCAGGGAACAAACCAAGATTTTCAAACAGTAGGAAACATTCGTTAAAGTAGTAAAATGTTTATAGGTACTATCTCAAACAGTAGACACGATGAAAAATAGGAAGAAGGAGATAGAAAAGAAGAATAGTGGTACCTGTTTGTTTTTGAAGAAGAAAAACCTTATCTGAGGTTGATTCAAATTTGAAACAAAGAATAAATTAGGAATTCAGTAAAATAGAAATTGAGTGAGAAACTCAAATTGACGGTTATCGTAATGCAAGTGAAATTCAGTCAGTAGGGCCAAACTTTAGCACACTAAATCGAATAAATTAGAGTATGTACCAAGACTTGAACAAACATTAATGCTGAAAATTAGTGAAGAAAACTGCTTGATCAACAAACCAAAAAAGAAAGAAAAGTGATAGAAATTATTATAGAAAAAAAATTGTAAAAAATTCTTTGTTATTGTATTGTTTCAAAGATATAGGGTACCACAGTTCTTCATACGTCTTTGAAAACTTCAATTATGAGTCAGCTAGGAATTCCCGATATGCATAGAAGATTCACCAATAGTAAGGAAAAAACAGAGCAAAAAAAACTATAACCCAAAAGAAACAAAAAACAAAAAATAAATAAGTCCATTACCTAATACAATAATTTTTTGTGAGGAAAAGAGAAATAGAATTAAGGACACCGGGAGAGGAAGACGCATGTATCTGAGACTTTGAGTTTTGAGAAAATAGAGACCGACGCGGCTGTTTAGAAATTAGAACTTCAAATTATAAGCGTTTGGTTCGTGAAATGATTTTTAATTGGGAAACCGTGAAATGGTCTATGTTTTGAAGACGTTGAGTTTTATAGTCCTGGAAATGCTTTAAACTACCGATTTACCCTTTTAGCGAAGAACAAAAAGAAAGTGGCTGCCCAACTTTCCGGTACTCTTTCGATTTAAAACTTTAGTCTAAAACTGGGAATATGGGAACTAATTGGAAAATCAAGTATCCGCTTTATATATAAGATACTATTTAGAGGTCTTTGAGGCCCCCAAAGCTGTGAAGGATAAGAGTGAGGCCAAACATATGTACCTATCAGAAGTTAAATAACTTCAAGTTAAAGAGTCTTTTATATTGTGATTCGATGAAAGATTGGTGCCAGATTTGATGATGCTTGGGGAATTTGGTGCAGCTTCTCATGAAATTTATGAAGTTTTTTCCTAGATTAGGCACTTGACAACACTTTTCTCAGACACCAACGCATTCAATTCTTCAGTAAAATTTTCCAGGTCATATTGAATCGCAATTAACTTGTGATGATACATGCATCGCAATGGCAACCACGAATCATTGTATTCACTATTGTGTGTGTTGAGAAATTCTGTGGCTAGACTTTGAGAAAAAAAATGGAAAAATTCTCGCTCTGCGTTGCGGTCGAAAATCACACCCTGACTCTTCAAAAACACTTAGGAAGTTATCTAAACAACTTTAAAGAACGTGGCTGTGAGCTACAGTCTTGCAATAGTATTTTATTAATTTTTTTTTTATGTAACTCTTCATCTCTTCAACCATTTTGTTTGGACGGAATTACCCATACTCAATTAATTAAATTATAAAAACCTAAATCAAAATGTTCAAGTAAATTTCTAAACTACTTTAAAGAACGCGGCTGTGAGCTACAGTCCCGCAACAGTACTTTATAATTTTTTAGGTAACTCTTCATCTCTTTAACCATTTTGTTTGGACAGAATTGCTCATACTCAATTGATTAAATTACAAAAACCCAAATCAAAATATTAAAGTAAATTTGAAATAATAATAAGAACAATTATGTCATTTAGACTCAACACACTTTTTCCACTGTACTTGGGCCCCAACGTGTGGCCCAAATAACAGCTACTAAATTGTCCCTCTATTTTTGTTTATTTACAAATTAATCATGCAAAATACATCTTGTGTGGAGCACATGCACAACGCTTTGCCAACTAAACCTACAAAGACCAAAATGCGGACTATGTATTCAGAGTTTAATTAGTCTTGAGTAGTACGTCATCAAGGAAGCCAACAAAGCTGTAATCCTAGACTCCTAGAGGAAATGTTAGAGCGATTGCGTGCAGCGCGCTACAATTTTTAAGCATACCAAAATTAGTGGGAAACAACCTCCCCCATGCAATATAAATCGTGTCTTTGTCTATAAATAATATAAACATGGTTTTGTTCAAAGAAAAAAAAATCTCCCATCCAAATATTGCCAATTTTCTTTCTTCTTTCATGAACAATGTTCAATAGAGAAAATATGTGGTAGAAACATCATGTGAATTGAAGCAAACTACAACTTCAGTAATTTATAACATGCATATTACTTATATATATTTCTTTAGTTTTTTTAATTATATTTTTCAGATAGAAATTGCAGAACTAATACTGGAGCAGTAAGAAAAATGATTCATTGTGAATATTTTTACAGGGAGTGACTCTCAAAGACAAAAATGCCGAAAAAGTAACTCTCAAGGACTACCTTTTTATTTTTGTAACTCACAAGGACCGGGTAGATGAAAGTTCAAGTATACCCTTGACGTGAAATAAAAAACGGATTGGGTAGATAAAATGTCAAGTATACCCCTGACGCAAAATAATTAACGTCCCGGCCCAGACGGAACGATCCGGTGTATTTAGTATGAACATTCAATGTTCATAGTCCTTTGGGTAACATACATGAATATTCAATGTCCATACATGAACATTCAATGTTTATAGTCCTTAGGTATGAACATTGATTGGGTATGAACATTCAATGTTCATAGTCTTTTGGGTATGAACATTATGAACATTCAATGTTTATAGTCATTGGGTATGAACATTCAATGTTTATAGTGAACATTCAATGTTCATAGTCCTTTGGGTATGAACATTCAATGTTCATAGAATCATAGTCCTTGGGTATGAACATTGATTGGGTATGAACATTCAATGTTCATACCCAACATGTCGACGTTCATAGTCCTTGGGTATGAACATTGATTGGGTATGAACATTTAATGTTCATAGTCCTTGGTCATTTGGGTATGAACATTGATTGGGTATGAACATTGAATGTTCATAGCAAAAGGACTATGAACATTCAATGTTCATACATCAATATATTGTATGAGGTACATTCACCTATTTGGATATGAACAATCATTGTTCATACACCAGCAGAAGATATGAACACTCATTGTTCATAGTAAAATGACAGAAAGAGTAAAATTGGAAAATATTTATTTTAAATCAGGGACATTTGTCCTTGAGGGTTATTTTCACAGAAGGGTATAACTGACATTTTAAAAAATATAAAAAGGCGGGGCCAACTTAGTCCTTGAGGGTTACTAATTTTGAAATAGTGGGTTCGTGAGTTACTTTTCCCCAAAATTTGTCCTTGTGAGTTACTCACAAAAAACCGTGTCCTCTAGACTTCATTTTCCCCAAAATTGGGCCTTGAGACCAATTTCTTGATATTTTTATCCCTCATTCCTTAATTTTAAACTACCCAATATAACAAAAGTGTGCAGTGAGCCTAATATGTTTGAGTCCTTCATCAACTTGGAGCTAAATCAAGCTGTCCTGCAACGAACCAAGGGGCGCCATTATCTGACCAACCTGGAACAAAAATCTTCGGGTACTTGGAGATCAACTTCAGCGATGATAAATACAATCTAGTTAATAAGGTGGCATGAAAAAGAAATAAATTGTACCTGCAACAGTGCCCATCCAGCTGGCATGAAGGCAAGAAGGCTGACAAATATGTCCCCAACTGTGAGATGAAGCAATGCAAATAGAATGATACTAGCATGATGCACGTGCATACACGTGTTTTTACTCCAAGCTAATTATATAAGTATTAGCATATCTAAAATGGTGCAAATCTGTATATGTTCATGATTTTGGTAACTATCAGTCTATGTTTAAATCGATCTTGGTGAAAATTGTAAATCAAGATATGTTAAGGGAGTTGAAAATTGCCCCATAGCATGTAACATAGTTGATAGCCCATTGACCAAGGTTTTGCATATATACCAATGCAAAAGAACCAAATATCAGATAAATATACAGATGCAAAATATCACATACATAGTAGTCAGTAAAGAACGCATAAGAAAATAAAAATTGCCCCATAGCATGTAACATAGTTGATAGCCCATTGACCAAGGTCTTGTTGTCTTGAGACTGCCAAGTTTCTGCTGAGGTTACTCCAAAAAACTTATAAGTCTATTACAACTCCAAACAAAAATTTGAAAAATGAGGTCTAATGCTTGGGACTTTATCTTTTTGTTGCTAATCCAGCCCATCTAATTTATTTCTTAGCTTTCTCATCAGTACCAAGTTATTTCATACGATAATTGTCTTGTCTAGCTACAACTTTCTAACATAACTACAACTATCTTTGCTTCTAATCTCTTAGGCACTCAGCTTCAAAGGTACCTTCTCACTCACCATTTTATCTGCAGTATCCAAAATCCTTAATGTAGTTGTAGTGGTTCCATTGCATGCTTTCCTATGAAAAGCACCACTGCACCAACATGATTTTTAGACCAATCATGATGACAATATGACCTTATATATTTATTGCAACACTAAGCACCCAAAAGTGTATTATGAAACCCCATTGAGACATATAAATTTGGTTAATTATGTGTTTAATAATCATGAAATAAATATGTTTTCATACTTTTGCAGGTATTTGCAGTAAACATGGAAATATTGGTTAAACCTGAAATAAAACACGAGGAACGGCGATATATCTAATTCTCTCAAATCCACACGAAGCATCAAACTTCCAAAGCTCCTACCTCCTCCGAACCCAGGGACTCGAATGCGACCACGAGATGATGCTTTCGGATAATCAGGCGATGAACTCTACGATAGGCGGAAATTGTAACAACTTGCCCAAAATACCGGACCCACAGATTGGGCACATGGACCCACTATCTTGGGTCACAAGATTGGATGAGTCATCAATCATGGAGCATGTCAAGACAAAGATAACAAATTATTGGTGCAAAGTTGACACCTTGTATGTAATAAATTAGATTAGGTGTTAATAGTGAAAAAAAAAAGGCAAGGTGTCACTTTGTTTTAATGTGGTGGATAAAAATTCATTAATGTGGTTTGATAATTCACGTGGGAGGAAATGAGATTTCTCTCAAATAGAGAAGAAATTAGACAAGGGTGGGGGACACTCCATTTACTCCCTTGACTTATTTTCCTCACATGACATTATTTTAGTTCCTTAGTGAAAGAAATGTTAAGTTTAGTTTTTAGTTTTTATTAGAAAGCTTGTAATAGTTTTAATGGAGGAACACTTGTTTCTTCTAGAAAATTAAATAGAAGTGAGTTTGATTGTTTAGCTTTCTCTCTTCTCTTCTGTTTTTTGTTTTTTTTAGTTTATAAATCCTTGTCCCAAGGATCATGAGCTAACTTCCCCTTTGGGGAGTTAATCCAACTCATGTGAGGGTAAATCAATTTTTGTTGGTTTGACAGGTTGTTAGGAAGAACAACTAGCTCTTACACCCTATCCCAAAATGATAGTTGGTGTAGTGTCTAGTTAGGAATCAAAACAATGAGCTTAGAGATAAGTCATTGTTTAGTTCTGACTTTGCTAGCATGTGTGAGCTCTTAAGTGAGCCATACATGCTGGGGATCAAATCTTTTCTTCCATTAGGGGCTTGTCTATGAGTCTAGGAAGGATCAAATAACCTTTTTCAAATCAACAACTAATGATAGTTCACATGAGGAGGATTAACTCTCCACCTTTCTTTCAAATCTCTATTTTGGTATTAAGTGCATGTTTTCAACTTTAATGTCTTTCTTAATGTTTGTGTAGGAAGGAAATCCTAGCTTAAATATTATAACCTTACTCCTTAGTTCCCTTAATTGTAACATCCAATTTGTAGTTGTTCTAAATTTTAGGTTAGTCCAATCCTTATTCAAACTCTATGAAACGAAGATCGTGAGTAAAAGGAACCTTGAGTGCTTTTGCATCAATTTAGAGAGTTCAAACTCTAAGTAGTAGTAACAAGCATATATCAAATGGCGTCATTCTGCTGTTCTAAAGCCATAGAACTTGTGCTAAAGATCGGAAGTTGCATCGAGGGGAACCCCCATTCTCTTTCCTTTCCTTTCGCTTTTAGTTACGCTTTTTTTGTTGTTTTTTAGATTTTTGCCTCGCGATAGACACTGTAATCTAAAAAAAAATTGTTCCACTTTCGTACCAAAAGTTAGGACTGGGAAAGATAAATACAAAGCATTATAAGACTTCCGAAAATTTGAAAGTATTCTCACTACTGGACACGCCTTATGTTGTGGAGTCAGCGTGAGGAGTGGGACCCGCGTCCCACGGGTGAATTTCTTCGTGTTGTTGCTCTGCTCAACCACCAAAGATCTCCCCTCGATCTACCTTGATCCATTTCCGTGCCTAAATATCCGCCCTCAGACTAAAAAATTGATAATCCTTTAGGATTAATCATTTCGGCAATTGAAACGCTTTGTTTCAGGTTCGCGGTGAAAAACGCTGAAGCCACAGGTTCCAATTTCAAGATTATTGTAATTTTTTTTATTATGTTTTTCTACATGTATGCCATGTATATAGTATTAGGAAATATTTATGGATTATTATTTAAGTTTTAGCCTTGAATTATGTATGAATCAAAGTTAAGATACCCCAGAAATATTTATATCTCGATTAACGAAGTTAGGTAAGTTGTTTCTAAACCCTACGGGTAAAGCTACTCTCTATAGGACATTCGCAATCTCAATGAGTATTGTCGAAATCGATTTATTATGCAATACAAGAGTCGTTTTTAGTTTAGGTATAATACTTTGCATGTTTAGTTTTGTCGTCTATTACAGATGTATGTATCAGTATTCAGTATGATAATGTATTTAGATAATGCATGAGTGATTCAAATTACCCATTTAGCTTTTAATATCACGCTTACGTAATATCGATTTACAAATTAAGCGCACATATATGTATTATCGATGTATATTTGCCCTCAGACGTATGGAAATATTTATCGATGACACAAGCTTGCCTATTCGTATAGCTATACGTATGAGTAGAGTATCTTCACATGCTACTGTACTTAGTTTTGTATGAGTAGATCGTATTTGCATGTTTGTATTTTAACCCTTGCATAAATCTTAAAAATAAATAAAAATAAAAATAAAAATAAATAATTAAATTAATTAATTAAATTAAATTAAAATTAATACCACATTTGCATAAATTTTAATTCCATAAATCTTAAATCATATTCCAATGGTGTCTAGGAAACTTGAAAGATTGAGGTTACTTAATTAGAACCGCGTTTGCACGTAAAGCCTCCCTCATATCTCTTTGTGACTGGCCGTTGGTTTATGCACACGTATTCCTAGCTTCACCGCTACGTTAGCGCGGAAATTTAGGCATATGTTGTTAAACTATAATGCTTAAGATAATAATAAAATTCGAGTCCTACTAAATTCCTTCGCTTGCATGAGATTAAAGTCCGGTTTCCACTAAAGAAATTGAACATACCTATCGCCGAAAAAAATACGATAAGCAATTGCATAAGTTCTCACCTAAAAATTGTTCTTCTTCGCTAATTACCTTCATCACAATCCTTCGCGCCATCAACTTCGTCATTATGGCCGACGATCCTCCACTGCCGAGAGAAGCCCTCTCGGACTTATATTTGCATTACGAGGAAGGACCTTCTTCCTCACGATCAAACTTGAAGACATTGTCGGTGATTTTCGTGATCCCACCAAACGCGTTTTCGTTTGTTACCAATATATCATGGTTTGAGCACGAAAAACCGTCACAATCATCTTCGTGAGGCTTCAACAAGTGGCAACAACATTTCATCATCCAAAGCCTTTAAGAAACAACTCTTGCTTCGATGTTTCCATTCACTTTAGCAGAAAAAGCGTCAATCCGCTAGCGGGACAACAATCACAATCCATAGACACATGGAATAAACTAGTTCAAAGCTTTCATGCTTCAGTTTTACACTTTCGGAAAAAACAACTGAAATGCTTTTAGAAAATTCAATTCTTTTCGTCAAAATCCTCATGAAATCCTTTACGTAAGCATGGAGTCGTTTTTACCGATCTTCCGTTAGAATGTCCTCATCACCAACCGGAAAAATCGTCCTTGTTTGTTCATTCTTTAATGGTCTTTTCCATCATCAAAAAAGAAACTCTTGATATAATGAACGGCGGTTGCTTCATGGACAAAGGAGCTAATTTCTTTATATACTTTTCTTGAAAACAAGCGAAAAAGGGTACACACCGGGTAACACTAAGTCGCCTAGGTCATCAAAAGGACAATGTTACAAAGGCCACATCTATTTTTGAGGCAAAACCCGATCCCGAAATAAAAAATTTGATAGAATCCCTAACTAAAAGTAGATGCCCTGCGGTTTAAGTAAACGATCAACTACCAAAACTACCATAAACGCTGACATTTGCCCCTTGTGTCCTTTGTCTTAGTCCTCGACCATCTTGATGCATATTGTCCCTTGTTATATGCTTCCCTACTCAACAATCGGAGGAGGCATGTGCATTCAACATTCCTAATGCACCGGGAGACAACATCCAATTTCGCCATACCAAAATAACCAACAAAATGGGGCTCCTCAAGGTTTTAAGCTTAATCCACCCGGCCTCTTCTACCAACAATTTTATTCCATACCGCCAAGGAAATAATCAACAATACCAAATAAGGTCAATTTCCAAATAATTCCAATGCTAATTATCAAACCAACCGCAGACCTTGTTCCGGCTAATCCGGATCCCAACTATAATCAACAACTTCTAAGCAATAATCGAGAACTACTACCCGTTGCACAACTCGGCAAGCCAACCATTACGGATAGGACAAATGAGACTTTCTTGGCTTACATGAACCAACAAATTCAAATTTTAACGCCTATCCAACAATCACTTCAAAGAATTGGCGCAAGAAAGAGTCGAAGGCGTTTTTCGTGACAAGCGCTTCCAAACCCTAAACCAAAGCAAACCACACCTTTGAACTTACTAATGCCCTCGGTACAAGCACCCCAACCAAGGTGAGGTGCATGCAATCACTACTCTACGATCCGAAAAAGCTGTGAGACAATCGATATCGTATGCCGGATGATCAACCAAAAGAAAAGAGGGTTCCAAGGAATCTATTTCTAATAATGAACCTACTGGAAGATTCCCCGATTCAACAGAGAGTCAACACCTCCGAATGTAGGAAACAAGCAAGTAGACCCTTTTTTTGCCAAATTCCACCCTAAGGCACCATTTCCGTGACGCTTGGCAAAGAATAAACCCGATGAGAATTTTGCTGAAATTCGAGAGACTTTTCAAAATTTAACAATCAACTTACCTTTTCTCGATGCCTGAAAAATTATTACCAAAACATGCAAAATTTCAAAGATATGTGCACCACAAAAGGAGAACTAATGTTCCTCAACAAGCCGTTCCTCATCAACAGCCCTCCATCACCGAACACAATGGTATAGTAAAATACAAGGACCCCGGGTAATTAACGGTTCCATGCACCTTAGGTGACAAATACACTGGCCATCGCACTACTAGACCTAGGAGCTAGTGTGAACTTACTTCCATATTATTTATTTAAACAACTAGGTCTTCATGAGCTCAAACCTACCACCATGACTCTAGCTTAGCCGATTGTTCCATAAAGTATCCAAAATGGATTGTGGAAAACGCCCTTGTAAAGTCCAAGATTTCTTCTATCCCGTAGACTTTGTTATTTTGATACGGTTGCATGTGATTCCATTCCCATCATCTTAGACGTCCGCTCGCCCTCGCCGCTAATGCTCTTATTAACTGTCGAGATGGTTCCATGACCATGTCCTTCGAAATCTTTCGGTCGAGGTGAATGTGTTCAAGTTGATGAAACAACTTCCGAGCCCGACATTGATGGTGAGGTCAACAGATTGATGAAAGATTCCGCAAGAGTATTTCACAAACTCTTTTCCTAAGATGAAGTGTACCAATTTCTTTCCTTTTGCGAATCGAATTTGAGGACGATGATTACACACAAGAAGTAAATGAAGTTATTGAGTCGTTACCACCATTATTTGACCCTACAACAAATGATGTCAAGTAACTTGGATGATCATCAATCTGTTTTACTACATGGATGATGACCTTCCTCAAGAATCTTTAATACCCACCATTTCCACCCCCGAATTAAAAACCACTTCCTTCGAATTAAAATACGCATAACTTGATGCCATGGTCGCCACCCGCTTATTATTTCTTCACAATTAACTGACGATCAGGAAGCTCATTTAATTAATGTCATTCAACAATATCGTTCTACTATTGGATGGTCCCTCGATGACATTAAAGGCATTGAACCTAATGTGTGCACCCATCGCATACACCTAGAAGAAAATGCTAAGACGTCGCGTGAACCACAGCGTCGCCTAAACCCTACCATGAAAGATGTGGTCAGGGAGGAATTGTTAAAATTACTAGATGCGGGTATTATTTACCCTATCTCTCGAGAAGTGTTTGGGTGAGTCCTGTATACATGTGGTTCCAAAGAAATCGGCATTACGCTTATGCTAAAATGATAAAGATGAATGCATTTCCGCTTGTATCCCAAAGAAATGGCGAATATGCATCGACTATCGCAAACTTAATGCCGCCACCGTAAGGATCACTTTCCACTTCCATTCATTGATCAGATGCTCGAATGTTTAGTCGGTCATGCCTATTACTGCTTCTTGATGGTTATTCAGGTAATTTTCAGATAGTCATCGACCTCCTGCTGATCAAGAAAAGACAACGCTCAATTGTCCATTTGGTACATTTGCATATATAGATGAATGCCTTTTGCCTTTGCAATGCACCTGGTACTTTTCAATGCTGCATGCTTCATATTTTCAGTGATATAGTTGAACGGGTTTATGGAAGTATTCATGGACTACTTCTCAATTTATGGAGATTCTTTCGTCAGCTTCTATCAAATCTTGAAAAGGTCTTTACACGCTTGAAAAGAGAAAACCTTGTTCTTAATTGGGAAAAATGCCATTTCATGGTTACTAAAGGAATAGTTTTAGGACATATCGCTTTTCAAAGGACTTTAATCAAGTTTCCATAAAGCTAAGATAGAAAAATTGCTTCACTTCCTATACCAAAAACAGTTCGAGACATTCACGCATTCTTAGGACACGCAGGTTTCTATAGGAGATTTATTCAAGATTTCTCAAAGGTTGCTAGACCTTTAACCAATCTCCTACTTAAAGATGCCGCTTTTGATTTTAGTTTCAGTTGCAAACAAGCCTTTGAGGTATTAAAAACTGCATTAACTACCGCTCCCATAATTCAACCACCTGATTGGTCTAAACCTTTTGAATTAATGTGTGACGCGAGCGACTATGCTATTGGAGTTGTACTAGGGCAACGCCGAGAAGATAAGCCGGTTGTCATTTACTATGCGAGTAAAACCCTTAATGAAGCTCAACGTAACTATACCACCACCGAAAAAGAGTTTCTTTGCCACAGATATGCGTTAGATAAGTTTCGTCCCCTTACCTAGTGGGTTCTCCAACTATTGTCTACATCGATCATGCACTTCGCTATCTATTAGCTTAAAAAAAGATGCAAAACAAAGGTTGATCCGATGGATTCTCCTTTTGCAAGAGTTTACTCTCAAATTAGAGATAAAAAGGTAGCTTAAAATGTGGTTGCGCACCATTTGTCAAGACTTGTCGATGTTGATACTGATACTGAACCTATCCGCGATTCCTTTCCGTGATGAACACTTGTACTCTATTTTTTGTCCCCTTGGTACGCACACATAGTAAATTACTTAGTTACCGAGGAAGTTCCTTTATCTTGGTCTCAGAATGACTAGAAAAAGTTTTATCCAATCGTGGAAATTCTATTTCTGATGATCCCTACCTCTTCAAGTATTGTTCGATTCATTAATCCACCGCTGTTGCATTCCCGACCGGGAACACAACGATGTGTTATCCTTCCCGCCATGAACAATCTTGTGGTGGTCATTTTAGTGGTAAGAAAAACTGCGCCAAGGTTCTACAATGTGGTTTTTATTAGCCAACACTGTTTAGAGATTTACATGCATATCGCAAGCATGCAATCGCCGCCAGTTAGGCTAGGGTCGCATTACTCAACGCAATATGATGCCCTTAAATCCCATTCTAATTATGGAAATCTTTGATGTATGGGGCATCGACTTCGTAGGTCCATTTCCAAATCTCATGGCTTCCTATACATACTTTGTAGCAAATTGACTATGTGTCAAAATGGATTTGAGGCATCGCATGTCGCGGTTAACGATCATAAAAACGTCGCTTTTGTTTTGTAAAAGAAAATATTTTCCTCGATTTGGTGTGTTCCAAAAGCTATAATTAGTGACGGGGAAAACATTTCGCAATAAAAAATTTGAATCATTAAGAAAAATATGGAGTCACGCACAAAGTGGCAACTCCGTATCATCCTCAAACCGCCGGTCAAGTAGAAGTCTCTAATCGAGAAATAAAATCCATTTTGGAAAAAACGCCAATCCATCTAGGAAAGATCGGGTTCTACGATTATCCGACGCCTTGTGGGCATACGTGCACTTTTAAGACACCTATAGGGATGTCTCCGACGCCTCGCTTTTGGAAAACCTTGTCATCTTCCTCTTGAACTTGGAGCACCGCAGCTCTATGGGCCATCAAAAGCCTTAATTATAACACTAACGCAGCAAAAGTAAAAAGAGAAAATTACGCTTAAATGAGCTTTGAGGAAATTCGAGCGATGCCTATGATCTCAAATCCTATAAAGCCAACATGAAAAGAGGCATGACAAGCACATATTGCGAAAAAGAGTTCAAAGTCGGTCAAAAGTTTTGATGTACAACCAAGATTACACATTTTTCGTGAAAATTAAAAACTCGATGGTCCGGGTCCTTTCACCGTTTCACCGTATTACCCCTTACGGGCAATCTCGAAAAACGAAATGATGGTAGAAATTTCTTTAAGTAAATGGCCAAATACTTTTAAACATTATCATGATAAAATAGGATAAGTAACAATAATGGACAGAATTACTATTAAAAAAATTAAAATGGGCAGCATTGAAAAAGGAAAAAGGGACATACTGGAGATGAGGAGGGAAAGGGAATTATTGTATGCCAAGGCTAGGGGCAATAGGTTGAGCATCAGTATCGGGGTGGTTGAGCAAGGATGAAGTAGAGAATAATACATTCTTTTCCAATTTTGGTTCGCTTCCTTACAAAGGGGCTGTGGTCTGACCATCTGAGTGCATTGCTTGCTTCGAGTTTGGAGTTAACGTTGACCGTTTTGTAAACTAAAATTTGATTTCTTGTAAAAAATAAAAAGTTGTTCAAATGCTTGACGAAGTTTCAACTCATATAATTTAGTGGAGATTTCCTAAGAATTTGACAAGAGCTTTGATATCATCCGGAGGATGTCCTACACGGGATTGGACCATCGCATGTCCAATAAAAATCAGACAATATGAATCTTGAAAATTTTCCAAAGGTGCGAAGACGAAGTCCCTCAAGTTGTTGTTGATTACCGAGCAGGGGGGATTAGTGGTTGCTCTTTCAAACAATAACACGGACTATAAATTTAAATTTAGAAATTAGTAAAAAGAAAATAAATCTAAATTCTGTGAAAAAATAAATTAATAAAAAAAAAAAAAAAATCAATGGCTTCCTTCGTCTTTTTGTGAATGAGAGTTCCTTCTGAGAGATCTTCAATTTTTTTAAGAGAAAGCGTGATTTTTATTTTTTTTTCAAACGATCATTCAAAATCATTTTGTTTGGTTTTTTCATAGCAAAAGAGATGGAATAAAAAGATTTGACTTTGGAGGAAGGAGATGATTTTTAGAGAATAGGGTTTCCAAAGAGATAGATGGGGTGCGGTTTGCCGAAGGTTTTCTTCTCCAAACCCTTATGTTCTCCATTTTTTCTCTTTTCTCTTGCTTACCCGAAGCTTTGGAAGTGGGGTTTTTTTTCTAACGAAAGAGTTAGGTTCTTTTTTTATTTGTTAATTACTAAAATAGCCTATACATACACAATTGAAATAATAAGTAGCTTTGTTTTTCATTTTACATAACACATGAAAAAGATAATTTTGATTTATATTAAATTAGAGAGCATGACAAATTAGGGGGTTAGTTTGATATGAAGGTAAGTAATTATTTTTTCAAGTAGGGACTATTTTAAAAACTTGGCTGACATGGCTCACTATGAGCATCCTGGGAGAATGGATATTATGTAGGTAGGATATACATTCTTAATATTTGTCAAAATTGTGTCAACATAAAATAACCATTACTAATATGTTTTGTAGCGGATGTATATCTGTTACAAATAAATTGTTATGGTGTAGTGAGTCGATGAAGAAGGTGTCTTCCTTAGATTTATATTATAACTATACCCTCTTGGCTATATTTTCAAGGCTTAACCGAGTCTCCAACTTTTGTAAATTCTAATACTAATTACAAAAAAAAAAAGGAATTCAAAAATCCTTAGATTCCAATTTTTCTAAACTCTATTACTAATTATGAAAAAGTAGGATATAAATAAATAAACAATCCCATCCCAGAGTTTTATGAGTCTCCAACTTTTCCAAAACAATATGGCTAATTACGAAAAAAAAAAAAAATACTAAATTGCAAAAAACATTATTTTCAACCAAAAATGATTTTCCTAAAATCCTTACACACAAAAAAAGAATAGTTTCATTTTAATCTCGAGGTGAAGTTTAACATAATAAAGTTTTTTTCTGAAAATGATAATGAAACTATGAAAAACAAAGGAAAAAATGAATTAAGTTGTTTGAACATTTACTTTATACATTTGTTAACCACACATGTGACTAGGAAAAAAGGAAAAAAAAAGTAAACTAATCACAAAATAAGTAATAGTGTATAACAAAAGGCTCATAACAAAAACAATAAAATTGTATTGTATGCACTATATATATGGCCCTAACAAATAAAGTTGGATCAATTTGAGGTGTCATCCACTGTGGGATTTAGACATTTAGTCATAGTTAAAGATTTCAAAAACCATAGGCCACAATAATTACGACATATTCTAATTAAATTTATGAATTTTATAATTTCCAATTTTAGCGGAATAACCGGATTCAGTTAAAACGGACGTTGGCTTAAATAAATCATATAACTATTGATTTAGTTAAAGTGGATGTTAGGCTTAAATAAATTATATACCAAACCAAAACAAATTATATATGGAAAATTAAATTATACAAAAAATAACATCACAAAATATATAATAACAAATGAAAAAAAAAACCCCCCAATAATGACAAATATTTTAAAATATATATAATATTGAAACTAATGTCAAAGATCAATTGACGAGAAACAGAAAACTAGATGCAAATGCATCGAACTAACTTCAAATAATATTTAACGGGAAATCGGAAATTGGATGCACATGCAAGCATTAAACTAACCTCAAAGAATAATTAACTGGAAATCAAAACTTGGATGCAAATACATTAAACTAACACTAAAAAATAATTGTCGGTAAATCAGAAATTAGATGCAAATGCAATGAACTAACTCTCAAAGATTAAATTGGGGAAATCGAAAACTTGATGCAAGCGTATTGAACTAACCTAAAAAAATAATTATAAATTGGAAACATGATGCAAATGCATGAAACTAATCTTTAAAATAATTAATGGGAAATCAAAAGCTGGATGCAACTACTGTTCGAACTAATTTCAAAAAAATAAATTGGATGCAAATGCACTTAACTAACCTCAAGAAATAATTAACGAAAAATGGCGGATGCAAATTCATTAAACTAACCTCAAACAATAATTGCGGAAATCGGAAACTAGATGCAAATACAACCTCATCGAATAATAAAAGAAATCGGCGGATGCAAATGTATTAAACTAATCTCATAAAATGATTAACGGGAAATCGGAAAACTGGATACAAATGCATTGGTGAGCTTCGAAGAATAATTAGCAGGAAATTGGAAATTAGATGCAAATGCATTAAACTGATTGCAAAGAATAATTAACAAGAAATCGAGCTGGATGCATTTGCATTGAATTAACCTTAAAAATAAATATGAGAAAATCAGAAATTGGATGCAAATGCATTGAACTAACCTCAAAATATGGTTGTGTTATATATTATTGTGGGAATGTCGATAAGTATAGTTTTGCATTTAAAAGCGGTGTTTATCTTATCTTTTTAGGTATAATTGAGGACACTTTTGCTATTCAAGTAGTTTCAATATGAACCGTCTTATTAGACAATCTCACAAAACTTCAATCAAACTTCTATTATTAAACAACAAATGAAGTTGAAGGGTTTTATCAATGGGCAGTTTTTTTTTTTAATAGAGAATAGATGGGTTTTCATGTTATAAGAAATTTGGATAAGTGATCAATATAATATTTGTATATAATTGTTATGCATATATTTTTCAGAATAATTAATATGCCAGGGGACCCGTTAAGTAGATAATCTTTGAAGATCCGACATAGTGAGTCGGGTATATAGTTTAAAGAATAATTAGCGGGAAATTGAGAACCGAATAATCTTTGATGATCCCATATAGTGTATCAAACATGATTTATTTTTATGTCATGTTTGCAAAGGACATTCTGAGATAGATATGTAGAAAATTGGTATTACACACCACATTGGATAATTAAAAGGAAATGAAAACTAGATTCAAATACATTTTGGGCCGAGCTCAAAAGTAATTAATGGGAAATCGAAACTTTATGCAAATGCAATAAACTAAACTCAAAAAAAGTAATTAACTAGAAATCGGAAATTGGATGCAACTGCATTAAACTAACGTCGAGAGAATAACTAATGGGAAATTAGAATTGGATGCAAATTCTTGAAAAATATTTTAGCGGAAAATCGAAAATGGTATGCAAAATGCATTAAACAAACCTCAAATAATAATTAGCGATTGAATGGCTGGATGCAAATGCATTGAACTAACCTCAAAATATAATTAATAGGGAAATAAAAAAACCAAATGCAAAGCGCATTGAACTAACCTCATAGAATAATTGACGGAAATCAGAAACTATATGCAAATGCATTGAAATAATTTCAAAAATAGTTAATGGGAAATCGAACCGGATGAAATTGCATCGAACTAACCTCAAAGCATAAATAATCAGAAATAATAAACTAGATCAGATGTCTTGAACTAACCTCAAAGAGTTATTAATGAGAAATCAGAAAGTTTGGATGCAAATGCAATGAACTAATCTAAAACTAATTAGCGAATATAGAAACATAAAAAATGGATGCAAATGCACTAAACTAACCTCAATGAATAATTGCGGGATATCATAAATTTGATGCAAGCGTATTGAACAAACCTAAAAAAATTAATGGGAAATCGAAAACTTGCTACAAATGCATTAAACAACTAACCTCAAATAACAATTTGAGGAAAATCGAAAATTGGATGCAATTGCATTAAACTAACCTCAAAAAGAATAATTAATGAAAAATTGAAAAGCTGGATGCAATTGTATTAAACTAAAATCATATATTAACTAACAAAGGAAATCAGAAATTGGATGCAATATCCTTGATGAATATTTAACGGAAAATCAAAGCTGGATGCAAATGCATTGAAATAATCTCAAAGAATAATTAACTAGAAATGGGAAACCAGGATGTAACTACATCGAACTACCCTCAAAGCATAAATAACTGGAAATTTGAAGCTAGATGCGAACTAAGCAGAAAAATATTGCGGGGAAATCAGAAACTAGATGCGGATGTATTAAACTAACCTCAAAGAATAATTGCTTGGGGAAATTGGAACCTTAATGCAAATGCAATTAACTAATCATAAAGAGTAATTAGCGAAACATTTAAAACTAGATGGAACTATACTGAATTAACCTTAATGAATAACTAGCGGAAAATCGTAAACTTGGTGCAAGCCATTTGAACTAACCTCAAATAATAATTAGCGGAAAATCAGAAACTTGATACAACTACATTGAGTTAACCTCAAAAGAATAATTAATGGGAAATAGGAAACTAGATCCAACTACATTGAACTAGCCTCAAAAGAATAATTAGCATTAAATCCGGAAACTTTATGCAAATACATTAAATTAATCTCGAAACATAGTTGTATTATATATATGGAGAATATAATATCTCAACAAGTATAGTTTTGCATTTTAAGTAGTGTTTATTATAATTATTTTATTATGATTGGGAATGCCTTGCTATTTAAGTAGCTTCAATATCATCTTCACTACATTGGGCATTCTCACAAAATTTCAATTAAACTTCTATTATTAAACATAACAACAAAAATAAATCGATGTGTTTTACCAACGTTTGGTGCTTTCTTTTGATAGAGAGTGGTGCAATAAATTTTGAACAAGTTGTAGTGGTAGTATGGGGGCCCGAAATATCAAAGGGAGGATGCGCCCGAGTCAGCGAAAGGTATTTAGCCGCGGCGTACAGGATCAGAGCTAAGGCACATGGCCGCAGTACGGAAACCCTACACGCGGAGAGAAGGAGACCCTTGAGATGGAGGGAGTGTGGAGGCTGGATGGAGGAAGAAAGCAGATATAAAGAGAAAGAGGAAGAGAGGAAAAGGAAAGGATTCATTAAGGGAAGAGGGAAAACCTAAGAAGAAGAGAGAAGCGACCAATGAGAGAGGAGAGGGGAATAGTGCTTTAAGAACTAGTGAATAGTGATGATACTTGAGGATTGGGTTGTAACATTTAAGCCATCTGTGGAGAGAAGTTGTGATGGCACCAAAAGAAGGCGGCGGGTAGACCTCGAAGATAATAGTCCTAGAACAAATGCGAAGCGGTGGTGGAGGAAGGGAAGAGCGAGGGAGGGAAGGGTAGAAGAAGAAGCTCGACTTATGCGGGGAAGAGATTGAAAGGCTGAGGGAGGAAAATGAGGAGCTGAGAAGAAGAGAGAGAGGTAAGGAGGAGTCCGGGGAAGAGGCGGGGAGGAATCGGAGAACAAAAAGGCGGAGGAGGAGGGGGCGAGGGACCCGACTCGGTGGACAACCCAGTGACTGGATTAACGATGGAGCAAGTCAACAAATGATAAACAACGGCCGGGAGGCGAATCTTCGCAAAGCGAAGGTTCAAAGCGGGCGGTATGACCCGATCCAGGTGGTGGCGGGGCCCGATAAGCACGTAAATGTTACATTATTCACCCAATTTTATACCCGGTTAGTCCGTTTATTTTATTTGTTTGATTAAGTTAGTGTATTTTTCGGTGATTTTGCAGAATTAGAATAACTTGATTAAAAGTGTTGAAATTGTCGAGATTCGAAGATATTAGTGTGTGTCACGTTGATCTAGTTTAGTGGAGGCTACGAGAATATATAAAGTCGGTTTGAAGGAGGTAGCTATAAAACCTATGTGCTAAAGACCAGCCGTAGCCATGAAGTTGATGGGCATGTGACCGACAAAAGGGCCCAAGAATTGCAAACCAATCCGTATTCAAGACTAAAGCCCACACAACCAACTAATGGCCATACCGGTTCATGTCCACCCGAGAGCACCGAATCAGACCTTAGTTTCCACCTTCATCTCTCACGAACAGAAACAGAAACTTTCCCTCCATTGAATCGATACAAATCGAACCAATCTAACAATTACACAGGGGACACACAAAAAGCCCATAACCACCGACTCAAATCTTTGGCTTCCTTCTGAAGATGATTCTGGCGGATAAATGGAGGGGCGACAGCAGTGAAGCAAGGTCGGCTCTTGGCTGAAAAAGAGGAGAACAGAAAACCAGAGAATGGAGGCTGAAGCTGGAGACCGAACCAGAGAACAGGGAGAGAGCTCGAGTGGGCTGAACCAGGAGATATCTTGTGAGGCCAAGACTTTGAGCTGGAACCAAGGAGCAAGAGGAGAGGACTTCACAGCAGGCTATATATTGTTAAGGGAGTTTTATTTCTTTTGTTTTATGGTTCCAGTTATTATGTGTAGCTAAACTATAAGCTAGGGCTTAGATAAAGCCCTAGACTTTTAAATGAGGTTTTATCTTTGTTTAGTTGATTCATTGTTCTCGGAGCGTAAAAGATTCGATGATCGTTTTATTATTGATATTAGTGGTATACTTTCATTAATTATATCTTGCATGAGTTGACTAGTTAATCGTTAGATACATATTCCGTTCTTATCAAAGCATCGTTTCTATCGTTTTACGTAAACTTGTGAGAAGTCGTCTTTGTAAGAAGGCGATTTTTGCTAGGAGTTTATATTTCGTTTGTTGAAATTGATCAAACCAATATATAGATTTATATAAGAGCTCAATGTTCACATCTTGAGAAAGCTAGGGTTTCCTTTTCCTCGTGCTACTTCGTAATTAAAAAAGAGAACTTTGAATTAATTGAATTAGGATACTTACAATGAGCCTAGGGTGGATTCGAATGCCTTAGTAGTCTCTCCAATCGATAATTTAATATAAATTTAATATTTTTCATAATTAAGTTAAATAAGCCAAATTACTAGTTAATCAAAATTTCATAAACCAATATAGTTGGGATTAGGTTAAGTACTATTTTAGTATTCAATTGTACCCAACCGCAATCTTTGTGGGATCGACCTGCGTTCTTGCAAGACCTATTACGATAGACCTCAAATAAACTGCAGTATTAGTATAAGTAAAGTAGGGTTTAATTAGCCTTTGTTTATTTAGGCGGTTAATTTCCTATCGAGGGGCCGAACCCGAACCATTGGCAGAATCGCGATATGGACCACGAGGTACCAAAATGCTTCAATCGGCCAAGATTCGAGAGATCTGGCCTGAGCGGAGATCCGCGGATCACATCCATCACTTTCGACAGCAGATGCCTCTCGGCAAGAGGCGAGGAATACGATGGTGCGGTGTATGATGTTCCGCCGATCTTAAAGGAGGGCTTCCGGTCGGGTACTATCGGTTACCGTCAAGGAGCATAACCAATTTCCAAGAGTTGGAGCAAGCGTTTGTTGATCATTTTATACATCAGAAGCGGAGGGTGGTAGACATCGCGACCTTATTTAATGTCAGACAAAGGTCCGCCGAATCAGTCGGGGAGTATCTATGTCGCTTCAAAGGCGGAGACACTTAAAGTGGAGAATTTGGATGAGAGGGCCCGGCGGTAATAGCGTTCGAGGGGGCTACGACCGGGGGCAGCGGTACATCGGTCCGTGGCAAAGAATGAGATTGCAACAACGCGACGAGCTATATCATGGTAGTAGAAGTATATTAGATATGAGGACACTATCGAGGAAGGACTCAAAAGAGGGGGCGAAGGCGATTCTGGTGTAGAAAAAGGAAGGGGCCTTGAGAAAGACAGAGGAGAAGAGGTGGGGAGGGAGGTACCGTGGTCAGTCATCGGCCGGGGAAGAGAAATGGCGAGGGCGGCGAGGGAGAAAAAGCCATACCGGAGGTGGAACAGGTGCCATTGGCGAGACCGTTGAGTGAGATATTGCCGTTGATAAAAAAGTGCGGGATATGAAGGGCGCGAACCTTTCTGCCGAAATGCCTAACAAGCCATCTCTGCGAGTATCACCGGGTGCACAATCATGAAACAAAGCGATTGCTATGCCTTAAAATGGTTGGTTCGAGGAGATTAGTAGAGAAGGGAGTGATGAGGGATTTGTAAGCGGAACCACAAAATAGGAAGCGGAGCCAGCGCGGGGAAGAATATTGGGAACCATAAATGTCATCTTTAGTGGGGAAATCTTGAGTCACAATGTCCACCGAGATAAGGTCGGGGAGGACGGCCCGAGCATTCAACAAGTCAATGAGTCCCACCAAGGGCGAGAATGCGACGCGGAGCTAACGCGGGGAAAGAGGATTGCATTCTCGGTCGCGGATCTCCGAACCGTGGATACTCCACATGAGGATCGCTAGTCATTCACGGTAGCAATGGGTAATTATGTGGTCAAAAGAGTCTGATTGGATGGCGGTCTTGGATTTGCTATTCAAAGGGAGCTCTTGAGGAGATGGGGATCGACCGGGGGCAACTAAGACCCCCGTGAACCGTTTGTATGGATTCAATGGGGCGTCCGCGGAGCCTATGGGTGAACCTACATCGCGGTAATAGCGGGGGGACGGTGTTCTCAAGATTTATGGTGGTCGACTCCCATTCCCAATACAATGCGATCCTGGGGAGGAGATGGATACATGAGATGAGAGCGGTACCCTCGACCTATTATCAAGTCATACGCTTCCCTACCCCTACGGGAACATACGAGGTCCGCGGAGATCAGGTGGCCTCCAAGAACAGTCACCAGAACACAATTAAGAGGATGTCCCGCGGGCCGAAATGTGGACCGGTGAACCCTACGAAGAGCCCGGCATAGCAATTACAATGCGGGGCCGTGGAAGGGGCGAAAGAGGCCGCGATGGTTCCAAATACTTTAGATGAAATAGAAATGGTGAACCTGGGAGAGGGCGGAGAGGAGAAGTTGACGTCGATTGGGTCGAGGCTGACGGGTGAATGGAAAGATAAGTTGGAGCAATGTTTGATGGAGAACAAGGACGTATTTGCTTGGGGATAGAGGATGTCCGCGAGTTTAGATCCGAATTCGCATGTCATCGCTACATATGAGGAGGACTTTTGGCCCGGTGAGACGAGAAGATGAGGGAATGAGGACTAAAACACGAGGAAGGAATCCGGGGAAGAGGTTGCCGAGGCTAAAGAGTGCAGGGATCATAAGAGAGGTGGAGTTCACGGAATGGCTGTCCAATTCAATATAGTCGCGGTTCCAAAGAAAAATGGGAAGGTGCGAATGTGTGTTGACTTCACGGACATAAACCCGAGGTGTCAGGGCCGGTTATCTATGCCGAAAGTGGGCGAATTGGTAGACGGGACGGCGGGATTCAAAGATATTCTCATTTATGGATGCGTCCATGGGGTACAACCAGGTTGCAATGTATGGACGTCGGGAGAAGACCTCATTCGTTGTGGAAGGAGGCACATCCGCTATCACGAGGATGCCATTTGGGTTGAAGAATCACGGGGGCTACTTTCCAATGATTGGGGGAGAAAATGTTTGAGGGCAAAATCCGAAAGGGCATTGAGATATACATTGATGATATGGTGGAGAAAAGCATGTCAGAACCAGAGCACCTGGAGGGGTTGAAGGAGACATTCCAGATACTGCGGGTCCACAATTTGAAACTCAACCCAGAGAAATGCACATTTGGAGTCACCATGGGGAAATTTCTGGGGTACATTGTGACACAGCGGGGAATAGAGGCGAACCCCGAACAGATAAGATCACTGGTGGAGATGCCGTCACCGCAGACAGTGAAGGAGGTGCAACGGTTGGCAGGTAGAGTCGCGACTCTTAACAGATTCATCTCAAAGTCATCCGACAAATGTAGGCCGTTGTATCGGCTGTTGAGGAACACCACGGATTTCAAATGGACAGCGGAGTGCGAAGAGGCATTCCAGGGGCTTAAAAGGTATATAGAGGAAACACCGCTGTTGTCGCGGCCCGAAGTGGGAGAAAAGTTATTTTTGTACCTGGGTGTCACAGATTATGCGATCAGCTCGGTCCTCGTCCGGGTAGTGGATAAAGTAGAAAGACCAGTGTACTTCCAGAGCAAGACCTTGTTAGATGCGGAGACTAGGTACGGCGGAAAGAGAAGCACGCCTTGCCTTGGTGTTCTCTGCCGGGGAAGCCCTATTTGAAGCCCACGCGTTGATGTGGTAACCAACTTGCCCCTTAAGCGAGGCTCGAGGGCTGAAAAGTCGGGAGAATGCTGAAATGGGCCGTGATGCTTAGTTCATATGAGATTGATTATCAAGTTAGGGCGGAGAAGGCTCAAAAGGCGATGGCGGAGTTCTTGGCGGAGTTCCTGCGAAGGATCCTACGGGGGAGGAGATGGTTTTGGAACCCGAGAGAAGAGGAACTGGATTGTTTGAACCATGGGATGTCTGAACGGTTGGAGGGTGTTTGCCGATGGATCGGCAACGGATGCAGCGGAATAAAGTGGTATTGGTCACTCCGGAGAACAATATATTAAATGACGATGAAAATGGGCTTCGAAAGCATCAAATAATGAGGCGGAGTATGAAGCGATAATCGCGGGCATGAGAATGGCGAAGGCACAGGCGTGAAGGAACTCACCGTATACTCCGACTCCAATTTGGTGGTATGCCAAGCGAATGGAGGGTTCGCGGCTAGATGCCCTAGAATGGCAAGGTATTTGGGGGTCCTGCGGATGTGGGCCTCGAAGTTCGACCAAATCCGATTCATCCATCTGAACCGTGGGGAGAACTACCACGCCGATGCTCTGGCCTACATGGCCGCCGCCATTCCAGGGTCTGAAGAAAGGACAATCGAGATAAGGAAACTGAGCAGACCGAGTACCGAGGAAAGACTTGAGGTAATGATTACAGCGGAGGGAGACGATGGATGGATGGGGCCTTTCAAGCAGTTCTTGGAAGGGGTTGAGGTGACCGACCCTAGAGAAAGGCGGAGATTGGAACAGGCGTCTCGGAGATACACACTGATTAGAGGAGAATTATATCGAAGGAACTTCAACGGGCCTTTGTTGAAATGTTTGGGGCGGCGGCTCAAGAGGTGCTCGATGAGCCGCCGCGGGGAGATAGCGGGAGCCATTCAGCGGGCCGGACAACGGTACACAGGTTGTTAACACAAGGTTACTTTTGGCTGCACATGAAAAGAGACGCTGTGGAATTCACCAGAAAGTGTGAGAAATGTCAAAGATTTTCTCAATTAATATGGGCCCCAGCAGAGCCGCTAAACTGTGTATCTAGCCCATGGCCATTTGCAATGTGGGCCCTCGACATAGTGGGGTTGCTGCCTACGGCCAGAGGTAAGAGGAGGTTTCTGTTGGTCGCGACGTACTACTTTACAAAGTGGATCGAGGCCGTACCTCTGCAATTGGTAAAGGAGGTCCAAGTGATCAAGTTCTTGTGGGAGAACATTATTTGCCATTTCGGGTTGCCTTATGCTATCATTGTGGATAATGGAACGCAGTTCACGGGATCGAGAGTTAAGAGCTTTCTGCAGGCCTATCATGTGAAGCAGGGATTCTCGGCCCCGTACAACCCCGAGGGCAATGGGCAGGCGGAATCCTCCAACAAGACCATACTAAACAATCTCAAGAGAAAACTGGAGGACAAGAAAGGGTCCTGGGCCGACGAGCTCAACCATGTACTGTGGGCCTATCGAACAACTCCGCGGACCACTACCAAGGAGACCCCCTTTTCGTTAGCATATGGTGTGGAGGCCGTGATACCAACAGAAATGGCGGCAGCGACCACTAGAACCTTAGCCGTCAAGGATGGATCAAACTGGGGCATCCTAGCCAGAGATATGAATCTAGCTGAAGAAAGAAGAGACACCGCGCGCATCAGACTAGAAGAGTACCATCGCCGTCTCCAACGGTAGTATAACAAGAAGGTGAAACTAAGGAGCTTTAAGGTGGGAGACAAGGTACTTCGGCGGGTGACCCCCAACACCAGGAAAAAAATGAGCGAGGAAAGCCGGGTCCAACATGGGAGGGACCTTATGTGGTGGTTGAGGTGGGAGGATCGGGCACCTACAGGTTGCGGACCTTGGAAGGGAAAACGGTTGAAAAACCGTGGAATGTAAGGCTGCTGAAAAAATTTCATGAGTAAATGTAATGGGAGTGGTCAGAAAACCGCATGAGCTAGTTGTACATATATAAAACCTTAGCACTTTTGAGATGAGTAATGTCGCATGAATTTTTACCGTCTTGAGTAAAAGGAACGGAAGGGGAGCCTTCCAAGGGACGAGAGGTCTAGAACTTCGGTCGGGCAAAAAGAGTTGTCCACGGCGGGTACAAAGAATCTCACACAAGCGGGGTGAGAGGAGTAAGCCGGACAAGATATGAGATGCCGGCAAAGAGAAAAGCCGAAGAGGCTTCCCCGCCCCCGCATGACAAGGGGTCCGACATGTGTAGAGAGGAAGGGTGGGGGGCCCGACCTAAACATGGGGCAAATGAATCGAGCGCTCCCGACCAAACAGATGAAGACGATGATAGAGGTTCACTATTGCTAAAGTCACACAGGTATCGGATGCCGACAAGAACACTTGGAATGCATAAAGACAAAATATAAGATAAATACCACAATCAGTTATCCTCAACCAGAGAGAGTAAAAATAAAACAAAATGTATCATAAGTACTACAAAATTGCAGCAGAAGAAGCCTGGCCAGGGCACAAAACGGGCCATTTCAAGTAAAACACACTCAAGCATTTTCATGGATCACTGACTCGGCGGCTTCCTCGATGACGGCATCCGCAGCAGCGTCTATCACCCCGGCTACTAGGACAACGGCCTCATCGACCACGGGAACAGATTCCGGAGGTGGTACAACAACCTCAGAAAGGGGGGCAGTGGCCGGGGTTTCAGGAAGAAGCCGTCCTTCTTTGATAAGCCGCTCATGCTCCTCCTTGATCTTCTTGGCCACTCTCTTGTCAGCCTGGGCTCGGAAGTGATCCTGGAGCTCGTCAATGTCGGTGTCGTGCTGCTTATGGAGGGCTGCCATTTCAGTTTGGTGCTTCTCAGAGATGGTGGCAAGAGCGGCGGTATGCTGCGCTAGGAGGGTTTCCCGCTGATTACTCAAGCGGTCATTAACCTTATCCATGTAAGTAAAATGCAGCACCAGATTTCCAAAGAAATTATCGAAGAAATTCGACCATCAAAGAGAGCTAAAAAAAAATGAAGAGTAAAGTGATGAGGACAATACAGTATCAAGCAAATGAAGAATCTTTTGGAGAGGAATAAATCGTTCTCAGTAGTTGAATAATTGTTTTTTCTTTTATTAGGATTTTATCTTAATCATCAAGATATTATAATACATTCATCACTTTTTTGATAACAATGTCAGAGTCTAGATCATTATATAGGATGAAGATAATGCAGCTCAGACTCGAACCCCATTATGAGAAGTAGCATACATCTTTGACAATAAAGATGTGTTATCTATCACACATAAACCTTGGAAAATTATGATATAAACATGATATAAATATTCAATATCAAATAATCCAAGAAATAACCCAAACAATATTCAAACAATATTTGCCTGAACTTAATTACTGCACGGAAGCACAAAAAACATTCTCAAATAGAAAGCAAACTTTTATGCGTTGATATTGCTTAGCCTCGAATATTGATCTGTTTCTAATAAAGTAAAATATCAAAGTTCTAATATACAAAGATGCTATTTTAATTAGTTGGTTTAGGACTTTAGGTGAAAAGAAAAGAAGGTCAATTAGGTGAAAAGGAAAGAAGGTCAATAAGTAGCTTTTTTATTGTTAAATCTATCTTTTATCAATTGATAACCTCTAATTTTGATATCTATCTAATTTAGATAAGAATTAATTAATAAAACTTCTAATCAAAGTACAAGTCCAACACAAGTATTGCACTAAGACAAAAATACGCCGAAGGAAACCTATAAATACAACTCAACCATTCATAAGTACAGAAACCTCCATCACAAAACTCAGAGCTACAAAGCAAAGGTACCAAGAAATTAATTTTTTTTTTCTGTGAATTAATAATTATTATTGTGTTTTAAATCTAAGAACTTAGTTTGAATTATATTGTTCTATCAGTAGCTATTAAGATTATTTAAAATACTGCAGGTAAACCACATGGATACCATAGATGTGGACGCAACTAATTGCGGATTGATAAATGCTGGAATGATGATTAGTGAAACATTAACTGATGCGTGGAATACAATTGAGCAAAATAGACTCTGTTACTACAGGAAAAACAAGAATACTATTTCTTATGAAGACTACAAGGGTTTGACAGATGAGGTAAGTTGACGTGTGGTATAAAGATTTCAAATAAAGAATTAAGTTAGTCTATAAATTATGATTAAAATTGGCAAGAAATAATGCATGTCAATACACCACTACGACATTATTCAATGATACTTGAACAAGAAAAAATCGATATTGACTTCCCAAATCATTATATTTGGAACAAGAAGACAAAGGTATGTCACATGTTTTTTAAACAATTTTTTTTTTATATAGTTTAATCTTTAGTTTTAATTTTAAATTTTATTTATGTATTAGGAATGGATTCGAAAAGAAACAGAGAAGATAAGTAGCAGTGATTATTTTTTCAACTATCTTAATAAGGCATAGAAAAGAGAAACGCTGTCAATCGGAGATAAAGTAGATAAAGTATCTACTGAAGACATGAATGAAGATATATATTGAGATTGTTTTGGTCACATACAATGTTCTGCATATTTGGATTTAATATATTTTATTTCTTTTGAAAAAGACAATCTTGCCTTAACTAACTTGATGTGTATAAATAATGTTCGCAAACTTACATGTGAAATATTATTCACAAAACTTTAAATACATTCGAATTTGTAAAAGAATTACTAATAGCAAACATACACACAAAAAAACACAGATAGATATGAACATAAAAAACTATAAACAACTATACAAGCCTTCAATATATCATCAAAATCATAAGTTTTAAAGGAGTACTATCAAAATCCCTTGAAGAGTCTGAAAACACTGCAGCAAGACGGGCAATTGAATTTACACAAAAAGTTAATGAATTTGAAGTTGTTGACTACAACTTCAAGGAGTTGAAAATCAAGCGAAAGTTCATTAAAGAACAACAAGAAAGAATCAAAGTCCTCGAGAAATCAATGAATATCAAACAACGAACAAAGGCAAGTTTTTTTTATTTAATATGATTTTTCATATGTTATATATCACTAACTTTTAAAAGTTTAGGTTGGAAGAAATGAAGCACGTCGCGGAATGTCCAGTACAGATATTAGAAGTATTATTTTAGACAATACCAAACTCATAATCAAAGAGAATAAAGAACGGTACTCGAGTCTCAACAAATTTAATAAAAAGGTAAACAAATTCAACATTCATATTTTGTTTGGTTAATTGTAATTTTCAAGTGTTTTACTAACAATAAATTGATGCAGCGAATCCAATTTCGGAAACTTATCCCTCTAAAATTCAAAGATATGCTAATGCACTGCACCAAAATATTAAAGATAGACGGCCCAGAATTTCGCAACAAAATATTGGGAGAAAATCAGTATAGATGTCAAATATCAATTGACATTCCAATATTTAACATCAAAGACAATCACCAATTCAAGGAAACTCAACAACTTCGAGAAGATTCAGAGAAAATTCAAAGATCAAAGAAAGCAATTGATTTTCTGCGCAGTGAAATAGGCTTTGAAGTAGTAGATTATAACTATGAAGAAATAGAAGAAATTTGCAACAAACTTGAGATTGAAGAAAAGAACGACACTCTTAAAAATCAGTGCATACAAATTCAAAAAGAAAAAATTATGAGTCTGAAAGAAGATATTGATTATCTAAAGAGGGAATGGTAGAATTATGATTCTCTCTACTTAATTATCTATTCAATCTTGGAAATGAGATGACTTATCAGACATTTTTACATATATGGAATCATATCTTTAGTAATTTTTAAATCAAGCAATTTTCTATATGATTTCTTTGTGTGTTGTTACAACTCATTTTTCTGTTTCGTATAACATAACGAAATTGAAAGTAAGCAGATACAAAATCAATATATCATAACCCATATCAAATTTCATAGACAAGTGAGAAGCAAATGCAAGAAAAAAATCCCAGTAGCTATGTAACCAGTAAGCTAAGGGGTTCACAATGTTCTGTGCTTGAAGAAACCTCTGCATTGCCAAATTCAGAGCGAAGCATAGAGTTGAGGGAGCATGCCGCGCGCAAATATCTGGGTTTGATCAGCTATATCTGCTTAGGCCCAATGCTTGCAAGATTGTACTCGAGTACCAATATAGAAAGGAGAATAGTAATGCTGCTCCCAAGTGCAAAATTATGCCCTGTTGGCAAATGACAACGAGTAATGTGTATGTAATTCTTTGCTCCATAGGCAAACATAAGCAAACAGAGAGATAGACGTAAAGTATATCGAACTACCAAAAATTGTGTTTAGAATGCACAAGGAGGTAACCCTTGCCTAGAATGTATCAGATTATTCCTGCTCTTCCTTATAAATTCACCATTCCTTATAAAACCTCAAGACAAGTTCATCAACACAGTGAGGCCAGTGATTTCAGCATGGTGATAAGGTAAGTGCCATGGCACAAAATATTCATGTTGGTTTCCTTACAATATCTTCTATTTTATCCTAGAAAAGAACAATGAAACATGCATAGAAAGGGGAAATGAAAGCTTCAATTCACTTGAAAAGTGAAATATGAAAACCAGTTATTGTCTCTTCTACTGCGCGTTATCCTATAAGATTAATACATAATCAGAAATAACAATGAGAATCTGATTGATAACATTTCTTATCTTGAGTTGATTCTTTGTTTGTTGCTCTTACTTTCTGCCATTACAAAATTTTATTAATTTACACCATTTACATTAAAAGACTGAAAAAGACATCATGTCCAATCAACAAGTTCTATGTACAATGAAAGAGTTGTGGGATAATGCAACCCAAGCTAACCTTTCTCCTCAAATCCTACAGTTTCAGGCAACCTTCAATTTACACATGTACTCGGTCCACAACCACTTATTTCCCAATTCCTTTACATAAAACCACAAAAATATAGCTGATAATGGATGTAAACTTTCAAAGATTAACACTTTTTTGCTAAATAGCAAGAAGCCATTACTAAATGCTCGATCTTAATTTATTCATAGTGTAGCCCATTATAATTCTCTAATAACTAGATTGAAGCAATATTACGTGATAGCTATTTCAACTTAAGGTTACTTCAGTATCTTTTTCTTCAACGTGAGAGATATACTGGTTAATGATATTCATAGGAATCACATAAAAAATTTAGTGTAACCCAATATGATATTCATATATTCATATCTCATAGCTATCCACATCAAAAATTAAATAAAAGCTAATATAATATTCATATCTCATAGCTCCACAACCTCGCATAGTTACTATAATTTTCATAATAATTTAATATAACAGTACCCGTTCAAAGAACGGGTTCGAAAACTAATTATTTCACTCATCTAGTAGACCCAACTAGTTTTTACTCCACTAGAAAACAACTAATTCCGAGAAACACTAATGCCCACGTTCACTCTCATCTCCCTCTGTCTCCCGCTTCTTTCAAATTCTAACTACCTGCCTTTTGGAAACAAGAAAAAAAAAACACTTTTTCTCACGACTCTCTTTTCACTCATTCTCGACCTAAAATAATTTCAGTTTGACAAGTTCAGTGTTCATTAGCTCACCGAAAGTCAGTGGGTTTGTTCAGTAATTGAAGACAAGGTTAGTTCTTTCTCTCTCTTCGATTTTGAACTTTGCACTAAAACGTTTTGGTTTTTGAGTTCTATGCCAATATTTTTTTTTGGAACAAGGGAGTTTCAATTGATTGTGATTAGGATTTCTACGCGTTCACACCTCTATCAAACATTTGAATTCTTTGTGAAATTAAATTCAGGACAAGACAGTGCAATGAAGAAGATTGATATAAAATTTGTTTCATGTGAAACAGGGGTAGAAAAAACACATGAAGACATTCCACCATCGGGAGAAGAAAAAAGTGAGTAAAAGGCCTCATCTTTTTTCCTTACATTTAAGGAAGGAAACTAAAACCTTAAGTACTTTTGAGAAACTCTATTGAAAGTTGTTCTTCCAATTTCAATTACAGTTGCCTCAATTTCTCGACTGGTTTGGTTGGTGTACATGGGATGCTTTTTATACTGACGTCACGGCCGAGGGAGTTGATGAGGGCCTCCAAAGGTGAGAATATACAAGTAGGCCTGACACTTAGTTTTTAATAGTTTGAGCATTGATGTGGGTAAAAGTTTCACTCGGGGGGGTGGGGGGTGTCTACAGTTTATATTGGTAGTCAAAGCAAAACATAGTGATAGTAATTTTTTCTAAGCTAAACGTATGTTTGCTGGTGATCCAGCTTGCCAGAGGAGGCACTCCGCCACGCTTCTTGATCATTGATGATGGGTGGCAACAAATTGGTGTTGAAGCTAATAAGGAACCTGAGGAATGCCTTGTTCAAGAAGGAGTATAGTAAGCCCATTCTTTCTCTGAACTAAATATTCATGAATATATATAATACTGATTGTACATCCCTCTTTCCTCCCCTCCCCAATGTGTTCCTGTTAGAATTCCATTGAGAGGCATTTTTTTTTTATCGAGACTTACATGGCATCTTTTTGGTAATCTATCACCAGATTCGCTAGCAGACTTACAGGAATAAGAGAAAATGAGCATTGAAGTTCCAAAAGAATGGCAAAAAATAATGATCAGGCCCGAGGTTTAAAGCATGTTGTGGAAGAAGCCAAGCAGAATCATAACGTCAAGTAAGTATTAGTGGTTTCATCATACATCAACCTTCTCAGTTCTCTTTGTTTCGTTTCACAAGATTTTCCCATAGGTGGTTTCACATGAATGGTGTGCCGTGTGCGTGTGAAATAACCTGTTGTATGTGACATTAGATCCACAAGATATCCTTTGTTGCTGAATTTGAGTGGTGTGAGCTGGCATAATGCCAAATTAACAACGCTGTTGACCGCCTCAAAATTCCCGTTTTTTTGTTTGGGATGTGAGAATAATAACTGATGCAACTAAACAGCCTTGATAATCTGTTAAATTTGGAAATTTAATGTTGGTGATCAAATCTGTATAATGGAAATTCGAACGGTCATTAACTAGATCCAAAAAGTATTTCTTTTATTTGGAGTTGAGCTCTATAAGATTTGGGATGCCTTACGCCCCAACAGTGAAAGTTATCATATACATTTAGGGTAGTGGAATGTGTTATGATCTTATTGCAAGGGGAGAGAAAGTGCTAGTGAACTGTTTGAAGTGTGTTATAGTCTTCAATACATGATGCAGGTTTGCTTACGAATGGCATGCCCTTGCCGGTTACTGGGGAGGTGTAACCGTGTAAAGCCCGCAGCTACTGGCATGGAACATTACGACAGTGCACTCACGTACCCAGTTCAGTCACCAGGTGTGAAGGGAAACCAGCTAGACATTGTTATGGACAGCGTTTCAGTTCATGGTCTTGGTTTGGTGCAACCTAAGAAAGTATTTGATTTCTACAACGAACTCCATGCATACCTCTCCTCTTGTGGCGTAGACGGGGTAAACGTTGATGTACAGAACATCATTGGCGAAGGCCATGGTGAGCGCGTCGCCCTTACGCGGAGCTACCACCAGGCCCTTGAAGCCTCCATCTCTCGCAATTTCCCGGACAATGGTTGCATTGCTTGCATGTGCCACAGCACAGATGGAATGTACAGTGCTAAGAAGACTGTTGTGGTGAGAGCATCAGATGATTTATTCACATACGATCCACATAACGTCTGTGGCATACAACACCCTTTATCTTGGTGAATTTATGCAACCTGACTGAGATATGTTCCACATAAGTAGTACTGGCTAACAAGATGGCACAAGTATTCTTCCATTCATCAGATGATATTTATCGTAAAACAAAAAGAAAATAGACTCTATATATCCAGTAAATGGTCTTCCTTAAATTGTTAGAAGATCACATATTGATGGAAAAATATTTATTGCGCAGAGCCTACACCCAACCGCTGATTATCATGCTGCCGCTCGAGCTGTCGGTGGATGTCCTATTTATGTCAGGTATTGCAACATTTAAGGGCCAAAGTACTTATTTTTTATTGGATTTTGTATCGTTTATGTTTATGCGTTGTGATTAATAGTCACAATCTCTTTGCTTTTATTAGTGACAAGCCAGGTAACCACAATTTTGAGCTCTTGAAGAAATTGGTCCTTCCTGACGGTTCAGTGCTCCGTGCTAAACTTCCTGGCAGACCGACGCGTGATTATCTCTTTGCTAATCCTGCTAGAGATGGAACCAGGTTCGTTTACTCATTTTTCCGGTCTAGGCATTTAGCTTCTACTGTCTAGTGATTAATTCTGCTCTAAAACATCTATAAAGATTTCTTCCTGATATCAGTTAACTAAAGCCAAATATATTTCGAATTTGCAGCTTGCTCAAAGTATGGAATACGAATAAATGTTCTGGTGTGGTGGGCGTATTTAACTGCCAATGTGCTGGGTGGTGCAAGGTCGCCAAGAAGACACTATTACATGATACCTTGCCATGCACCCTTACTGGTTCCGTCCGTGCAACTGATGTTGATCTTATGGATCAAGTTGTTGGAGCTGATTAGAATGGTGAAGTTGTCGTTTATGCCCATAGATAAGGTGATCGAGCTTGCTAATTTGGTTTGAAGTGGCTTGGAGTGGCAAATTTGATACAAAATGGTGAATGGTAAATGCATTGGTGACATGGAAATCATTATCAACACGTACGTAACTATTTCCATTCACATTTATACGTACGTAACTATTGATAACTATTTCTATATATATATATATAGAGGGGATGGTTATATGAACTCCACTAAAACGAACTCCAAATGAACTCCACCACTTAACTCAATGAACTAGAAGCTGATTTTTGGTGGAGATATTTTCTACACAATAGAGATCATCCTCACAAAAAATCAGCTCATTTGAAGATGTACAACCTCATCAAAAATCATTTAGAAAGTTATGAAATTATCCAACGGTCCAGATTTTTTTAATTTCGATACAATTTTTGACAAGATTAGACATATTCAATTGAGCTGATTTTTGGTGGGGGTGTTCTCCATCATGAGATGTACACATCCACAAAAAATTAGTCCCTCAGTTCATTTTGTAAGTTCATTTTATGAGTGGAGTAACTTTGGAGTTATTTATAAGGTGGAGTTCAGATATATATATATATATATATATATATATATATATATATATATATATATATATATATATATATATATATATATATATATATCGGTTTTGTCTAGAGTGCCACTCTTATAGTGACACTCTTATCTCACACTCCTCTTGAACCGTCAGATCTCAAGATGAAATCATCAGATCTAATTCTGATAAAAACGCGAAATTTCAAATTATTTCGGAAACCTAAAAACAAAAAAATGCGAAATTTTTGATTATCTCTCATGGTCTTCTTCTCCACTCCAGAAATTTTTGAATCTACAAAAACTGAACCATCTCCAGAAATTCAACCCCCATTCAAGTGCTGACGAAGAAGGATTCAAATAGGTACGGTTTCTCTCTCGATCTATTTTTTCTCTATCTCTCTCTTGAATTTCCAAGCCTTTTAAATTAAAACATCTCTCTAAATTAATTATTTATTTATTACACACAAATTCCACTCCCATTACTTATTTCTATTCAGAATTTTAAGTTCCAAATCTTGTTCTGTGCCTACTTGATTAGATAATGAGTTTAAGGCGGTGGATGACATATGAAGAACCGCGTGCAATGTTGCTCTTCCGTATGTGTATGCTCTTCACTTCGATATGGAACTCAATTTACTCGCTTTTACATTTTATATACTAATTTTCCAATATTTCATTTGTTGTAGCATTGGAATAACTTGAGAAAACACAATGGAGAGCGTTATGCATATTCAAGTCATTCACAAGTCGTTCTTGATTGTTTTTAAAACAGAAATGAATGGGCTCAGTTGGTTGATCGTGGTCCCAAGGTATACAAACGAAAATCAATGTGAAACTTTCTATTTCTTTGGTGTTCAATGAAAAGTTATTTCTTTTGAAAGATATGGCCTGCAGTCAATAGTAATAGAATAGTGGTATTCCTAGTAGACAATTAACTATTAGAGCATAAACAATTGACTTCCCGATCAATTAAAAGCAAGAGGCCAGCAAGTAACACCGAGATATTTATATATCCTAATATGTTATGGTACAAGTTCTTTCTAAGCATGAAAATCCGTTAGAAAAATTGTTGAATGGTGTACTGTATTTTTCAGACGAATGGTGGAAGGAAGAAACGCATGAAGCCTAACTCCTCGAGTCACCTCTAGTTGAAACAGAGGAGATTGAATATGCCAAGGGGAGAACCACAAAAAGGAGCTAGAAAGTAAAATTGTTGGGTCACACAGAGAAGACTTCCCTAAAGGCAAGAGGAAAGCGCGAAAGCAATCGATTGGCACTGCAAGGAAAAGGAGTAAGAGAGGCCAGGAAGGGGCGAAAAGCAAATGCTGTTACGGATGAACTCATTGCCAATGTACACCCCTGGAAGGGGTATCCTTGCTGCTGATGAGTCTACTGGAACAATTGGGAAGCGTCTATCCAGCATCAATTAATGAGAATGCTAATGGTTTGGCCAGGTATGCCATCATCTGTCAAGAAAATGGTTTCGTTCCAATCGTTGAGCCAGAGATCTTGGTTGATGGATCTCATGACATTGACCGTTGTGTTGATGTGACTGAGCGAGTACTTGCTGCCTGTTACAAGGCATTGAATGACCACAAGGTTCTGCTCAAGGGAACTCTATTGAAGCCCAACATGGTGACTCAATGCCAAGAAGGTAGCCCCAGAGGTCATTCCTGAATACACAGTGTGTGCCTTGCAGCAAACAATGCCCCCAAACCGTTTTCTTGCGGTGGTGTTCTTGTCGTGACGAGAATGAAGAGCAGGCCACAATTAACCTTAATGCAATGAACTAGCTCAAAGGAAAGAAGCCATGGTCACTCTCATTCTCCTTTGGACGTGCTCTCCAGCCAGTACTCTCAAGGCATGATGCGGAAAAGTGGAAAATGTGGAGAAGGCGCAGGCTGCCTTCCTCGCAAGGTGTAAGGCAAACTCAGAGGCCACCCTTGGTACCTACAAGGGTGATGCAGCTGTTGGAGATGGTGCTTCAGAAGGCCTTCATGTCAAGGATTACAAGTACTGATGAAGTTTTGTGTTTTAGTATTGCGATTTTATGAGTAGATACGAGGGAAAAATTTGGAGATAAAGTCTGTCTTTAAGGCTTAATGTTTAGATCTTTTTTCCTGCGTAGTTGAGTGAGGCTGATTTAATAATTTTGGGGGGCATGTTTGTTGAGTTCGAATGTTTCTCCAAGTGATTTGTCTTGTTTTAATGCTTTCTCTGATGAATTTTATGTTTTGCTCTTTTTTGAACCTCTTTATAGTGTATGTGTTGACTGTTGTATTTTTCGCCATTTTCATTTGGATTAGGCTTCATGCTAATGTCAATGAGAGTTTAGGTGGTGTATACAACTCCCTATATTTTTCCCCTGGATTCATCTTTGATTCTATTTGACATAACGATTGAATTTGGACTCTAATAGAGGATCTCATTCTTCACTAAAGAAACTCTACGACCATCACCGTCCACTCTCCTTTATAGCTCCCATTGTTACAAATCTTGAGACTTCTTATGACTAGCGACAAAGCTTTGAAGCTCAATTCTTCCACCGTAAGTCACACCAAAAAAAAGAAGTTTAATAAGAAGGATTAGCACAACGGTTGTAACCATTGGGATTGTGAGAGAGAGTAATCATTAGCCTAACGCCGAAAGACTGGCCGACTACCCAATGGAGTCGAAGAAGCCGCCCATGGACTAAGCGCTGCACCCAGATCATTACGACCATCTTGCCACCCCATCGGTTCAAAGGTCCATGAAATTTCACCTTGCCATGACATATCATCATTGCTACCCAAATGGAGTGATTGGAGATGGATGGTATCTCGCCCACTGGAATACCTCCGGCTTTTCTTGAATAGCAAGACACTGAAAACTCCCAAAGCCCCCACAAAATATCCTGATGCCATGCCAATATAAAACCAACTCATTTTGATTTGAACTTGGATCGAAAAAACGGTGTGTCTGTTTGGACTTTGTCCCAAACGGCATGGCCACACCCGTTTGGCCTTAGTACCAAACGGTGTGGCCATGCCGTTTTGGGACTAAGGCCAAACGGTGTGGCCATGCCGTTTGGGACAAAGTCCAAACAGACACACCATTTTTTTTTCAAGTTCAAATCCAAAGGATATGGCCACACCGTTTGGACTTAGTTCCAAACGGCATGGCCACACCGTTTGAGACTAAGGCCAAACGGTGTGGCTATGCCGTTGACTTTGAACTTGCAAAAAATGGCGCGGTTCTGTTTTGGACTTAGTCCCAAACGGCATGGTTACACCGTTTGGTACTAAGGCCAAACGGTGTGGCTATGCCGTTTGGGACTAAGTCCAAACGGTGTGGTTATTAGTTTGGTTTTAGTACCAAGCGGCATGGCCACACCGTTTGGCCTTAGTACCAACGGTGTGGCCATGCCGCTTGGGACTAAGTCCAAACAGCATTAACGCCATTTTTGCAAGTTCAAAGTCCAAACGGCATGGCCACATCGTTTGGCCTTAGTCCCAAACGGCATGGCCACACCGTTTGGTACTAAGGCCAAACGGTGTGGCCATGCCGTTTGGGACTAAGTCCAAACGGTGTGGCCATGCCGTTTGGGACAAAGTCCAAACAGACACGCCATTTTTTTTGCAAGTTCAAATCCAAACGATATGGCCACACCGTTTGGACTTAGTCCCAAACGGTGTGACCACACCGTTCAAGAGGCAAAAACAACAGATCTTTTGTGTTTTGGCAAAAACATTGCGTACTGCATTAGATTTTTGTGTTTTGGTAAATAACATTGGGATTTTTGTTGATAACATTGGGATTTTTGTGTTCTGCATTAGATTATTAATAGAGATACTTCGCTGTGACAAATTAAAATCATAAATTGTCGGAGAGCACAAGAAGAGCCATTGAATGGATATAAACCGAGATCTAAGCAAAGCACATACGCCAGAGCCCGGTAAGTAGTATAACCTGTTTTACTCCAATCGATGCAGACGTCCCTATTAAAATCAATGCCCGCTAATAGCGTAAAACATAACCAAAGGCAATGTGACATGAAATAGATGAAACCCTAGGATCTTAGGTGAACATGAAAAGAATGACAAGTCCAAAGCAAGATCACTATCATTTCATATTTCAACAATGTGACACCATGTGAAATACATTGTCTGAATTACTGAACATAAAGCTAAGTTGCTACATATCAACAACTTGCACTTACAAAAGAGTCCTAACATAACATTTTTTGACTACAATGAGATTTCCAATCTAACTTTCTGACTTTAGTTGTATATCTAACTCTTTGTTCTTTATCTCCTTCCTGCAAAACAAAAAAATTGAATAAACAGATCAGTCAAGCAAAGTTAAATCAAACCGCTTTTATTAAGGTCGTGAGAAAAAACTAACCTCTCCACTTGCTTCCTCATGTTCACCATCTTCCGCCACCACCATTTGCCTAATTACCCCCCAATAAAAACACATGAATCAGTATAAATACTACCACATATGTCAAATCCAACACCAAATCTAGAAACCTCATGAATCAGTAAGGATTTGTTTTCAGGGCAAGATGATGACCATGTGTAAGAGTTAATAATGGTCTTGTATGATTATTTGATTCTTTTGTTGAGAACTTGAATTTAGAATGACCTTTCATTTTGATTGTTATGATTGTCACATAAACTTTTCAATGAAATCCTTCAGTATAAGTTTTGTAAGTTTAAGTTGATTCTTCTTGTAGTACATGGTACTATGGTAGTGGTGGGAGCGAACCAAATTAATGACACGAATAGACGGCAATCTCGCCCGTTATGCAATATCCCGAAGCTTCATCCACGCTTTTACTTAGTAACTAGTTTTGTAAGGACCGATAACTATCGAGAATATAATAATCGGTTTATAAGTAACTTTCCCCTGCATCAAAGATAGATCACTTGATCGAGACATCCTATGGGTTTGGAGCGAGTCAAAATGCAGACTGCATTTCAGCTTTTCACTATCCCATCATAGTATCTTTGTTTTAGAAGCCATGCTCTGAAGGAGTTGTATTCCTTATTGTTCGAAAGCATGAAGTAGTAGGATTATTACCTCGACCATGCACACGTAATTACTACCTCAAGCTAGATCATACAAGTAGTAGGATCACTATTATAAGGTTTTACATGCCATCGAAAGCACTATCCATATATACACACCACAAGTAATATATACATTTGTATGTCCTTCAAACCTCAAATTCTTAAGACCTCACCATTTGTCGCCTGCCTTCTTACCATCTCTCTCTCAAAGAATGACCACCACCCTTCACGGGCTGACCTTGGTTTACTAGAAACCTCACAAGGCGATGATATCCGATATTTTCAATAGCTCCAAATTTGTTTTGAACAATCTACGCTTGTCATTTCTTCCATCAAAGATCTATGCAACAACTGGCTACGGACGTCTACCAGTGAATTCATCCTGCTTAACTGAGAATGATTGGTTCTATTGTGATAGTTTATTGGAACTAGAAGCTCCTTTGGAGCGTAAATAATCCTTACCAGTGAATTCAAAACTCTGACAGAGTTGAAAGCTCTGATAGAGTTCACCGAACTCTGACAGAGTTCAAAACTCTGACAGAGTTCACCGAACTCTGACAGAGTTCAAAACTCTAACAGAAATACGGCATGAAGAATACGACAGAGTTCAAAGCTCTGACCGAGTTCACCGAACTCTGACAGAGTTCAAAGCTCTGACAGAGTTCAAAACTCTGACAGAATACGGCATGAAGAATACGACAGAGTTCACCGAACTCTGACAGAGTTGAAAGCTCTGACAGAGTTCACCGAACTCTGACAGAGTTCAAAGCTCTGACAGAGTTCAAAACTCTGACAGAATACGACAGAGTTCAAAACTCTGACAGAGTTAAAAGCTCTGACAGAGTTCAAAACTCTGACAGAATACGGCATGAAGAATACGACAGAGTTCAAAACTCTGACCTCTGTCTCCGAACTCTGACAGAGGTCACCGAACTCTGACAGAGTTCAAAACTCTGACAGAATACGGCATGAAGAATACGACAGAGTTCAAAACTCTGACAGAGTTCACCGAACTTTGACAGAATACGACATGAAGAATACGACAGAGTTGAAAGCTCTGACAGAGTTCACCGAACTCTGACAGAATACGGCAAAGTTTACTTCCAATACAGAATACGACAGAGTTCACCGAACTATATCGCGTTTTAAACAACAATATAAACAATTTCATACCCAATTCATACTTGTTTACTTGTCTAAGTTCATAAACAATTGAACCAAGCGTTTTAAACTTGTTTACTTGTCTAAGTTCATACCCAATTTTGCGTTTTAAACAACAATATAAACAACATCCAAGAATAAAGTTTACTAGGTTAGTTCATACCCAATTTCGCGTTTTAAACAACAATATAAACAACATCCAAGAATAAAGTTTACTAGGTTTATTTCAAACGAATCCAAGCTAATTAAATAACAAATCAAACGAATTAAAAGTGGAAAAATACCTTAATCCATAAGCTTGGTTCAAACTGGAGAAGAAGAAGTTAGAGAGAGAGAGAGAGTTTTGAATTTCGTGATTTTTGTGATTTTCGTTTTTTTTTATTTTGAAATACCGCGAAATATTGAAATATCGGTTTTATCAGTGGTTTAGATCTTCAGATCTTGAGGGCGAGATCCGACGGCTCAAGAGGAGTGTGAGATAAGAGTGTCACTATAAGAGTGGCACTCTAGACAAACCCAGATATATATATATATATATATATATATATATATATATATATATATATATATATATATATATATATATATATATATATATATATAGATTTTTTATTTCTTATATTGACATTAATTGTTTAAATTTTTAACTTGAAGTGCGTTGATAACTTTAAGAGGGATTCAAGTGAATAGAAGTTCTCAAAAACCATGTTGGCACAACATCAAGGTAATTAAACGATCACAGTTAATTTACTATTTATATATGTACTTGATGTATAACATTCCTAATTCAATTTCATATTTTTGCAGGGCCCTAGGCAACCAAATGGTAAACAATGTGGTATTTATGCAATGCGCTTCATGTGAGACATAATAAGCAATCATTCTCTTATGCCATTGAAAGTAAATAAAATGTCTCTCACATTTTAACTTAATTTATGCTTGATATCTTTAGCAACTGTGTTTTTAACTCTTTTTTTTTAGCAAAATATTAACTTTGTTGTTTCTTATATTCCAGCTAAAAAATCTTAGCCATAAAATGGTTTTCACCGATAAGAAGATAAATGAAGTTCGAATGGATTTTGTTAAGTTCATCTAATAATATGTTATGAACTATCCTCAAGACGAAGATGAACAATAAGGCTGAAGACATATGTGAGTGATCGATTTTGACGAGATTTATTTTTTCATTTGGATTTGGATTAGGCTGATTAAATTTATATGAATTATTGGAAATATGTTATTTACTTCATTATGTTTTACGATTAAGTACAAATATATATTAGTTATCCAAGGGGATTGGAATGTTTCAATTAAATTAGCACTATATATGAGTGTTATTTGAAATCTAAGCAGTTAAAATCGGTTTTCGAAACTAATCGGTCGAGGAGCGATATGCGATTAATCGGTGATTTAATCGGTTATATCGGATGTACATATTTGATGTTTTCAAAATATATATTAGTATAATTATACCAAATATTTCTAAACAGGGATCCGAGATGTAACAAAAAATATCAAATTCTCATAATCACATCTAACTAGCTCAATTTTGGAGTACTACAGATATGTCAAACACAAAAATTACATTAAATATTTAAAGGAATAAGATGATTGAGAAGCGATAATATTTATTAGAGAGATAATACAATAATTTATATATTTAACTTTTATTAAGGAGGGAAAAATAAGTAAACTGTTAGCTTTGTGTATTGATTGGGTTCTATTATTATTAATACGGTTTAAGAATCTAATTCGTTAATTTTAAGTATTTTTTTGGATGGGAAACCGATATTTTCAATAATTTTTTTTCTCGGTTTAGTGAGAAATCGGTCATCTCGGCCAATTAATTGGTCAATTCAGTGATTAAATCAGTTCGGTGAGAAAAAGTAAAAAAATCGGTAAAAACTAATCGATTTACGAGCGATACGCGATTAATCGGCCGATTAATCCGATATTGATAGCATAGCTTGAAATTTAATAGATCGTATATAGTTTATTCATGTGTCTAATTTATTGCAGGTTCATATATATATATATATATATATATATATATATATATATATATTCACATTTTTTTTCTTTTTTTAATAATTAAAAAAAACAATGTATATATATCACGGTTTTACCCAAACCGTCATGACTAATGATATTTTTTATGACCGTTAAAAAAGATAAATAAAACTGTCATAAATGATATGATTTGTTGTGATGGTTTTTGAGCAGTTGTTATATTTTTTTAATGGTTTTATGACTATTAAAAAGGATGAATGCATAACAATTTATTTAAAACCGTCACATGATATGATTTATTGTGACGGTTTTTGAGCAGTTGTTACCGTTTTTTATAGTAGATAGAGGCTAATCTAGAAGAAATATTTGTGAAAGTTTTGGGAAAAAAATAAATGACCCCCACTCTTTCACGGTTTTGGGAAAAAAAAAATAGTGACAAAAGACTTTTTGTCACTGTTTTTAATAGTGATATAAAACTTTTTTTTCTTGTTGTGTGTGGTTTCTAAGGTCCTACTAAACGTGTCCTCTCATGATGTCTTTTACAAGTTTAAGTAGAGGCAACACAAAAGAGGGAATTGAAGTTTCCTCTTTACATGCATGAAGTTTCCTCGGAAGCTATAGAAGCTAAGGAAGAACTTCTGTCCACTCACAACTTGAAGATCTTAAGCCTCACGCACTTATTCAATGCAAGTAATGATTTTGAAGGGGATATGACTAAAATCTTATTTGGTAAGGCAAAAAGTTTAGATGAATTGTACTACTTGAGCTTGACTAAGTGGTGGGAAGGATTGATTTGTGGACGAATCATACATGTATGAGGACTTCTCAATCCTGGAGCTAGATGGACATAAACATGCTCTATTAGTAGAGTAAAATAGAAAACAAATCAGATTTGTGTTCGCTTATGGTTGGATCATTTGAACTTCGGAGGTTGAAGATGTGGCAATATATATTAAATTGTACATATCAGTTAGTATTTAGAATGATTGTTGTGGGTATATTTGTTCAAGTTCAAGAGCTGCACATTAGCCTTGCGTAACAAATTGTTGTCTAACAGGAAAATACTTGCTCTTTATTTCATTCGATATTAAACCTCACAAGTCAAATTAACATGCCTAAAATTAACATGTCTCATTCGATATGAAACATGAAACACGAGACAGAGAAACAAAGATATCACATTTCCATCAAGTAAAATTCTTTATGCATAATTTTATGAAAAATAATGTCATAACAAGGCTAAAGTAATCCAAAGTACAATGTCCAAACATAGAGAAATTAATAACTTAATATTTTTGTTCACTAATCAAAATCAATTATGAGTCAAGAATAGACATATTTAAAGTTGGGTATGTCTTGGGCTTTTTCCACATGGATAGTAATTTTAAAGAAAATACTACATTAGATCCATAATGCTATATGAGTCCAATTTCACTCCGCCATATCAAAGACCATGAATACTGAGTAGTTGAGAATGCTCCCAAGAAGCCACCTTAGCCCCCTTTTTTTCTCTGAGGTCGACACCTGATAAGAGCCCAAAACTGTAATTTTAACCCCTTAATAATATTACATTTAGACAAATTATGTGTATAATAAATAAGAGTTAGTACTGTTTACGTGTTTTTGTGTATTTCAGGCATTAGAGTCGAATATAAGAAGAAATACGTCACTTTTGCAAGATAAAGGAGCAAAGGTTGGTTGCTAAGAAGTTCTATGCTTAAAGGCCAAGATTCAAGGAGAAAAAACCTTTTTATAGCTCGATCAAAGCTGAAAGTCAAAGTTAACGCGGGTAGAAATAGAGCAGAAAAGTAAACAAAACTTCTACAGGCCGTATCATTAGACTCATATATTGGAATTGGGCCTATTATATGTCAAAATGACCGGCTCGAAAAGTGCTTTCTAATGGTCCAGGCCTTGACCCAATCAGAGGAGAAGAAGTGGATGAAAAGGCCGTTGCAGTAATTTCCAACAGAGTTTTTAGACATATGTAATTAGGTTTTGGGCTTGATTGAAGGACCCAAAATATGGCTCTAAAGCCCATGCACGAAATTGTAAACCTAGCCCTCTCTTATATAAAGAGGACTAAGGCATAACTCTCTATATACTTAGAGTTAGATCAATATACCTAGATAGCTAGATAGTTAGACATAGACTTAGTTATTAATTAGTTTAGACCTAACTTTTAATTCGTTAGCTCTTTCATTAGTGTTAAGTTAATTATTTGTTCTTCATTATTCAATAAGATCAATAAAATCCAAGTTTGTTCTTCATTATGTCTTATTCTTATCTCTTTATTAATGATAGTCTAATGACTTCTAGCTAAACCTCTATTAGAGGGGTTTGATGAAGCTTGATAAAGACTTGATGTGTTAGTTAGGATTATTGCCTCTTAAGAGTTTCATTATAGTAGGTTAGTTGATTCGCCATGATCGAGAATGGGTTGAACTTCCTCACATGCTAATTATTAGTTGTCAAAGATTGTCATGAATAATTAGGGATCAAACACTTAATCTTATTTGATTAGGATTGCAATAATCTACACTAGCATATTAGGAATACATCAAGTGGAATCAAATTCCCCTAATCCCTTCTCTATATTCATATTTTAGTATTCAATCACCATATTAGTATAAGTACACTTCATTACTCTCATTAGTTTTGTTAGTATCGATTAAACTAGCGGAAACTTACGTTTAAACAACTAGGAGTGGAACGAATTCTCTACTCAACATATTTCCCGATAACTGAGAGTAGATAACTTTGATAATATAGCAGTAAATTAGCTTTAGTTTTACTTATTCATAGCATAAATAGTTAAGTAGTCTAGGTAAAACTATTGTTTTACGTTTATCAAAATGGCTACCGCTACCATCTTAGTGTTGTTTAAATTCGTTTTCTTTAGTATTTTCATCCTTACCAAAACCCCATTAAACCTACCCACCCTTGTTTGGTTCTAACTGTGTTTGTTTGGTTCAGAAATATTTTTTTCGGAATTCTACACGGAGCGCGCCCGCGCCCAAAGTGTTCTATTTCAGGAGCGCGTACACCCTTAAATCACTAGACATCGAGTCAAGCACGAGCGCGCCTGCGCCCTTGTTAGGCTATTTCCAAGCGTGCCCGCGCTCAATTCATTGGACTTCGAAGTCATGCAAAGAGCCCAAGACTTCTCGCTAGTTCAAACGCCAGCGCCCAACACGATCTGACCCGATTTTCAAAGGTTAGTTTCCAACTTTCTTCGTTCACGTTATTCAGTGTTTCCAAGTTCGTGAATATATTGTGATCACGTATACAAGACACTATTCAAACGCGTAGCAAGGAGGCATTCAGGTACTCCTTCTTCCACTCCTCGCCTCTTCTGTCAAAGGGGTTTTTAATTCTAGCGTATCAGGGTTGTTTTACTGTTGATAGTGGTTTGTTTTATATTGGTCTTAGCCTTGTATGAGATTAAGGTCCGGTACTAGTAAACCATCTTCTGTTATTAATCACAAATATCAACATATGCGTAGGATTGAAAAAGTTCTTACCACATTTCATCATCCTACCGTTGGTTCGGAGCAAATTAAACTTAGGGTGTTTCCTTTCACCCTAGCCAATAAGGCAACATCTTGGTTAACTGCCCAAGCGCCTAATTTTGTGGACTCATGGGCCAACCTCGTTCAATTGTTCATGGAACAATTTTACCCACCTCTAAATATAGATGAAATGCTTAAGAAGATTCATTTCTTCTGCCAGAATCCTCATGAATCCTTTTCAGAGGCCTAGCATCGTTTCACTGATCTTCTTATAGAGTGTCCACATCATAACATTGCGAAAGACACGTTTGTTTGTGCCTTTTTCAAGGGGCTTTTACATCACCATAAAGAGGTTCTTGATATAATGACTGGGGGTAGTTTTCTTAGTAAAGGTCTCTCAAAGGCTTATAGGTTTTTGGAAGATCAATCTAAACGTCAAAATAACTGGGGGCAATGACATCCCCCCCTCCGCTAATTCTTATTCCATAGTTAAGAATGCTAGTATATTTGAGGTTAAATCAGATCATGAGCTTAAAACTTTAATCGAATCGCTCACTAAAAAGGTAGAAGCCATTTCTGTCCAACAAAAGCCTACTCCTGTCATGAATGTCAACTATATTCCTTGTAATTTCTGTTTGTGTCCTGAACATCCCAACTCCTATTGTCTTCCAGTCTATGAACAACCATCCGCTCAGCCGGACAATGTTTGTTCCATTAATAGCGAACCTACTGCACCTTGGAGACAGTATCCCAACTTCCGTTGGCGTAATAATCATCAAGTTACACCTCCAGGGTTTAATAATCAAACTGTTAGGCCAGCACCCAATTACAACCAAGCTCCACAGAGACAAGGACACAGACAAGGTAATTATAATAATTATAATGCTAATAGAGGTATCGTTCCAGTTACTAATAACTATTGCAACCCACCCGTTAATAATCAATGTGAGATAGTTTCAGTCACACCATCTATAACCACTACACCTTCTCAACCGGATCATTTCGACGCCTACATACAGGCTAACCAACAGATGTTACAATCCTTTCATCATTCTAACCAACAAGTTCTACAATCCATTAATCATTCCATCCAGGTTAGCCCAAAAGAAAGCCCAACCAAAAGGTGTGTTTCCAGGTCAAGCCATACCTAATCCTAAAATGCCAAACACAGCCTTTGAAGTAATCGATAATCCTAGTAATGAAAATATAAACGTAGGTGAGCTAAATGCCATCACCACTCTTCGTTCAGGCAGAGTGGTTGATAACACCGTAACTATGCCTGTTGTTACCCCACCACTGGTCCCTACACCTGATATTTTACTAGATACCGAAGTAGTAACTGATGATCCTACTCTTGTAGAGGTACCAGTTAAACCTCAACCCAAGAGGAAAGTGGCCAAGGTTAAATCTCCTATCGATCCATATGCAAAAATATAGAGAGAACCCACCGTTTCCCCAGAGACTAGCCATGTTACACAAGGATACTAACTTTGATGAAATTAGGGAAGTTTTTAAAAACTAACGATAAACCTACCTTTTTTTTAAGCTATTAAAAAGTTATTACAACATGCTAAGTTTCGAAAAGAGTTGTGCACTACTAGGCAGAAGACCAATATATCAAAAGACGCCTTTTTAACTAAACAGTTCCCAACTTTATCTGAACATAATGGAATCATTAAGTACAAAGACCCTGGTCGTCCTACTGTACAATGCACCTTAGGGGATACCCACATGACGACTGTGCTATTAGACCTGGGGGCGAGTGTTAACTTACTCCCATATTATTTATATAAACAAATAGGTCTACAAGAGATGCAACCTACTAAAAAGATGTTGTAATTAGCGGATCAGTCTATTAAGTATCCTAAGGTTGTTGAAAACGTGTTGGTTAAGGTTCAGAATTTTTACTACCCAGCAGACTTCGTTATCCTAGACACAGAAGTCGCTAACGACTCTGTTCCTATCATTTTAGGGCATCCTTTCTTGGCAACTGCCAATGCGCTCATAAACTGCCGCGATGGTTCGATGTCCATGTCCTTTGGTCATCATTCTGTTGAGGTAAATGTTTTCAAGATGATGAAACAGTTACCCAATTCGTCTATAGATAGGGAAGTTAGCATGATCGAGAGCCTAGCTTAAGATTATTTCAACAATACGTTTCCAGAAAATCAGATGCACCAGTTCCTTTCCTTCGGTAGTTCCGACTTTGACGATGACTCATACTTAGAGGAAGTCAGCGCCCTGTTCGAGTTTACTCCTATTTTAGATCCTTCTGTCGCTCCATTTTCTGAGTTTGAAGATCTTTTACCTAAATAGGTCTTCACTACTCAAGATGAGGATCCTCCGGAATCCTTTTTACCCATTCCTCCCACCCTTGTGCTTAAACCTTTTCCTGCTGAGTTGAAATATATAGAGCTTGATCCGGATGGTAGTCATCCGGTGATCATATCTTCTTAGTTATCTATTGATATAGAGGCATGTTTGATTAGGGTGATTAGGGAACATCGTTCCGCGATCGGTTGGTCCCTAGACGACATTAAAGGGATTGACCCTGGTGTATGCACACATCGCATACATTAGGCGTATAATGCGAAGACTTCATGCGAACCTCAGCATCGCTTGAACCAGGCCATGAAAGAGGTGGTCAGGGAGGAAGTCTTACGGTTACTCGATGCTGGGACCATATATCCCATCTCCGATAGTGAATGGGTAAGTCCTATTCACGTAGTCCCTAAGAAATCGGGGGTTACTGTTGTTCGTAATGCTGCGGGTGAATATATTTCCACGCTTGTTCCTATGAAATGGAGGACCTGTATTGATTACAGACGCTTAAACGCCATGACACGAAAGGATCACTTTCCTTTACCCTTTATAGATCAAATGCTCGAACATCTAGCTAGTCATGCTTATTATTGTTTTTTAGATGGCTATTCTGGCTATTTTCGGATCATTATTGATCCTAATGACCAAGACAAGTGTCACACCCCAAATTTCGACAGAATTCGGAAAAATAACATTTGTTCCCGACTCTTCGATCTTCGAGGTGTGACGCACTCTCAACTCCCAAAACCCATAAACAGTTTAAATATGCGGATAATTAAAAACCAATAAGAATTTAACATTTAACAAAAGTCCTCTTCATTTCAAAAATTCACAAATAAGATTAGGTTACAACTCTCCTTTCAATAACTCTTTAATTAAAATTACAAATGAAAATACAAAAACATTGTCTAGACTGAAAATCTATATCACCTTAAGGGAAAACAAAACCTATCTTGAAAAGTGACGCTAACGCCAACCACAAGCAGCAACCAACCTTCTTCAACACTAAACCTATCAAGACTTATCAACTATGTTCATTTAATGAACACACCAGATAAGCAAACATGCAAATCGGGTTAGCATTATAAAAATGCTGATGTGAGTAGCTCTAAAATACAACATATACTTGTACATATACCTACACAATCTATAAGGCAGTTAGTTCTTCCACCGAGACGCCTTAACTTCCAACAACTAATACAACATCCTTAAGTACAATAATTAAGATAGGTAGTTCCTCCACTGAGGCGCCTTAACTTCCCACTAACCACACAACAAACTATACGCATAATAAATAAGGCATGTAGTTCCTTCATCGAGGCGCCTTAGGTTCTAACTAAACAAATAACCCACCAAGCATATAATATCCGTACCGCATTTCATGCTCAATTCTGAGTGGGTTAAGTCTCGCTTGAGAATTAGTTTGACCCACACTTTTGCAAAACCATATACAATCATCTATCTAAGATGCATCATTAACCAACACATTACCATAATTATATTAATTAAGGCTTTTTTTGTGTGTCCCTAAAATTCACGTCGTATCTATGTCTTACCTAGTTTCCCTGGCTACCACAATCGCTTCCCAACGCCGAACATGTACATCCACATGCCTCCCCTTACATAATGAACCACTCCGTGCGTAACTACCTTGAGCGGGATGCCGCACACCAGGTAACCCTCACACGAAAGCCATTATGTAAGTACTGCCACTATTCGGCATAAAATATTGCACATCTCGTTCTATTTTGTGAACGGAATAATCAAGCCACTATTCGGCTACACCAGAAAGGCCATTCAGATTTACTGAAACGCCAGAAGGGCCATTCAGATTCACTGAAACGCCAAAAGGGCCAATCACATGAGTTGTGGTAGTTAGGTTCTAGGATTTTCGTTACGTAATTTATTCAGGTGTCATACATTTATGACTCATAATAATTCCACTATATCACGTGCAGGTCAAATACCTTATTGCACTAAGCCACAAAATTTAGAAAATATCTCAATTATATCTCATAACCACTTTTATTCTGTCACGTGCCAATATATTATTGCACTACGCCACACTCCCGTGGGAAATATCCACAAATACTCTACTACCTCCTAGTAGCATCTCACAGATAAAATAATGGAGTGTTTATACATTTATTTCTCCAAAACTATTGCATTTAATATATATATCCCAAAAATCTAAAGTCCATGAATCTAAGTCCGTATGTAGTTTAATACTCATAAAAACATATATATCAAATTCTTATTATCAGAATTCCCCTCTAGTTACGTGCCAATATGTATATACTTTACACACTACTTACGTCAAATCTTAATTAGATAATGACAAACAAAGTTATACAATATCGACAATATTTTATTACTACATTTGTCTATATTCTTAGATATGTGAAAATCTAGAAAAAGTCAACATTCCACAGTCAATGGTCAACAGTCAAAGTCAAAGTCAAACTGTCGTTTTCAGGTTCAGGTTGGTCATAGCTATGGTTCATGGCTAAGGTCAAGGTGCATGGCTCATGGGCTCATGACTAAGGAAACGGTTCGGACCCAACTAGCCGAGCCCAAACCCCAAACCTTAGAACCCAAAAGTCTACATGTTGAAAGACCCATTTGGATCTCTATTAAGTCCTATGGACTGGCCCCGAACAATATTAGAAACTGGCCCAAAAACTTTAAACTGAACTGGTCCACAAATTAAAACAAAACCGGGTCCAATCAAAACAAATGAAACTGGCCCATAGAGCTTAATCTAGAAATGGCCCAACAACTTAAAACAAAACCGGGCCTAATCAAAAATAGAAATTTCGGCCCAACAACTAGTAAGCTAAGGCCCAAAAAACCGAAACCGGCCCAAGGCCCAGCCGGTCATCTTCTCCCTCCAGCAGCCACCAAATCGGCCACCACCAGCCACCACTAATCTCCACTCGTCCAAACCAAATAGAAAATACTCAGGGGAAAAACCCCCACTACTTTAACAAAAGCGAAATCCCTAACTCCTTCAATCAATACTCTTCCTCAAATCTAGATCTGAACCGTCCGCCATTAATGACTTCTTCAAGCTTTCAACATCCCCCCACCACTCTACAACACTCAATCAAACATCCACAACCAACAATTCATCAAACCAACAAATACCAAACAAGCAAAACTACAAAAGTTCCAACCACAGTATGACAGGGAACGCCATTAACGATTTCTCCAAGCTTCACTGCCCCGACATCACTCAATCACCCAAAACCAAACATCAACCCAACGTCATTCAATCCTAACCTCATCAATAAGTAGGGTTCACTACCCCAACAGAGTTCAAAATAAACATAGAGGACGATTTCTTGCTATTGGCTTTATCTGCCATTAACGCCCATAAAGCTTCGACAGTTCAAAATAAAGTTTCCGATATTTAACGAAGTTTAATAATACGACAGGCACGACGTCGAATAAAACAAGATAATAAGCAGTATCAATAGGCAGAAATCTTAGACAGTATACACCGATACACGAAAAACTATAAATTCGGTGAAATAGCAAAAATAGCTACTCACCTTAATGAAAAACACCACGAATCCCTCTTAGTCCGAGTCGTCACGCTTCCACCGCTCGAGCAAACAAGCCGCCTCCATTTTTATTATTATTATTTTTTCTAAGAACCCTATTCTCTAGAAAAATGTGATTATATACTTGGGTTTGAAACCCAAGCCCAACACAAACTCGGGCCTAGAAATTAGGCCCACATATCCCAAATCCAATCCAGCGAATTTTAAATAAATAAATAACTTAATTAATAAATAGATAAATACGTATTTTAAATATGGGCGTTACAACAAGACTACCTTCACATGTCCTTTTGGAATATATGCTTATAAACGGATGCCTTTTTGTCTCTGTAATGCTCTTTGTACCTTCCAGCGGTGTATGCTTCATGTCTTTAGTGACATGGTGGAGCGCTTTATATAAGTTTTCATGGATGATTTTTCTATCTATGGAGACTCTTTTAGTGAGTGCCTGTCTAACTTTTCCCAGGTGTTGACATGATATAAGAAGAAAAATCTGGTTTTAAATTGGGAGAAGTGTCATTTTATGGTAAAGAGAGGAATAGTGTTAGGTTATATTATATCTAGTGACGACATAGAAGTAGATAAGGCTAAATTGGATAAGATAGCGTCTTTACCTATACCACGGACTGTCCGAGACATTAGAGCCTTTTTAGGCCATGCAGGTTTCTATAGTTGTTTTATCAAGGATTTTTCAAAAATAGTTAGGCCTTTAACTAATCTGCTTTTGAAAGATGTCATATTTGATTTTAATTATGACTGCAAGTAGGATTTTGAAACTTTAAGAGCCGCTTTAACATCTGCACCGATTATACAGCCTCCCGATTGGTCTAAACCTTTCAAGCTTATGTGTGACGCTAGCGATTATGTTGTTGGTGTTGTGTTAGGCCAAAAACTAGATGATAAGTCGGCTGTTATTTATTACGCTAGTAAAACTTTAAATGATGCTCAACGCAATTACACTACTACTAAAAATGAATTTTTAGTTGTGGTTTATGCTTTAGATAAGTTCTGCCCTTATTTGGTTGGTTCTAAGACCTTAGTCTACACCGACCATGCAGCTCTTAGGTACCTTCTCGCCAAGAAGGATGCTAAACAGAGATTGATCCGATGGATTCTTCTCCTGCAAGAGTTTACCCTAGAAATTAAGGATAAACGAGGGGTAGAAAATGTAGTGCTGATCACTTATCTAGACTTACCAATGACAGTGATAGTGATTCTGAGTCCATACCTGATTCTTTTCCTGATGAGCATCTTTATGCTATTTTTTCTGCACCTTGGTATGCCAACATTGTGAATTATTTAGCTTCTGATATTATTCTTGATATTTGGTCAAGAAATGAACGTAAAAAGTTTTTTTCCAGAGTTAAGCTATATTACTGGGATGATACCTATCTTTTTAAATATGGTGCGGATCATATTATTCATCATTGTATTCCCCAGTGGGAATATAATGAGATTTTATCCTTCTGCCATGACAAAAAGTGTGGCGGCCATTTTAGTGGTATGAAAACGGTTGCTAAGGTTCTTCAATGTGGTTTTTATTGGCATACTCTTTTTAAAAATGCCCAAGTTCATTGCAAGACGTGGGTTCATTGCCAACAATTTGGGCGTATTACTAAACATAATATGATGCCATTAAATCCCATTTTGGTGGTAGAAATTTTTGATGTCTGGGGCATTGATTTCATGGGTCCTTTTCCTGTTTCCCACGATTTTGTTTATATTCTTGTTGTCATGGACTACGTTTCCAAATGGATAGAGGCCATGGCTTGCCGTAGCAATGACCATAAGACAGTTGTGTATTTTGTTAAGGAATACATTTTCTGTCGTTTTGTGATGATGGAACATATTTTTACAACAGAGTTGTTGCTTCTTTATTTAAAAAGTACAAAGTTACCCATAAGGTGGCAACTCCTTATCATCCACAAACTAGTGGTCAGGTAGACACAAACTAGTGGCCAGGTAGAAGTCTCTAATATGAAAATAAAGAAAATATTTGATAGTAAATCCTGATAGGAAAGATTGGTCTAAGTGTCTTATTGATGCTTTATGGGGATATCGAACTGCTTTTAAAACTCCTATAGGTTTGTCTCCCTTTAGACTTGTGTTTGGAAAATCTTGTCACTTGCCCATTGAATTAGAGCACCGTGCTATGTAGGCTATAAAAAGCCTTAACTTCAATTATGATAAGGCATGTGTCAGGCGCAAATTGCAATTAAATGAGCTTGAAGAAATCCATAGCGATTCTTATGATCTCGCAAAAGATTATAAAGCTAACATGAAACATGTTCATGATAAACAAATTTTGCGTAAAAAGTTTGTAGTTGGTCAAAAGGTCTTGCTTTACAACTCCCGTTTGCACATTTTCCCTGGAAAATTGAAAACCCATTGGTCTAGTCCTTTTCTGGTTACTGAAGTCACCCCTTACGGGGCAATCACCTAGGTAAATCCCAAGGACAATAGTACCTTTCAAGTCAATGGCTAACGGTTAAAACATTTTCATGAGTTAATGTCCTCAGATGTGGAGAATGTCCTTTTACAGGACCCTGTCTACAAGGACTGACCTTTGATGTTTAGTGTACTTCCTTTCATTTCCATATCTTGGTGAGTGCACCATTCAGGTAACCGGGCCCTCCCTTTGGAGTGTGTGGCTATAAGTACCGGATCCTAAGTCCACGTTTAACATAATTCACGTTTTCCACTCTTGCATGTTTTCTCGGTTTTTGAGTCATGTTTCTCTATGGTGTGAATTATGTCTTTATTGCTTTATTGTTTTCCTTTATATTAAACCTTATTCATAAAAAGTAAAAAATTAAGAAATAAATATAGTAATCTAGCAAGTCTCGAGAATCTGACTTTAAAAGACCAACGTGTTTAAACAAATTTTCTAACCTTTGTTTGCAAAAATTTGTTTGGGGGTGGGGTGTTGGTCTTTCCTTTCTAGATCGCTCAACTTTCTATTCTTGTTGTTTATATCGTTTAGTCATATTTTGATTTGGGTTGACACTATCTATGAATTTATATTTCTTTTGCTCACATAACTTATGTCATGCACGCACTTTGAGGCATTTTCTATTTTTTTATATGTCAACTACAGTTAAATTTGAATGTTTTTATAGATCAGTGGATTGTACTCTCTTTGATGATCGTTTTTATAGCTCATTCGCAAAAATCGGATCGTTAACGAATCGGGAATTTTAGTTTTAATTTTATGCGGTATAGGACGAAATGGGTATTTTGAAATTTGTTTTGGGCTTGGGCCCAACAGGTTAAACCCCACGCGTTTAAACCCCTTCACGTTCTTCATCTTCTTCATGCCTCCAAGAACACCATCGACCATATAAAAAAAAGAAATCCAAAAACCACCGCGACCCACTCCAATTTTTTCAATAGAGTTTAAATTAAAACTCTTCCCCACCTTGCATTCACCCAAATTCGAATTCCAAACCCCAATGGCTACTCAAAACCGAAAAATTATTCCGGAACAAGCTTTTGCTTCTAACAAATTTTCTGGGACCGAGATGATTAGTAGGAGGTGGAAAGGGTTGTGGTATTCAGTGAATGATTTTTATCACACCGATTTGGTGTTGAGATTTTATAAGAAGAGGGAGATTGAGGGTTGGAAGATTTTTGTGAGAGTGAATGGTAGGAGGAGGGAATTGTGTATAGAGGTGTTGTCTAGGATTCTTGGCATTGAGGCAAAACGCCTCACACTGAAATTGCAAGAATCTCAAATCGGAGGAATTGAGGCTTTGATGAGGGAGACTGTATAGGAAGGGTAGTACAATGTGAAATCGCATTGTGTTCGATAATCATCTCTGCGAACCAACCAGCTGGCTGTAGCTCAGTAGGTTGGTCGAAATGTCAACTGCACTACGAAAGTCAGTGACATTAATTCGAATTGTCTACACATTCTCTGGGTTTTGCAGAAGAAGAGGTATGATTTTTGCATCTTCGACTTTTTGTTAGATGAGATTTGATACGTTGGTATAATAATGCACCATTCCCTACTTTGATTACAAATATTATGATGCAATGGGGTTGTGTTCCGAAAACTTATAGGATTATGTTGAAGTTGCATGCAAATGCATAGATTTATAAGGAATGTATTCAGATGAAGTGGAAGTTGCCTGTGGATAGGGGTGTTGAGACAGAGTCGAGTGAGGATGATGAGGATGAGATGTCATGTTTTGATGCCAGAGTTTGGGAAAAGGCTACTATGGATGAAGCCCGTGCCTCCTTACTGCATCGTGGCATGTGTTCTCTAAATACCATTTGTCATGATCTTCGGACTAGGCAGGTTACCATCCATGAGAATTTTGAGAAGATCATCGATAGTCACCGGGATCTCCGGGCTAACGTGGAGACTCTCGTCCAATGTGAGAATGAGCGTTGGGATGCCATGAATGCATTTATGGAGCAACAACGCCATTTCCAAGTAGACGTTCTACGACGCTTGCCACCTCATGATGGTTCTTCTTCTGATGACTCTGTGAGGCATGAGCGTCGTCAACGCAGGACAGATGACTCTGGCCCATCCTCATCTCGTGGCTAGTAGTTTTTTTTGTATTTTTGTTAAGTTAAGTTTTCTTGTTTTTCGTAGATTTTGATTCCGGATTGTTTAGTTAAGTAGTTAATATTTGAATTCTGTAATTGTTTTTTAAAATTTGAAGTTGTTTTAATTTCCGGCATATACTGTGTTTTGTATTGTGAATCCTACCCTTCCAACTTGTTTGGGGGTGGATTTATTTACTTAGCAATGCCTCTTATCATATCCACGTATTTTTGTTGAAAATTATTGTCGCCTGCTTGATAATGATTGAATTATGTGAGAATGTTGCTATTTTGGTGTAGCTAGAATTAGCTAGTGTTGTTGGTGCAACCTCAAGGAGTCATAATTAGATGATTGCTATTTTAATTTCAGCCAAAAAGCTATTGGTTTGGTTTTGGAGTATGTCTCTTGTCTGTTTCTATTTTGGTTTTAGAATTGTCTTATTCCATCATGTTGCTTTAACTAGTTGGGAAACTTGTGGAGCTTAGAAACTAGTTCTCTATAAATCCTTGGTTCACTCTAAACTTTAATTCACACCTCTCACTTTGCATCTCTCACTTTACCTTTGATTTTTCACTTCATAGCACTCATCATACACGGAGCGCGTGCGCCCTCTACTTTGCCTAAAGTCAGAGCGCGCCCGCCCTCAAAACATTGGACATCTCGCAAGGCAAGAGCGCGCCCGCGCCCTTCCATAGGCAAACTTGAGCGCGCCTGCGCCCTTCCACAGGCAAACTTGAGCGCGCCCGCACCCTTCACCTCCGTAAGCGGCCACTTTCAGTTCTGATTTTTTGTAGGTTCTTCCAAGGTTGTTTCCAGAAGTTCTAAAGTATGTGTGTGTGATATGAAATCTTCTCAGATCATACCGGAGCAGTCCTTTGAGGATTTGCTTGGAAGCGAGACCTATGGAGGATGGTTCGCGAAAGGATCGTGCAGTCAACATGGCAGAATCTACTGGTAAGTCCTGTTGACTTTTATTCACCTAAACTTACTGAATATTTCTATAATAATTCTAAGTTCTTTTATCGTCTAGATGGAGAACAAGTGTTCTTTGTCATAGTTAATGATACGACAATGGATTTCAGCAAGTTTCTGGTTGCCTTTGTTGTGAAAATGCCTATGCCTGTTCCTAAAAACTCATGGGGCTATCTGTCTAATAATGTATACCTTTATAACTATGAGTATTTTCATGAGACTTATGGGCCAGGGGTTTTTCGTGTCGAGGACCAAGGGCAATATAACATAGCCCTTGGTAGCCTGTCCCTGAACGTAGGCACTACCATGTTCTTTATCATGATAAATATTTTAGGGGAGTGGCGGTTTTCTTCTGTGAGTAATGGTGCTGGTGACGTTTTCCTTGCTTTAGCTAAGGGGCATTTATTATATGACATTCCCTAGGCTTTAGTGGCTAGTCTAGCAAGAGCTCATAGTATAAGGCATAAGTACCTTCTTATGCCTGTTTTGGTTTGCCACATCATGCGTTTCTTTTTTCCTGATTTTTGTGCCCGTTTCACGAATTGGGTTGGGGTTGAAATTATGACACCCACCAATTGTGTTATACATTCTTTCCGTGTAATGACTTGGCCGGGGTGGAGGATACAACCTAATTGGGTTGCCCCTTACACTCCATCCGACCAAGTGGCGCTTAAAAGGTTAGCGATCATTGATGATACATGGAGAAAGGCTTGGCAAGTTATCATGGCATGGCAGGACGCAAAAGAACCTCGTTTCTTTATAGACGAGGAGGAAAACGATTAAAATATGGGATATGAGGTAAGTTTTAATTTTTGTTCATGTCTGCTTATGTCCCAAGCAATTTAATTTTTGTTATCCCATAACGGCTGGAACTCATATAGAGTTGCGTCTGTTTTTGTTTATCTATATTAGTATGTTCTAAATTTGTTTTGCAGATATTCTTCAATTTTCACGTGTTTCCATGGTATTTTCTACCCTTCTTATTTTAATACTTTGAGGACAAAGCATGCTCTTGTTTGGGGGTGACATAGAAACACGCGTAATTTAAGGCACCTACTAGGATAACATATGTATAATATGCACTTGTTTTATAGTAAAAAAATTAAAATAAATAGTTTATGCTATACACTTAGGAAATAATGGTATTGTTTCTTTCTCTATGATGATTGTCTAGATATTTCACATTAGCTCTTATATTAGAATAGTCTTTATAAATTTAGGTTAATATGTAAGTAATAATCATTGCTTCTTTTCATAAATATATTGCATGAGTATCTATGTTTGTATTGGCAATAAGTTTCTGAAATCTAGGCTAGAGTATTTATTCTACAAATCCTGTGAATATAGCCTAAAGCCTTATATGAGTGAAATATTTGATAAATGACACAAGGGAGAAGCATATTCCAAATAGAGAAATCACACGTCCACTTGCTTGATCACTATACCATATCCTAAGTGAGAATTTAGGCCCTCTTTGGATCGATATAGCCAGAAATTCAAACCTATATAAAATTATTTTCCGCTAGTCGCCCCTTTGAGCCTTTCTTTAGCCTTTCATAAACCGCAAATCCTTTACCCTTTTACAAAACAAAATAAAAATAAAATAAACCTACCCATTTTTGAATGAGTCTGAGAATAGAGATGAAATGAAGAATAGAAAAGAGAAAGACCTGTGAAACCAAGAATTTGTTAGTTACTTCAAATAAGAAAATGAAGTTTCCATCCAAAGAAAAAAAAATTAGAACTCCAAAAACAGAATCAAAGGAGTCAAAAGCCAAAAAAAAAAAAAAAAATGGCTAAGGATGGAAACAAAGTATAGAAGCAAAGTAAGAAGAAGGGTTTATCTAGTTACATAATATGAAGACTATATTATCTCATACTTGTCCTTTTTGAATATCTATTTCCTTCATTCTTAAACCATCACCTAATCCCCGCAACACTAATAAAGACCTCTAGCTCAATTAGGAATAGGTTAGTGTGATAGTAAGTGACAGATGTGTTTGATCAACTACAGCTTCCTTGTGTGTCATTGAGATTGTAAGGTAAAGTGTGCCCACTACACACTAGAGTGAGCGAAACTTGAGTGGAAAAATCAGAGTGTTTTTGTCTTGACATATATGTGAGGACCTACTTAAGGATGTTATTCCAAAGTTTCATAAACGAATTTGTTATTGCATTTCATAGCATAGTTCATTATATATATGTTTATCCGTAGATAATTGATTATTATGCACGTATTAGCTTAGATTTCGAATTTATTATTCTGTATTCATTGCTAGTGAGATGTATAGATATCTGAGAATAAATTAGGAAATAGTCATTTTTATTTCTTAGTCGTTGTAGTATGGAGTAAGTTTGTGAGTAAAACTCTCACAAGGATATAGCTCATCCACTAGGGAATTCCTAGTAGTTTAAGGCCTTATTGCACATGGTCAATGCAATCGCACTCAGCGAAACGAGATTAGTTAGAACTCTATTTTTAATCACTTATTTTAATTTCTCATATTTGCTTGAGGACAAGCAAAATGTTGTTTGGGATGGTTTGATAAGAGCCCAAAACTGTAGTTTTAACCCCTTAATAATATTACATTTAGACCAATTATGTGTATAATAAATAAGAGTTAGTACTGTTTATGTGCTTTTGTGTATTTCAGACGTTAGAGTCGAATATGAGAAGAAGTACATCACTTTTGCGAGATAAAGAAACAAAGGTTGTGTAACGCCCGTATTTTTTAAATACGTATTTTGTTATTTATTAATTAATTAAATTATTTATTTTCAAAATTCGTTGGACTCGGGATACGTGGGCCTGGTTTTGGGCCTCGAAGTCAGATATGAGGCTTGGGTTTCGGACCCAAGTATATAAACATTTTTCTAGAGAATAGGGTTCAAAAAAAGAATAAAATATATTAAAAATGGAGGCTTGTTTGCTGGAGGGTGGAGCGCGACGACTCGGATTAGGAGGATTCGTCGAGTTCTAATACGGGTGAGTAGAGTTAACTCTCACCACTACTAGAACTATGATTTTGCATCTGTTTAGTATTTACGTATTTTACTGTCGATATGTTTAGATTTTGGTAAAACCGGTTATAGTCTTAGACTGTTGGAACTCGAAAGAGTTCGGTGATGGTGGCGCAAGGAACAGAGAAATAGTCTCTTTATCCGGTCGAGCTGTGATACTCTGGTGGTGCGTTTTTTTGTTATTTGAACTTGTTGGCCGAAAGACTGTTCAAATACTGTCCGGACCTTTTTGAATTGCACCTTTGACTTTATGAATTTTATTTGTGTTGATTGGTGTCGGGGCTGCTGGAAGACTCGGAGAAGTCATCAATGGAGGCGAGCCCCATTAGAAATCGGTCCTGCATGTTTTTATGAACTGGTATGTTTGGAGAGTTGGGATGGGTGCTGGGAAGCTTGGTGGAAGCTCCCAAGACTTATCAATGGCGTTACTGCCATTACTGCCATTACTGTGATTGGTTGTTATGCGTTTTTAAAATGGTTTGAGCGGTTGTTGTTTGATTTGGTGGGTGGTTGATGTATGTGGGAATGTTGGTTGAGTGATGAGGGTTGTCAAAGCTCGGAGAGAAGCCATTAATGGCGGTCGGATCCGAAATTTTGGGGGTGGTTTCGAACTGGAAATTTGGAGTGTCTTGGTTAATTAAAGTTGTGGGGTTTTTCACCCACACCATTTTCGATGGGTTTGTTTGGGGTGGTGGGTGAAGGATTGTGGTGGTCGATTTGGTGGTGGTGGAGGAGAGAAGTGGGTGAAGATGATGAACAGTAATTTCAATTTCGGTTTGGGCCTGGGCTTTGCCCTTTTGGGTTTTGTTTGGGCCGAACTGTTTTAAGTTCTTGGGCCCTAGCTTGTTTTGTTTGGGCCCGGATTCTATTTTAAGTTGTTGGGCTCGGTTTATATTAAGTTTTGGACCAATTTGGCTTAGCCTATGGACCGGTTTCATTTTAAATTTTCGGGCCGAACTCAGTTGTGTTTTGGGCCTGTTCAGTATAAGTTTTCGGGCCCGTTTCTAATATTGCTTGGGCCAGTCCATTGGACTTAAAATAGATCTATTTGGGGTTTTCCAATGTTTAGACTTCCGGGTTCTAAGGTTTGGGCTTGGCCAGTTGGGTCCGAACCATTACCTTAGTCATGAGCCCGTGAGCCATGCACCTTTGACCTTAGCCATGAACCATGGCTATGACCATGAACCTGTTGAACACGGAAACGACAGTTTGACTTTGACGATGACAGTTTGATTTTGACCAAGACATGTTGACTTTGACTTTGATCATGACATGTTGAGTTTGACTTTGACCATGACAGTTTGACTTTGACCAGGACATGTTGACTTTGACCAGGACAGTTTGACTTTGACCATTGACTGTTGATTTTGACTTTGACTATGGAATATTGACTTTTCTAGTTTTTCACATATTTGATAGTATGGACAAATATAGTAATAAAATATTGTCGATATTATATAACTTGGTTGGTCATTATCTAATTTAGATTTGACGTGAGTAGTATGTAAAGCATATATATATTGGGCTTTGATTGTGGATGAATGATTTGTTTATTTGTGCTACGTTTTATGTGTATATTATATGGACACATATAGTAATAAAATGCTGTGGAAGCTTGTATAATTTGGTGGTCATTATCTAAGAAAGATTTGACCTTGATGTTGTGTATTTTTGACACGTGACGATATTGAGATATTTCTATATATTGTGGCTTAGTGCAATAAGGCAATTGACCTGCACGTGATATAGTGGATTTATTATGAGTCATTAATGTATGACACCTGAATAAATTACGTAACGAAAATCCTAGAACCTGACTACCACAACTCATGTGATCTGCCCTGTGTGGGCGTATTTGATATATAAGATGTTGTTTTATTTTTACATATATAAGATGTTGATATATATGAGATGTTGATTGACCCATGTGTTGGGCAATCGTAGCCGAATAGTGGCTTGAGATATAAGATGTTGATATATAAGATGTTGATATATTCCGCAAGAAAAAATAAGCGAGATCTTGCGATATTTTATGCCGAATAGTGACATTACTTACATAATTGCTTCCGTGTGAGGATTTACGGTGTCGGCATCCATTTCGGGGTGGTTACGCACCTGAGGTAATACGCTATATAAGGGGAGGCATGTGGATGTACATGTTCGGTTGGGTTTGCGATTGTGGTAGCCGGGGAAACTAGGTAAGACATAGACACGACGCGTGAATGAATTTTTAAAGAAAGCCCGAAATAATCTAATTATGGTAATATGTTTGGTTGGTTATGTGTTTAGTTAGAACCTAAAAAGCCTCGATGGAGGAACTACATGCCTTATTTATGATGCGATAGTTTGTTGTGTGGTTAGTGGGAAGGAAGTTAGCGCTCGCTGGAGAGGAACTACGCCTTAATTATTGTACATAAGGATGTTATATTAGTCGTTGAAAGTTAAAGGCGCCTCGGTGGAGGAACTAGCTGCATTATGGGTTGTGTATATATATGTATAATTATATGTTGTATTTTAGGGCTACTCACACCAAAGATTTTATAATGCTGACCCGATTTGCATGTTTGCTTATCGGGGGTGTCCATCCAATGAACATAGTTGATAAGTTTTAACAGTTTTAGTGTTAAAGAAGAGTGGCTGCTGCTTGTGGTTTGCATTAGCGTTACATCTCCGGATCGTTTTGTTTTCCTCGAGGTGATATAGCTTTTCGATCCTAGACAATGTTTTTGTATTCTCATTTGTATATTTTAATTAAAGAGTTATTGAAAAGAGATTTGTAACCTAATCTTAATTGGGAATTTTTGTAATGAAGAAGACTTTTGTATAATTGAAATTTTTATTGGTTTTTAATTATCCGCATATTTTAAACTGTTTATGGGTTTTTGGAAGTGGAGAGTGCGTCACACCTCGGAGATCGAAAAGTCGGGGACAAATAATGTTTTTCCGAATTCTGTCGAAATTCGGGGTGTGACAGGTTGGTTGCTAAGAAGTTATATGTTTAAAGGCTAAGATTCAAGGAGAAAAAGCCTTTTTAAAGCTCGGTCAAAGCTGAAAAGTCAAAGTCAACACGGGCAGAAATAGAGTAGAAAAGTCAATTGAACTTCCGCAGGCCATATCGTTGGACTCACACCTTGAAATTGAGCCTATTATATGTCAAAACAACCGACTCGGAAAGTGCTTTCTAATAGTCTAGGCCTTGACCTAATAAGTGGAGCAAAAGTGGACAAAAAGGTTGTTGCAGTAATTTCCAACAGAGAAACCCATTTTTGACATATATAATTAGGTTTTGGGCTTGATTTAAGGGCCCAAAACATGGCTCCAAAGCCCATGCACGAAATTGTAAACCTAGCCCTCTCTTATATAAAGAGGACTAAGGCATAACTCTCCATATACTTAGAGTTAAATCAATATACCTAGATAGCTAGATAGTTAGACATAGACTTAGTTATTAATTAGTTTAGACCTAAGTTTTAATTCATTAGCTCTTTCATTAGTGTTAAGTTAATTATTTGTTCTTCATTATTCAATAAGATCAATAAAATCCAAGTTTGTTCTTCATTATGTCTTCTTCTTATCTCTTTATTAATGATAGTCTAATGACTTCTAGCTAAACCTCTATTAATTAGAGGGGTTGGATGAAGCTTGATGAAGACTTGATATGTTAGTTAGGATTATTGCCTCTTAAGAATTTCACTCTAGTAGGTTAGTTGATTCGCCATGAGAATGGGTTGAACTTCCTTACATGCTAATTATTAGTTGGCAGAGATTGCCATGAATAATTAGGGATCAAACACTAAATCTTATTTGATTAGGATTGCAATAATCTATACTAACATATTAGGAATACATCAAGTGGAATCAAATTCCCCTAATCCCTTATCCATATTCACATTTTAGTATTCAATCACCATATTAGTATAAGTACACTTCATTACTCTCATTAGTTTTGTTAGTATCGATTAAACTAGCAGAAACTTACATTTAAACAACTAGGAGTGGAATGAATTCTCTACTCCACATATTCCCCGATAACCGAGAGTAGATAACTTTGATAATATAGCAGTAAATTAGCTTTAGTTTTACTTATTCGTAGCATAAATAGTTAAGTCTAGGTAAAACTATTGTTTTACGTTTATCAGCAACCCTGTTTTAAATGAGATCAATAACTCTTTGATGCTGGCGAGGTTCGATCCCCAAACCTCTAGTATCATCACCCAAAGGTTTTACCAACTTTGCTAGTTGGCACCTGCTTTAAAAATGTGTGGGCAAGCCTGTTTTTAAAGAGATCAGTAACTCAATTGTGTGTAGCGGGGTTAATTCGAATCCCAAACCTCTGGTATCATCACCCAAAGGTTTTACCAACTAAGTTGCCAGTTACTCCATTGTGAGGTTTAAACACCATTGCTCAGAGCTTCAGACAATCTCAAATAACTCTGAAATAATGTAACTCATTTGGATAAAACTATTTACTTCTTTTATTAACTCTTGAACTGGCCAACCGGACATCAAAAAATAACACTCTCTGAAATAACTTTTTTCAACTCATACAAGACAGCTGTTAGAATTTGGGGAAGAAAACCTGCGCTGATGCCTAAGAAATTTAAATCACCGTGGAAGAGCACTCCACTTGATCCAAAAAGAAAATGGGAAATTAACAGGTAAAGCTATTTTTTTTTATCTACAATGAAGTGCTTGTTGGATGCTCGAGTTGGTTAATGTTGTAATTCTATTAGTAATATATTACTTGTGTATTTCAAAATACATGACAGTTTAGTCCCATACTCCCATACTGGAAAGTGAAACCTTCGAAATCGTGTTAGTCCTCGGCTAAGTAAAGCTGATAGGGAATAAAGGCGCACGCACTTGGTTTGGCCTATCAGAGGGGGCACACGCCTTTGGACTATTTTTAGTCAGGTATTTTATTTTCGAAGGGTTTTAATCGGTGGATTTTAAGGGTCTTTCAGTCATTGTTTGTTTAAGTGTTTCGACTCCTATTTAAGGCTATGTTAGGGTTTGTAAAAGACACTTCTTGTTTATATTCAATTTATTTGATCGACTCTTGGTTAAAGATCGACTTTTATCGATTCTCGATTAGAAATCGATTATTTTAGATTGCTTCATAGCTAACGCTACTTTACTCCTACATCAGTTGGTATCAGATTCAGCTACGAATTGGATATGTATGATCGTGTGCAAATGACCAAACTTTCTAGGCAGGTAGCATCGCTAACCCGCCTGGTCGCCGCCTTTACTCGGCAGTTTAACCAATTTTATGAGCGTCAAACACCAGTAGTGGAAGATGCATTGAAGGTAAAAAGTTCTAAAACTTCGAACTTTGTTGATGTGGTTGAAAAAAATTCAATTTTTATTTTTGAAGTTGAGAAAAAATTAATTAAGTTTTGTTGATTTGGATTTAATCCCTGTGTTTGATGAGGAGTTTGTTGACGAGGGGATGTATTATCCAGTTGGTGATCAAAAGGAGTTTATCGATTGGGATTTACCACCATGTTTTGTGGATCCGAGTTTGTCTAACTTGGAGGAAAGATCTGGTTGTGTTGGTTTGGTGTGTTTGTTTGAAAGTTTTGTAGATCCGTTCCTTAACGTCTTTGCAGATTTATTAATGGCGAAGAATATATGCTTTCTTTTTAGAAGATATTTGTCTGTGCACGTTATGACAATGAGTTCTTTTCATAAAGCTATGCAAGTTAGTCAATATCGTGGCAAAGTTCAAGGATGACTTCAGTCTGTTTTGTTGTTCATATTTTGTCTTTGCGCCTGTAACATTCGAGGACGAATTGAAAGTCTTCCAAGACGGGGAGAATGATAGGGAATAAAGGGGTGCACTCCCTTGGTTTGGCCTATCGAAAAGGGCACACGCCTTTGGACTATTTTTAGTCAGGACTTTTATTTTCGAAGGGTTTTAATTGGTGGACTTTAAGGGTCTTTCAGTCATTGTTTATTTGTTTAAGTGTTTGGACGCCTATTTAAGGCTATGTTAGGGTTTGTAAAAGACATTTCTTGTTTATATTCAATTTATTTGATCGACTCTTAGTGAAAGATCGACTTTTATCGATTCTCGGTTAGAGATCGATTATTTTAGATTGTTTGAGAGCTAGCGCTGCATTACTCCTACATTAAAAGCCTTTTTAGATTGTTTGAGAGCTAACACAGCCATTAATCCTACATCAAAAACCTTGGTGACTGGTTACGAGTCTATATAAAGGGATCGGATAGTAAGCCAATATTTCGTGTTCTTCTGCCAGAGAGTCATTATTAAGTTGATCCAGTGAATCAAGCATCCACGTCAGCTCAACGGACTCAACAAAATCAGTTGTCAGCTCAACAGAAGGCATCCACGTCAGCTCAACAGACTTAATAGAATCAGTTGTCATAACAGAATTAGGGTGTGTTTGTTATGATGGAAACACTATGGAAAAGAAAGGAAAATAAGAGTGGTCCACCTTTTCCATAGTTTTTAAGGCGTTTGTTTACCTATGGAAAGGAAATGGGCTTTTCCATATGGAAACAAAATCATGGAAATGGAAAAGGTTTTGTGTCCTTAGCTAACCCCTGAAATTTTTGTGGAAAGGAAAGGAAAGGAAATAGATAGCTAGGGACTTAGTACTAATATACCAATGACCCAACAATACAATTATTCCTTTCCATAGCTTTTGCAAACAAACATGATTATTCATTTCCCCAGTTTTTACTTTCCTTTCCCCAGTTTACCAAACACATACCATTTAAAATTATTTCCTTTCCATTCCATTCCATAGTGGACCACCCATTTTATTTCCTTTCCTTTCCACGAGTTAAAATTTAACAAACACACCCTTAGTTATGCAATTGTAGTAGAGTAGGAATTGTAAGAATACTATAAATACATGTAATGAGTAGAGAATCATAAGAAAATAAATCATTTTCATTTTAAAGTTTATCATGGTATCAGAGCCATCAGCTAAAAAGCTAAAAAGGCGATTCTGAGACTCCATTAAAATGTTACTAAAGCTTCAACAAGCTAAGTTTTCCTTCTTCATCACTCTCATTATTCAAGTTGTTCACTCTATTCTCTATTCTCTATTCGTTTATCTCATTTCTCTTTTCAATTCTAATCTGAATTGATCAAATTAATCATTATTCATCTTTCAATCTTCAACCAAAATAATGAATTCAACAACACCTTCAATGACTTCTATTAACATAAATCATTTCATTTCAATTAAACTTACAGAAGACAATTTTCTACTTTGGAAATCTCTCTTCATGCCAGTGTTGAAAAGCAATAATCTTCTTCATTTTGTTGATGGATCAAGATCAATTCCAAATCAATTTCTTACTGACACAACTACTATCAATCCTGAGTATCTTCAATGGCAAAAATTGGATCAAACCTTATTAATCTGGTTAAACGCAACTACTTCTGAAGGAATCTTGCAGTATGTCATTGGTTGTTCAACTGCAAGAAAACTGTGGATTCTGTTAGAGAAAAGATTTACTGTGACAACGCGTTCTCATATTCATCAGCTCAAAAGTCAACTTCAAGTGACCAAAAAGGGTAATTCAACCATGTCTGAGTTTCTACAAAGAATTAAGCAACTCTCCGATGCTTTAATGGCTGCTGGAAATTCACAAACTGATGGTGATCTGGTTACGCATGTTCTAAATGGTCTTACACCTGAATATGATGCATTTGGTACTTCAATACGGTTGAGAACTAAAGAAGTGACTTTTGATGAGTTATATGGTTTACTTATCAGTGAAGAAATCACTATTCTATCACGACATCAAGCTTTGGTTGATTCTGCTCCTCAAGCATTCTACTCCAATTACAATCAAATGAATCGAGGAAGAGGTTATCATAGAAGCAGAGGTCGTGGAAATAACCATTCTTATGGTGGAAGGAATAACAATTTTGGATGAGGTTCTAATGGTTTCAATCCAATGAGAGGTTCAAGCTTGAATTCTGGTTCTAGTGAGCAAGTTAAAGAAAGCAGCTCTCTTGGTTCTACCTTAAAGCAAAGTTGTCAGAGTTGTGGAAAAACTAATCACACTGTTGTAGATTGTTACAACCTCATGAATTATGCCTATCAAGGTCGAATTCTACCAGTGAAACTTCAAGCAATGGTTGCTAGGAGAATGGCATACAACAACTATTCAGATGTTGATTTCTCTTCTCAGAATGCTCAGAGTAACTACTATGACCAGGGTAACGTCTCTACTCCTAATGCTTCTAGTTACTCAAACTTGTATGGGCATGACTCTAGCTGGCTTGCTGATACTGGTGCCAACAATCATCTTACTCCTGATTTGCAAAATCTGATGATCTCACATGATTATGATGGCCATGACAAAGTGATTGTTGGTGATGGACAAGGTCTGTCTATATCTCATGTACGAAACTCTTTATTGCACACACCACATTCCACTGTTTCTTTTAAAAATATACTTCATGTGTTGTCCATTTCACAAAATTTACTCTCTATTTATAACTTCGCCAATGACAATGACTATTCAATCACATTTACTCCTTTTGCTTTTTATGTAAAGGCCAACAAAACAGGAAAGATTCTTTTCCAAGGGAGACATAGGAATGGTCTCTATCCTATGCAGTTCAAGCATACTTCACAAGCATCTCTTCCTTTAGCTTTTTTAGTCATCATCTACTGCTTTTCATACTACCTTCTCTGGTGAAAAGGCATCTTCAACTTTATGACATCATAGAACTGGACATCCATCCTTGTTCATTTTAAAGAAAATCGTCACTGACTATCATCTTTTACCATCATGTACTAGTGTTGATTTTTGTAATTCTTGTAAAGTTGGAAAGAGTGCAAGACTTCCCTTTTAAATGTCTTTGAATAAAGTTACTAACCCTTTAGAGTTGGTACATACTAATCTATGGGTCCTTCTTCCATACCATCTACTTTTGGGCATGTGTATTATGTTTCTTTTATAGATGATTTCTCTAAATTCACTTGGATCTTTCCTTTGTTTAAAAAGTTTGATCTTCTTACTGTGTTTCAATTATTTAAAACCAATGTTGAGAATCTAACTGATTATAATATCAAAACTCTTCGATCTGATGGAGGGGGTGGGTACATTAGTAAAGTATTCAAGACTTTTCTTCAACATCATGGTATCTCCACTCAATATTCATGCCCTCATACACCACAACAAAATGGCTTAGCAGAGAGAAAACATCGTCATATCACTGAAATGGCAAGAACTCTCATTGCTTAAAGCAACATTCCACCAAAATTTTGGGTTCATGTCTTTCAAACTTGTGTTTACCTTATTAACAGGACTCTTACACCTTCCTTATCATATCTCTCTCCACTTTAAAAACTTTCCAAAAAGACTCCTAATTACTCTTTCTTCAAAGTTTATGGGTGCTCATGCTTTCCATGGCTAAGGCCTTATACAACAAACAAGCTTCAAGCTAGAAGCAAAGAGCGTGTTTTTATTGGTTATAGCCCTCATCATAAAGGCTACCAATGTCTTGATCCCCCTACTGGAAGAATATATATTAGTAGACATGTCATTTTTAATGAAAATTCATTTCCTTTTCGAAATTGAGTTAATGACTATTTAGTACCACGAACTTTCAATTTTTTTTCTAAATGGTACCCGAACTTTGTTTCTCGCCTATTCGTACCACGAAGTTTCAATTTGTTTCAATTTAGTACCTCGGTTAATAGTGAAAACATTGTTCATGTGAATAGTGCTAACGCCGTTAGTGAAATTAGAGGGAATTGGATGGAAAATTAACTGATATACTAAATTGAAACAAATTGAAACTTCGTGGTACGAATAGGCGAGAAACAAAGTTCGGGTACCATTTAGGAAAAAAAACGAAAGTTCGGGATACTAAATAGTCATAAACTCTTTCGAAATTCAATGCCAACATCAATTCCTTCTATTCCATCTGCTACTAAAATTCTTGTTCCTTCTTTCATACACTCTGACATGTCTTCATCATATCCTTTGCTGATGTCACCACTGCACATGTAACACCTTCTGACACATCACTTTCTCAACCACCAATTCTGCCAACTCCTCTCATTTCAACAGATCATACACTTTCACATACATCTCACCAAGTTCAAACTAAACCAACTCGGTCCAAACAAGCTCACCTTCCTCAGTTGCATTCTATGAATACAAGATAAAAAATGGGCATTTCCAAAAAGAAAGTTTTCACTACATCTAAACATCCTATTGGAGCTTACATATCACAGTCTAATCCTCAAGTTATAGTTCCTACATGCTATACTCAAGATGTAAAGGATATCAATTGGAGGCAAGCAATGGCAACAGAATATAATGCTTTACTCCACAACAATACATGGACACTAGTACCATTTCATTCATCTCAACATTTAGTGGATAATAAGTGGGTGTTCAGGCTGAAAGAGAAATCTGATGGTACTATAGACAAGTTTAAGGCTCGACTGGTTGCCAAGGGGTTTCATCAAATAGCAGGAGTTAATTTTTCAGAAACTTTCAATCCTGTTGCAAAGTCAACCACCATCAGATTGATTCTTACTATTGCAGTCTAGAATAATTGGGGAGTTAGGCAATTGGATGTATCCAATGCTTTTCTTCATGGTGATCTCAAAGAAACTGTGTACATGAAGCAACCACCTGGCTTTGTTAATCCAAGTAAACCTGACTATGTGTGTAAACTTCATAAGTCCCTATATGGTCTTAAACAAGCACCAAGGTCCTGGTTTGAAAATTTGATGGGTGCCTTAGTTAAGTATGGTTTTATTTCAGCCAAGGCAAATCCTTCCCTGTTTATAAGAGCGGCAACAGACTCAATCACCTATATTCTTGTCTATGTTGACAACATTCTAATTACAGGAAGCTCACCTTCATATTGCCAAGATTTCATTCTTCAGTTAAATCAACACTTTGCTATGAAAGATCTTGGTGATATTCATTTTTTCTTGGGTATTGAAGTACTTAGATCAGCTCAAAGCATGTTTCTGTCACAAAGCAAATATGCTTTAGATGTTTTGAAAAAAGCAAATATGTTGGATGCAAATCCTGTATCTACACCTTGCTCTAGTACAGTGAAATTGGATACACATTCTGGTGACATTATTTCTGATCCTACATACATTATACATGTCTCTTGTTGGTTCTTTGCAATATTTAACATGGACAAGGCCAGACTTATCTTATGCAGTGAATCAAGTGTGTCAACATATGTAAACACCAAGAACTACTCATATGGAAGCTGTTAAAAAAAAATTACGATTCTTAAAAGGATCAATCACACATGGCATCTGGTTAACAAAAGATTATAGCATTCTCAGACTCAGACTGGGCTGGCTGTCCTGATACTAGAAGATCAACAAGTGGATTTTCTATCTTTTATGGCTCTAGTCCTATTAGTTGGTGTTCTAAAAAGCAACCAACCATTTCCAAGTCATCTACAGAATCAGAATGTCGTTCATTAGCCTACACAACAGCTGAGTTATACTGGCTTTGCATCCTTCTGAAAGATTTTCACTTATTCTTGTCAAAACCACCTCTCTTACTCTGTGATAATGTCAGTGCTATTTCATTATCTTTTAATCCTATTTTTCACAGTAGAACGAAGCATATTGAGGTCGATTTTCATTATATCAGAGAGCTCGTAACAGCAAATTGCATCAAGCTTCAATATATATGCACACAAGACCAAACATCTAACATTTTTACAAATGGTCTCTCCTTTGCCAGATTTTCTATTCTTCAACGCAAGTTGTGTGTTTTACCAAACACAAACTTGAGGGGGTGTAATCCAGTGAATCAAGCATCCACGTCATCTCAACAGAATCAGTTGTCAGCTCAACAGACTCAACAGAATCAGCTGTCATAACAGAATTAGTTATACAGTTGTAATAGAGTAGGACACTTGTCATTATCTTAGCAATTGTAAGAATACTAGAAATACATGTAATGAGTAGAGAATCATAAGAAAATAAATAATTTTCATTCTAAAGTTTATCAGTTCCAGAGGGTAGAAATACCTTGAGTGCCCTTTTGCACCGTGGCCTGGACTTAATCTTTCAACAAGTTTTCGACCATGTTGTTTTTATTTATTCTTTGTTCATACTTCGTACCAATGTCTATGGTGTATTCTAACTCCAATTAAACACACAACACAGGCCGATAGGCACAACATATTTTTCTAAAATTTGAGATCTTTTTAGAATTATTTGAATAAAACACATAACTGAAGATTGCAATTGTGAATTTATCTATGTTTTCAGCTATCCTTTAGGACCACCTCTTTTGCCCACTCGAGTTGATATAAAAGGAAGTGGCAACAGTAGTGATTCATGTATGAACACTGAAGAGCTGAAAGAACATTTTATGAAGGTTTCCGTTTCTAAAAACAACTCTCCAGTTGATATGAAAGGAAGTAGCAACAATAATGTTTCGTGTATGAGCACTGAAGCGTTGAAAGAACAGATAATGAAGGTTCCCGATTCTACAAACTCTCCAGTTGATATGAAAGGAGGTAACAACAATAGTAATTCGGGTATGAGCACTGAAGAGCTTTGTTGAATTCTGTGTTAGTGGTGATGCTAGAAGAGTTGTGACATTGATATATTAGAGACACCAAGAAGAAGACTAAAGATTGATTAGGGTTTAAAGAGTTCTTAGGTTGAGAGAGTGAGCTCTACCCAGAGTTACATACTTATATTAAAACTAAAACATGATAATAGAAACTACTAGATATGGATGTTCACACTTATAAAAATATGGGACTATCCATATTGGACATATTCTAATACTGACTTATTCTAATATTGATATATTCTAACACTCCTCCTCAAGCTGTAATTATGCAAACTATGCAAATTACAGATTGAATTACAAAAAAACAAATGATAAGAATACTGCTCCCCCTTTCGCATAGAACTATCTTTAGTTGAAGAACTCGAACAGCTGTTGAGACATTCTGGAGGTGAAACTGTTGGTGTAGGCAATGGCCTAACCTGGATATTGAAGGTGTACCACAGTCACAAACTGAAACCATAACACTGGTTTGATGGCGCGCTACTTGGCTGCTACTCACTTCATTCGTTGTTATGGCTTTCATAATCTAAATTGCAAACAATAACACTGATTTGATGTGCGCTTCTTGGCTGCTACTATCAATATCACTAAATATTGAAGACTGCAGTTTAGGCTTGACTGCTATCTGAAACATACGTTCAGTTGAGGCTTGACTGCTACCTGAAACATACGTGCAGTTTTGGCGTGACTGCAACATAAAACATACGTGCAGTTTTGGCGTGACTGCTACCTGAAACATACTTGCAGTTTAGGCTTGATCGCTAACACGAATATTGAAGATCGCAGTGGGGATGTCATACTGAAGACTGAATAGTGGATTGCCTTGTCATGAAGAGTTCGTCAAGGCATTCTGGAATATGGAGACATGAGTACTCTTTCTCATACATCTCTATATTCTCCTTCCCTCATATACTACTAAATGTCTTCATATCTCCTTATTCCCCCTCTCAAGGTGGAATATACAAGACTTGTCTATTCCAACTTGAATTTGAAACAGAGAAAACCAAATACCAACTTATACAACCAACTAATGCCCACTTCAAAAAACAATACTTCATACTCCAATACAAAAAAATTCTAATAGAACATGCATCAAATAATACTCATGATAGAGGGTAGAGGGTGGGTCCCGCGCCTTTTTATGACGGCGAACTTCTGGAACAGTGGAAAATGGAAAGAATAATTCTTCGTGAGATAGAGGTCATGTGCCCCTATAATACTTCAAACAAACAACTTGATCATGTTCTAGAAACTGAGACAGGAGACGACATCAATACCAACTGCACGGAAGCTAGAAACCCAAACATCCATAATGGAATACAAACAATACTACCCCTCCAATCCTGGATGAGAGTGCAAACTACCTTCCAAAGGCTTGATATTACAAAAATCTCGAAAACTGATGAGTGGAAGCTAGAGCGCGGGCGCACCTTCATCAAGGCATATTGGAGCGCGCCCCGCACCCAACTGCCTAGAAGTCGAGTCAAGCAAGAGCGCACCCCGTGCCCATCTCAGGCAATTCTAGAGCCTTCTCTGAATACAAAATGAACAATACTGAAAACAACTTTTGGCGTGCGGACTGAACGCGTGCGCACCTCGTCCAATACTCACTTCAAAGACTCCGGGATACAGAGAGGTTGTGCCCCTCTTATCAATACTAAGACAGAGAGATTGCAGAAGACGTAGATTGCGGAAGCGCAACAATACTAAGAAACCAATACTGGGAAACTTCAGATCTCTCTCCTAGCATTCTTCAAACAAACTTTAAACACTAGCGGAATCTTGAAAACTTACTTCAACATGACGATGAACAGTACCCGTGAACAATGCCGGTGAAGAGTACCCATGAATAGTACCGGTGAACAGTACTCGTGAACAGTGTCGATGAACAGTAAACCCGTCAAAGAAATAAATTGAAACTCGAATTGAGATATAAGAACTTCTTCTTGTGAGAAATCCTTCTTCTTCTTGAGGCTTGACTTGAATACTATACTAAAAAATTTAAATAAACTTGATTTTGTTTCTTGGTGAGGGATTTCTCTCCTGGCATACCACTGAACCTCGCTCTGATACCATGTTGAATTCTGTATTAATGGTGATGCTAGGAGAGTTGTGACATTGATTTATTAGAGACACCAAGAAGAAGACCAAAGAAGACTAGAGATTGATTAGGGTTTAAAGAGTTATTAGGTTGAGAGACTGAGCTCTACCCAAAGTTACATACTTATACTAAAACTAAAACATGATAATAAAACTACTAGATATAGATGTTCACACTTATAGAAACATGGGACTATCCATATTGGACATATTCTAATACTGACTTATTCTAATATTGATATATTCTAACAAGCTTAAAGAACATTTAATGAAGGTTTCCGTTTCTACAAACTCTCTAGTTGATTAGAGAGGAAGTAGCAACCACAGTGATTTGCTTATAAATACAAACAATGATGAATTCAGGTGTGAGCAAAGGAAGAGAGCTGAAAAGAACATCTTAGGAAGGTTTCTTTTTCTACAAACGCCAGCCGTAGTCAAGAAATTCCATCACTTGAAAAAGAGTTGAAAGAGAAGTCCAAGACAGATACCTATCTGAGCAGAAGGAGAGAAACCGAATCTTTGCTAACATTTCAAAAGTTGTGTCCTCCTGGAGGTGAAAATTTGTTATTATTTACACAACTTCACTAGGGGGGTATAAGGAAAACCATTGAAGCATGGAAGGAAGTCCGTTTAATATTACAATTTTATCAAATTGAGATGTATGAGAGACACCTTTGGATGTACCCAGGATATAAAGAGGAATTGAGAGAGGTGTTAGGGAGAATAGAGGTACCTGTGGTGTTTGTAAAAGGAAGATTCATAGGTGGAGTTAATAAGGTCAAGGAGATGAATGAAGAAGTCGAACTAAGTATTTTACTTGATGGGATTCCTAACGCAACTACTCAAGTATGAACAAGAAAACCTGTAATGAGAATGGATTAATCAAGTAGCCTTTTCTCGGGATCAAGAGTTGCAAGTCGTAAGCTTGAAGACTCGAGTGTCTTCATACTTTCCCTCCTTTTGTAATTAACAAGTGTACAAATTGTGTTATGCATCGGTTTGTTTAAGTATTGAAACCCATCCCTCGAGATCGATAGTTAGCATAGTTTCTTTGGATTCTAATTGTAAATGGTAATTGTTGCAATTATATAGGAGAGACTCATCTATTTATTTTTTAAAAATAAAATGGGAGATAATTATGTTATTTAAGTGATATTAGGGAGGTTCTTTTAAATTATCAATAATAAAATAGGGTTTGTTTTAATTTCAATGTGGGAAATGGGGGTAATTATTTAATTTAAGTGACATTAGAGGGGTGTTTCTAAATTATTAATAAAAAAAGGACCTTGTTAATAAAAATGGGGCTTATTCTAAATTTAGTGAGGGAGGTGTTTATAAATTAAATAAATAAGGAGATCTTAAATTGTTATAGCTTTACCAATCAATTACTTGATTGATATGGTTGCTATTTGTAAATCGTGTGGTTGTAATTATATGTCTTATGTGTTAGTCTGTTACCTTTTTTTTTAATCACTTAACAAACTTTTCATTTTGAATTGTAGCATATATAAACTAATGTCAAGCAAGAGCAAGTTTGAGTTTATGCAATGAGGGTTCAAGTGCAAACTTTTTTGTACTAAAATAAGTACCCTTCTCTTTCGAACAATTACTTTGATTTTGTATTTCCATTTCTCATTTTTTGTTGGACTCACTTTTACTGTTTTATATTCAATGTATGTTTCCTTCATATAATTCCACAAATTCCATAAGTATATGTCTATGATGTACGACTCATCCTTAGTTTTTGCAAGAGAAAGAAGTTGCGGCACAGTTTATTGCATACTTGTCCTAATTATTTGTAGAACTCGTAATCAATAAAATTTCCACTTGATATATATACTGGATGCTTTACATATATATATATATATATGATGGCTACATCGACATACAAAAATGACATACGCAATACTACCTACCTACATAATGAACTAAAAGCTGATTTTATGGAGATGTGATCTCCACAACATGGAGATCATCTCTACAAAAAATCAGCTCCTTTGAACATGTCTAACCCTACCAAAAGTTGAGTTCAAATTAGAAATTTATCTTACTGTCCAGAATTTTAACACTCTTTTGACAAGACTAGACATATCCGATTGAGCTGATTTTTTGTGAAGATACTATCCATGATATGGAGATCATATCTACCAAAAATCAGCCTTTAGAGCAATATATATATCGGGCTGGCATCGTCGACATACAGAAATGACATACACAATCCAAAAGCAGACTTACACATTGCTCTAAGGGACCATGCAGCACATTGCAGACATTTTTCATGTTTCAAATACCTACATGATCATGTCCCAGACATTTTATGTTATGAATTTTGGAGGGTTGGGGTACAAGTGAAGAAGGAGGCTCCCATCAATTTTCTCATTGATCCAAATAGGGGTAGATTGACATTTTGGCCTACGGATGTCTTTAACTACAGTTGGTCTGAGGAGAAACATGCATGTGTTGATGTAACTGAAGTCCCTTTGTTTTTTTTTTTTTTTGCTAAAAGGTAATTGATTAACTTGAAAGAATAAAGGTTACAAGAAGAAAAAAATAAAAGCATTATGAAATGACTAGACTAAGAAGGGTAAATCATTTGTGTACCCTTCTCAATACAATAGTTCTTAATGAGTAAATCTAAAGTACGTAGTGTTGTGGTTCTCAAGATGTCTCATGAATGGAGGTCGAGTCTGCCACCATACACTTTGTCATTTAGTTAATCTTGCTCCATGTCTGGCACAACTATCTGCTCTCGAATTAGTTTCCCTCCAGATTGAGGTGATATTAATCCATGTTGCTTGCAATTTTAGTATCTTCCATTGTGCCCTTACTGTCCAGTGCATGTTACCTTTTTGAAAAGTTTGGACTACTGTAGAAGAGTCAAATTCCACCCATATATGTCTCCATCCCATTTCCAAAACTTTTGTGACTCCTTCCACAATCGCATAGGTTTCAGCCATGTAGTTGGTTGTGGTTCCCAAACCACTAGCTGCTGCCCCAAGGAAAGCCCCATTATGATCTCTATAAACAACACCCCACCCTAAGTTACCTGGGTTACCCCTGGAGCTTCCATCAGCATTCATCTTTAGAATTCCAGGCGGGAGAAGATTCCAATAACATTCGAAGATTTTTGGAGATTTTCAAAGTTTGTTATGAAGTTGGAAGGCTTGGAGTATCTTCAGATCTCTCATTGAATTTTCCATGTGTCCCGAGGACTTGTGATAAACCCTTATTGTTGCCCTTCGAATCAAGAAACAAATTTCTTTGAAGTTGGAAACCTTGTTGTCATACAGTACCTTGTTCCGATTCTTCCATAGACTCACTAGACTTGTTAGGGAACATGCCTTTCACATATCTAGAATTAGCGAGCTATAGTGCTTACCCTGTTGTTGGATGTCGTTTAGTGATTTTATGCTCTGATTGAGATCAAAGCAATGAGCTGCATACTGCCAAACCCTCCTTGTCAGCTCGCATTGGAATAGAAGATGATCCAATGTTTCTTCCTGTTTCCTACAGATGCAACATCTCGAGGCCAGCTGGATTTTTTTTTTTTTTTTTTTTTTCAGTTGCTCATCTATTCTAGTGGCACCATGGGCCAGCTTCCAAGCTATTCCTTTCGTTCTTGGTAGGACATGTGCACCCCATATGAATTTGCACCATACGGGCTTGTGGGCCTTGGTTCTTATATCTTCATGTGCTGCTGAGACAGTGAATTGTCCATTTTTCGTTGATAGCCATATTCTTTCATCCTCTCTGGAGCTGTGTAGTTGCTGAATTTCTGCAGTTTCTGCGGTTTCATCCTCTGTTGATAGGGCTTGAGAATGAGGACTTTGAGATAGGAGAAACAGCTAATAGAGCAGCGGTAGGAAGATTGAGAAACATGAGGAAGTTTGTAGGGCAAATCATTATTGTTTTATTCCGTTCAGTTTCATAGCACAGTCGGTTGAGCTCTTTAAGAGATTGCAGAAAGTTATGAACAGTAATGTAATGATAACTAGTTACGAGTTTGTATTTAGGATGATATGATTTGTCATTCAGAAAAGACTTGCGACGGCAACTTGTTACACGTTTGTCTTAATTATTTATAAAACTAGTTATCGTTATCAATAAAATTTCCACTTATTTTTTTTTTTTTTTAAATGAACTATAAAATTTATCAAAATTTGGAAGAACCCCAACACAAAAACAAATAAGTCTCATAATAATTTACCAATCAAAGTAATAATATTTTCTCTTGAAATTAAAGTAAAACTTTTAATAAAATTATCCAAGCGTGCATTTAAGATTCCCATTCGTTTAATTTTATAAATGATAATTAAAATCACAATTATGAATATTGTCAACATTTGAAAAGGCACACTAATTCAAGTGAACATAAGATAAAATCAATCTAATCAAACCTAAACAATTAAAAAAAAAATCGTAAGTGTGCTTATTCACTTTTCAAGTGGTGCCCATTTGGTTTTGTTTTGGGTGTGGGTAGGTATTTGTAAAATAAGTGGTGTCTTTATGACAATCCAAAAAGAGAAATGAGAGTGTTTGCTTTGCACATAAGAGAGATGGAAGGACTCTTTTCGTTTAACACATGTTAGAGCATTTTTAGGTGAGACACTATCCTAGCATCAAATACCAAATTTTCAATAATTTAGTGTTTTTTCATCTTCAGGAGAGACACATATTGATGAAAACACCAAAAAAAATCAAAGCAAACACCAAATAGGCCAAATTTTGGTGTTTGTTTTGGTGCTGTATCAAATCTCTCTCGCGGTTTTGGAAAAACCGCGCAGTTTTTTGAACACCGCATGGACTTGGGCTAGAGTGTGGGCTTCAATCACGCGGTTTTGTGAAAACCGCGCGAGAGATTTGAAAAGAGAAGAAAGAAGAAAGTTGATGTGCGACACATTCGCGGTTTCTGGAAAACTGTGTGGGATTGGGCTTCTGTGGTGCGGTTTTGCAAAAGCTACGTGGGCTATGCGGCGCGGTTTATCCAAAATTGGTTAGTGTTTTTTAGGTTTGGTATTTTGTTTGGTTCAAATATTTTGTGTTTTCTTGGTTTCTCTCCTAAAGATACTCTTGGGTATTAAGGTTTTCCCCTTTGCCGTGTCCCGGAGACCGGACCCTTTACACGTTAGACAATTTACACAATTTTAGTACTTTACCAAAGAAGCTTTTCGTTGGGTAATCAGAATTTCCACATAAAATATAAAAAAACAAAGGGACTTCGGGCTTCGGTTCTTGCTTGACCACTTCCTTGTTTTGTGGAATTCAATACCCGTTTTGTTCTACTGGTTTTCCCCTCAAGAACTCGTCAAAAACAGGCCGATAACAGAAGAGCTCCTGCACAGATAAAATATGCAGATAGTTTTACTGAGATGTACGGATTCTTGCAAATATTTTACTTCAACACTAATTTCTGAAAGCCTGAGAGCAATAGGAATAAAGTTTTATTGTCTGTGATGTGCTCAACGCAAACTAAAATACAGTACAGAGTCCATAGACAAACAGCCTACTTGAGGATCCAACACTACTCTTCACTATAAAAAATGTCATATAGCTAGGGCTTGTATATTTAAATCGACCTAATTTCTGTGGAACCACCTCCCAAGCTCCTTGTGCCTGAAGATACAGTATATGGATACAACGGATCAGGAGGTGACTTAAGTTGTATGTTCCCCTTTAGTACTTGCACCACAACGCCCATCGTCGGCCTCTCATAGGGCCTGTACTGAGTACACCACAAAGCAGTCGTAGATAATATTTTTGCTTTTACTTTATTTTTCTCCTCGATGCCACAATACTCTATAATATCATCAAGTTGTCCATTCTTGAACTTTTCCCAAACATGTCCAGGAAACCATTCTTGGCCATCAAGGTTACTCCCTCTCCGCAGAATTTCAAACAACATCATTCCAAAACTGTATACATCACTTTTAGGAGTTACTGGCATTTGCATCCACATTTCTGGGGCAGCAAATCTACGGGTCCCCCTAAACTCGATCATGGATATATGACTCGAATCCATTTGAGAAATCTTAGACAATCCAAAATCTGCAACCTTAGGAGAAAGTTTTGAGTCAAGGAGCACATTTCCAGGCTTTACGTCATAGTGAACTATTTCATCATCGCAACTCTCATGCAAATAAGAAAGGCCCTTTGCTGTCCCTATGGCAATTTCATACAAATTCTCCCACTGTAAATTAAGGTGATTATCATATAAAACCTTATCCAAAGATCCATTCTCCAAGTACTCGTAGACAAGTGCTTTCATATTGTCCTCAAAGCAGTACCCATAGAGCCTAACTAAGTTGCGATGCAAAGTACTACTCATTGTTCTCATTTCAGCCATGAATGTGGATTCCATGACATTCACCGCAGTGTTTTTTAGTTTCTTCACGGCTACTTGCAGACCATTCGGCAATGTACCTTTAAAAACATCACCATATGCACCAGAACCTATTTCATTAGTGAAATTTTCTGTAATGCTTGTAAGCTCCCCAGATGAATATCGCTTCATTTTCTTTCTTTCCAGTTCACCCAAGGACATTTCAACTGAACTTGAGCTGCCATTGGTTTTTTTCTCTGAAGATTTCTCCTTGGCCTCATCAGAACCTCTTGAAGCCTGCAAGAAATACGCAACATTGTATAAGTAGAACATTTCATTGCTATCTTTAAATGACATCACCAAACACTGGAATGAAAAAATAAAAGAAAATGAAGGAAAAAAATATCAAACAGTCCATAGGTGCTAAGCACTTACTGCAGTATCATCAGAACTATTCACATTTACCCAAGCATCCCAGCGTAGAGAAGTAGGTGCTGTTGTTATAGCACTTGACCCTACACGAGGACAAGTTAGTAAATTCATCTCATTATTGACTTGAGAGTAAAAAAATAGTAAACATAATCCTACCTGAGCTGCGTGTTCGTGTTGGTCCAGTTGCAGATGAAGACGATTGAGAACCAGTTGAAGACATTGGGTCAACCACAAGACCAGGATCCTGCTCAGAAAGACTACATAAAATGACAAGAGAAAACTATCTACCCAATAACACATGGCAAGACGGAAAATTAAAGAAAACAGAGAATTTTGGACTCACGATGTAACGATGGTAGAATTTGTGTTTGAAGTGATGAATCACATCTGAACGAGAAGAAAGATGAGGTGGAATGAGAATATTGGACCAGTAAACTGCCCATCTTGGATCGTTGTCGTAATCGTAAGATGTTGCTGCTATTTTTTTCAATCTCTGTTCTTCTTGATTATCTTCACCCATTTTTGCTAATTAATGAACCAAATTTTAGTTTCTTCTTGTGGTCTTTTACTCCTTTTGCAAGTCCTCTTTTGATTTTGGGGACGACTATCACACATGGAACTGGACGGCCAAAAACAACGAAGTCAGTTTTCATTGGTTGATTGGCCAAAAACAATACTTCTCTGTGTTCTCTCTCCAATTCTCTCTCCTCTTTCAATTGTATTTACTCCTGTTTTTAACCGGCTACATGTGTTTTTCATGAGTCCTGTTACTGCCAGACCCCATATTGTGTTGGGCCGGGATCTGCCCACCAAAATATCCATAAATCATGTAACCGGCAAATACCGTTCCATAAAAAACCAGCTTCGTCTCCATAAAAAACAGCCCATCGTGTCCATCAATATCGCTCGATCGATTTGTGCTCTAGATCAAATTTGTAAGTTTTCATTCTATTGTTCTTGATCTTTAATGTTGTTTACATTTGTTAAAGGTTTGTTTTTCTTTAGTTTACGTCGACTGTGTTTTAATATTTACATTGCCCCTGTTTTTATTAAAAGGTATATTAGATCATGGGGCACCATTGTACTCGCTCCCACTAACCTCTGTATAGCTCTTTGTTTAGTAGTAATATGAAGTTAGGTTGGGATTGTATTTAATAATGTGATGTGTTCATCTTGCAGTTAAACTGCAAAGTGTCACTAATTCGCAAATGATACTTGATTAAAATTCAATTTTTATTCAAAGTTTGTGTTATTAATTATGTTTGGTGTAGGGATTTTTTTCCTCGTACTAACATTCTGATTGAACTTCATGTTATATTAAGGAGAATTACATTTAGATTTTGCCCAAATGAAAGTTTTGGAACTACCCATTTTCAATTTGTATTTTTGTTTCACCAAAAAGCATCTCCGCAAAGACATTCTTTTTTTTTATGGATAAGGACATTCAGTTTTCATGATATGCTTACATATATCAATGGAATTTCTTCTTGATGGTGACAAACGTCTGCATGCACTAGGCAAGATGACCACCACTGTCCACTGAAGAGGTTGTTGTTCCTAGAAGCATTACAGAATTTTATAGATGTAAATTGATCAGCAGAATATATTATAGATGCAAATTGAACAACATAACTTTTAGATTTTTGCTTTAGGGATCGAATTCCCTGAGTTTTAGGGAAATCAAGAAAGTTTACATTTGAATTTTTAGTCTATCAATTGGATTGTTCCGAGTGTTAATATGTTTATACCTAGTTAACATTTTTGCTGGTGAAGTGCTAATAAAATTGGATCTGACCTTCTGTTAAATTCTCCAGTCTTTGATATCTATTCATTTGTGTACGGAAAAGAATCACCCTCTTTTGAGACAATATGCACCAAAAACTGATGATCCACATCAAGCAAAACCAAGGCTCTACTTGTTTTACCCGAGATAAAATAAAATTTTGCAGTTTTACATACAATTGATACATTATTCTAGAGCTCTAGGCATTTTGGTGGATTCAATATGTTTGTGATGATAAACAATAGCGTTTGGTTTGTTTATTGTGGCATAAATACTCCTAGTTACTTTTATAAGGAGACATAACTGTGTTGTCATTAAAATTTTCTTAATTGTGGTTTCAGTTCTCTATGTTTTTAGCATCTAGATATTGAACTGTATAATTAAAAGTTTAACATGACCTTTGATATTGATTTCTAATAATAACTTGTCCAAGACGTATTTTACTTGCTTCTTTGGATCAGTTTTGGTAGAGTAGAGCAATATTAGGATTAAGTTTAGAAATTTGATTTGTTCCACTGACTTAGGGATACCCATTTTATTGAATTTTTATTTATACTCATAATCATTAGCTGAATTTGGTTACTTAGTTACTTGGTTGATACCCAGAGTCTGTTTCTTTTTGAGTTTGTTTACATTTAGTTTCGTCCATATTGTTCATTTCTATGCTTGTACTTATGCATTAGTTGTGGATTCACCCCTTTGTGTTTCTCGGCAAACTTATTCTTCTGTGTTTGTGCTAGTTATATTTTGTAGCAATGCCTCGAACAAAAAATGTGAAGAATGTAGCAAAAAATGTTTTCACAGGTGCTAAGAAGTTGTTAGGTGGGGGGAGTAGTAGTTCAGGTCGCGGTGACCCGCCTAAGAAAAAGAGAGGAAAGGGAACAACCACCTCGGCATCAGTTCTTAGAGGGGATCGGAAAGCGGATGATCCCAGTAATGTAGTTGTAAGTGGTGTAGAGTTAGAAAATCAAAAGAGAAGAAAGGAGACAGTTCCGAGTGATGTAGATGTAGATGTAGATAAATGTAGATATAGATTTAGATTTAGATGTAGATGTAGATGACAATGACGTAAATATGGATCGTGGGAAGAGTGTAGTTGTAAGTCATGCTGATAGTGAAAAAGATGACGAAGAGGGTGTTGATGATGCAGAAGAGGAGAATGACGAGGAGGAGGACGCGGAGGATGAGGAGGAGGAGGAGGATGACGAGGAAGTCCCTGAAGTCCCTGTACCTGTACCTCCAGTGAATATTGTGAGAAAGTCTAACAATGACTTGGAGTTCCAGAAAGGTGTTTATGGAGGTGGCCCTCGTGTGCCACATCTGTTATATGACTATGCGGTGCACGTGGCTTGCGATGTTTGGGAGAAGCAAGTAATATTATCATATAGTGTCTATTAGTATTTAAATTTTGTATTACGAAATCTTGTGCATACATTAATACTGAGTTTTTGTTGTTTTAGGCAGAGCGAGGGGTGTTGAAGTGCCATGGGCACCTAAACAAGTTAGTATAATGGGATATCGTCGGAGAGTGTTCAGACTGTTCTAATTTTCACGTGGAGCTTCAAAGGACCGACTTATGTGCTCTAGTCTTAGGTGTATACAGGCATCAGGATCCTGTGTTGGTCTCTGCGTTTGTGGAGAGGTGGCATCCATAGACCAACACGTTTCATATGTCGTGGGGCGAGATGACAATCACGTTAGACGATGTTTCCTAACTCTTAGGAGTTCCGATCAGAGGCAAACCAATGACTGGGGACACTGATTTGACCCTGGAACAGACAAAAAGACTCCTCCACAAAGGTCTTGGCATACCCATGGACAAGATAGATGCGGAGATGAAATCCAATAAGTTCACTTCCAAAGTTATGATGGATTTCTTGATGAAGCAGTTTGCTAGGAAGGTAACGGATGAAGATTTACGTGATAAAAATGGGGTTGTTGTGAAGAAGGCGTCAACCCAAAAAGAGTTGCAGTTTGTTGTGAGAGCTTATCTATTTTTTTTTTTGGATGTACCGCCTTCACCGACACGTCTGGAACTGCAGTTCTCGTTTGTTATCTGAGACTGCTTTTGAAATTTACCGAGATCGGAGATCTGGCGTGGGGTGGGGTGCCTTTACCGGCTTACTTGTATAGGGGTCTTGGGACTGCCACAAGTGCCAAGGTGAAGGGTGTTTCAGGCTATTTCACTCTCCTACATGTATTAGTTTTTTTGTTTTTCTTTTCAATGTCAATTTTATCTATTTATTACAATGTTAACTGAGTGTCTATATTAATCTAGGCATGGATTTATGAGTACTTCTCGGTGTTCAGGCCATTCCCAAACTTGGACTATCAGTTGAGCATATCGCGTGCTCATAGGTACTCAATTACTCATTCTTTTTATGCTAGCACAACAGTTGCATTGAAGCATACCTGAGCGCTGATTGATAATATGACTTGTACCGATGTAAGCATTTTTGTTTGTAAATAGTTTTATTTATTAATTGATATTATTAGTATGTGGTTAATGATTAATTTCCTCGATCATATGCTATTTGACAGGTTGAATGGTATCCCTATGCTGAAGTCCGAGCTACAATCCCGATGGATGAAATAGCATTTTTCGAGGGATTTATATGCTTTCTTGATGATGTCGAGCAATACAATGTTTCGAGGGTTGTGCGTCAGTTGGGTCATATGCAGTTTGTACCCTCAGATCCCCCAAGACCAAAAACCTCGACGCAAACTACTTCCGGACGCGGGTACGATGTGAAATTTAATATTGCGTCTTCCTACTGGAGTCAATGGCAGAATCACTTGATACAACTTGAACATCGAGGACCCATTCCATCTTATCCATTGGAGTGTGTTAGTATATACATGAGTTGGTACGAAAACAATAGTCATATTCGAATGATAAACCGTGATCATCCTAATCACTACTCCCTACAGAGTCTTCCATATCATAATCTGGTGAGTTAATACCTTACAACGTTAGTTTTTTTTTTTTTTGGTATTTTATAAATGTATATACTAATGTAGTTTTTCGTTTTAATTTTGACAGCACCCCATCGTCGATGAAATTTCTCGCTTGCTCGATCAAGGCCTGCAATTGGGTGGGACTGCGATTCCAGATGATGCACGGAACGAGTTCATAGAGGCATACAATTTGACCTGGTGCAAGTTCATTAGTGGACGATATCGTGAAGGAGCATAGGTGAAGAAGCAGCCTATTCTTGAGCATTGATCCCAACTCTTGGAGTTTTAGTAGTATAGGGCTGTTGTAACGCCCGTATTTAAAATACGTATTTATTTATTAATTTATTTATTTATTTAAAATTGGTTGGATTGAATTTGGAATAGGTGGGCCTGGTTTCTGGGCCCGAGTCTATGTTGGGCTTGGGTTTCAAACCCGAGTATATATACGTATTGTTCTAGAGAATAGGGTTCTTAGATAATAAAAAAAATAATAATAAAAATGGAGGCAGAGATAGAAGCTGGATTGTTAGAGCGTGGGAGCGCGACGGTTCGGACGATGAAGGATTCGTCGGGTTATAATACAGGTGAGTAGAGCTTATCTCTCACCACTACTAAAAATATAATTTTTGTCTGTTTAGCATTTACGAATTTACTGTCCAAACTATATAAGTTTGCTCGTTCTTCCAGTTCGTTCTATTCGATGTCGATATATTCTGTCGGTTGTCCATATATATAAACTGTTATTGTGAGTAGTTAGTTTGCATTTTTTTTCTCATATATACACAAAGGTGGTTTTACTGTAGAAACAGGTTTCATTCATTTTCCATGCCAGCTCATTTCTGTTTAACAATGGTTTTCTCTGTATGCGTTACTGTGATACTGTGGGGGCGTTATGATTTTATTTTGAACTGTTAGTTGGTGTTGTATTTGTTGATTGATGTCGGGGGTGTAGTATTTGAAGTTGGTTGTTGAAATTGGATGGGGCTGTCGAAGCTTTGTATCCGGCAGTAATGGCGTCGCCTGTCCTGATGCAGTTTGAAATTATGTTGTTTTGATTCTAAATTCGTCGGCTTGGAAGGGATTCTTGGTGATGGGGTAATGTAGTGGGTTAGTTGGGGATTGAATGCCGAATTTGGGTACTGTTGGAAGCTTGAAGCTTCGACAGGCGTTAATGGCGTCACCCATCCTCCGGTTCGTTGGTTTGAACTTTTTGTGGTGAGGTTAGATTTGTTTGGTTATTGTTGATTAAATGGGTGCTGGAAAGGGGCGGATTGAAGCTTGAAGAAGCTGTTAATGGCGTTGGAAAATTTTAGATCTAGTTTGAAGAAAAATATAGATTGAATGATTTGAGGATTTTGTGTTTATGAAAGTTGGTTGGTTTTTTATTTTGGTCAAAACCGATATGATGAAGAGGAGAGATGGTGGAGATTGTGGTGGCCAAAATTTGGGCTAGTGGTGGAGGCTGCTGGAGGAAGGAGATGACCGGTTTGGGCATGGGGTTTGGGCTTGGGCCAAAGCCAATGGGTTTCGGTTTTTGGGCCTTAGCTTATTAGTTGTTGGGCCCGGTTTTGTTTTAAGTTGTTGGGCCCGGTTTTGTTTTAATTTGTGGACCAGTTCAGTTTAAAGTTTTTTTGCCAGTTTCTAATATTGTTTGGGGTCAGTCCATAGGACTTTATAGAGATCCAAATGGGTCTTTCAACATTTAGACTTTTTGGGTTCTAAGATTTGGGCTTGGCCAGTTGGGTCCGAACCATTACCTTGGTCATGAGCCCATGAGCCATGCACCTTGACCTTAGCCATGAACCATGGCTATTACCATGAACCTGTTGGACATGGAAATGATAGTTTGACTTTGGCCATGACGTGTTGACTTTGACCTTGACCGTTGATCGTTGACTTTGACCATGACGTGTTGACTTTGACTTTGACCGTTGACTGTGGAATGTTGACTTTTTCTAGTTTTTCACATATTTGATTTCATGGACTTTGATTGTGGACTGTTGACTGTTTAATTGTGTTACGTTTTTATATATTAAATTGTATGGACAAATCAAATGCTAAAATGCTGTGGAAGCTTGTATAAATTTGGTTGTTAGTATCTAGGAAAGATTTGATGTGGATATTGTGTATATTTTGACACGTGACGAGATAGAAACTTTATGAGATATAATATTCCTAAAACGCTATAAAAATGTATGCGTTACGTTTGAAGCAATTGTGAGATTATATAATATGTTGGGATATATATATTAAATGCAATAGTTTTGGAGACATAAATGTATAAACGCTCCATTATTTTATATGTGAGATGCTACTATGAGGTAATATAGTATGTGTGGATATTTTCCACGGGATTATGGCTTAGTGCAATAAGGTATTTGACCTGCACGTGATATAGTGGAATCATTTCTGAGATATTAATGTATGACACTTGAATAAATTACGTAACGAAAATCCTAAAACCTAGCTACCACAACTCATGTGATTTGCCCTGTGTGGGCGTGTGCAATTTGATTGGCCCTTCTGGCGTTTCAATGAATCTGAATGGCCTTCGGGCGTAAGTAATGTGATTGGCCCTTCTGGCGTTTCAGTAAAGCTGAATGGCCCTTATGGCGTAGCCGAATAGTGGCTTGATTATTCTGTTCGCAAAATTAGAACGAGATGCACGATATTTTATGCCGAATAGTAGCAGTACTTACATAATGGCTTTTGTGTGAGGGTTACCTGGTGTGCGGCATCCCGCTCAGGGTAGTTACGCACAGAGTGGTTCATTATGTAAGGGGAGGCATGTTGATGTACATGTTTGGCGTTGGGAAGCGATTGTGGTAACCAGGGAAACTAGGTAAGACATAGATACGACGTGATTTTAGGGACACGCAAAGAAGGCCTTAAATAATATAATTATGGTAATATGTGGGTTATTGATGTATCTTTAGATAGAAGATGGTATATGGTTTTGCAGAAGTGTGGGTCAAACTAATTACTTGTGCAGAGACGACTCACTCTGTAATTGAGCATGAAATGCGGTAAGTATAGAATATGCTTGGCTGGTTGTTAGTTTAGTTAGAACTTAAAGCGCCTTGTGGAGGAACTAAATACCTTTATATTATTGTCGGAAAGTTAAGGCGCCTCAGTGGAGGAACTACCTGCCTTGATTATTGTACTTAAGGATGTTGTATTAGTCGTTGAAAGTTAAGGCGCCTTGGGGAAGGAACTAACTGCCTTATGGATTGTGTATGTATATATATAAGTATATGTTTTATTTTAGAGCTACTCACACCAGCATTTTTATAATGCTGACCCGATTTGCATGCTTGCTTATCGGGTGTGTTCATGAAATTAACATAGTTGATAAGTCTTGACAGGTTTCATGTTGAAGAATGTTGGTTGCTGCTTGTGGTTTGCGTTAGCGTCGCATTTCAAGATAGGCTTTGTTTTCCTTTGAGGTGATATAGATTTTTAGTTGAGATAAGGTTATTTGCATTTTCATTTGTAAATTTTTGTAATGAAGAGGACTTTTGTTTAAGTTAAAATTTTTATTGGTTTTTAATTATCCGCACATTTAAACTGTTTATGGGTTTTTGGAAGTGGAGAGTGCGTCACACCTCGGAGATCGAAGAGTCGGGAACAAATAATGTTTTTCCGAATTCTATCGAAATTCGGGGTGTGACAGCTGTTTAGTTTGCTTTTGTTGTAAAGAGTGACGTTGTGATATCTGTACCCAACTTTATGAATACTTGATTTTGTCGTATGTTATTTCAAAATATTATTTGATGTTATGTGATTCTCCATTTTATGTGTTTGGTTTTGAATTTGGAAGTGTTAGAATTGTTGGAATATGGAAGTGTTAGAATTGTTGGAAGAGTCCTTGTTGGAATATGGAAGTTAAGAAAAAAAGAAATCGAGGTTCGCCAAATTTCAGTCCCAAATGACTTGGCATGGCCACACCGTTGGGACTTAGTCCAAACGGTGTGGCCACACTGGTCAAGAGGCCAAAAAACAGAACTTCCTATTTTTCAAAGTTCAAATCCCAAACGACATAGCCACACCGTTTGGGACTTAGTCTTATTCCTAGTCAACATCTATTATTGGTATTTCGGACCCATCATTAGTGTGCTCGTCTTCCAATACTAAATTGGGAATGTTCAATGTCGTAAATTGCACTTGTCTTGCTTGTAATGCAGTATCCCAACTATCTGCAATTAAGTGTCGAGCTCTACGCCATCTTCGCATCAGTTTTAGAACCGGACAATCATCAACAAGTTTAACATGGACAAAATGACATCCATGTACATAAGCGGTACCCAACACTTTCTTTACTCTCTCAGGATTTGCTTGGGTTCTCAGTGGCAAGATAAAATGGCAGTATGTACTTCCTAAATGTACGAGGACGACATTAAATCTCGAAGCAAATAGATATCCAACAAAGGGCATGGTCATCCACTTATTATAGGGTGCCCAACCACATGCATGAGAAATTGTATGTTTCACAAAACTAACCTCAATGTGAGTGTACAATGTACAGTATAGGGGGAGGTTGTCATTAAGTTCTTGTAACAACTCATTTCTCATCCACGACCACTCTTCCTGACTTCTTCCCAGTGCAATGCACATTGCTCTATACCCGCAATTGCCATCACCCATAGGGTCATCCACTTTAACAATATATTTGTGCAGTTCTTCTGAAATATCCAAACCGTAATGTTTCGGCCCCCTTAGGATGCCAATGTCTAACTTTTGAGGTGATTTTTTAGAAGAGTTATTCCGTAGTGTGGTTGTTTTAGGTGGTAAAGGTGATTTTTTAGAAGAGTTATTTTGTGGTGTGGTTGTTTTAGGTGGTAAAGGTGATTTTTTAGAAGAGTTCTTCCGTGGTGTGGTTTTTTATTGTGGCAAAGGTGGTTTCGAAGAAAACTTCTCTGCAGGTGGGTTTGGAGTAGCGTATTTCGATGGTGTGGGTGTTTTATGAGAAGGCTTAGAATTTGGTGTACATTCCGATTGTTGCGACGAGACCCACTCTTCATGCTCACGTTGGGAATGTTCAAAACTAGATGAATCTCGCTTTGAAGAGTTCTCATCCTCAGTTGGAATCTTGCAGCTACCCTTAGGTCGACCTTTGGTTTTCACCTCCTCATGAGGTGGTTCTAGCCATGTACTTTCTGGCACAACAATCTCCATAAGTTTCCTAACCATAACCCTAAACTCTTCTTCAGAAGCCATTTCATACCTTTTTCATAAACATATCCATCGAAGGTCTACAATCGGGACCAACACCCACCGACATACTTGGAAAAGCAGACAGAGTTTTCCAAAAGGGATCGATAGCACTCAAAGATATGGAATGTTCTTGCTTTTGAAGTTCAATGATTTTGTGAGCACATGGCAATCCATGACTGGTGCGCAAATAACACCCACAAATGAACTCAGAGTCCTTAGCAGCACGGCTTACACGGGTATCTAGTTCTTCATAAAGCAAGTCCAAACATTTTCTTGAGACCAGGTTTCTGAGTTCACGAAATAAAGGAATCCGATGGTGGTGCTGGGTTACAATCAGACTCTTCTCAAACGTACCTCTAATCTCAGACATCTGGATCTCTAAAATCGGGTGGATCAAGTAAAACATACTTAGAAAATCATGTCTGTTTGTGTTTCCTAGAACACGTTTCACCTGAGCATGAGACCCTTCGACTCTATTGGTCGTTGTACTCCCAAAGTGAATGTGTTGATTTGTCCAACAACATACGAATCGATCCTTGTAAGGCAACCAAGTCTCTCGCAGATAACTAACAAAATTGGAGTACTCAACCTTATAGTGTTTTTCCAAAGCAGCAATTCTATGGTTGAAGATATCCTCAGTCCTCAATTTCACTACAGTGTTCCACGAGAACTGGCCTTTATCTACAAGTACTGTGGTGGGAAAAAAATCATTGCATTTTTGAAGGACGCACATAGAGATATGCCATCTACAGAGATGCTTGTGCGCGTCAGAAAACACAATATCAGCGGCACTCATAAAGGCCAAGTCCCTGTCAGACACGATCACAGATGGCCTTTCTTCACCCAGCAAGTCGTTAAACTGACGCAAAGCCCACTCATAGTCTATATTTGTTTTGGTTGAAGCAACACTTGACAGACCGTGAAAGACTTCCAGGTTGAAGTCACCCCCACAAACTATACAAAAGGCCACCGATACTTATTGGTTTTGTAGGTGGCGTTTATGATGAAAACTTTTGGAAAAGTCCGAACCATTTTAACACCGTTTGGATGGGCCCATAACAATCCCGTTATCTCATCCGTATTCGTATCCTCTCTCACCTCCTCGAAATAATGGTTTTCTGCTAACAACTCACACAATCTCTGCATTTGCGAGCGATTGTTCATATCCAATGTCCTCACCTTGTGCCTGGCATTGTAGACTTGACATATGCTAGATAGGTTATCAGGAAACCTATGTCTGATGGACTTCAAAACTTCTTTATGCTTAACTCCATTTTGAGTCATCTCTGACAAGAACTCAAATTGTGGAACGGTCAGTCGAGTAGCAAATGCATGTCCTTCAAGGGTCTTCGCCAATGGATGGTTGTGAAGACCATTAAGAACGACAATTTTCCAACTATTGACAATGTCGCGTTGGAAAATACATCTTAACTTAAATGGACATCCACGTTTCTTGGTTCCCGTATTTCTCTTATTAGCCTTCTCTACCTTTTTGTGTGAACAATACACGCCCGAACTCTCGCAAGCTAAATTCAGCCTTAAGCGTAATAATAACTGGGGGGGTAATGACATCCCCTGCTCCACTAATTCTTCTTCCACAGTTAAGCCTGCCAGTATGTTTGAGGTTAAATCTGATCCTGAGCTTAAAACTTTGATCAAATCTCTCACTAAAAAAGTAGAAGCTATTTATGTCCAACAAAAGCCTACTCCTGTCATGAATGTCAACTTTGTTCCTTGTAATTTCTATTTGAGTTCTAAGCATCCCGACTCCTATTGTCCTCTAGTCTATGAACAATCATCCGCTCAATCAGACAATGTTTGTTCCATTAATAGCGAACCTATCGCACCTTGGAGACAACATCCCAACTTCATCAGTTAGCAAAATAATCACTAAGTTACACCTCCAGGGTTTACTAATCAACCCGTTAGGCCAGCAAACACTTACAACCAAGCTCCACCGAGATAAGGACAAGGTAATTATAATAATTATAATAATAATAATAATAATAATAATAATAATGCTAATAGAGGCATCATTCCGGTTACTAATAACTAACGCAACCCACCCGTTAATAATCAACATGAGATAGTTTCAGTCACACCACCTATGACCACTACACCTTCACAACCGGATCGTTTCGAAGCCTACATGCATGCTAACCAATAGATTTTACAATCCATAAATCATTCTAACCAACAGTTTTTACAATCAATTAATCATTCCATCCAGCAGTTAGCACTACTACAGAAAAGCTCATATACCATTGTTATTTACAGTGGTAAAAAGCCTTTAGCCACTGTTTTCATACCGTGGTAACAACCTCCGTGACAAATACTTCTAGCAAAACCGTGGGAAATAGTACCTCTTATATACCACGGTTTTGACTAAACCCGTGGTATTAGTATTTCCAAACCGTGGTTAATAGTCTAAACAATATGCTCTATTTGATTTGAACCGTGGGGAATAGTGATGCTAAATACAACGGTTGGATAAACACCGTGGGGTATATAAACTACTTATACCTCGGTTCTTACCAAACCGTGGTTTATAGTCATTTAAAAAAAATTAAAATCCCCTAATTATTTAATTCTAATCATATTCATTCAACCTGTAACCTGCCCTTCTCACCATATATATCCACACTAGATTTAAAAACACATTGCTCAAATAAACAATTCATAGTGCAACACGAACAAAAGAAATAAATTTAAACATCCAACACGAAGACATTGAATTGCTGAAAGAGTTTTGAACTTTTTCGAGTCATAAATAATGAAATAAACATCCAAATTTAGTTGTTCTATCAAAATAATAATGACCTAACTTGTTCCATCAATCAAAAGAGCAATCTATTTGTTCCATCTAAAATATCAAAAAAATGGTGAGACCAAACACCAAACCTTAACTGGAATGGGTCAAAACCTAGCAAAGACACAACGCTTGGCTCGAGCGGCTCCATTATCTTTGGATGAATCTAAGAATTTCAAGTCAAATAACATCAAGTTCCTCTTGTGTGTATGTATCTTTGAGGGATAGATTTGTTATCAGCACGATCAAAGATCATAGAGTAATATAATAACTAAATAATGAAGATTACCACAAAATAGAGAATGCTAGTGTATGACGACTTATACCTTATTTTCAAAAGAATTATCTGAACAAGCTTCCATTATTTCTCTCATAAACTTCATTACGTATTTCTTTACTATTGGCATGTGATTGCTTGGGGGTTTGGTGCCTGATAGTGTATCTTTAGGAACCTACCATACCATTTTCGGTTTACTATAAACAGAAGTTTAACTTATCATGAAAAAGGTACCTCAGAAGTAAATCTGTAAGCACCATGCCTGGAGATGTTGTATGTACTCCTACCTTCGACCACTTGCAGTCTGTCAAAAGTGATGCCTGAAGTTGCCTTATACCGCACTTGGTCGAACCATATCTACAAGTCAAAGTAGTCACAACTGAGTGAAAAGCATTAACAAATAATAAACAATCTTAGATCTATGTTGTCAAGCACGAGGCAAGGCGCTAGGTTCCCAAGTAGCGTCTGGGATCTGAGCCGCCTCGGCTACGCCTTCAACTACAACTTGAAACTTGCCGCCATACTCTTAGATGCTAAGCACAAACACTGCTGTTTACTTTAAAATGAATAAAATTAGATTAAGAATGAACAAGAATAGAGCTTACACAGCTATCAAAGGGGTACTAGAACCTCCAGATCCTGCACCATCCATGTTAAATATGTGACCTCCTTTTTCATGGGATCTCATCACCCGCATGGCTTCTCGTGTGCAAAGCAAAGACCCAACCAAATTTGTTGAGACAATCTATTCATACAATCATGATGTATAAAACTATGTCAGTTAAGCACCACCGGCCCCTTTGGGAAGAATAAGTACACTTAGTAACTAAAGTAGACCATCCGTCTCAGTTGAGAAAAAAGCCAAAATCCTTCATATCATGGAAAGCAATGGTTACTGTTTAGATTTATGTCACCAATTTTCTTAGCTCATTAAACATATGGTCACTAATTGATTAATGGCATTGGACCTTTACTATTACCACCCCATTTGCGGAAGGTGATAGAAAACAACATTTCGGAACAAAAGCGATTACTTTCGGATGAATGAATTAAGAGAAAAAGAAACACCTGCTCAATATCTTCATCTACGAACTGCAGTAAGGGTCTAAAACCTTTATTGGTGCCAGCATTATTTAGCTGTTGAAAATTAGCAAAACTGATTAATTAGAAGAAATATAGGAAGAGATGATAAATACATTGCAATAGATAGACAGATTGAAACTACCATAGATAGACAGATAGACAAAAAGAAAAAGATGGATAAGCGAAAACAAAAGTTTTCAAAACAATCTTTGAGCTATAATATTCGAATGTAATTGCATAACCAAAGGAATCATTCACAAGGATATAATTATAAAAACGCAGTTTGAAATCGGGTATAGCATCAAATCAAACATAATTAGTATTCAAGTCACAAAACAATGAAAAACAGTTGCATAACCAAAGGAATCATTCACAAGGATATAATTATCAAGAACTTGGCACCGATCTCCAATAAGCAAGTACTTTTATGTTTTAAATTGAATATGGTTGACAAACTGAAAAAGACCATGACAATTATCTTCAAGCATAATACTAGACAATCACGACTTCATTTGTTTAACAAATTACCAAGAACATACTCCTTATTTCCTTCTTTTGGTTTATATTAAACATAAAAACAGATTGAGAAAGGGAACAACAAAAACAAGAAGAAGAAGAATAATCGCGATAAAATGAACATATCGTTAAATTGAAAGTAATTAAAATTTCAAACTAATCTAAGAAATCTTACCTTCCAAGAATGACAATATTTCTTGGACCCGGCCTTTATAATGTTCTTCCAAAACCATATTGGAACCAATCATCGTCCGATTATAATTCCCCCCAAGCCAACTATACCATATCAAAGTATCCAATTGATTGTTCCCACCTTCAAACAAAATTCACACAAAACTTTCTCAATCCAAAAATTCCAAATTATTGTAAAATGTCCCACCAAATTATGAAAAATTCAAACCCGACAATTGAAATCCGGTTGCAAGTATGACTCCAAAGATTCATCATAGTCACAAGATATCTTCCAACTTGAGTAGCACACTACAATTCAAACTTAACCAACAACAAGTTTATAAGCAAAATAACATAACAAGCATATTATCCACAAATCTTACCGAGAAGAAAAGCCATTGCTATAAGCCCTGCTAGCGCCCCAACACACACTCTCTCAAATGGTTCCAAATGACCTTTCTTAGTTTTAGCCAACACTGCGGCTTTCAAATACTCAAACGATTTAATAACTCAACACCCCAAAGCAGGTAAATTCCTAAGCAAAGTCGCGATTATAACCAAAGATATAAACCCAATATCCCGTCTTTTCGTAATATACTCAACAAAACTTGCCAAGACCTACCCACCACACCGGCTTGCATCCTTTGAGTAATAAGCTCTTTCGGCACCATTACAATTTGAAGACACAATATTCCCCATTGCACCGGCAGGTTGGTAGAATTAAAACAGATGGGTATTTACTAAATTTCGATAAAAACAACTTTCCAAACTCACAAGTACCAAAATAAATTGCAGAAGAAACAGTTGAACCAACAATTACAGCAGGAATGCCGCTATAGAAACCCAATATCCCCTTTGCTTGGAAAGTTTTCACAATGACATCTACACTTCCTTTGTAAATTTGAGTTGCCCCTTTGGTTTGTAACTTGGTTTTAATAGTGTCTAAAGGTAAAAGACAGACATAAGTAAAAGCACCAGCCATACCTCCAGTTGATGAACCAATGAGTGCTTTCTCAAAAGTTGTCAAGTTTTTCATCAAAGTTTGAATCTTTAACTGCTACCTTCTCTTACGTCGAAGGTATTGGCGTTCATTCCCTACCTCTCGAGATATAAGGTTCATGTAAAAGGTATGAGGACTAATTAAGAAATAACGTCGATCATGACGAAGAAGGGGTAAGTGGGACCGAGATTGAGCTCTTCCTCTACGTTTGACTACATCCACAGGAGGAATCAAACTGTAGTTGAAAAGCTGGGAGAACAGAACCACAGGAAGGGAGAGGTCGGTAATCAATCTATGTCTTGGACTCCCTTTAGCAGTGGGGTTAATTCAATTTTTTTATTTGGGGGTAGAAATTTTTTGTTCCATTGAAATGGAAATTGAAGAGAATGTGATATTGTTGTTTGGAGGAGATAAGAGAGTGTCGTTGAAATGAGTGAAAAGGTTGTCAAAATTAGTGAAACTTTAAAGGTAGGCGCGCAGTCGAGTTTGGAGGTGGAAGACCAAGTGATGCAGAGTGCTTGTTCTTCATTTTTGAAGGTAGGGTGCGGGGTTTTGGTAGGCTGCCTTTGTCCACGGTATCCAGGCTATTTTGCAAAACATTAGCCACCTTTTTTCGTTGAAACTGTGGGATATATGAATACCAAAGCACAAATTAGCTGATTTTGAGTCGTTCCGTGGTATATGGCACTTTATATGCCACTGCTTTATGAGACTAGTGGTATTTGCTTGTGCCGAAATTAGAAAAGTTGTTCTTACCGTGACAAATGCCTATTAGCCACTGTTATTAGTGAAACCGTGGGATATACTCTTTAACCTACCGTGGGGAATGAGCCTTTATATAGTAGTGTAGCCCAAGAGAAAGCCCAACCAAAAGGTGTGTTTCCAGGTCAAGCCGTACCTAATCCTAAAATGCCAAACATAGCTTTTGAAGTAACCGGTACTACTAGTAATGAACATATAAACGTAGGTGAGTTAAATGCCATCACCACTCTCCATTCTGGCAAGGTGGTGGATAACACCATAACTATGCCTATTGTTACCCCACCTATGGTTATTGCACCTGATAATTTACTAGATACCAATGTAGTAACTGACGATCCTACTCCTGTAGAGGTACCAGTTAAACCTCAACCCAAGGTTAAAACTCCTATTGATCCATATGCTAAATATAGAGAGAACCCACCGTTTCCCCAAAGACTAGCCATGTTACACAATGATACTAACTTTGATGAGATTAGGGAAGTTTTTAAAAATCTAATGATAAACCTACCTTTTCTTGACGCTATTAAAAAGTTACCACAACATGCTAAGTTTCTAAAAAAGTTATTCACTACTAGATGGAAGACCAATATACCAAAAGACACATTTTTAACTGAACAGTTCCCAACTATATCTGAACATAATGGAATCGTTAAGTACAAGGACCCTGGTCGTCCTACTATACAATGCACCTTAGGGGATACCCACATGACAACTGCGTTATTAGACCTGGGGGCGAGTGTTAACTTACTCCCTTATTATTTATATAAATAAATAGGTTTAAACGAGATGCAACCAACTAAAATGACATTGCAATTAGTTGATCATTCTATTAAGTATATATCCTAAGGGTGTGGTTAAAAACGTACTGGTTAAAGTTCAAAATTTTTACTACCCAGCCGACTTCGTTATCCTCGACACAGAAGTCACTAACGACTATGTTCCTATTATTTTAGGGCGTCCCTTCTTGGCAACTATCAACGCGCTCATAAACTACCGTGATGGTTCGATGTCCATGTCTTTTGGCCATCTTTCTGTTGAGGTGAATGTTTTCAAAATGATGAAACAGTTACCGAATACGACTATCGATGGTGAGGTTAGCATGATCGAGGGCTTAGCTCAAGTTTATTTCAACAAAACGTTTCCAGAGACTCAGATGCATCAATTCCTTTCTTTCGAAAGTTCCGACTCCGACGCTTTCATCCCCACACTAGTTGATACCCCTCTTATGGACGTAGACAAAGATCACAATTTCGACTCCTTGGACGAGATTTATGACTTTCTCAAAGATGCTGAGGAATACCATAATCATGTGGATGCGACCAAGCTAGATGAGGAATTCGATGAGTTTCTTAGAGCCTATGATGATCCACCCTATCAAGAACTACCTTGCGCACCACCCACCTCGATTCCCCGCCCTCCACCTTTTCAAAGGAACCTTGAGTTTGTACTTGACCATCTTGTTTCTCCTGTGCTTCATGAGTTTCTAAACTCTCCTAGTAAGAAATTACTACCTAAAGAGCCACCTTATACTTTCATTTTCAGTTGTGTGATTATACCTACCCACTCCACCAATGAATTTTGTGATAAACCCACACTCTTATTTCTTCCATTCTGTACTTCTAAAATTCTTCCATATCTACCATATCTTCCATACTCATCCATTTTTTCACGATCATTCACTTGTCTACCCTTTCGTTGGAGAAAAAAAAAAGAAATTGCCTGCTAGGTTAGGTTCTAGATCTATCTGTATTCATTCTCATTCTGCTACACCACATCATGGGAAATCATGGTGCTTGATTTTGTTTGGGTGTGTTTTTTGTGCTCAATTTTTATGGACAGATCCCCAATTTTTTCGATTGTTGATATATGGTAAACTGCAGATTAATATCATGTTTTAAATACAGTCTCGAGTATCTTACTATAAATGACACCTTTTATTCTTTGGTGTACTACATTCAAATCTTATATTTTGGTAGTGCACCATTAAGGTAACCGAGCCCTCCCTTTGGAGTGTGTGGTTGTAAGTACCGAATCCTAAGTCCACAGTTAACGTAATTTGCGCTTTCCACTCTTGCATGTTTTCTCGGTTTTTGAGTCATGTTTTTCTATGGAGTGATTTACGTCTTTATTGCTTTATTATTTCTTTTATATAAAACTTTATTCATAAAAAATAAATAAATATTAAAACCCTATAAAATAGTAATCTAGCAAGTCTTAGAAATCTGACTTTAAAAGACCCACGTTTTTAAACAAATTTTCTAAACTATGTTTGCAAAAATTTGTTTTGGGGTGGGGTGTTGGTCTTTCCATTCTTGATCGCTCAACTTTCTATTCTTGTTGTTATGTCGTTTAGTCGTATTTTGATTCCGACTTGTTAAGTTAAGTAGTTAAATTTGAATTATGTATTTGTTTTTTTTTTAATTTAAAGTTGTTTTAATTTCTGGCATATGCTATGTTATGTATCGTGAATCCCACCCTTCCAACTTGTTTGGGGGTGGATTTATTTATTTAGCAATGCCTCTAATCATATCCACGTATTTTTGTCGAAATTTATTGCCTGTGTGATAATGATGTGTTTATGTGAGTATGCTGCTAAATTGGTGTCACTAGAATTAGCTAGTGTTGTTTGGTGCAACCTCAAGGAGTCATAATTAGATGATTACTATTTTAATTCCAGCCAAAAAAACTATTGGTTTGGTTTTGGAGTATGCCTCTTGTCTGTTTCTATTTTGGATTTAGAAATTGTCTTCTTCCATCATGTTACTTTAACTAGTTGGGCAACTTGTGGAGCTTAAAAACTAGTCCTCTGTAAATACAGGGTTCACTCTCAATTTCACATCACACCTCTCACTTTGCATCTCTCACTTTACGTTTGATTTTCACTTCATAGCACTTCACATACATTGAGCGCGCACGCCCTCTACTTTGCCTAAAGTCAGAGCGCGCCTGCCCTCAAAACACTGGACATCTCGTAAGGCAAGAGCTCGCCCGTGCCCTTCACCTCCGCAGCCATTTCCAAATCTGATTTTTTGTAGGTTCTTCCGAGGTTGTTTCCAGCAGTTCTAGAGTGTGTTTGTGTGATATGAAGTCTCCTCAGATCATACCGGAGATGTCTTTTGAAAATTTGTTCGCGAGCAACACGTATGGATCTTAGTTCCGCGACGTGATTATACAGGCAGTTTGGCAGCCTCTAATGGTAAGCTCGGATGAACTATTTTCTCCTACACTTACAACTTATTTTTATGAGCATTGTAAGTTCTTTGAAAGACCGGATGGAGAACAAGTGTTCTCTGTCACCATTGGCGATGAAACAATGGACTTCACCAAGTTCTTGTTGGCTTTTGCTCTTAGACTGTCTATGCCTGCTGAAATCCAAAACCCATGGGGCTATTTGGTTGATAATTTCTATGCCTACAACTATGATTTTTATATTTTACATAAAACCTATGGGGCCGGAATTTTCCATGTATAGGACCAAGGGCAATATAACGTAGCCCTTAGTAGATTGTCCCTTAACGTGGGCACGGTGATGTTTTTTTACCATGCTAAATATATTAGGGGAATGACGTTTTTCTTCTACGAATGATGCCACTTGTGGCATTTTCCTTACTCTAGCTGAGGGACGTATGCTCTATGACCTTCCCCAAACTTTAGTGTCTAGTTTAGCCCGAGCCCATAGTATGTGGCATAAGTATCTTCTTATGCCTGTCTTAGTTTGTCGAATCATGCTATGTTTCTTTTCGGCATTTTGTGCCCGTTTCACGGATTAGGTTGGGGTTGACATTGTGCGACCTACTAACTGCATTATACATTATTTCCGTGCAATGACTTGGTCGGGGTGGAGGCTACAACCTAATTGGGTTGCCCCTTACACCCCATCCGACCAAGTGGCGCTTAACAGGTTAGCGATAGTAGATGATACATGGCGTGAGGCCTAGCAAATAATCATGGCGTAGTAGGATTCCAAGGAACCTCAATTCTTTATTGAGGAGGAGGACAACGTTTAAATACGGGGTATGAGGTAAGTTTTAATTTTTGTTCGTGTCTGCTTATGTCCCAAGCAATTTAATTTCTATTATCCCCATAACGGGTGGAACTCCTATAGAGTTGCGTCTGTTTTATTTATCTATATTAGTATGTTCTAAATTTGTTTTGCAGGTGTTCTTCAATTTTCACACGTTTCCATGGTATTTTCTACTCTTCTTATTTTAATACTTTGATGACAAAACATGTTCTTGTTTGGGGGTGGCATAGAAACACGCATAATTTAAGGCACCTATTAGGATAATATATATATATATATAATATGCACTTGTTTTCTAGTAAAAAAAATTAAAATATATATAAATAAACAGTTTATGCTATACACTTAGGAAATAATGGTATTGTTTCTTTTTCTATGATGATAATAGTCTAGATATTTCATGTTAGCTCTTAAATTAGAATAGTTTTTAGAAATTTAGGTTAATATGTATGTAATAATCATTGCATATTTTCATAAATATATTGCATGAGCATCTATGTTTGTATTGGCAGTAAATTTCTGAAATCTAGGCTATAGTACTTATTCTACAAATTCTATGAGAATATAGCCTAAAGCCTTATATGAGTGAAATATTTGAGAAATGACACAAAGGAGAAGTAAATTCCGAATAGAGAAATCACACTTCCACTTGCTTGGTCACTATTCTGTATCCTAAACGAGAATTTAGGCCCTCTTTGGATCGATATAGCCAGAAATTCAAACCTATATGAAATTATTTTCCGCTAGTCGCTCCTCTGAGCCTTTCTTTAGCCTTTTCATAAACCGCAAATCCTTTACCCTTTTACAAAAACAAAACAAAATAAAAATCAGCCTACCCATTTTTTAATGAGTCTGAGAATAGAGATGAAATGAATAATAGAAAAGAGAAAGACCTATGAAACCAAGAATTTGTTAGTTGCTTCAAATAAGAAAAGAACAGAAAGTTTCCATCCAAAGAAAAGAAAAAATAAATAAATAAATAAAATAAAAAGTTAGAACTCAAAAAACATAATCAAAAGAGTCAAAAGCCAAAAAAAAAAGAAAAAAAATGGCTAAGGATGGAAACAAAGTGTAGAAGCAAAGTAAGAACAAGGTTTTCTCTAGTTATATAATATGAAGACTCTATTATCTCAAATTTGTCCTTTTTGAATATCCATTTCCTTCATTCTTAAACCATCACCTAATCCCCGCAACACCTAATAAAAACCTCTAGCTCAATTAGGAATAGGTTAGTGTGATAGTTAGTATAGATGTGTTTGATCGACTTGGCTTCCCTTGTGTGTCATTGAGATTGTAAGGTAAAGTGTGCTCCACCGCACACTAAAGTGAGCAAAATTTGAGTGGAAAAATCGAGTGTTTTTGTCTTGACATATATGTGAGGACCCTTCTAAGGATTATTCTAAAAGTTTAGAAACGGACTGTTATTGCATTTCATAGCATAGTTCATTTATATATATATGTTTATCCGTAGATGATTGATTATTATGCACGTATTAGCTTAGATTTCGAATTGAATATTCTGTATTCATTGCTAGTGAGATGTATAGACCTGAGAATAAAGTAGGAAACAATAATTTTATTTCGTAGTCATTGTAGTATAGATGAAGTTTATGAGTACTTTCGTTGGAAAACTCTCACGAGGCTATAACTCGTCCACTAGGGAATTCCTAGTGGTTTAAGACCTTATTACATATGGTAAATGCAATCGTCCTTCGCGGAAACGAGATTAGTTATAACTCCATTTTTTGTCACTTAGTTTAATTTCTCATATTTGCTTGAGGACAAGCAAAATGATGTTCGGAGGTGGTTTGATAAGAGCCCAAAACTATAGTTTTAACCCCTTAATAATACTACATTTAGACCAATTATGTGTATAATAAATCAGAGTTAGTACTGTTTACGTGTTTTTGTGTATTTCAGGTATTAGAGACCAATATGTGAAGAAATATGTCACTTTTGTGAGATAAAGGAGCAAAGGTTGGTTGCTAAGAAGTTCTATTATTAAAGGTCAAGATTCAAGGAGAAAAAGCCTTTTTAAAGCCCAGTCAAAGCTGAAAAGTCAAAGTCAACGTGGGCAGAAATAGAGCAGAAAAGTCAACAGAACTTTCGCAGGCTGTATCTTTGGATTCAAACCTTGGAATTGAGCCTATTATATGTCAAAACGACCGGCTCGGAAATAGCTTTCTAATAGTCGAGGCTTTGACCCAATCAGAGGAAAAGAAGTGGACGAAAAGGATGTTGCAATAATTTCCAACAGAGAAACCCTTTTTGGACTTAAATAATTAGGTTTTGGGCTTGATTTCATGACTCAAAATATGGCTCTAAATCCCATGCATGAAATTGTAAACCTAGACCTCTCTTATATAAAGAGGACTAAGGCATAACTCTCTACTCACTTAGTCATAACTTAGGGATAATTAATTAGTTACTTAGAAACTTAGACATAGACTTAGAATATACTTAATTAGATATCTAGGTTTTAATTCATATAGCTTTTCATTAGTTTTAAGTTAGCTGTTTTTTTCTTCATTATTCCATTAGATTAATAAATTCCAAGTTATTGTTCTTAATTTTGTCTTCTTCTTATTTTATATATCAATGATAGTCTAATGACTTCTAGCTAAACCTCCATTTAGAGGGGTTTGATGAAGCTTTATGAAGACTTGATGTGTTAGTTAGGATTATTGTTCTTCATAAGAGTTTCACTCTAATAGGTTAGTTGATTCCCATGAGAATGGGTTGAACTTCCTCACATGCTAATTATTAGTTGGCAGAGATTGCCATAAATAATTAGGGATCAAACACTTAATCTTAATTGGTTAGGATTGCAATAATCTACACTAGCATATTAGGAATACATCAAGTGGAATCAAATTCCCCTAATCCTTCTCCATATTCATAACTTAGTATTAAATTGTCGTTAGTATAATCTAGTTATCATAATTACAATCAACCGTATTAGTATAATTAAATCTATTACTCTCATTAGTTTTGTTAGTATCGATTGAACTAGGAAGCTTACGTTTAAACAACTAGAAGTTGAGGCAATTCTTTACTCCACATATTTTACGATAACCGAGAGTAGATAACTTTGATAATCTAGCATTATAAAAGCTTTAGTTTTATTTATTCATAGCATAAATAGTTACGAGTAGGTAAAACTATTGTTTTACAAATATCAAAGTTATTGTAATCAATAAGGCTTTTAATTGCTTAAGGCCGGTATGTATTTCTCTCTAATTTCTCTAACCTTATTGCACTTGCATTTAAAATTAATCCGTTCATTATAATAGTTTATACTTTATACTTTATATAATGTGGACTGTAAACTGGTTTCTTTTTTCCTAGTTTTGTAAATCAAATGAAATCCGGGGGTGATAATGGTAGTAGGCAGGATCGGATTGGATCTAAAAAGCAAGCAAAAGAAGCTATAAAACAGGTGCAATACTCTACTCATGTCTTGGTATAAAAGAGTGCATGTGTGTGTATGTTTAAATAAAATTTTCTAACGCATGTCATAGCTTGTACTTATGTTTTTCACCTGATAAGCATTTTATGCTCCCAACTTCTTATTGTGTGCATGTAGTGTGCACTTAACCAACGGATAAATTATTAGAAGTTGGATAGTGTACAAGGAAATATGTACTCTGATATGGTTAAAACTTCAAATTATCCGTGCTCACCTTTGCTACTCTTTTTGACGTAGTATGGTGATTATTATATCTAACCATGAATGCTTCCTCTATGGGTTTCTGTTCAAGCATCATTTTGTTAGTATTTTTTAAGTTCACTTATCAAACAAACTAAAATATTCTTCTTCACAATGTTTCTCAGGTTATAATTCAAAACATTCGATGGACATGGAAACAATTGGTATACACCAAACACTAGCTTGGTAGCTCGCTTAAGTTGATTGTTTGAGATGGATCGGTTCATCGGTTGACTAGATTTTTCTATTAAAGATAGGTTATGTAAATTAGATTATGAGATTGACTTGATTTTGTTGAATCAAGTGTTATTTGTTAATTAATTAATGTGTATTAGATCATTGAAAATCATGTAATTAAAAATATTTATGGAAAAGAGTTTCTTCTTAAGATGTTGTGGTGTGGTTTGAGTTTTAGGTAATGAGCATAAAGGTGGAATATTGTCGAGTAGTATGGGAATTGCAATTTTTTATCATTATTATTATTACTATTTTTTTGAAAAATCAAAAACATGTTATGACATTTGTAGTATAAATATCACGAAGTGTTATGATGTTTGTCATAGAAATGTCATTAGGGGAACTATACATTGACACTTTTTGTCATTAAATCGCGGATAGCTTTATTTGTGAAGTTCCGGCCATAAACATAAGATGTCCCTTTATGATATTTTTGAACTAAATTTAGACATCAAAAAGGGATTTTTCTTGACACTTCTACTGAAACCTTTATGGACTTTATGACGGTTTTGGTAGACTGTTTATGACACCCCCAGTAATGACGGCTAACTTTTTAACCAGAAAGTGTCATTATATGTATTTCTTGACAGCTTTTAGCTGTCATCAAATGTCCTTTTTTTAGTAGTGTCTCTAGGACAACATACTCTTCAATGGCTCCTGGTCTTCCTTCCCCTGTTTTGTATAGTCTTCTTGCATCACACTTTGCAATGTGTCGGCTGATGTCCACATGGTGTGACTTGTGTGATCTTTGCCATTGCAATAAGCATCTACAATACCAATTAATCCATATCTATCATATCAGTTGTAACTGCGAATCCACATCGTTTATAACAATTAATCATACTACGGACTACATGTGCTTTGTCTGGTAATAACTAATAGCACATTTTTTTGTTCAAATGGGTTGGAACTTAAAAGTGTCAAGTGATAACACCATTGTCCATACAATTATGCCTAATTGCCAACATTGAGATTTTGCAAAGTTATCATACAGGGGCTGTGAGCGTGCAAGTGCAACATAAACTCTGATCTCAATGTAGAACACATGATAAAGATGATGCTAAAAGTGCTCATAAGTCATAATGAACATCAATACTTTGATATAATTGTAATTAAAGGCTTTAAATGCACTTACCCTTTGATAGGGACTTGGAGGCTTAGCATTGATAATGTCTTAATCCAATTGCCTTGAACCTGAGACGATACCTTTGTTTGATGAAGAGAATATGGCTTGATTTTCTACCACAAGACATTGACTCTATTGGACTTCTTCAAAGTCACAATCGATTGTTAATGTAACAAAAGTCGAGGCGTGATGACTTGTATATCTTGAACAAACTGCGTGAAGTTAAAAAGAAGGCTAAATCTATGGTGCGCAGTCGTATGGTATGCTATCAAATCTGGGCCACTCATACCAAGGGGTGCGTGTGTATTGCATGGCAAAAGTACTGATCCAAAGGCCCACATTACCTGCGCACCATACATCTCGCGCACTGAATATTAGGAAAACTGGTCCAATGATGGGCCAATAGAACTATACTCACTTGAATTCCAAAAGAGGTCAGTCCACAGATCGTAGGGAAAATCAAAAGGGGATAGAAGAGCGTACCTTTGAATTTTAAACAAAAAGAACCAAAACAATTGTTCCAACCATATCAAAGGCAAGAAGACATAACTGTTGGAAAATTACAGACTTATATTACAGGATTAAAGAATATTATAAAATGAAAATGAAAGAAAGTATTACCTTTGATTCTGAAAATGAAAACAAGGTTTAAATTTATGTTTCATTGGTTGCAAAGTATTTAATTTGAACTTTCAATTTGAACTTAACGGGTTTTAATTGGGAATATCAAGAATGGAGAAGACGAACGAACGGTTTACTTTTTTTTTTAATTGGGAAACTGGGAAACGATGTCTTGTTTTCAGGAACGAAGAAGACGAATGAACGGTTACTTTTTTTTAATTGGGAAACCGCGAAACGGTGTCTTGTTTTCTGAAGACGTTAAGTTTTATAGTCCTAGGAATGTTTTAAATTACCGATTTACTCTTTCCACGAAGAACAAAAAGAAAGTGGTTGTCCAACTTTCTGGTACCCTTTGGATTTAAAACTTTGGTCTAAAACCGGGAATACGGAAACTAATTGGAAAATCCAGTATCCGCTTTATATATAAGATAATTGTGTATTTGTGTCCAATATTACATTTCATACCAAATTTCTGCAAACCCAAAATTTTCATTAAAAACACCTCATTTCAAACCAAATGGATGTCTACAGGTCACGTTTTAGTCACTCCCATAAGTAGGGATGTCAAAATGGGTACCTGACCAGGCCTGAACCCAACTTTTCAGGTTTTGAACGGGTATCGGGTTATTCGAACCCAGACCGGTTTTCAACGAGTCGGGTTTGGAGTCAGGTATTTTGTTGAGAAGTGTAACCAAACCTTACCCTAACCCTATATTTCGGGTACCCATCGGGCCCGGTTGGATTCGGGTAGGATAAAGCCCAGTATAAGCAAGAAAGAAGACAATAAGAAACTTTATTTGAAATATATATCTATATTTTATTTCTTTTTCGGCTATCCAACAATCATTCAAACAAAATAAAATTTCTAATGAACTTGGAAGTAATTATCACATATACTCGGAAATAATTATTTGATATGAATTAAAAATAAATGGACTCGGAATGAACTATAGACACATGATCACGTGCAATTACTGAAAAAATTGGAAATCCCGACATAAATTTTTTCATAATCCAATATATTAAATAACTCATCATTGTAAACATGAATGAGATTATAATCCAAATATTTATCTAACTCATTCTTTTATATGAGATTAGTAGTATGCAATTGAAACCGGATTTGGGGTTCGATTTCGGGTTTTTTAGCCCTTTTAACGGGTTTAGGGCTAAATTATCGGGTCAGGCTCAGGTCGGTCTGGGTTTAGAGAGTGTGACCAAACCCTACCCTATGTATTTCAATTTGGGTTTGGGTTTGGGTTTTGTCAGGTTCGGGCAGGGTTCGGTGTGGGTATTTTGTTCGGGTTTTGGGCGGATTTCGGGCAAGATGGACATCCCTACCCATAAGGAGCTTGGCGTTTGATTTGAAGCCTAGTACGTGGGGCCTAGTTTTAGCATGATGATAATCCAAGTGGAGGGGGGGCTACTAACATTAATTCTCACTACTATTTCTTTTTTGACTTTTTTTTTTGGGTGAACAATTACCACTGTATTTATGATTTTTGAGCAAAGTTAGGAGGGGCTATAGCCAACTCATAGATCTGCCCCTGCGTATGTGGCTGTATGGAAATTTGACAAGAAGCTCATGGTTACTGAGGCATTTAGAATTTTACTAATTTGCTAAGCTTTGATAGATATGAGAATTTGAGATAAACTAATTAAAAAAATCCAATTGGGAGTAAGTTTTGAGAAAAAATTCGCTCCGAGGTGCTTAGGAGCGAAAAGTCTCCTAAGCACCCATCGGCCCATCCACCATCTTGCTAACTATTGATTAACTATAGTTAATTAAAATCTAAGCAATTTTTGTTTTATTCTCTCTCCAAATCATTCAATTTTTCTCTCAACAAATCTTTCATTTTTTATGTGTTTCTATTAAAAAGGAAAACAAATTATTAATTTCAATTAAAATTTGCGAATTTTTCAAAGAGTTGTCTTTCATCTATTATAACAAAACAAAATAGGAAGACAAAAGGTGGTCGGGATCTTGTAGGGATCTATGTTTGATGTGCGTGGGGATTTCCATAGACCTTTTTAATGAGAGAGTTTTTTAATACATGTGTTCGTTATACATTGGATGCTTAATAATGTAATCAAAATTTCAATTAGTAAAAATTTAAATGCATACATTGCTCATACATTGGATGCCTAATGTAATTAATACTAGCGAATGCCCGTGCCGATCCATGAGATTTTTTTTAATGAGTTTTTAATCCTCAATGGCGATAGAAAAATTAAAGTTGGCAGCTGAAAATTTTGTGTCCCATGTGATGGAGTTTAAGGTCATGGGTTGATGAAAAATACACATTAGCTAGTTCTTCTTATTAATGCAGGGATGTAATTGGTTTTAAATTATTACATCAGTGGGTTAATATGGCTGGCTCATGGGTTGATGACAAATGCTTGATGACAAATGCACATTAGCACTAAGACTTTAAAGGTCCTTGAATTTTCTTTAATTGTATTGACTAATTTATATGTATAAGAAATAAGCTAGTTAATACATGCGCCACCACTTCCAATTCCATACCACATATTTAATTAGACTACGTTATTAAATACATGCACCGACACTTGTACTTGAAATATCTTTGTTTGAAAAAAGAGAGAGGAAAAAGATAGTATTAGAATGGTTTTGAAGTGTTAGATAAGTCAATCCAGCAAATTATGATATAGAGTAAGAGAAATAAGCAAGGCAATCCTTAGTTGTTTTTGCTTTACATACCCATACAGCTCTACATAGTATGTTAACTTTATGGAGAGAACCAAAAGGGTATGTTTCCCAAGTGTATTATGTAAATAAAAAAGTCAGATGAGATATTCTAAGGAATTGGGCCAAAACCTAAGGATCGCAATTACACTTCAGATTTCAATAGATCGACAAATAACCTAATATCCTTTTGTTACGTTGATGGGTAAATTATTTAATATCAAAAGGGCGTACAAAATTGTTAGGGAGGGTGGTAACAACAGTCAACTCCTCTCCTAAATTCAATCTTTATAGTGCAAGAAGTCATTTTGGAGACCTGTTGTTGCATTTGCCAATACCTTGGGTTATCTGCATATTGAAGTCACCTTAACTTTTGCATAGTTCTTGTTGCTTTAAGCCATTTGGATTCCTGCATGGTACAAGGCAGTTGTCTCTTGCACTATTTTCGTCACTGAAATTGCCCTCACACTAATCTGGCACCCCTCCATCTCTACTAATTTAAGTTGTCCTTCCTTGAAAGTCATTTACATTCTCTATCTAGAGTCAATTGCCAATGATAACAACAAAAATGTGGAAAAATCAGTTAAAAAAAACATCATAACCAACACTCCAATCAGTTCTCAATTTTGAACCCATGATTCTATTTCAAAATAACATGGAGCAGGTGCAAGAATAAACTAAGAAGTGAAATCTATAAACACTAAAAAGAGGAAGCTACAATTGCAAGGAAGAATAAGGATTGTGTGTGCAACAACTATCCTCCTGCCTAGCACTTGATTTCACAGCTTTATTCCCTCTCAAGAGACAAACGGAATTTTCTAGAATTTTATGAGATGCCTTTAAAGGTTGTCTTCCATGTCTGCTTGTTTTTCACCATTGAATAGCCATTTTAGTTTTGCCTCTAAACCTTCTTGCTTTCTTTTTAGTTCAAAGTGCATACACAGTGATAAAGTAAAATAAAATATCCTCCAATATAAGCAATACAGTAAAGAGCAAGTAAAAGTGAGGGTACCACACTATTCAATTATTAAGATCAATTATCTAATCCAGAATAGGGTGGAAATATAAACGTAAACCAATTCATAAAGTATTGCCCAATACCAATTCCTTACCCAATAAATTCATAAAACATATCCACCAAACTCAAACTTTTTTTTTTGGTAAGCTTGTTTTAAATAAGATCAGTAACTCTTTGATGCTGGCGGGATTCGAGCCCTAGACCTCTGGTATCATCACCCAAAGGTTTTACCGACTTTGTTAGTCGACACCTGCAACTCAAACTCACCTAGAGTAGACTTGTCATAACCAATTATTCCAACAATGCTTCCTCTTCTCCACTCCCACTAAACATACTTGTTCTACAAAATCTACAAATATATAAGTTCAATTAAAAGGATCAATTCAATGAAGGCCGCCTGCAAACACCAATAGGAGTTACCAATGGATACTGAAGTAACTGAACTAGTAGGGGGTTGAGAACCAACTGACTCTACAGCAATTGAAGGTTCAACTGGAGATTCTACCTCAGAATCACAATCCAATATGTTATCCATCTAGTAAAGGAAATATAACAAGCTGAAGGAAGCAAACCTAAAGAAATAGTAATTTGTAACGCAGTCATCAACTCTGATTTTAAAACAAATGAGTATATAATAGAATATTAGTATTTATTTTGATCGATGAGAGAAGTAACTAATTAATTTGAGGACAGTATTGAAAATCATTTTACCTTGACAAAGACACTTTGACGTGATTCAAGGACTTCTTATAGCTTGGTTCTCCACCACTACCAAAACAACAACCTGGGCCATTAACAAAAAAGGATAAGGAAAAGCAAGCATATGAAGCTTAAACTTGACTTGATTGACTTGATTGGGCTGTAAAATTTCTGCCCATAACTTCAACAGTTACATAACTTCCTATAAAGATGGAATTTCATTTAGAAAGATTTAGTGAAAGATATGATGCGGAAATCTAAAGTAAAGAGATATCTATTTGCAAGTTATAAAAAGTAATTGTATTTATTGCTCCACCAAAATAAAGGAACGTGAGAGATGAAGAATCGAGTGGCCAAGAAATACAAAAAGTGGAAGATCTAACACAAAACAATAGGTGACAGAGAGACCATTGCCCTATCTCCCACTAGATATCATGGAAAACATCATGAGACGCCTATACTATGCAGATCACGTTTGTGCACTTGCAGTTTTGTAAAGGATGGTGTTCAATGTATGGCGTTCCACCATTGCAAATTAATGTTATCGATTAATTAATGAGGTTTAAAACATAAAATAATTGAAGTATAAAAAGAATGAAAACTAATCTTGAGAGATTCAACTTCGGCAACCATCTTGAGCATTTTATTTTCTATTAGTGAGGTGAAAATGAAATTTTTGGGAAAATAGGGTTTGTTGTTTAGTACCTTTTATATTAACTACAATGACAACTTTACCCAATTTCTAAAAGGGTAGATACTATAACCCTAAGGGTATTTTAAGTAAAACAAAACTTTAATATGGTAATAAGGTAATTATAGATGAGGGCTTACTGCAGGCCTGAATGAGGGCCTAATTAGGGTCGGGTTATGGGCCGGGCTTAAGGTTTGAAGTCTAGGCCCTTACCCTCCCCTCATATGTTTGAGGGTTGGGCCGGCCCTGCCCTCAAATCAATGCGGGATTTGGTTTGAGGGCTTTTCAGCCCATGGGCTGGGTCAGGCGGAGGGCTTGAGGGATGTTTTGACAACACTACTCAGAACAGCTCATCCTCAAGTCTGCTCATCCTCAGATCAGCTCATCCTCAGCTCAGGTCGTCCTCAGATCAAGTCATCATCAAGTCAGGTCAGAGCTGGTCTACAACCTGGAAGAAGGAACCAATATTCCAACTATCAGTTCAACTCGAACACAATCACTGTTAGTTCAGCTTGTACACAGGTTGTCATCAGTTCACTAGAGCTTGAACGAACATCAATATTCCAGGTCGTCCCAGGTTGACCACACCGCAAAGCTCGCGTCGATGATGTCAATCAATATCAAAAAGCTCACTCGCCATGGAGTTATACCACACACAAAAAGTTGCCATCATATCCATCATCAATTGAAATAACAAATCAAGGGGAAGCAATACTTTGTCGAATCAAGGAATCAACAATTCCAAACCGAGAAGCATCCAAGTGTTCCTGAATCAGATATAACAATTCAAAGCACACAGTTCCCTCCTCGACAGTTCACATATACTACAAACCTGTGAGTCGGTCAAATTGCAAAATGGAAGCTCACTCCCTTGCAGTTTATTGCAAGCTAATCAAGTTGGGGGCTAGCCATAGCCATCTCCGAACTGGGACAAGTTATGTCACTGGGGCTAAACAACATTAACACCCACAAAGGGCTGCTTCTACTACGAACTGGAGGCTAGTGATAAGCACGCCAGCTAAAGGCTAACGATCAATCATAGTAATGCCCCCAAAAGGCTTACTATCAGCCAACCAAATTGGCATTTACGATCATAGTAACGCCCCCAAAAGGCTTACTATCAGCCAACCCAAATGGCATCTACGACAACAATAGCGCCCCCAAAAGGCTAGTTATCAACCAATCAACTTGACGCCCTATTAAGGATCAAGTTCGAACCACGCACTACCATGTCAGATCACAGTTAAGGACACTCAATGGGAAACAACCATAGTGACGCCCCCAAAAGGCTAGCTATCAGCCATAGTGATGCTCCCAAAAGGCTAGCTATCAACCATAGTGAGGCCCCCAAAAGGCGTACAATCAACTTAACACCAACGCTAGGGTTAAGGTTGATTCAACTGTAATTACCACTCAAAGGCTAATTAACGGTCAAATCCAATCCACGGTACCCTAAAAGGACCACAAATCAACTTAAGGCCTCTCGATAGGGTTGTTTTGATTCATTTGTAATTACCACTCAAAGGCTAATTATCAGTTAAATCCAATCTATGCACTACGAGCTATGACATATGATTTACGATCTACGCATTATAAGCTACGCATTACAAGCTACGATCTACGCACTACGACGTAGGACCTACCACATCAACTCCTAACAAAGCTCTAAGCAACAAACAACATCCAGCCTACAAACACAGAAAATTCAATTCACAACAATCTCCATTTTCAACCAAGTAAGACACGCGGTCTCCTTTATTATCTTTCTTTACACCACTATTCTACATACAGTGATATAAAGAAAGGGGGCTATGTCAAGATTCTCCACTCCCTCAACCACTCATGGCGCATTCACGTGTCCGGACTACAAGCGGTCGTCGCATATGACCTAAGGTCGTCGTCTAAACGACCTAGGAAATATAAACCACCGCAAGCCGGTCAACAAAGATCATTAATGACGGATCATTACTTTGTAATGTAAGGAGTAAAAGCAATCATCAAGACAAATAGCAAAAGGGGATCTACGCCTATAAAAGGAGGCGTCTTCTCCATTCTCGGGGTGACATTCTCTCCATCTCCAACTCAATCACTCAACATAAACTACATCTGACTTGATTCCAGTTCATCAGAGAACTGGGTACGTAGGCAGCTCAGAATACCGACCTGAGTTCAGTCAAACATCTTATACAAACCCTATTCTCCGAGATTGTAAGGTCATGACTAAAATGTACCTCCACAACTTCTCAACTACTCTTTGATTAATGTGTATCTTTTTCGCAATTGAGTTTCAGAAGATTGTTACTAATTTGGGAGAAGTGTATATTTCTCAAAGTCCTATTACGGATCACGTTAAACTTTTGTAAATAGTTAGTAGAGCTAATTACAGCATTGAGGTAATTTAATTAGGGCTTAGAACAAATTAGTTTGTGATATTGGGATTGTAAAAGATTGAATAGGTTGTTGCAAGGCAGAAAATAACATCAGCTTACAACACACGATAGTTTACTTAAACGATGTTTTTACAGATACATTTGTTAGAATATGGGTTTTAGAAATTAAATGTAGTCAAGTTTTTCAGTAGATATAGTTCTTTTATAATTGCGGACTTTCAAACTTTGATATGTGAGGGCTTCAGCTTTTTAGTTTTTCACAGTAAGATCACCCGGCAGTATCAAATCAAAGGCTCAAGCATTACCTATGGGAACCTATGAAAGATTAGATGACCTTTGGTGTTTTATACATGTCAGTATGTGACACAAAGGGGGAGTTGCATTTTTAGACGTGGCCTTCCTTGGCAACCTTTAAGCTTAAGGGAAACACTTGCAGAATTTTCATTGTAGGCAATCAAATCATTTGGATGACTTATTATTATTATTATTATTATTATTATTATTATTATTATTTTATTTTATTATATCTTCATATTTACAACTTTCAAATGTGAATTGTAATACCTTTTGTGTGTTAACTAATTCCATCTTAAGCAGTTTGTATTGCAAATTTTTAGATCTAAATTGTCAGTTTGGGTATTGTTATAGTGGGTTGCTCCTACCCACTGGAGCAGGTTAGCTAGAGCTATGCGAACCCAAAAAACAAGATTATTGCTGGCCCAGCAAAGGACAAAGAGAACTGGTATGCAACATTTTGGGTCACAAGATCATTTATTGATCAAATATTTGTTGGTTTCTCTTGAAAAGATTATGTAAGCTACAAACTAGTGTAGATTAGTTTTGTAGCTTCAAATTTTATGCACGATATACTTCTATCCATGATATCTAGCTAGCTGTTTTAGCTATATTGAAGTATAAGTTTTATTGAATCTTTCCTAATTAGTACTTTGTAATATTAATCAGTATTATTATTTATCCGTAGGCATATATTATTAATTGTCGGTAGGCATATATATACCCAGTACCCTGTGTTTGTGTTTGTTTATTCAAACATTATTAATGAGATAGGTAGCTGATCAAATATAATAGTGTTATGAATTGTGGCAATTTATTGTTGTTTAAAGAAAGACCAATTATGATGGTAAGTCAGCCAACCCTATCAAATCCAAGTACAGTATATATATGTTTTCTTCCTGGGAACTATGCAATGTGTGTTGGGAACTTGGGATAGTTCATAGTTGAAAGGCGCTAGGACTTTCTATGTCTTGGTTACGACATTCCTGGAAGCTTTGTTACATCATTAGGAGTGATCTTAAGGGACATTGTTATCATAGAGTCAATGGTTCTTGCTTTCTTTTGTTGCAAGTTTTTTTAAGATAGTAACAATATGTGTTTTATTGGTTCTTATCCTTTGTACTTTTCAATTATTTCAATTTTGTTTTGTGCAGCACCACATTGCTAGGCAAATGATCGAATATCAGCTAATTGCACCTATTTGAGGCAAAAATAACCTATCTACATTTGGGTATATTCCTTTTAAATTACTATATATTAGTAAATATTCTTATCTTTTCATTTATTTACCTTTTCATGGAATTGAAAAATGGAATTGAAAATGGGGAAAGACCCACAACATGTGTAACTTCCAAGACTTACACAAAACTACTTTCTATTTCCACTCTCTGTTTTCCAGATTTTGTTTTGCTTGGTGAAAATGACATTTATATCTTGGATTAAACTATCTTACTTTGCTTATGTATGTGTTGTCTCTTCCCATTGCAATACGCTTTGTTCAATTGTCGTTTGGACATATATAAAGTTCCCCTATATCAGAATTCAAATACAAGTTTAAGTTAGTTAGACATTTTGTCAAATTGTTACTCAATTTTTTATTAAGCCATGACATATGTTTTTTTTTTCCGGTTGTGTTGTTTAGTTCAGATTGAGATTATTTGTCTGTCTTTTTTTATGCCACAAACCCTAAAGATTCTTTGCTAGCATGAAAGAATGTAACTTACATTGCCATGATTGATGCTCTTTTCATTAGACTATCTGAATGCAAAGTTAGACGAATGTGTGGAAATGCACATATTATACCCTCCATTAATCTCATTGAAAAGGTGAGTGAATTTGGATACTCGATTCATTGTAGTACGTGGAAGAAATGTATTTGCATTGATGCACTTAATAAAAGTCGGTTCTTAACTAATAGGAAGACTCATGATGTTGTCACTGACATAGTTTACATGGTGTTTGAGATACACATGAAATGGTTGTACGAATCTAGCTATGGATTTGTGATGTTTGAGATACACATGAAATGGTTGTATAGAAAGAAAGCGTAATATTGGAATGTTAGGTTGAAACATTTTGGGACTGTTTTTGTTTCTCTCAACGGTTATTACAAGGTAATGGTTGAATTCCAAGGTTTGGTTAAGTAAGTTCTTGGAGATTGCATTGTAGATTTGAAATTGGTGAGATTCCTGTTATAGCTATTTTGTTTTTTACTTCTACCTAACAGGCTTCAGTGGAAACAAGTTTTTGTGGCTGTAAAATTTATGTAGAGACAAGTCCCTACTATGAATGTGATATGGAGAATATATTTTAATTTTGTTCTTATATTTATTTATTTTTCCATGAAATGTATTATGATATCATATGAGACTATGTATGATAACATTTGCATGCATTAAGCTATTTTTAGTGTACGTGTTCTTCTTTAACAGGTATGATCAATTGGTTGCATTACAGGAAACAATAATTGTACAATATGGAGGTCAGATTTCTTAACTCCTACTATGTGCCAAAGACAGATTGTTTTTTTGGTAGTTCTTCGTGAAACGCGCGTAGTTAGATTGCATTGGCACATTATCTGCACCAAGGACGTTTATACTGGATGAAGCAGTTGCAAACATGGTCTTATTGCTACGTTTGGAGGATGCTTAGTGATAGTTGAGGTCTATCGATAAGTTTGGAGGACGCTAAATAAGAGTTGAGGTCTATGTCGTTGTTTATTATTCTCTTTCACATAATGAATACTTCGGGCTTATTGTCCATTCTCTCGAGCATTGCTTATTTGAGTAGTTCTCATTATTGAAATTGTGACGGTGTTTTTCTCCCTATACTGGGGAAGGTGTTATGGCCGCTATCTAGATTGAGACTTTCAATTGCTCTTGCCTTGAGTATCTACCCGCATACACATTTTATTTTAATTATCTACTTTGTGATATATACACTTTTGAATGAGTGTGAGAAAATGATATTAATAATTTTGCAAACCACGACTTCTCATGGGGAATGCATTCTTTGTCATCCCATACCCCAAGTATATATGTTATTATTGATTTTCATTCTTTGTTTGTGTTATTCTTTTTTCATTACTCTTTGGTCAGATCTTGATTCTAAATTAGGTAATGGACATCTATACAATAAGTAATTTCAGTTTGGGAAATACATTAGTGCATTGTTAATAAAATTCTTTATCAATCCAAAAATATAGGAGATAGTACGTGCAGCTCCAATTTAAAATAAAATACCTACAAATTCCCACATGAAAATATTAGGGTCCACCACGATTAATACCTACAAATTCCCAAATAAATAAACACCTCCTAACCAAAGGTGGCTACGAATAATACCTAGTAATAATTACAGCCTTAATTTTTCTATTGGCTATTATCATTAGTATTTTTGGTTGTAATGAAGTTGCAATTTGTAATTGCATTTACGTTTTTTTAGAGTTATGATAAAATTGAAGAGTTTTTTCATAAAGTTTTAGTGTGGTTTTCATTTTATATATATAAGGTTATTTTCTACACACAAATCTTTTTTTTTTTTGTGTTTCCATAAAAAAAAAATGAAATAAATTATTAATTTCAATTAAAAATCAAAAATTGCATAATTTTGTGTTGCTTTTTTTTTATAATATAATTTTGTGTTGCAACTTTTTAATTTTTAATTGAAATTAATATTTTCTTTTCCTTTTATAGAAACATAAAAAAAAAATATAAAAGATTTGTGAAGAAAGAATGGAGAGATTTGTAGAGAGAACTAAATAAAAATTTGGTTAGATTTTAATTAACTAAAGTTAACCTATCCATAAAAAGATAGTGAATGTGTAGCGGACACGGATGGGTGTTCAGAAGACTTTTCACTCCTGAGCTCGTAATTTTTAGTGTGAAATTTCAATGTCCCCAGAAAAATCTTCCTTCAATTTTTAAATGTCTCAACACTATGAACCGGCTGTAGCTACTCCAAAGCCAATCGCTGCTTTACCTGCCAATAACTGCCCAAAATCCCGAACTGTCAAGGAGATCAAAGCTAATTACTAGTTCTTGACATCCAGCCCAATTATATATTAGTTCTTAAAAATATGAAATTGAGTAGATTCTGTGAGCATTTCCCATTTCAACCATATTCCTTGAGTTATCGAATAGCACAAAACAAAGTAAGTAAACCAAGATAACAGCAGAAAAGAGAATTGGAACCACAAAAATAAACTAGCAGCAATCTAATATATTGAAACATAATAGTCCAAACCAAATATAAAAGAATCAATACATTATACATACATACAATCATCCCAACAGAACCAAATGATTACAAAATAATCACCATTCCAAAAGAATCAAGTAAATAAATCTCCTATTTCAAGTTCCATATCACTCCTCTAGTGTTTCAAGAAAGCCAGAAGTGACACAATAAGAGACGAGCACAAAACTGCTCCAGATACTGAAACAGAGAATGCTGCTCCAGTGATGTATGCTGGTGCTGGAGCTGGTGCATCTTGTGCTGAAACAGCTATAATAGAAAATACAGCAACAATTGTGAAGATCAAAGCAGCCTTGGAAATGCTAAGATTGCTAACTTGGGCCATTGCTGAAAATTACACAAAGATTGAACTGAACTAAATTTGAAAGAATTGAAGAAGGGAAGATATTATTGTTTGATGTTGTTAAATTGAGAATTAAGAGGGGTTGTATATCAGTATATAAAGAGGGTTTTGGTACAGCGTGTAGGACCAAATGTAACGTGAACAGCTAAGAAAAGCAGACAATGCAATCATACATACATATACAGCAGTAGTCCTTTTTTTTTATCATTTATTCATTTATAGCATTAGCCATTAGTCCTTGAAGGATAGCCAGTAATGATTTTTCTAGCGTAATAATTGGGACACGTTAACAGAACACGAAGTACGATGGTTGTTGGCCCAACGTTTCTATTGACCGTTTCTTTGACGGGATGGCTCAACTTTTACAGATACAACCGTTGCTTAAAGATTAAAGAGACCATGTCTTTTCGGCGAAATAAAGGTCCGACAAGCTTTGGGCTGTGGCCCAAAGTATTCCCATAGATTCGAATATATCGAAAATAGTCAAAGAAATTCTTCAAGGTTACCGATATATATACACTATAGATAAATCATGATTTGATTTGATACATCAATATACGATATTTGGACTCTGTTCCACAAGCAAGGGGCTTCAAGAGAGGAACATGGTAAGTCTGATTATGTTTCGCCACCTCAATTGAGGTTACTGCACTTAGATTTAAACTTGCATTTGAGTTAACGGGTAATAACAAGTAACAACTACATTCGAGCAATTTCAGCAATTTAAGTAAGACCGTTATGGGCTCGAAAAATTATCGAATTGCATTTTATTATGTACCGTACCACCAAAGAGCTAGCATTTTCAACCTTTAGATTGAACAAAAATTATGCATCCCTGTACAAGATTATCAGATACACTATCACCATTCTTTGCATAAACCCTCTTGCCACTAGGTCCAGTTAGAACTTGTCCTATAGGCTAGTTTTTGTTGAGATGGATGATCCATATATTGAGGTGATCGAAAATAAAAGAACAAATGTTCTAATGTCATATTTATCAAGCCGGCCTGTTATTGATTGTGATTGAGCTAATTTACGAGCCAAATTGTCCACGGCAAGATCGGTTTCACTTGTAAAGTGGACGAACTATCATGATTGGTAATGAAACATTTTCTATCCTGTAAATTTCAATTCTCAAACTGAAGAGCAAGAAGAACAACGTCCATAAAGAAGTGAAAAACGATCTTTTATTGTATACTCAATAGCAACTTAGTTTGTAATGATAATGCAATAAAAACCAATACATATAGTACCCTCAATCGAACAAAACCAGTGTTCAGTACTCCTGTAGTAGCCTAAACAACTAACATATAATCTTTAAACCTATAAACCTCTTTAAATATCATAAACAAGGAAACAACTGTATTCGATCTTCACATTTTAATGCTTCAAAAGAGCCAGAAGAGAGAGGGCAATAGATGAACAAAGAACTGCCCCACACATAGGCAATGAGAAAGCTGCTCCAGTTTCCATTGTTGTTGGTGCTGGTGCAGGCGCCGTGAATTCCTCCTGCGGCGAAACTGCTACAGCAGAGAAAATAGCTACGAGAAAGAAGATCGTAGTAGAAATGCTAACTTGTGCCATTAGTGATGGATTGAGAAGTTGTACTTCGCTAGTGAAACTACAAGAATAATGAGATGTTATGAGCTTATGAGTTATGAGATTGGTGACTTAGAGAAGGCTGGTTATTTATAGATGAGTTATGGACCTCATTAAGAAAACTTTCATTCCTTGACTCACTCCGTAGAAGCGACTCCCGCGGTTTATGGCGCAATCAATTTTACCATGTTCACACTTCTAATTTCTAACGAGCAATGACCATTGACCCTTTTTTCTGTTGTGCTTATTTGATTTTGGCCCCATTTTTTATAGGATATTTAGCGTTTGCCTCCTCTAAATTGTTTAATTTGTTTTTGTCTCAATTTTGACAGTTGAGTGGGTAAATTTTAACTGCACCATATGTTTTTCTCTTTATAATTTTAAAATGGTATAAATACCCCTCACACTTGCCACACATACTTTTTTTCTTGAAACAAAATAAAATGGCACGTGTAGAAATCTTACGGTTGGCATCCAAGGGTTATTAGCTACTAGCTGTTGGAGTTTTGAATGTTACTCCCATATAGTCCATTAATGGAAGAGGGGTAAAAACTTAAAAGTTTTTTTTGAAAGAGGAACCAAAAATAATAATATATTTAAATAAAATAAATTTTTAAAAATATATTTAAATCCCACAATCCAATAGACTTCATAGTGTTCACTTTGCAAAACCTAACTTAATTGGATAAAACTCATAATTTGTTACGTGTAATTAGGGTCAATTTATGTTCAATTAACTTTAATTTGACGAAAGCTCCTATTTGTTACATGTAATTATGGCCAATTTATGTACAATATACACGGTAGAAGCCTAATTATTTGACAAAACCCCCCAATTTATATAGTATAATTTGGGATAATTTATATTCAATTTTACAAATAAAATAAAACCCCAAATTTTGTAATTTGCCCCCCTAATTGTTAGAGCATTACCAATAGGTTGTGTAAATTTACACAACAACATAGGCTCCATAGAAACCATATGTGTTTTTAAAAGAGATTTACACAATAAATTTAATGGGTAAAAAAACACATCTGATAGTGAACCAATGAATTTTTTTTTTTGCAAAATGTGTAAAAATAATTGGTGTTGGCCGGGATTCCCATTGGTTTAGAGTAAAGAGAATTCACAACCGTTGATTATTTAATTTAGATGGTCATTTAAATTGAAATCAACGAAATGAAATTATACTGGAATTCAATATCAAAATAAATCGAAATTGATATATACAAGTTTCATGTGCAAGTCACGTGAAGTGTAAAAATGTCATTTTGAAAATATGATACGGTCTAGTTAAAATTGACCCAGTCAACTAACATAACTGAGGTCAAAAATGAATTAAACAACTTACAAGAGTCAAACGCTAAATACCCTATTAAAAATGGGCCAAAATTGAATAAATCTCTCTCTTTTTTTCGCTCCATTGACTTTTGTTGGGCCCCTTTTATTTTTTGGGTAAAATCAAGATGCACACAGTAAAAAAATGAGCTAAATTATTGTTTTTCAATATTCCATATTTATTTTATTTGCTAGTAATGTATACAAGAAGGAAGAAAATATATATATTTTTTTCGATAATAAAGGAAGAAAATATTGGGATGTTTAGAAGTTGGAATAATTCACAGTTCATACTTCATACCAAGCTTGAAAAAACAAAAATAAATACCGATATCCAATTGTTTATTCTTCTTCTTTTCCCTTTTTTAATAGCAATTTCAATTAAATTTACTTCATTCCTTAGTGAGGTCCATGCGCTCATTTGTAACACTGCACCAGGAACACCGATATATTTGGCCAAACTTTGGTAAACCACAAGTACCAAAATACCAAATAGCAATATATTTACAAGAGACATTTTCATAAATTTAAGATTCATCACGTACGTACCATTGATTTTTTCCATCCTTTAGGTATTTGCCAATTAGTTTTGATGTTTTATGTTTTTTTAAGCACAAGGCTAGACTGGCCATAAAAGAACAAGTAATCTGAAATCACATACATGCAAAATATCGTCTAATTTTCACGATCCGCCAGCCAGAGAGGTCAGCGGGACAAGAACCAACCATGTGGTCACCGTCATGTTACAGATTCACATAGTGTCAACCATGTGCTAAGTTAAAAGAAAAGTTGATTTTCCATAAAATTAGTTTGGCCTAATGCCAAAGATAGCTGCATATGAACCAAAACGCTTCAGCTAATTTGAGTAACTCCAAATCGTCATTGCCAATATGACAATCTTTTCGGCTTGAGGGCCCTTCAATTTTGCGACAATAATTATACACCAAAACTCGCTACTAAATTTAAGTATGTTATTCTTAAGTATGTTATTCTTCGCATAGTGCACATGTGGGGGTGATTTCGGATTGGATTGATTTCGTTTGGAAATTTTTCTAAATATTTACGGAATCTAATATGCGAGTCAAATCCGATCTAATTATTTTTCAGAATTAAAATATTTATTCAAATTCAGAAATTTTGAAATTTTTGGTAAACTTTATAGATCTCTTTATTTTCTACTATCTTTAGGGAAGAAAATTTAACTAAACCAATTTAGAACTTCAAAAAACCAAAATTTTATATGTCAGAAACTGAAAAAAAACCAAAACTTTATATATCAGAAACTAAAAAAAATATATTATAGAAAATATTCTTATAAAAAAACTAATTTAAAAAATCAAAAAATCGGTTATGGGACAGTGAAAAATAAACTCAAAACCAGACCAATTCGGCAAAAAAGAGACACCCCATGTGCGCCGCAAGCCGAGACTTCTCTAACTTTTATTTTTTTGGTAACCGACACTTCTCTAACCAACTCGGATCCCACACGATTATACTGTTGGAAAATATGTGGGTGTGCCGTGTGCGTACTTGTGCATTACTGTGGTTTGTGTAACAAGCTAACTAACAATGCTGCAATTAATGCCCTTTCGAGACAGAATCTGATTTGTTGAAAATTTTCATACCAGCGTCTCACGAGATTTTGTGAAAGTCTCAGAGATTGTCATACGTTTTTTTTTTGGTAAAGTGATTGTCATACGCTAAATTGCCGGTAGGTGGGTGTCCATGACTCCATGGATCAATAGACCTTCACACTCAATGACTCAATAGTTTACAATCATACGGCATGACGGCTCAACGACTTCACTAACGTGTAAGATATGCTCTAATACTGAATTTTCTTGAAAGCTTGAGAAAATGGGAAATAATATTGAAGAAGCACAAATCTATAATGAGTTAGAGTAAAACTAGGGGTTGCCCCTATGGCCGGGGACGAACAATCCATCCCATGAGGCCCATACTTTTTAAGTTTTTTTCTCATAGACCCAGACCTATATGGTTGGGTTTTTTTAATATCCATTTTTAAACGGTTCTTAAAATAGAAACCAAAATTATGATTTTTTTTACGGTTCCGGTTAAACAGTATCCATCAACACCCTTATGAACAAAGATTATTCATACTATAATAGGTATTTTATTACTGATCATATATTATGTTAATGTACGGACAATGATATTCATAGTTCATATTGAGGCATAAACAGTAACTGTTCATATTGTAATAAGTGTTCTCACTAATCATACATTATGTTGAGATATGAACAAAGATTGTTCAAAACTCATGTCATAGGTAGAATTGTTTTGGTTAGATTGGGCCGTTTTTTTTTATTATTTTATTTCATATCAGAGATAAACTTAATTTTTTACTACCCGGTTCTTGTGAAGGTGTGAATGATTATATAAAAACTAGCCATTTGGCCCGGCCTATGGCCGGACTTGCTACATAAATAGCTAATGACTCAAAAGTCTAAAGTCCACTTGAATAAATAATATATGTATATTGATAGCTAATGATTCATTGCATATTTTGTTTGAAGAGTTTATGTTTTTCTATTTTTTTTTTAAGAGATTGCAAGCTCTCAAATTTTGATCTAGTACGTGTAATGCGTACATTTTTTTTTGGCCGATGCATCAACAGTAGCGAAAGACAAATCGATGTCAATTTCAAATCTAGATGAATATCATGATATAGGTGACAATGAATGTTTGTTTGTACACCATTTGCACTATTGAAGTATTGAGACAAATAATAGTTATCACAACAAAAATGTAATTTCTTTAGATTCCCAAGTCAATTTGATCATTCAGGTTATCTGCTTTGGAGATTGACATTTGCTCCATCAATTCTTTGTACTTAGGACTACTTCAGGAAATTGTTATACATGACAGCTGAATTTTATAGTCTTTCGAAGTAGATGCAAGTTATTTAATCTGATATTGCTTACAATAATAAGAGGCGGCACATCGGATATGTTAATGACTTCAATAGTGGTGATCCATGAAATACTGTATGAAGGAGAAAAAAACATAAAAATATTGGCATGATCCATGTAATAGTTTTACTTTTAACACTCAATCACAAAATATCTATAAAGGAAAAATTGCAACAACTGAGGTTTGCCTGTTTGTTTCTCAAACATTGGCACACCAACAAATATTACTGTGTAAGGCCTTTTTTTCTTTTGTTTTTGGAACAATAGTATAGTAACCTATTTCAAAGAAGAAAAAGGTGCCTCGTAAGGTATACAGAATGTGGGCCTTCTACTTCCTAAATCAAAAGTGTATAACTTTTTATTCAGACCAACAGTAGCAATAATCTCCAATATGGCCACTGCCTCACCCAACTAATGCTCTAGTGTGATTCAACTACAAATCACGTCGAACATAATCAATTTGATATTGGATAAATGAAAGGATTTGCTTGAAGAAGATGACTTAGCCATTGTTCTTGACTCAAAGGATCATCCACGCTGCATCATAGAATTTATTTCACAGAGCCTTCAAATGCTACCTTTGGAGGATTCAAAGCGAGACCTCTTGGTATATCCATCTTGGCCTAGCAAAACACTTCATTATAGTCATACGATTTGATTATGCTTTGGCTTATGGTAGGCTCAATGCACTGTAGGAATCCAAATTTACTTGTTTTCATGAAGGAATTGCTATTTGTGAACAACTCATTGGTATCCCAATTCCTCTCACCTCAAGGTTTTTAGTGCTTTGGCATCTCACCCTTCCGGTCATACTGCAGGTGGATCGTTGTCCCTGGTACTTTTATCAGCGCGGCCTCCTTGTTTTGCATTGAGGAAGTATGTTTCTCTTTAACAATTTTGCATTACGTTTTACTTAATTACGTTCAGAGTGCATCCTGTGCTTTCTTATGCTATTTATTCATTTCTGACCTGTGAATCCTGTGAGGCATTCTTTATCTCCTTTTCACTACATTTTGTTTGCAGGTTATATTGATTCATGTATACATGCATCACAGTATCCATATGCATTTATCTATACAGATGATTCCTATAAAAAAAATCTATACATACGTACAGATAACTGTATATATTTGTTAAGTTTATTTACTTCTTGCTTGGTAACTCCTTTGAGTAAACCTAGGTCAGCAATCTACATGACTGCCTGGGTAACGTGTTTGGGTTTGGTTATATATGAACCAAAACTTTGGAGGGCACAATTTATGCTGGGGAATTATTTTGAGGGCTTTGTCCACTTTCTTATTGCCGAATGAAATACGTAACTATGATGCAAAACTTAAATAGAACTTTGTTGTTGCTGCTAACAAAGCTACAAAGGTTTGATGAAGTTCTGCTCACCGGTGGTCATGGCTTTGAAGTGAGACTATATACCAAGACTCTATATGCATTCATTTAATGTCGCTGGCTAGACTCTGGGGATGTGCCTAGGCGCCTCTAGTCTTGAGGCACAATAGTTAAACCTTGAGAATAGGCAATGGGCCTAGGGGCAGGCGTATCTAGAGCACTGATGTTGTTATCTAAAGTGCTGGTGTTACGCCTATCATACAAAAAAGAAAGTGTTACTGATTGCACACGGACACAAACTTAAGTATGGTAATTACAGAAACAATGACCTATCATCAACTACAAACGCCATTTAGTGGTAAACTGGATCAATTCAAAAGGTGTTTAGCTGGTGGCAGTAGAGCAACTGCGCCCCGAAGAGGATGTGTCCACACTAAGGGTATAGATACAACTACAATGAATGTCACCAACACATTCAATAAAGCACTTAATTGATGTTTAACTGACATAAATGTAACTGGCTTGAGGAAATTATACTTATCCCATTCAAGTTTGATAAATATAAAACAAATCATCATAAAAGTTCTCTTCCTAATTAAATTTTTAGAATTGTGACAGTTGCATGTCATAACAAATTTTGCACCATGAGTTCACTTCATAAATGAGAAGCTGACAAACTGGTCCATGACCTTTGCTTATGGAAAGGGTCCATGGCATCTAGCTTTTGATACCTTTAGTTCAGTTCATAAGTTAGAAGCTTAAGAACTGGTTCTTGAGCTGGATATCTAAAAGGCTACATATATCTTAATGGGGCCCCTATCTTAATTGTAGTTTTTTCTATATACATGTTCCTACAAACTCAACAAAGCATTTTACATTTGCCCATTTTACAGAGAGTGAACAATGAACAAACTACCAACATTTTTTTTTTCATAGATAAAACCCCGCTGAACAACCTTACATCAAGCTACCATTGAATGAGAAAGAACTACATATTCAATTTTCAGCAACAATTATGAACAAATATATTGTACCTTGATGTCACTTCCACGGAAGAGTATGTACTCATACACCTTGTCACTTGAAGGAACCTGTTGGCCATCCTTCTTTCATCCTTTCGGTTCAAAGTGATTTTTCAAAAAAGAAAAAGAATCTTCCCTGTTGAGATAAAAGAAAATTAAACCAACACGACTACATGTCAAAGCTTATAATAGCAAATTTGAGAGAGAGTAATAATTTAAATCAAGACTTGTAGTCATGTTGGTTTTAACCATTGGAAAGCAAAAATAATATGAGAAAGAAAGGGTTTGTGCCTGAGCAGAAAAATCATATAAGAGTTGGCGCTTACATTAAGAATTAGCACACCGAAAAACCTATGGTCCCCAGACCTGGTGATGAATTGTGAACAAAGAAACCATTAACAACACCTTCAACGACAAAACCTAGCTCGTCTTCCAATAAAAAATGGAGTTGATCCTGTAGACTCAGCTCCATTTCTAGGTGGTGTAACTACAGTGAGCAAGAACTTGTCAGTGTGGCATGCAAACCATGAACAGTCAAAATTCTTCGTCAGTTTCTCCCTCCCCTGCAATATTACCAATCATAAGTTCAAATTTTGTTCCAGAAAAAACACAGAGTTTTAAATCTAGCTGATGATTAATTAAGAAAAACTAAATGAAAAAGAAATTCACCTGAATCCTAGCATGTGTTATATTACAGACTTTACCAGATGTAGTATTATCCCACTTGAACTTATGGTTGAAAACCTATATCAATCAATTAAGGTAAAAGAATGAACATATTTCTTTAAACAAATGAGAGGATTCCAATACACTACAAAACATTCTTCATACAAAAATATAAATAAATATAACGTTAAATTTGTACTACCACAAAAGCGAATGGATTTCTTCGACGTATTAACATAATATAAAGTACTCTAAGGTAATGCATGTCGGATCAGGTTGTCTTTAATTGAGTGCTTCAAACAATAAACAAACAACTGACCAATGGGATGCACCGACAAAAGAAACTTCGAGACAGTGAACTGGGTGCATGAAAAGCGGCGAGCGACCACTGGTGCGCCCAAGGTACCATCTTATGAGTATTACAAAAAAAAATACTCCCTTTCAATAATTCTATTGCTCCAACTCATGCTTTGTGACTGAGCTGTTGTTCTGCTCCTATTGTTCCTGTGGCTGAGGTGACATTTGTTGTTGATGCAACTTCAATTGAAACATGTTAAGCTTGTTAGTCTATTGATACTGTTGCTGGAACATCTGGGGGTTCATGGATAATTGCTGAGCAAAGCTGGAATTGTGTACTTCTCCACTCAATTTGTAGCCCTTCGGCCATTTGGACTTCCTTGATCAATGCCTCATTTAGAGCTGCCATATTTGACACACGTCAAACACCTATTTTACTGAAAATTTAGATTACCTATTAGTTTATTCATAGGTGAAAAGGTCAATTAAATGTGTCACTAAACTGTTCGATTTGGTTCCATTGTCACAGACACTTAGACCCCAAATCAATTCAACACAAACAATGATAGTTAGCATTTCATAATAAGTTTTTTTTTTTTTTTTTTCAATTTCGAAGTCATAAAATCAGATAAATGATAAAATGAATAAATCATCAAAAAATAAGAATGGGGTATAAAAAGAAGTTTAATAGGTCTTTCTTTCTTCTTTAGTTTCTGAACACACGACACTTAAAACATGGTCATTGAAATCCAATACACAGTATGCAAAGTGAAATCAACATGCCCTATTAAAAGTTATTTAGCAACAATTTGGGGCTGTGTTCTACCAAATCACATCATGTTACCCCATTCCCACTACTTGAACAACATGCACAAAAAGTACCACAAATCGAAAATGCATTACTACTAATACTTTTTGGAAGAACGTAGAATATTAAAAAATCCTTCTAGGCTATGAATTCAAGAACTTGAGATAAAATCCTTATAAGCTAAGATTAAGAGTGCACCAAACCATGGGACTCCTTCATAAAACTTAAAGATATGAGAAGCGCATAAGAATTATAAGTGAATATATTCTCCGCTTAAAATCACGTGCCACATCATTCCACTTGAATAAACTTTCGGACATTTAAATGAGGCTTTGTACTGCCGATACTTGTTAGAATGCGGAAAGGTTATAACACTCACGTGGAGTTGATGGTGGAATATGGGGCTCGGAAGGATCTCGGTTGTGGCATTATTCCACCAAGAAGCCCGGAAGAACTTTTCTTTGGAGTGCTTCCCTTGACTTGGTTGTCATGTGTATATAGTACATATACACAATGTCAAACTGTCATCGAGTGTAGTTGGCTACTTTATAGAAGTATTCTGCATATTCCTTGGAAGTGATCGCCACCGATATTGGACTTGTCGTAACATGCAGTGTGCTTTGTGAGATTCTGTTTGTAGCCATTATTAAAGCCTTGAGAAAATGAAAGCGAGTTCTAAAAAAAATCAGAATATGAACAAAGGTCAATATTACCATTACGCAAGATGAGACTTGCTCGGTGTGCTCGATTACCCTACCAAGTCGGATATTCTTGAAGTAGAAAATAATGGGTCCAAATCCTCTTGGTTATCCGCCAAAAGCCATTTCCATTTGATTCTTGAGCTGAAATCCATCAAGAACGGAATTGTCTAGTTACAACTCGACTGCACCAACACCACTTGTGAAGTTGACAAATGCATACCCAAGGTTATACCCGGACCTGAAAATGCAACATGAATTGCAAAAACCATTCTGGATGAACAATTCCAAAGTTTTAATTTACTGACGAAAAAAAGATATTGGGTTATAAAGTGAATAAGAGTGTATGCGCTTGATATATATTGTAGGAGGAGAAGAGAGATTTATGGAGATTTGTTTCTATTATTGAGTTGCCTAATATAGATTTCTTAAGTATCAAGTAAAAGATACTTCCCATTGTAACTATATAAGTGCTGGTGTGTTTTCCCTTAAACTACCAATGAATAAAATCAACTCCTCTCTTCTCCTGTGGATGTAGGCTGCTGCCGAACCACGTTAAATTATTGTGTTCTTTGTTTATCGTTTCTAATTTGCGACATGGTATCAGAGCGGTGATTGTAATCCAATCCGCGCTATTAGAAAACAAGAAGAGAATTTTTTTGTCTTCCAAGTTCGTAATTTTTCTCTGCGCAGTCTTCATTCAAACGGTTGTAACTTTTCAACCACAGATCAGAATCACACAAGGTCAGAGGCGTTAGATTCATAGCATCAGTATTTGTCCACTGTATTTTTTGGGATCTTTTTTTGAATTCGTTGATAGGCTAAAACCTGATTCAAAGTCAGACAAGAAAACAGCATGGCAGACTCTGATTCAAATCCAGGTTGGAAACTTTCATCAGTCCCTTTAAATGGTGTGAACTATGTGCTATGGTCTAGAGCTGTAACTTTGGCTCTCGGTGGGAAGAAGAAATTGGGATTTCTCAATGGGTGTAAAAATTGCCCATCCGAGACCGATTCAGGGTATGAAGATTGGGTTGCTAATGATCAACTTATTAGGTCATGGCTTCTCAATTCTATGGAACCCCATATTGCTGGAATATTTACCTTTTCTGATTCAGCTAAGGAGTTATGGGAGTCAGTGGCTGAACTGTATGGTAATCAAAACAATTCAGCTCGAATATTTGAACTCCAACTTGAGATTGGAGGGGCAGAACAAGGTGAGAAAACTTTTACTGAGCATCTTGGCTACCTCAAAAAATTATGGGATGAGTACAATATGTATCGTCCCACACTCTTGATGCACAAATCTTGTTGAAGCGTCTTTGAAGGCGACAAGATTTTTCTCTCCTTCAGTAGCTTGAAGCCGAGGAATATGACCACGTCAAGAGTAATGTTCTCATGGGTGGTTCCTTACCATCGTTCTCGCTTTGTTTGTGCCACTATTGAGGAGGGAGGAAACTAGAAAGAAAACAATGATCATTGAATCTAAATCTTTTAATGAAAAGATCGAGTCTAATGTTCTCTTGGCGAACGGAAAAGTCGGTTATGACGGATGGAAGAACAATGCACGCCACAAAGGAAAGAAGGAGCTTTATCATTGTGATCATTGTGGCAAAGCTGGACATACCAAGGAACGTTGTTGGGAGTTACTGAAATGCGAACATTGTAATAAAAATGGGCATTCCATGGATCGTTGTTGGGAACTACATCCTCATCTCAAAACTAGAAAAGAATATGTCTTTGTCATTTGAAACCTCAATGTCAATGAATCAATTGGGTCATCTTATTCAACAACTCAGTAAGTCTATCTCTTCAAATAAGGATCAGTCTTCTTCGACTCACGTGTCAGGTAACATTCATGCGTATCTTGCTTCCCATTCTAAAGCTAACTCTTGGATTATTGATTAAGACTCTTGATCATATGGCCAATAATCCTTCTTCGTTCTTAATTTTGTTCCAACCCCGATACGCGATGATATTTGCATTTGCCAATGGGTCTAAAGTTCTGCTCGAGGTATTGGGAGAGTTAATTTTTTCCCCAAGAGTCCAACAACTGATGCTCTTGTTGTTCCTTCATTTCCCGTTCAACTTCTTTCTGTTGGTAAAATTACAAATTCTTTAAATTGTGATGTCATTTTTTCACCTACTTCTGTCATCTTTCAGGATCGAGAGTCGAAGAAGACGATTGGTGAGGGCACATATTCGCATGGACTATATTTTTTAAATTCTTCAGATAAGGCATGTCATGTTAGTGGTTTAGTTGAGAGTTGCACTCTACACAAACGTCTTGGACATCCATCTGACCGTGTTTTATTGAATCTTTTTCCTTCTTCTATTTTTAATAAATCCAATGTTTGTGATGTTTGTCAATTCTCAAAACAAACTCGATTTCCTTTCGTTAATTCATTGTCTAAAACTGATGAATTGTTTGAATTAATTCATTCTGATTTGTGGGGACCTGCACCTATTGATTCATATGATGGGTATAAGTATTTCGTTTTATTTATCGATGATCGGTCGCGAGCTACTTGGTTGTATTTGTTAAAAGCGAAAAATGAGGTATGCACTGTTTTTAAAGACTTTCATAACATGGTAATGACACAGTATGGTGCTAAAATCAAATTTTTGCGTTCTGATAATGGCACTGAATATGTTAAAGGACCTTTACCTGATTATCTTCGTAGCCAGGGCATTCTTCATCAAACCAGTTGTGTTGGTACTCCACAGCAGAATGGGGTTGCCGAAAGAAAAAATCGCCACATTTTGGAAACTACTCGAGCCCTTATGTTTCAGATGAACGTTCCCAAGCGATATTGGTCGCATGGAGTCTTGACAGCTGCTTACTTGATTAATCGCCCGAAAGTAGAGTCCTTGACTTTAAGTCACCATTGGAAGTCTTTGAAAAATCGAAAGCCTGACATATCACATTTACGGGTATGTGGTTGTATTTGTTTTGTGCATAAACAAGCTCCTCATCGAGATAAGTTCGATGCTCGGTCTACTCGATGTGTATTCTTTGGATATTGTTCTACCAAGAAAGGGTATGTTTGTTATGATCTCGTTTCTCAGAAAATCTGTATCTCTCGTGATGTGAAGTTTGTGGAGACTGAATCCTATTTTGAGTTTGGGACTCGATCCCAGGGGGAGTACTTGTCTGGCTTGGTACCACTTCCTTCAATCTCTAATGTGCCACCTCCTCCTACAGAAGTCAATGCAATGACAGTGTCCCCCCTAGCGATACAGAACTTGTCCTGCGCAGAATGAAACTCATGTTCTGCCAGAACCTCCTATGGTTCCTCTTATTCCTCAACCTGCACCGGCTCCCTCTGTCCCACAGATGACTCGACAGTCAGATAGAGCGACTCGTCCATCAGTGAAATTGAAAGATTATGTTACTAATTATCATGCAGTTTCTTATCCATTACAAGAATACTTCACATATGATAATATCAGTCAGTCTCACACTGCTTTTCTAAGTGCAGTTTCAGATATTCAGGAACCAAAGACTTTTCGAGAGGCTAACTCCAATCCGGTATGGAGAAAGGCTATGCAGGAAGAATTGCAGGCTCTGGATGCAAATCAGACATGGGAGATCATTCCATTACCTCGAGGAAAGAAAACAGTTCCGTGTCGTTGGGTCTTTAAACTCAAATTTAAAAGTGATGGTTCCATTGATCGGGCTAAAGCAAGACTTGTTGCTAAGGGATTTACTCAGACTTATGGAGAAGATTATAAAGAGACTTTTGCGCCTGTTGCAAAAATGAGCACCTTTCGAGTGCTTTTATCTCTGGCTGTCAATCAAGATTGGAAATTATTCCAAATGGACGTTAAAAATGCTTTTTTGCACGGTGATCTCAAAGAAGAGGTTTACATGAGTGTTCCCCCTGGACATCCACTAGAAACTAAACACGGTCTTGTATGCAAAATTTGAAGAAGGCCATATATGGGCTTAAGCAATCTCCACGAGCTTGGTATGCCAAGCTCAGTTTCGTGCTCCTAACGCATGGACTCAAAAGAAGTGGTGCTGATCCATCTCTCTTTGTTAAGAAAACCATGTACGGTATTGTCATTGTTTTGGTTTACGTTGATGATATTGTCATTACAGTGATGATCAAGGTGAAATATCAAAACTTAAAGGCGTTGCATGATCGCTTTGCTATCAAAGATTTGGGTGTGTTGAAGTATTTTTGGGATTAGAAGTTGCTTACTCAAAGCGTGGCATCTTCTTAAATCCCCGTCAGTATGTCTTAGAGTTGCTCAAAGAGATCGGAAAGCTAGCGAGTGAAACCGTCGGATACTCCGATTGATAGTAAAGCAAAGCTTGATAATGATGGAGAATTAGTCTCGGATGTTAGTCGGTTTTGAGAGGTTAGTTGGTAGACTAATCTATTTGACTATTACCGCCGGACATCTCTTATGCGCGATAAGTTTGGTAAGCCGTTTTATGCATGCTCCAAAGACTCACCACATGAATGCAATTCATAGAATATTCTGATATTTAAAGGGTTCTCCAGGGGAGAGGTATTTGGATGAGCAAGAATGGTCATACTTCTATTGTTGCATCTGATGATGCTATTGGGTTTGGTTGCCCGATTGATCGACGATCTACAAAGGCTATTGTACTTTTGTTGGAGGTAATGTGGTAACATGGAAGAGTAAAAGCAAAATGTTGTTGCTCGATCGAGTGCTGAAGCAGAATACCGAGCTATGGCATCTACCACTAGCGAGATTATTTGGCTTCGTGCCCTGTTGCGAGATTTAAGTTTTGATGCTCCTCAGCCAACAAAACTGTTTTGTGATAATCAAGCTGCTGTCCACATTGCAGCGAATCCAGTGTTTCACGAACGGACCAAGCACATTGAAGTAGATTGTCACTTCGTGCGTGAAAATGTGGAAGCCAATCTCATTTGCAGTCCCTTTGTTCGTAGTGGTCAACAGTTAGCAGATATTTTCACAAAAGGATTACCCGCTGCCAAGTTTCAAGAGATACTATCCAAGTTGGGCTCCATCGATATTTTCGCACCAACTTGAGGGGGAGTGTAGGAGGAGAAGAGAGATTTATGGAGATTTGTTTCTATTATTGAGTTGCCTAATATAGATTTCTTAAGTATCAAGTAAAAGATACTTCCCATTGTAACTATATAAGTGCTGGTGTGTTTTCCCTTAAACTACCAATGAATAAAATCAACTCCTCTCTTCTCCTGTGGATGTAGGCTGCTGCCGAACCACGTTAAATTATTGTGTTCTTTGTTTATCGTTTCTAATTTGCGACATATATGACTCTAGTTGAGGTTCTCTAGAAGAGGTGCTGCTGATTGAAGCTCTCGGAGTTTCAGAGTATGAAAACTGTTATGCAATATCAGGATACTGATCTCTCCATGAGGTTATTAGTCTGGATCAAACATAATTGGTTTTGGGTAGTGCATTTGCAGAGAGAAGCTGGCGGGTAATGGGGCATCTCATGTTTCCCCTTTGCAGCCATTCTTGAATTGCTTTCCTTTCATATGTTTGACCAGTTTCGAGAGTGACTGGATCACTCAAAAGCTGGCTTGTTATGGGGGCTTGTTATGGGACAAATATAATCCTTTGGTGGTCGATTGATTAAAGATCCAAATTTTTCAAAGGGCCCTTTTTCCAAGGAGGTATGCAAAAGGGTATTGGTGTGTGTTGCTGAGAAAGATATTTTGATACACAGGGGAAGGTCTTATTATCAGGAGTTAAGAAAGAGTGGGTATGATGGAGTAGTGGAGTTTATGGAACATGTGTTCCATCTCGATACACCTGAGCTTGAAAATGCTGATGATTTTATGAACCGTGTGGTTGCTTTCTTAAGTGCATGAAATTGAGTATCCGATCTCTTCGAGTATAAACTATCACTTTAGTTTGAATAAATCTTGTGCCTTCCTAGTATAGTAGTCATTCGGAGTCTGTTTGCTAATAAGTCAGCAAGTCTCCATGTACTGGAGTTATGTCTCCGTGGGATCAGTTGCTGAGTTGATTGTTTCTCTTGTACTTTGTATTTTCTATTTATAAGTGTCACCATGTGTCCATGCATCCATACAGTGACTAAGGAGAACACTTTGTATGTTCTATTTAGTTGCTTTTGAATAAATAAATTATTCTGTTACAGGCACTTGTTTTTCTACTGTTGTGGTATGTGAATGTCAATATACTCATGTTTATATAGTAATATACTCATGTTTATATAGTAAGTACAGATTATATATATTGGTTTTATTTCATTATGATAACTGAAGAATCGAAAGAACATGCATTGCTGATGAGGAATCACTAATACGTCAAATTTGATAAAAGTACAGAGAAGTATTACTTAACATGTAAATATGCAACTTTGAAACTTGTGTGATCAAACTCTAACCTATTCTCTAGTATCTGTGGTTATTTCCAAAACTTGAAGTCCTTCCAAAACTGGAATTCTTTCTGCAACTTTTCTTCCGTTCATGGAGATGTGAAAGATTAAAGCTAAAGAAGACAAATAAAAAAAAGAAGCACAAATTGAAGATCTCATGACTATGTTGGTGGCCCGTGGACACATTAGTGCTCAAACTAACTACACCATAGATAAGTCCTCAAATTAAGATAGCTAAATATGAATGTGGGTGGGACTCACTGTCGTTTCGCCGTCAGAATCTGCTGGACTGATGCTTGAATCATTTAGCAACTGAGGCGTTACAGGCAACAAAGCAGACACGGTAGTAGTTATACGTTCAGATAAAAGGCGCAAGAGGGGTTCAGAATCCCTTCTACATTGCAGAGATGGGCTTGGAGTTGAAGCTTTTGGTGTTTTAGGGGATACTATAGGAGGAGAGAAAACTCTGACTGCACCAACACCACTTGTGAAGTTGACAAATGCATACCCAAGGTTATACCCAGACCTGAAAATGCAACATGAATTGCAAAAAACCATTACAGATGAACAATTCCAAAGTTTTAATTTACCGACGAAAAAAAGATATTGGGTTATAAAGTGAATAAGAGTGTATACATACTAGAAATCCATAGGTAAATACAGAAAATCATATTCTGAGAAACAGTTTGATGAGTGCTCATTCTCTTGCTTCTTAATATTTTCATTCTCTTGAAAACAGTGTTTATCAAGAATTTCTAGCACAATTTCTTAGTTTAATTTTGGAAGAAGAGAAGAATAAGAGAGAAGGTTTGAAGAGACGAATTTTTTTTTGCAGAGTTGGGAGTGTTTTGTAGAATTGAAAAAATAGTATGGAAGAGGTTTTATCTATTTTGGGTTACGAACAATTGAAATTGGCAAAAAGGGCGTAGAATTCCTTTTTTTATGAAAAATCTGATGTGTCAGTCTCAGAGAAAAAAGAGGCTGACGTGGGTCACTGGGAGCATTTTCCACTACTCAGTATTAATGGTCTTTGATATATAAAGAAGTCAAAATTTGTTGTAACCATGCCAATCACAGATTTTGAATTAAAAGACAATAAAATAATTGGTTTCCTTAGCAAAAACAAAAGTATTGGTAATTATGCATATCTAAAGGCAAGAATAGATTTTGAATGGTATCTTGTCTTTTTTATAGGTAAAATATATATAATAATTAGGAATCAATTACATATAGCTATAACTATGCTAATATATTTATTTTAAATAGTTACTTTGCCTTGAAGATAATTACTTCACATGTGGGTTAACTCAAACCTATAAATAAATCAGCATCTACAGAGTACATAAAAATTCAAGTATCAGGCACAGAATCAATTGGCATCAAGAAAGGCTTGTCAAGCTGACGTACAGGATCAGGTATGTATGAGTCAACAGCGTCCATCAATTTTGATATAGCCTGTTTACCAATTTCATCATTTTCCCTCTTCAGTGCTGACAGAGCTGAACCCCTAATAATTGGAATTTCAATAAACCATTTCACACTACCCAAAATCAAATGAGAGCAAAAAAAAAATATTACTCAATTTCCATCATACCCTTGACTTCTTTATATATATATTCACCTTGAGAAGTCCCAAACCACATATACTAAACGTTGAAATCAAAAGTTTGCTGTTGAGGATCATAACTGGAAAAGGGTGCTGAAACTGGAGTTTATTGAAGTTGAGACAGCAACTATCTAACTATTAAGTCAAATCTACACCGAGTAATTTGTTACACAAAACCACCTAGATCCGCCCCTGCAATGAAGAATATACGAAAATAGTAGTTTAATTTTGACAAATACAAATCACACCAGTATTAGAAACCCTTCCTACATGCCAAAGCTGGCAAAAGAAGGTACCACCCTTTGCATGGACAGCGTCTACAATGGGTTTCCAAGCTTCCACCTACTCCTTTGTCCAAATACCAGGTGTATCTGGATACCTAATAAATTAAATGGCAATAAGTAAACCACATAAAGGGTCATGCAATTCTGAAAAACCATCTATAAGCGAAACAAATGAATATTGCGACCTTTTCAGGATCGATCCTTAGTGCCAGTGAGCTTTCAAGACCAAACTTTGGTCTCCACGTCCATAAGCAAGGGGTACTACCTTAACATCTTCCCCCAAAATACGTTCCAAGTAGTGCTTATATACTTTTCTAAATAGTAAAGTAATAACCCTTGCTTGGTCTAAAGCAAATAGTTTCAGAACATATAAGGAATCCAAAAAATTCGGTTGTCGCAGGTTGTAATCCACAGTACAAAAGAATGGAATGACACAGCCATTTGCAACAAAATTTGCAGACATTGACTGGCTACAAAATGCCATGGAGTATTCCTATATCATTCCTGATTTCACAGTGGGAGCTTCTAGGATAAACAGCCAGATTACGTCGAATCACTTTTATAGAATCGTAGCTCTTCCACATTTTTCATCTCCAGCAATCTTTTGATTTATACCAAGTGTCCCTAGGACCAAGGTTATAATGTGGCCCATTAGTTACTTGTACCATACCTAGATACTAAAATAATGAGCATCCTACAAACATACTAATAGTTTACGGGGATTTTGAAATGATACAGAGCTGGATTCATGACCAATTAGTTACGAAACAGAGATATAAGTGAAATCTACACAGGTAAAATTGAGGTATGTAACCTTCAATAGAAAATTAATAAATGGCAACGATTTTACCCTTGAGCAGTATCAGAAACCCCGGTGGCTTCAGCTATAAGAAGTCTTCCTTTGCTAGTCCGTTGAGCGTAATACAAAATTGCATGTGGTTGAGGGACATTTGCGTAAGCTTTCTGTCCGTAAGATTTCTGCCTAGTCATTGGAGCCAAAACAACTCTACAACAAAAAAAAACAATAACAAATAACATTTCTTAGAATCTAATTTCCAGTCTATGAAAAATATGTTGTGTATAAGTACAAACATACCTGTGAGATAATTGGAACTTGCCCATCTTGTAAGGTGTAAGAAGAGGAGGGATTGTTTTTTCAGGAGTACCCAGCGAGTTGCAGCCGCTGTAGTGGTGGCAAAGTGTGGTGGTACGGTGAATAAGATTGTTTTGTTTTGTTTTTGTTTTTTTCTGTTTGGTGGAGAGTTTTGTTTTTTTATTTTTGGTTGGGTTAGGAACAATTGAAATTGAGAAAAAAAAGGCGTATATTTACTTTTTTTTTATGAAATCTAATGTTTCATGTCTCTTGTGTATTTCTAAATACTAGTGTGTGTGCAAAGTGGAGGAGATAAACAAATGGTATTCTCGCCACTTTAGTGCATAGTAGATAGTCCCACATTGGTTATCCACCACATCGGGTGGGGTTCCGGCCCCGGGCTTGGGCTTTTGTTGTGGGTAGTGGTTTGACCAATAGCCTAAACTTGTTTTGCCTTTTTCTTGAAGCAGCAAGTTTGGTCTTCTATTAGGAGTTGGTCTCTCTTTCTCCTAACCTCTATAAATAGGACTGTGAGTCCAGAGAAAATAGACTTGATCGAACTCAACTCGAGGAGAAAACGTAAAACTCAAAACCAGTCCTTTTTCTTCTTCTCTTCTTCCTATCACCGCCAGAGAGAGTTATATTCTTCATTACAGAGGGTAGTGCGTTTCTAGTGCAAAGTCGCCATCGTTAACCATTGAATCTGTGAGGAAGGCGCCATGTTGCCTTTCTCGCACCATTGGAAGGGGCGAAATCTTTCCCTTAAGACGACCTAATCCGCCTTGGTTATTCCCGATTCTTCTTTGTCCTTGTTTCTTCATTGCTATCTTGTTCATTCGTTTCTACTTTTGGCTGTGTTCATACAACTATTCTAACAATCTTAAGGAAAGAGTTTTTGTAGTAGAACAAAGGAGAGTGCTTTTAATACGGCAATCAAAAAAGATAAGTCTTTTACTTTGAATTATTTTTTGTGTTATTGTGTTATGACTTTAGAAATTTTATAATAATTTCGTTTTTGTTAGGGAAACCAATTAAAGATTCAATATTTATTGATCTTTTGTGGTTTATCAAACCCTATATGGTTGTAGACCTTTCTCCTACGTTTGTGGGAGTCAAATATGAGATTTCTATCAAGAAAAACGTCAAAGTTCGTCTTTTTGACAGCTGCGTCACTTGTTACGGAAACTGCTATAACTTTCAGCTCAGAGCTCGGTTTTGCAATCCGCTTCTTGTGTTGGATAGCTGATTCAAAGAGCTTTCCAGTGGTATAAGGCTTGATACCCAATTCGTCCTGAGCTGATTTAGAATTACAGTTCTTTTGAACTGTTTTTCTAGAAGGAGGAAAATATGGTAATCCAGTTTTTCAATCGGTTAGGTATCGTATTTTTTCACTATTTGCAATTCTTTTGGTTTAATTATATGGTGATATTCTTGCCTTGAGTTGCATGCTAGTTTTCTTAGGAGGGAAATCCCTAAGCTTAAACTTCTTTAATAACTTAGTCAACAAATTATCGTGCGGTTTATCAATCGAGGAATTAATTAGTTTGACTAGAAGTAGTTTGATATTAATTTTCTTTGTACATATGTAGATGTATGTAGATGGTCTAAGAGAGACCTTAAGATAGTTAATATCAACCACACTCAAATCTTGGATAGTAATTATAATGTATTCAATACATAATTGCTTACCTTTATTGAGTGAACGTGTTGTTAGACGATGGTTATAATTGTACTGTTGTGAAAATACATGTTAGATGAAGTAACTTGTAGCTTATATCCAATATAGCATATGTTAAAGTTGTGTAGCATGCTAGTTTTGGATATTAATCATCGTGGATGGATTTACTTTAAACTTGATAATAGTTTATTGGTAAATTTTTCTAGTTGAAGACATTAATGGGTTGAGCCATTAGATGTTGTGGTAGTACTTCGTGTCTTGTTGATAGGGTATTCTATCTTACTTGAGCTCATGTAAAAAGAGGAGGTGGAGTCCCTCGGTTGTTTTGCATATTCGGTGGCTAGATTTGCTTAAATATCATATACTTTTTGTTGTGAGGGGTACAGGTTAAAGTTTACTTTTCACGAACCTATGATATGATATTTACCATGTTTGGCATGAATGCATTATTTTTAACATTGACATGAAGTTTAACCGGTGTCATATATTATTAAGTAATGAGCATCGTTGTTCACGAGAGGAAACAATATGGAAAACAATTAATATCCTCTTAAACCTAATTTAGTTAAGGAGATGTAAGGTAATGGTTTGTCTTCTTAGACAATATCCTCCAGTGACTATTTTAAACAAAGAGATGTAACGCTTGTAGATTGTCTTATTAGGCATTATCCTCCTATGACTATGGATAAATAGCCAAGGTGATGTTTCCTTTTAGTGGGAGTTTGTATTAATTTTTTGTTTACTATTGATGATTATTTTTTGAAATAAAGTTATCTACTTATTCATTTATGGTTGCACATATAAAGTTTGATTAAGTAGAATAAAGAAATCATTATAAATCATAAGGTTGGACCAGTTGAAAATGAACATGTTCCGGGATCACATTACATGTTATTTTCATGCTACACATCCATACTTAATCTATGTCGTTGGAGATATTAGTATTGTGACCACGGATGGGTCTAGTCATGCTAAATGTGGCAAAGGTCATTTGTGATCCTATATTTTTATTTTCAATGGACCGATTGTGTGTTTTTGAGGCGTCACTCATTATTTCGACAATAAAATTTAGAGCTCTTAAGGTCAACATTGTTTAATATCGGGGTTATGACCTATGTGGTACAAAGGGAGATTGTTAGAATTTTTCTCTTTAAGGTGTACCTACATAGATCATACACATTACACAATTGTTAATTGTCGAACCACGTCGAGTGACATTGAGAAGACTCACTAAACTGTGATCTTAAAGTAACATGACTGAGTCATTTACATGTCTCAAACCACACGTGTCAAGTCATGACACGTGTACTGACGTGGGTCACTGGGAGCATTCTCAACTACTCAGTTTTTTCTGTTTGGTGGAGAGTTTTGTTTTTTTATTTTTGGTTGGGTTACGAACAATTGAAATCTGCAAAAAAAAGGCGTAGATTTACTTTTTTTAAGAAAAATCTGATGTGTCAGTCTCAGAGAAAAAAGGGGGACTGACGTGGGTCACTGGGAGCATTCTCACCTACTCAGTATTAATGGTCTTTGATAGGTGAGTTTGAGAGTGATTTTTTCTTCCTTTTTGTCTAGCTCTCAGTTTGAAAAATTCTCTTGTGAAATCAAACTACCAAAGACACCTGAAGTAATGTCGGTACAATCTTTTTTTTTTTTGTCAATAATCAAGGTCGGTACAATCAACAGGCTGTAAAGATAGGGAATAAATTGTATAAATTCTGACTAACAGCAACGTTTGCACTATTGCATCTTTAATCCTCTTAAAATTTTCAGGTAGTTCAACAAAGCTAACCTCAACTCCTCAAATGTAAGCACAAGTGGCACAACTTTAACTTTACCAACAAATGGGACATGAGATGCACCGAATGCAGCGATTAAACCTTGTTATTAGCTGGTTTTCTTCAACGTTCACATGTCGATGTTTTCCACAGCTGTTTTTACGTGTCTTATGGGGACTCACGCGTAGGTTCTCCGTTCTCCATCTATAAATACATCTCTACATCTCTTGCCCATTAAGCTAAAAGCCTACAACACATCTCACTAACACAGCTCTCATTTCTCCATATCTCTTACTATCTCAATAGTTAACACACTTGCACACTTCATCAATTTTGTATAACTCACCAATGGCAGCAACCAAGGCACTAGTTATGTTCTTCGTGATCGCCATATTGTCTATGGTTCTTGTTTCGGCGCAAGATGCACCAGCACCTTCACCATCAGTACAAACTGGATCAGCTTTCTCAATTCCAATCTCTGGAGCTGCTCTATTATCTTCGATAGCGCTTTCTTTATTCGCTCTCTTGAAGCATTAAGTTGAAGGATCTTAAAGAAAAGAGTTTATATACTAGAGATATTTATATAGTTTGAGCTTGTTGATATTCTGGACGTTATTCATGTTATTGTCCCCTGTATTTTATTGATTCTTTCACATTTGTTTGGTTATGTGATGCTGCGATAAACTCATTTTTTTTTCACATATACCATTTGTTTCGAGTAAGTACTTTTATGAACATTAGCATATGAATATTAACTCGCATCAAAACTTTGGAATGCCATATAATGTGTTGTACTTGTATCAAGTCCGACAAATCCCCAATGTACAAGCTGACGTAGGAAGGCAGTGATGGGGCACCCAAATAGATGCCTGTTACACAAAGGTTTTTAGTAAGAGTAAAAACCCACCTAGAGACTAGAGCTAGTGATGTCTGTCGCTCATAAAACCCAGCTCCGAATTCAGCACAGCTGCAAATGGTAATCCTGAAATGAATGCACTTTCTTAACATGCAAAACTAAAGTACAAGCTGAACCTGCTCTGGGTGCGACTGCTGGATTAGAAGGTATACATACAAAACCCAATATCAACTGGGACGATCGATCAAATCTTGATAAACTGTTCAACCTGTTTCCAAGTGAGCACAAGTACTCAACTCCATCTGTTATTACCTTACAAAAGTGTTCTCCAGAACACCGGTGTCACAATACCCATCCCCTCAAGTCTCAGAGCAACCATTATAAAACTCAGTGACGCACGAGTGCATATCTGATCTCAGTAATGCATATCTGAACTCTGTAACTAGAAGAACTAACATAACATACATGTCTTCGCTACACCAATGAAAGTTCCCTTTGTAAGTAACAAAACGTTAAACCTCAAGTCATTTAGGAGGTTAACAGAGAATAATTAAACAGAAGAAGATCCATAAAGAAGTCTGATACAAGAGTACAAATACATGCTTAAAGCAACACACTTTCATCGTACAATGATTGATCAAAACCATGAATGTCAGGCAATGGCCATGACTTCAAGTATGATGGCTCTTCCACTAGATGTGTCTCTTTTTCTAAACTGTTTTCGCTTTTGGAGCTTTCTTCTTGGGTTGCCTCCTTGGGATTGAGTTCTTCATCCCTAGGAAAAAGAGGAGAGCACCCAAAACTGCCAAACTCTGCAAATGAATGAAAACATTTCTTGTATAGAAATAAGATGAATTTAACAGCTACTATCTAACTCAGACATTTAGAGAAGAAAAGAAATTGCGGCTTTTCGAAAATAACTAAAAATGTTTCAAGGCCAACCTGCGAATACTTTAAAGCATGTTCCAAGAAGTCATTCTTGTCAATGCCATTGTTGTATAATTCGAACAAAATAGGGGAAGCAGCAATCTGATGCAGAAGCTGCAAGAGGAAAACACATCAGCACGAACGGAACACGAAAACAATATATAAGGAAGTATCTAATACTCTTAGAACACACAACTTTGAAGATCAGAGATGCTGAAATTAGTTAAACAGGGGACAGACCAGGAGATAAGCTCCAAGAGAGCTACCAAAAATGAACAAAATGCCTCCAATCCCCTTGAACGCTATCGCAGCAGCAACCAAATGTTTAATCTGTTGCAGGAAAAAAATCCTTCGTTAGAAATGAAAATCTGCTTAAATATTCAAAAACAGATACAGTTAATAACACCAAGAAAATATGTGAAGGAAATAGAAGGGTGTCTCACCTCGATTTCTGGCACTTCAACCCCAAACTTAGAGCTCACATGATTTGTGACCACATGGAACTTGGGTTTGAGAGCTTTTGCTGCAGGTCCGCCATCAACCCCAAATTCATTAAACCTATAAGCACATACAAATAAGAAATAACCGTAAACTTAATGTTGAAAAAGAGTAAATAGCAACTGACCATATATATCTCAAACCTGAACAGTATATATGATATTTGAATATAGTAGTTACACTTTCTTTTGAACATTCCATAAAAGATTTTACTCTTATGATACGCGCTTATACATGATAAAGATGAACCAGTGGCTGATCACAAGAAATAATGGCACAAAATGATTACGTAAAGCTATGTCACATGGACACGCCATATTTTAAAACTAATCCGTGTCGGATACAGATCCACGTGTCCATGCCGGATACAGACGAACATAATTGTATGTGATATACCTCAATTTTTTATATTTCACCGTGTCAGACACTTCATATCCGTGTTGGATATGGACACACGTATCCGTGTCAATGTAACTTAGATGTGAAGCGATGCTGTCTCTAAAAGAAATTTAAATGTTATCATCTGCGAAAACAAAAGTAACTTAAATGAAATTCCGCAATCCGCCGAAAAAACTGGGCCTTATACAACACCATAACGCCTACGTCAAAATAACCAAGAAATTCAGCGCGCAACTCGTGCATTAAATATAAACGAATTATGGCTTGCAATGTTATGTTGTTTTAGTACATTAATCTCAATTGGAATATTGCTTCCTTCCTTGTTTTACTTTAATTAAATATTTCTCTATTTTTTCTTCTTTATCTATAATTCAGTTCTTCCTATCTTCTGAAGTAACAACCAAATCCTAGTTCAGCTAAATCAAACCATAACATTCCTCCTAAATATTGACATTTTTATTCATAATTGAGTCTCCCATTAAGTAACTACATAAACAACAAGTACTCCAGATCCACTAGATCTAAACTCATATAAAAAACAAAATGAGATCTATTAAAGTAGATCGGATAAAAGGAAACTTACTGTTGCCAAGCAGAGATAATGAAGATAGAAGCAAACAGAACTCTTCCAGCAAACGATGTGAAACCCATTTTCTGCTACCTAGAAAACTGGAGAAAATAGAAAAAATGAACAAGGCGGAGAAAAAAGGGAAGGTACGAAAATGCCCCACTGGGCTCGCTTTTGTATTATGGCCTTATGGGACTAATTGATATTGGGCTGCGTCGTGGTGTCCATTCACATGGAAACAAAAATATTATGCCCAAAAGTAAGCGTGCCTCACGTGATTTTTTTACTACAGAACCGATTTTGCAATTTACAGAACCGATTTTGCAATTTTGGGTGGATTTTGGAAAATTCAAATCCGAACGGATAAGAAAATTAAGAACCCAAAATAGAACTAAACCGGTAAGATATATTACAAATTGAACCAATAAGATATATTACAAACCGAACCAATTTGAACAGAAAATTATAAAATCCAAAATTAAATCAATTAATTTCAGCCACATAATTAATAAATATATATAAAATTAATCATAAATATTACTAAAATATCATCTTATCGATTCGGTAGAGAATAAACCCAACCCTAAAATCAAACGAATATTTTATCAGTTCGGTTTGCTTTTGGAAAAACAGTTTGATTTTGATCGGTTATCGGGTTATCGAAACCATTAAGAGCCCTAGTCTCCTTGCATAAATTATAAATAAAATGAGAAATGAGGACCAGCTATGGTTCGTAATTTATACCTTGGCTCAACACGAATGAATGTGAAGAAAATTAACACCGCTATTCCAACGTTGCCAAATCGCCAATGGGAAAAATTGTCATGCAGTAGGCCAGTAGTTATCCACTTATCCATAGTAGATTACGCATTAAACTTCCAATACGAACTAGGGTGCGTATTTACTTTAGTAATTTTAAAGATAAGTATGAAACCCTCAATGTCATTCGATAATGCGTGGCAACTTTTTTTAATATGTACATCCATTGAAAAAAAAAGTAACAACTTTCAAAAATTGTATACATACATCCAACCCAAGTCACATAAATCGTGCAATCTCTCTTGCACCATGTTGCTATTTTTTGTCCAAAAAGCCCAAATAAAATGAAACCCACGGCCCATATAAAAATGGTGTCGCAGTTTCCGAGCAAGATAGCATCATTGGTTTATTGACTTTATTAAGACCAGACCAGAAAAGTGATTTCGTACGTTGGTTCGAAGTCATCAGTCGAAACAACATCACACTTGACCAAGTACAATAAAAAAAAACACACCGAGATTCGCTCCTTGTTCCAAACTAAAGCAGCAATGGGTTTCAAATCTTTCATTGGTCGAGTTCTTTTCGCTTCTGTTTTCCTTCTCTCTGCATGGCAAGAGTAAGTAATTAGATCTTTTTTTTTTTTTTTGTTTTTATTATTACACACATTTTAGATCTATCTAGTGTGTTTTTTGAAGTGTTTGTGCTATGTTTTATTACTGTTTAGATCATGTAGTCTTAACTGTTAATTACTTCAGAAGGATGAAAAAAAATTACTTTTTTGTTAATTTTTAGGGTTGTTTGTGTTGATAAGTGATAGCCCATAGTGTTGAGTGGTTAATATGTTGATTATTCATAGCAAACTTGTTTTTTTATTTGTTGTTTTACACAAATGTCTTGCCTTTTTATTTATTTATTTATTATTATTGAGTTATAACTAAACAAGCTTCTGTAGTTGTGGCTTTGGGTGAGAATCTTATTGAGAAGATTCCTAATTAAACAGGGACTGTTTGTGGGGTGAGAGTGGTGGAAGTTGGTAGAGTAGAGCACCGGTTTAAGTTTATCAATACTACCTCCTGATAAATGTGCTTGCCTTTTAAGGCAAGATATGATCTAATGAATGTACGGGGTGTGCTAATTGAGCCCTTGATTTAAGTTCTTACCTTGTGGAGACGAGTTGTAACTTGGAGAAGCTAAAAGCGTTAGTTACCCATTATGGTTTTTGGTTACAGGTCAGTTTGAGGAACTTGTGAGAAATATTTTGGGGTTTGTTTTTGGAAAAAAAAAAGGTAGGTAGTAGAATTTAGTTTCTTAGAATAAGACGTCAACAATAAATGAATTGGTGGACTTCGATTTATACATCTTAAAGATACTACGAAGGCGTTTCTTCGCTGTATGATTGCTACCAAATATGAAAGAAAGGACTCTATTCATAATTTCTACGGTGGACAGTTTGGTTCTTTGCATAGATGCAAATAAATCTATTAACTAAAATACTATATTTCAGCTTACTATGTATTTAATAAAATCTCTACAGTTTGTGAGTAGGTGGAGCCTATCTGTACCAAGTACTAACCTTATTATCTAGTTAGCATCAGTCTTTCATCCGCATTCTATATTTATTTGAGGTTCGTGATATGCCTGTTTTAGGTTAACTTGAGAAGGGTGATGTAAGTGGTAACTAGTTTTTTCTGACAGTAAAGTTAAACACATATTTAGTTTAGACCTGGCTACCACCCTTCGAAATGTTGGTAGACCAATAGTCTTAAAAAAATTCAGTTATCATAAGCAGTATTGCTTCTATTGTGCAATTATTGTTGTGTGACTAGTCGACTACCTTACAACAATAACGTTTCTCTATACGCATTTTGTGATGATGTATACTAGCTTTTGAAAATGGATTGAAAGGGAAGTGGAGACATTACCTAGCTATTGAGGCTACTTATTGAATGAGTAAATGATATAAACATTAATCAAGTAAATGCCATCGTAACTTTATTGTCGCATCTGTCAAATCCACACGGGCTGCCTTTGGGGTTTACTTGGTGATGACCATGCTCTGACCCCTCAAAGGCTCAAAGCCCATTTGTACAACTCAAAATTTCTGTGCAGTATTGGTCTTTGGTCCAAGTAGAATTGTTTTGAATTGTTATTTTCAATCTATATAGTATCATTTGTGTTAAATATGTATACAGTCACCACTTCTCATTTAATCATTACCACTTGTAGTTGTATATGGCGTAAATGCTTCATATAGAAATTACACTGATAGAGGCGAGATGGATATAATTTTTCCAACATAAATGTGAGTCAATTGGTCTTCCTATCGCTCAGTGTGTTTTGGCATTCATAGCTTGATGTTTCTGAAACTTGATGTCTCTGCTTCTAAAATTGAAATTCATAGCTTTCTTTAGATTAGAATGGCTTTTAACCAGGTTTATCGATTAGAATAGTGTTCTTTCTCATGTGCTATTTATTTGTTTTCATCTTTCTCAAACTATTCCAAAAGGACATTGTTTGCATGGAGCAATATATTTACCAAGTATTATATAACTCTGATTCCGTTTTGGTTTCATGTACTTCATATTTTTTATTTTTATGTAATGGCATGTATCATTGGTCAGGTTTAATGAGTTTGGAGTTGATGGCGGTCCTGCGGCGATGAATAATCTTAAACCCAAGTATGATATTCTCGCGAAACATGTATACTCTTATACGGGGGCATATTTGCCAGATGTTGAAGTGAGACGCCTTTCTCAAGTGTATTGGTTTGGTATTGTTTTGGTTATCTGTCCCTTATTTTTTATTGTACACCTATACAATTGCGGTTCTGTGGCAGATCAAACCTTTGGTTCTGGCTAATATTGCATTGAAGGGCATTGGAGGGTTTTTATTTATCTTCGGCAGTTCTTTTGGAGCTTTTATACTGGTGAGTTCGTTTCCTTTATTTTCCATTTTTCCTAAACTACTGTAGTCAATTTTTACCTTGTGAGTGATGTTGTGTTCTTCTTGGTCATTCATGTTACAGCTTATCCATCTGGCAATTACAACACCAATTTTGTACGACTTCTACAACTATGATCTTGAGAAGCCGCAATTTGGTCCACTGTTCATCAAGTTCACTGAGGTGTGCTTTTGCATTAATGCTTAGGAGCTTGTTCAATTCAGTATCTCTTTGCTTCTCACATGAAACTTGAAACACATTGTATTTACATTTTCTTGCAGAATGTTGCACTTTTTGGTGCACTGATATTTTTCATTGAGATGAAGAAAATGATCCGAAGAAGACATCCTAGGAAGAAGGTTTCTAAAGCCAAGACTCATTAGCTTGAAGTCAATATTCTGATCAACTTCAACACGACATTCCCAACATATTTTGTGTATTACCAGTTTTTGTTATCCTCCATTTTTCTTCTCTTACTAAAAGCTGTGAGGATAAATTATATTTTGGGAGGAACTAATAGGTGTTTGACAGTTATATTCAGTTATAAACTGCAAGTTACTACAGGCATTTGGGATAAGTTGAGTCATTTTGGCAGTTATATCGGTTATTTTTGTGTAAAGACACTCCCAAATATTACTTTGAGACAGTAAATTAGGTAATCCATATTCCCAGTATAGATTATTGAGGGATCCCAGTAGGTGGTGACGTGGTGTTAGGGAATCATGGATGTGGGCTACAAGATGTTGAACAAAAATAAAGTAAAACTCTGTAGGTTGTAATTTGACTAGCAACAGGCAAATTTCTATCCGCTGGAATCATGAACGACAGAGTACTGGAAACACGGAAAAGTAGAAGCTGGAATGAGAACATTGTGTACTGGAATTACATCACATTTAGCGTTTGGGTAGCATCCTTGGTATACAGTTGAAACAAAAAGTGGATTCACTTGCTCATAAACAATTGCTGAAAGTAAAATTCTGAAAACAAGGGGGTTTGAACGATCGCATTTATTTGCGAGTGTTGCTCAGGACTGCGAGAGATCTACAAGAAACTCATGGCAACAAATCCAATCCAATCAGGTTAGAGGACCAGTTGTTTTACTCAAATGACATAGCTACTTGCCTACTTCTCCCCTCCTTTTTGATACCACACGCAACTCTAAACTCTCAAGCGCACAACGCTGCGAGGATTAGAAAGAATGTGCCTATTTTCGAGTCCCCAATTACGACATGAAATCCGGTCCTTTTGAGTGCCTCACCAACTTCTGAATGAAGGACTAAACAGATGAAAAGTTTTCAACTTCGTATAGCCTTTAGTTCTTATCTGAAATTCTTGGAGAGTTTAAAATTGGTAACTTGTTATTGAAGCAATCAGTTAAGTCATGGTGAAACAGGAGATCTCTGGTGGGGTATTAGGATAGGAAAACAAGTGGGTTGGTATTTGTGGTTCCGACTTTAGAACGGGGTATACATAGACCCCTAATGCAATTCCAAAACCGTGTGGAGTACAAATCCAAATCTAAGTATACAGCAACAGGATATCGTGGCCTCTTCCAGTGGATTCCTATTGATCGAATGCAATAATATATCAAGCAGATGATGAGCTCTCCAAAGTCTATCATGCTTGCAATCCAATCACAAAACAATCTGTCACTCTTCCAGAACCGCCAAAGAGGACGACTGAATTGCATTGTGTTGCGTTGTGGAGGGATTCTTATGTCCAGTCGGGCAGTCGGCAGCTACCCATTCTTAGAGTGCGCGAACTACAAAGTTGTTCGATGTCTACAAGCAGAATACACCAGTTGTTTAGATGCTAAGATATTCTCGTCGCAGACTGGTTAGTGGTTTCAGTTGCGAGTCACTTGCCCGCCATTCCTTTTAGTGTGTATAGAAAGTCGGTCATTCGTGCAAGAGAAACACTTTGCTTTGGGTCCTAATCAAGTGAGGAGAGCGAACATTCTGAGCAGGAGGGTACATTGCACAAAAATGTGTTTGGATGGTTTCTGTCTGTCTGTCCTCATCTCTTCATTACTCTTCCTCTTCATCTTTCTCCTTTTCTCTCTCCACACATTTTCAATCTCCACTTCTTCTTCTTTCTCTCAGCTCACGTCCCCACTGAGCGGAATGTGGACAAAAAGTTATTTGGTTGGTTTCTGATTGTCTGTACGTACCCATTGCAAGCAGTATACTAGTTTCATTTTGGTATTAATTTTTTCGTTTCTAGTTGGTGATTAAAAAAAGAACATTTATATATTCTGTGTGGGCCACATATTAAGGTGAAATTACGAAACACAAAGCCCAACTGAAGTACATATATTAATAGTGAAGTTGAAAGCAAACAACAGCACACAGTGATGGTGAGTTCGCGGGAAAATAAGATTTCCTCTAATCTTTCCTTTGTTCTCATTTATTATTATTATATATTCTGTTTTGGGTGGCAGGAGTACTTAAAATCCGTGGTTCCTTCTCAATTGATGGCAGAACGAGGTGGCAATCTAGTTTTAATTAATCCAGGTTCAAAACCCTAACCTCACATTATGTATACTAACATTATTCACTCCGTTAATTTATTTATTTATTTATTTCAGGTTCTGCAAATATTCGAATGGGTCTTGCACCGCAACAAGCTCCTTTTACTATTCCACATTGTATAGCTCGGTTTATCAGTGTAGAAAACCAGGGACAAACTTTGCAGGATCAGGTCTTTTTTTTTATATATATTTTTATATTGCCTAATTATTGATTGTTAGCCTAATTTTTTTTTTTTTTTTTTTTTTTTTTTTGTATGTATGTATTGATATTCAGATGCTTAATTCTCAAGTTACTCCTGCTCAGAAAATAGAGCGTGACAAGGCTTACAATATTGTAAGTAATATCTCATTTTTGGGATATCTATTTGTGTAGTTTTCGTTGTAATCGCCCTTTCACGTGATTCTTTCAGATTGCTTCTTTGGTAAAGATTCCCTTTCTGAATGAAGAAGTTGCAAACAACTCTATTCCTCGTAAGGTATGTTTGTGGTTCAAAGAAATGGAATATTGGTTCTTAGTTATTTTTTCCATTTGTTTTCTTTAAATATATATTCGTGCAAACATGTATACAGACAGTGCATCAATGATATAATCATATACGCAACACAATTATACACAAACCATCGTGCATGAATACTTGTATCGTGCGTTACAAACTTACTGATACACACAATTGGAAACAATACACAGTATTTTTTCCATGGTCTTGATGATTTCATATTACAACTATGTACTGCGGATTTGTCGAAAGGATATTCAGTACTTTTAAAGTTATTTTCTTATATATGTAAGTGTGCATTTTTTGTGCACTTCAAATTGTAATTATTGGTCGAAATTGGTGTATAAAATCAAGGAATTTGATGCAGACTGTACGAGTAGATGGACTGAAACCCCAAAATAGCAGGAATGATTCAACCTTTTCTTGGACAAATGTAATGGAGAAGAACCAAAATACGTCTTTAGAAATAGGTAAGTCAATAACTTCGTATATGTTTCTCTTCCCCTGTTTGCTATATCAGCTGTTTTCCTTTTTCTCTGTCTGATATTACTGCTCGATAGACGTCCAGAGAGCATAAACCTTCTTTATGCCGATCTTTTGTGCTACATCATGTACTCCAGTGTATCCAAGTCTGTGACACATCATTTAAGTGCATTTGTAAATGGCCAAATTGCCTGGACTACCAGTGGTCCATGGTCCATATTTATAACAATATGAAAATAGTAACCAATTAGCATAGTAATTAAAGCATTTAATTGTGTGGCTTCTCCACTTACAGGATCTTAATTCTGTTCTCTTGTTGTTTTTTTTTGTGTTTGTACGGATGTGCCAGTAGAAGAATAGATGAGGAACACAAACCAGATATGACTTGCAAATGTCATTAGCTTCTTAAGATCTATTTATATGTTTGTTGAGTTTCTCATTCCTGCAAATTATGGTGTATTACTGTTTACAGAGAAATCAGAAAAGAAGGATGTCAAAGGCGAATCCGTGGACCAGCTCAAAGGTTCTGATGGAGAGCCTAATTCAGGTGCCTATAAATTTAGAGAATATATCTGTGGTGAAGAGGCAATGAGAATTCCTCCCTCTAAGCCATATTGCTTACGTCGTCCTATACGAAGAGGGCACTTAAATATCTCTCAGCATTATTCTATGCAGCAGGTACATACTCTCTTTCCACTTCCCAAGCTCAAACATATGAGTTTGCCAAATGGTGTATTCACTGTGTTGTTCTTTTTACTCCTTTTAATAATGAAATCATCTCGGCCTTATTATCTGAGAAAGGTATGCAATCAGATACGATAAATGTCCATATTCACTTTTCTTTGGTATATGAGCTTTTAAAGTGTCTTGTACCTATAGCTGTTAGAGTAATGAGAACAAGTACACAAGCTTTACCTGCTAGTAGATTGGTTATGGTGGTCATCAATGGAAAATAAACAGGAAAACTTGCCATGGTTTTTAAGTCAGCGATTCTTGATGCTGAAGTATGGAAATCATTGAACAATTTTTATTTAGATAAAACTTTTATTAATAATTGCATTTTCAATGAACCGTTTCCTTTTTTCCAATGGTACTCAAATAAGTTCATGTTAAGGCACCCCACGATAGAAATGGGTGCAATGTTATGCAAGAAGAACCCCAATAATCTGGTCCATATCACTTTGGAAAATATAGTAGTGAAAGTTAAATTGGGAATGTTCCACGTCCTGGTACACAAGGTAGTAATGGAATCTCTGTATTACGGGACTCCAAATTTTAATGGCCTGCAACTGAAGTCGATTGGACAATCCAATTGCAAAACACATTATGTGCTGGAGATCAAATTGTTCCCACATGTTGGAAACATGCTGAATTACTGATACACTGAACCAAAAATGTCTTGACGATCTGAAGCGGTATTCCTGCTCTTATTGACATATATTCTTTGTGATAAATGTGTACATATTGACGTGGATTTCTTCTTTAGTTCTTTTAGTTAGGTACTTAACTCTAAACTTCAAATTTAACCAAATGTGTTTTCATTTGTAGTGGTATGTTAGAATTAATAAACAACCTAACCTGATAGGTAAGACACCGAGCTTGTGAAGGTTAAGTTATACAAATTCCCAGTGGTCAAAATTTTCAACCAAATTTATGCATAATGGATTTTGTCTAGTAAGCCGGAAATCAGAATTGTGAACTCGCTTTTCTGATCTATTATATTTGAATGTTCATGGATAAAGGAACCCGTGCGTCAGATCTTGGTTATGAAATGCTTTATGTTGGATTGACTGAAGTTGTGTTTCTAGGTGACAATGATCTCGAGTTTTTACACCTGTATATTTAAGGGTGTCTACTTTGCAGGTGTTTGATGATCTCTATACAATTTGGGACTGGATTTTGAACGAGAAACTGCACATTCCTCAAGCTGGAAGGAATATGTATTCTGCTGTTCTGATTGTGCCAGAGACTTTTGATACTCGGGGTAATTTGGTATTGAAATATTCTGCATGTGGTTTCTATTCCATTTTCAGTTTACCTGTTATTCAAATGTATCACATTTTTTTTTAACGCGTTAGTTGATTCCTTTTGCTGTTTTTTCCTGTGCAGAAATAAAGGAATTGTTATCTTTAATATTGCGAGACTTGCGGTTTAGCTCGGCAGTAGTACACCAGGTAAATAAGTACGTAGATTAGTAATAATAGACTCTTACATCCTTATTGGTTTTTAAATAGGTCAGCACAACCTTTACTTGAGCTTGTAGGCTGATTTAGGTACGTATGAAATCCCTCTTGATGATTGAAGGGTCAGGGACATTCCTTGCATAATATAAAACCAGATGTTACCATCCAAACAAATGAGGATCAGGAAATAAAAGATTTTGTTATTACAGAGGAGCTTAGATCATTGATAAGTCTGGCTGGTGGTGCTCTTGATCTATTCTGAGGAATGTTAGGCAATCCTCTCTTGGCAATGGATCAGTAATGCTACCTACATGGTGAATCTTCTCTAAAGTCGATGTATAATAGATACTATTTCATTAATATTGTTTACCAGGAAGGTCTTGCTGCAGTTTTTGGTAATGGATTATCAACAGCGTGTGTCGTGAATATGGGTGCTCAGATGACATCAATAATCTGCGTTGAGGTAACGGAAATTTTATTTGCTGTAAAGATATTCCTTAAAATGCATATTCCAGATTTTCTGCTGAACTGGTGAGCATCTTGGCAGTCGTTATGGATGAAAAGTGAGGTCAGAAGTGTCAACGACCGACTTGGTATTATAGAAACTTCTTACTGCTAAAGTTTTTCCTTTGTTATTTTTTCAGGATGGAGTGGCTCTGCCAACTACAGGTGTGAATTTGCCTTTCGGTGGAGAAGTATGTCATGAATTTTGACAGTACAGTTTTTATTTTTATTTTTTGACACCATTCATTCTCTCTGCATATTGTGTGAATGCTCAGATATTCCCTGTTGCTGTAGACCATTTTGTATTCTTTAGTATTTACTGTTAGTCCTGCTGGTCTTCACTTGGAAATGGGGGATTTCGGGGTTGAAATTGCTACAAGTTGTAACTATCAATAAAATAGATTAAAATAACACAACACAACAATGATAATATTAACAATGGCAATAATAAAATAATAACCATGATAATTAACATCAGACCTAGCTTCATGTGTTGCTAAAGAAACTTTTGCACTTGGGTGGGATGCATTATTACTGAGTGCCCCTTTTTAGGCTTGTGTAGATTACTTTTACACAAGAAAACTTCTGGTCAACCTCCACTGTTAGTTCTTGTTGTGTACAAATATTTAAGTACAATGTTATATAATTACTAGTTCATGTCTGCTCTTACTGCTCTGGGATGATCCTCAATTAAGGAAATAGGTTTTAGAGGTACTAGTAGTCTACTACATAGTTTGCCAATCCTGGGTTTTTTGTTTCTCCTACTCTTGCAGCTTTTAACAGCTGATTCTTATTAAAAACGAACTCTTTTATTGAGTTATTTTCAGAAAACTATGTGCAATTTCGGCCTCTGCGTTCTGAAAATTATTTAATATACTTTCTTGCATACCGCTTATTACATTTTTCATTCATTGTTGTCTGTTCACCGTGTTGGCTATCATCTCTTCATGGGTATTAGCATATGTCGTGAATGCCAATAAGTCAATAACTTAATTTGTGTCTCTTTCAGGATATTTGAGATGCCTTCTATGGAGTCAAAGACATCATCAGACTTGGCCACCAATTTATACTGATCCTTTGTTGAAGCCCATTGACTTGTTGATGCTCAACAAATTGAAAGAGTCCTATTGTCAGATAAAGAGTGAGTTCATAGTATAGATAAAATGTTTATACAAGATAAAAACTTTGCATCTGAACGTTTATTTATATGTTTCTATTTTGTTTCCATCCCAACCCCCACTACCCAATTGAGGGAAACAAAATGAAAAGAATAAGGTTTCGCTAGTTTTTTATGCACCAGAAAACATGCATATAGGAGTACGGAGTATTTTGGTTTTCATTTGAAGCATGTTTGCTGGACTAGCACTCACTTTCCGTTGTACAGGAGGGGGAGGTTGATGCTGTTGCGCTAGTTCATTCCTATGAGGACAACATGCCAGCTGGAGTACATAAAACAAGGCTAACTGCTCTTAATGTATGCTTCTCAAAAACATCTTGCGTTTTTGTTCCATTGATAAATAGGCACCATCAAGACGGTTTTGAATGGAACAAGGCAATGGCTGTCATCTAGATAGCCAAGCTGTAGAAGTAATAAAGATTTGCTTCGCAATTGATACTTACTTGGCGGGGTACTGGTTTTGGTTGTTAGAACAACAGGAGAACTGATAGACGGGCCTTGTAATGGTGTAAATAGATATAAATATGTGGGGAGCACAATTCTGTAGCCTCCACACTCTTCTGTCTAAGGGTGGAATTTGAGCCGAGCGGCTCAGGCGCAGCTCGTTTAAGCTCGACTCAAGCTTGGTCATTTAGTTAAATGAACCAAGCTTAAGCCTATATTATAGCTCATGTAACAAACAAGCTTTATGAAGATTGGCTCGATAAGCTCAAATAGCATCTTTGTAGTGTAAAATAACCGAGCTATTTGGGCTCATTTCGAGGGCTCGTTCATATAGTATATGAGCCAAGCTTGAGCTTATTTCAAAGCTTCGCTAAATAAATGAGCCGAGCTTGAGCATAGTAAAGCTCAGCTTGATTAGCTCGAATTCCACCCTTACTTCTGTCCTTGCATGAGTGTTGACTTCACCTCTGTTGGGCAGAGAAGAAATTGTAGTAGTTGCCTTCCCTAGTAGATATCTTATTTTTGGAAAATGAGTGATGGTTATGAAAATCATATCAGAATGGTGCATGCACACGCTCACACTCCATTATATCATATTCTGGACCCTTGGTCTCTGAAAACAAATTGAATTGAGATATGATGCTTTAGAATTCTGTTCAGGACTGATTGTTTCTATAAACAGGTTCCTCCTATGGGTGTGTTCTATCCTCGCCTTTTAGTTCCAGATGAACACCCACCTCCAGCCCGTTTCTGGTAAGATGTGCTTTCATACTATTGATGTTTTGTATTGTTAAACTAGATAAACAGTGTCTTTGGGTTTCTTTACTCTTTTGGCCCCTTTTCATGATTTGTTAACAGGTTCCGGGATTATGAGGATATGCTTGAGGACACTTGGCATATGGAATTTCCCAGAAGACCCGACATGCCAGATGGTTTATTTCTGAATGCCAATGGTGGTTTGTCTATGTGGGATAACTACCCAGTTTTACCCACTAGACTTAAAAGGGCGATAACCTGGGCCTTGCAGAGGCAATTACAAGCAGCATTCTCTCCACAGGTAAACTGCTAGTAAGCATTGTAGCGGTAATTGTTCTTTGTTGGTGTACTAATGGATCTGTTTCTTAATTAAATGGGCAGGCATTATAGATCTTCAGAGAAAATTGTTTTGTAGCATACACCTGGTTAGTGATTAGCTTTGGAGGATAAACTACAATAGGTATTGCTACTGAGTGCATCTTTTGGTTGGATTAATTTAGCTATATGCAGATTGGTGGAGTGGCTTTGACAGGTGGCCTGGTTGCAGCTGTGGAGGACAGGTCTGTTTCAATGTTTAGAGTTAGTTTGTTCTCGTGTATAGTTCTTATTATCACAGCATGATGCCTTTCAAAAGGATAAAATAAAGTTGAGTTGCCTAAGAAATAGAGAATTATATTAGTGTTTTAAGAACCACTTTTGCCTTGAGTAAAATTACATTTACACTATTGAATATGAGAAAGGGAAAAAGAGAAAAAAAGACCATACAACCTTAGTTGTTTTCGGTCTTCTCTCACACATTCTTTTATATAGCAATTTTTGGGTGTACATCATAGAAACACAAAACAGTTCAGGTTATGGGGACCCAGGGAAATGTCCCTTAGAACTCTAACACCTTACTCGTGAGCTTGACAGGATTGACTCTATATACCACAGACGTCCTCCATCAACATTTCCTTGGAAAATTCACTTATCAATCCTTGAAATTTTCCTATTGTTATTATATATACCATGATCCAATTACACCGTTGTTGACAACGGCCTAATGCTTCAAGAACCTGAGCGAGACAGTCTGTCAAGTGTCATAAGAATGTGTGTTTCTATCACTCACCAATTTAGAAACCAGCATAAGGTCAAACATTACTGCTCTTTCTATGGTACCATTTACTTATGGCTGAAGCTGATGAAGTTCATCTTCCCCCGGAAAGTATATCTAGTTACTTGTTTCCAAAATACTCGAATTATTTCGTCTTATATGCATAAATCCATTGAATAGATCTATGTAATATGCAGTTTGCAGACTTCGAGTTATATTTTAGATTCATGGTTAACTGACTTGTTCTGCAATTGTGTAATGATATTACGTCAACTCGACTAATCTAAACATGTTCTGTACAGGGTTTTGCATGCCATTCCTTCAAATGAAGCCGTTGATACAGTTGAGGTTTGTTTAATCTATTTTTTTGTTTTTCTTCTTGTCGACACATTGTTTATTCAACATATCTTATTGTTTCTCTTATCTGGTTGTATCCTGTCACATATTATACTCACCTAATAAACAAATATGAGTACATATACAGTTTTGTTTCCGTCCATAATCAACTCGGCAAGTGGTAGTTAAAAGTCTGCCCAACATACAATGATTCAATGAGCTTATATGATTGTTAAGCCTCTGCTATTTAGAGACGACTGTCGTCTGAGCAAGATTTCCAGATTCGTTACACTTTATTGTGATAAAAATGACATCAGCGTATTTCTTCCTTAAACGAACCACTGGGTAAGCAGTAATCACAACCATCGCTTTATCATTCTAAAGGACAGCACTTTGACAAAACTAATTCCGTTTCGATTGCATATATTGTAAAATTGAGCTATAGACGCAGTTCTCCGGTTGTAAAAACACTACTACACAATCTCGCTGAGTGTTGCAAATATTTCCCTCAGAATCTTTGTGTGCCTTTTAGAAAGTGTTGGATGCTTCAGGTTTTCCATAAAATCATTGTTTGTTGAACTTTTGGTCCATTCATGCCAACAAATAGAGCTATCTTATTTTGAACAGGTGTTACCATCAAGAACAGATCCAACCTTTGTTTCATGGAGAGGTGGCTCAGTAAGTCCTCAGCTTGAACATCTATTGCCTGTTAATTTTATTGCATACTAGTTATGTATCTCTGAGCCTGTTACTCATTATATGGTTTATGGAAGCATGCAGCTAGAATGAATTACCACATTGTGCAACCGCTTTGCTTATACATATTTTCAGTCCATTTTTTGGTATTATACTGGAACGAGAGATAGTACATAGAAATTACTGATTCAATTAAACTGGCAACTGCTGTCTATAGTCTGTGCCCATCTAGAGCTGGCATCTTTACTGGTGAATTAAAAACTTTCTCTCCTTGCGCATGCAAATCCTCAATAACTATCTTGAGCACTACTGGATTCAAGTTAACTTTCAGAATTGCAGAAATTTTAGAAACATGTGATGCATCTTCCATAAGCCTCACAATGTCATATCCGAATGTCACAATAAACAGGACATGAGCCAAACATCTGCATCTAGAACCGATTCTTATCATAAACCCAAAATGCATGCTTTCCCATCTCCTGTAAGAAATTGAGAGGACATGAGCCAAACATCTGCATCTAGAACCAAATCTTATCATAAACCCAAAATGCATGTTTTCCCATCTCCTGTAAGAAATTGAGAGGCTTCCAAACATGGCACACTTACATGAGAAACCCTTGCAATGTTTGACTAGTATTAAGTTGTGATCTCTGCATGACAGATTCTCGCTATTCTCGACATCGGCCGAGAAGCTTGGATCCATCGTGAGGATTGGATTCGCAATGGGATTCACGTAGCAAGTGGTAGAAAATACAAAGACTCATTTTTCCTCCAGGCACAAGCAATGTGTTATATGAATTCTTAAAAATGGAACCTGAGACACAGACACGAATGTTAACTTCCCCAAGATCAAAACGCTTCTTTGTGAAAGAGTGTATCACATCCTGTTCACCAGCTTTTATATGGAAGTTCGTTGGCAGGAGGGCTGAGACTGTAATTCGGCTTGTGGTTAGACATTTGTACAGTAGGATACCTTCAATTATTCAAGTCAGATTCTTGTTTTTGGTGTACGTTGAATGTTATTTGGTTGATTCAAAAGATTATCTCTTTGACCTCCTGAGAAGAATTTATATTAAGTGACAGCAGTTCTTTGACGCAGTAATCATGACTGGTCATGGACAAAGTCATAGTTTTCGGATGATATTAGCAGTAATCATATTCTTAGAAGGAAAAACAAATAACATGTTGGGGCATTTAGATACTCAAGATGGTTACTCTTACCAGTCGCTCTTGCACCTTCAGGTGTGTGTTTTAACTATGAAGGACTTGTGTGAATGTGTGATGCGTATGAATGACTTCGGTCACCTTGAGATACTAATATACTATCCAACTTTGAACCCTGGATGGTGGAACCGACCCGAGGCCAGGTATAGTGTAACCATGGACAGACCTCATGGAGATGAAGGGATTTATAGAAAGATAAGCAAGAAGGCTGAGATGAAAAAAATAAGCTCTCATTCACAAATGTCAAACGCTTGACGTGAGTTTGGTATTCAGCCTTCAAAGGCCAAAAAAGTATAGCCCTTAAAAATAAGTTTATGCAAACGTAAAAGTATATCTTTGTAGAATTAAGATTGAGTATTCTCATTCTGCATTACTAAATCTCAATGAAAAATTCATATTGCTAATACATACTAGAAATCTTCATCACAAGTATATGAGAAGATATTCAAACTTTGGTGTCCAAAAAGTGTACAACGTAACCCTTAAAAGGTTTGATTATCACTTGCTTGCAGCAAAAAAAAAAATATACACACTCCTGCTTGATCATAATTGGAGGGTGCAAAACAATAAAATGTACACACCTCTACCTACCACACCTACACACAAAAAAAAAAAAAAAAAATACATCGACTTCACTATCTACATTGATGTACAAAGGGGTGACCAAAGTCGCTGAATCATAACAAAAGGTGGATGTTGCCACATCCTAAAAACTGATTTCTTCTTTTCAATCTGACTGTCCACCTTCAACTCTTCGTTAAACGAAGTCTTGGCCTCAACTTCCACCTTTAAATCGTCTACAGGTGATATATACAAAAAAGGTGACAAAAGAGGTATAACATCATTCCAACTTTCTGTCCAGGATGAAATAGGTGTACTCACTTGTATAGCTGATGGTGCTCGTTTCTGAAGTCTGCTTCGTTTCGGGTTTGGGTTTGTTTGGTTTTGTTGTTCATTAGCCATTGTTAACTATGGAGAAATGAGGAAAGGAGTGGAGAGGTTTATATATAGCTTAAATGTACGTGGAGTGTGTGTGTGTGTGGTATTCAGGTGTACACGGTCCAGAAATAGTCAATATAGAAGAATAAATACTTGGTCACTTTCATATTTATTTTTTCGGTCCTGTTTCACTCTTTCGGCCAATAGTTTCTGAAGCAGCCGCATGTTGTGGAATTTCTTTTCATTTACTCGTTTTCTTCTTTGAATTTTTGACTTAGTAGTTAGTAGTTTAGTACTGCCCCCTGTCTGGAAGGTCTATTAATTCTAATTTAATCAACAAACTAACTTTCTATTCCTATCTAAACGAAAAACAGCTAGTTACCAAAACAAAAACATAAAACAGCTGACAAAGACTAATTGGTTAGAATTTTTTAGATTGGTCTTCCACTTCTAACGGATGTATTATAGACTGAAAACAATAAGAATGACAAAACATCTACATTTTACATTATTAAGTTGGATATACAATAGTCATATACATACAGTTAAAGCCGCCCACAATAGTCAATACCACTCATAATAATGTTGCGGGCTGAGCCAACAATGAGCTGGTATAGCTGTGAACTGTGCCCAGTTTCATTCCTGGTTTATGTTACGCCTTTTGCCCTGTCCTGCTACAGTGTCCACTTGCGAGTGTAAACTAGGCCTAGAGGCTAGAACGAACACTGCTAGTAATCGAACGCACTTAATCATCAGGAACTGTAGATAGACACTCTGCTCCTTAGCCGCTTGCTTGGTTACCTACAAGGCTACGAATACCCGTTCATTCCTTGCTGTTTTCTTGCATGGGTCTGTGAATTGATACCCAAGAGTCATTTAGGATAGGATATGTGGATAGTGATATGAGTTTTGTTACCTTCAATCTAACTTATTGACACTATCAAAAAAAAAATCTAACTTATTGCTTTTGTGAACATGGCCGCACTCTTTTACAGGCTGTGATCAAATGTTTACTGTCAAAGTCCGGAAATTATTGCTATGTAATAGAATCCAACTGATGCGTTCAGGGAATCAGGTGACTTCCAAGCGCTTCAGGCTGGATGATACCATGTCAGTTATCTCAGGATCATTTTGGCTTAAAGGCGCCTTTGTACAGCGGGACTGCAGGAGTAACTCTACCAACGATGTTCTAGTCTAAGCAAATTGAGCCATGTTTAAGAGTAATATATAGAAGACAATACTGAACTAGTAATTATCCAAAAAAGAAGATTATCGAGCACACTAAAAACACTAAAAACGAGGCCAACACTCAAAAAACACTAAAAATGAGAATTAGCATTAGAGAACACAAAATTTACAAAATGATTGTCCTCTACTCCACTCCAAGGACCATATATACTTAAGAAACTATTTCTTGTTGTAGCTGTTTCATTTCTAATTCTCTCAAAAAGCCAAAAAGCTATAATTATTGAACAATCACCTAAAGAGCATTTTTAGCTCTTCAATCCTAACTGATCGAACTTCTCCATCAGTTAGAGCTCCTGCTATCATTCTCTCTTTCCTTGCCTGAACTTCTTGCATGCTCTTCCGTGTCCTGCATCCCATGAGTCCTGCATCCCATGAGTTTGCCTGAAAAGAAAACAGAACTTTTGCCTCAAAAAAAAAAGAAAAAAAAAACAGAACTTTGGGGTGGGGGGAACATGACTAGTATTCCGTATGTAATTGGTGATAGTTTACTTGCATGACTAACACAGATGTAGAAATGTAAGATATTGAGAACCAGAAATGTTACCTTGACAATGAATCTTCTGACACTAACAACTCGCTTCTGTCCAATACGATGGATTCAAGATAATGGCTTGTTCCTCTACAGCAGGATTCCACCATGGATCCTATTTCAGGAAAAGGATATAGAAACCCAGATAAACATGGGGAATTAAAAAAAAAAAAGGCAAAAATTCCAAGGACAATTATAGATGCAAAATAAAATGGGAAGACTGAATGCATATTTTACAATTTACCATTAGAAAGACATTAGAGGCTGCAGTCAAATTCAAGCCAACACCACCCGCCTTTAGTGACATCAATAAGACCTGAAACAAGAAATTTTAAATAAAATATTAAATATCCATCAAAAAATTCTTTGAGAAAAAAAAAATGCCAAAACAGAGATAGGTTACCATCTTCTCTTTGCTATCACTGAACTCCTTCAAAACATACTCCCTATTCTTCTGGGATAATTTTCCGTCAAACCTCAAGAACCCAATTCCTTTTTTCTTCAAAGCGATCTCAAGGAGATCAAAAAATGAAGTCCACTGGCTAAAAATAATGCTCTTCTCACCAGAACCTGAGAGGCGTAGCTGCTCCAAGCAAGTCAGGAGCTTCGAAACCTTAGATGATTCCTGCCAGTTGTTTTCAATATCAACCCGAAATTGATTCTCCGACGGGCAAGTAATCAGTTCATTTTATACATATGTTGCCTACATATCGGGCAGACCCCATTTGATGGGCTCCTCCAGCTGGAAAAATACATTCCCTGCACATTCTATGTGCACATGGTGTGAACACAGGATCATCAGCAGATTCTAGACAGATTGGGCACTCTGTATTTTGTCCCTTCCTGATACCTTCTACAACCTCTTCAACATACTCTCGACTGGGAACAGATTGGCCACTGGTGTTTGAGCTGGTTTCAAGAAACTGTCTTGTAAGTTTGTCCAGGTCAGTGTACTTTTGGGTATCAGCCCGGCTGCAGATTTCGCACAAAACGTGATAACGAAATGTGAAAATCATGTATCAATGGATGTGTATAATAGTTACCCAAAACTGCGACTATTCAGTTACCTCATGACAAGAAAAGGATGGTTGCAGCACTGCCTTAACCGAAGTAGCAGCTCAAGAATATGTGCATAGTTGTGGAGGACTTTTCCTTGTGCCACAAACTGATCAAATTGAACCTGTTCCGTGTCAAATGGTTAGTAAGCTTAAATTTAACAAGCTGGACACATCTGCCTGGCTGCAAACAGCAAAGAAATCTAAAACTGGAATTAAACAATGTAAATTGGGCACTCACCTTGGATCTCTTGAAGAGGGCCTCATAGAAATCCCGCTCAGCTTCAGATTGCTTACACTCAATGACTTGAATGTCGGTTGGAGGCAGAACAAGTATGGGCCTGTGGTTCATACAAATTGAAACATAAAAGGCTGAAATCATGAGAATCTGATAAATTACTGTAAACAAAGACATTAAAAGGGAAAAATAACAGAAGCCCACCTTCCTTCTTTATCTTTTGTATCCTTAGTTCTTCTCAGCATCAAAGGCCTAAGAATAGATTTAATCAATCTCATTCCCCTTTCATCACCATTGTCGTAAGGCTTTTGAATCAACTTCTGCCACCTGAACAGTTTGGGGGTATCAGAAACTATATAAATTATAAAACCTACTTTGAAGTATCCCAGTACCATAGCTTTTCGCATATATACCATCTGGTTTAAACATGTATGGACATACCAGGCCCAGTTGCACCATGGCTCAACATGTAAAAAGCATAGAAGGCTGTAGAGGTCTTCCAAGTTATTCTGCAAGCAGCCAACAAGTTATCTTATATGTTAGGTATGATATATATAATAAACCCTCTGGAAAACAATAGGTTGGGGGATTACTAAACACAATTAAGATACATGGATGGAAGATACACAGATGGAATCTATACATACCTGAAGAGGGGTACCAGTAAGACACCAACGGCAATGCGAGGACAGAGAAAAGGCGCCTGAGTTTAATTTGGGTCTTTGAGGATTTGATAGTATGAGCTTCATCTAATACCACACGGAACCACTCTACTCTGTGGAAAATACTGTGGTCCGAGTCCTGTTCAACAATACAGCACATTAAATACCAAACTACATATGTGTCTGTGAGAACTGTCTCACAACGACAGGGCTATTACCAATTTAAAATAGAAAGATTAAAACCATATTATTCTGTTCTTACAGATTTATATGCTGCCTGTAAGACCCCATATGTTGTCAAGACCACGTCATTCTCGAAAAAGAGATGCAGGGTCAACAGATCTGTCCACACCATATTGCATAAATACTTGAAGACTTCCTGGCCTTGAATGAGTATCAAGTTCATCCTGTGTATTTGAAATTTAGATAAGCCCATTTAAAGTTGAAAAAAATGGTATTAATTAATTTCACCGGATCAATCTTATAGATCATGGCTTCTATTACATTCATTTAATTTCCCCAGTTTCCTTCATACAAATGAAAGGGCATTTACCTTCCACTGTCCTAACAAAGCCATTGGACAGACAATGAGTGTGCCACCTTTAGCAGTTGGTGTGGACTTCGTTTGCACTTGTGTTTTGTTTTGTTTCCTTTCTTCAACATCCTCATTTTTGCACTCTCTTTTTACTTCCTCATCAGGAACCCCTTTTCCTGATCTTGCAAGTATCAGAGCTATTGTCATTACAGTTTTTCCAAGGCCCATTGCATCTGCTAAAATCTGAGCAATAAAATACACATTAGCGGAAATCTTGTCTTGATAGACACAAAATAATTTCAAATACAGCTGATTATGAGCATTTGATTTTCTGGAAAAGAATATGAGTGCCAAATTAGAAACTCACCCTCCTCGCGCCATCTTTGTTGCACTAGGAAAGCGGGTAGTAGCTTCCCCAGAGAAGATGTTAACATACACTGCCGAAGCTCTCCTGCTCAAGCAAGAAGCTCCATCAATCAAATGTTTTGAGAAACTCAATCAAATCATCAATTCACACAAATTTGCTCTAGTATGTTAAAAAACCGGACAGGTTCTTGTTTTTATACATACTTATCAGTTATACGGTATGCGGCCCAACATGGATGAAGCATTTTTGCCGCCTCCTCAACATCAATCCCTTTCTCTGATTCAGACATCCAGTACAGAGCTTGCTTCTGATATGGATGCAGAACACACATAAGTGTGCTAGGGGGATCCATCTCCTGCAAAACATTGGACATCAAAAGCTCATAAATAAATCTACAATAAAATTGGAAAAGTAGGACCCTCGAACTTTTATCTTCTGGACTAATTATCTGAAATGAATATGTTTTGGCAGGTCTACCTCCAAATTTGTACACATCTGCAGTACCAACAAGCTTATTCAAAGTTGACACTGGAATAACTTGCTCGTCGTTCTTTGGCTGAGGATATGTACTATTCAACTTTCCTTTTTTCAGGGAACAAAGAATATGTCCCTCTCCTCTTGAACTTGCCTGATCATAATAATAAAACAGGTGTCATTAGGACTTCACAAATACTCCACTCTTCGACAAAAGTAGAGTTGTACAAAATACATTTGCTTGAAAGCCAAAATGCATTGATAGATAAATAGAGAAAATAGAAAGGCAACAAGAACACATAATGCTAACACACTTACTTGTAAACCGAGAGAGCGTTGAAAGTATCAAGCTCCTCTGGGGTGAATGCAGCCTGTACAAAGCAAAGCACATAACATGAGTGTATTAGCAGGAAGACTGATTATGCTTGAATTTTTCATAGGATACACATTATTAAAGGGGGAGGGGCGATGAAAGGACCTTCTGAGACGGAACAATTTTTAGCAATTTGAACAGAGTTGGAAGAGGGTGGACAGTTGTATCCAAGTTTGAGGGAGTGGTCAAACTCCATGACGACTTCTCTCCATCAGTGAAAATTGAATGATGAATGTAGAAGCTACAAAACAGAAGAATATAACACTCATCTTCAATAAAGACTGCAGCTCTCGCGTGATAAAAACACAGAAATTGGAGACCACCAACCAACAATTGAGAGCTATTTTACCTTACATACAAATGGATCTCTTGCATTAGAAATAGACTTGACGGTGCAGCCACACATCGAGCACGAAGTTTCACCCTTTTAGAATTTACAAGAGGGATGAGGCAATTTGTCCACTCTATTGGCAACCTTCCAATCTGAATTAATTTCTATAGTGAGTATAACACTCAAGTAAAATAATATCTAAAACAAAACAATCACTGGTACAGTTAAAACTATGTATAAGCAGAACATAAGCCAAAAGAAGAAAAGTCCAAAAGCATACCTCTCCAGAACGCTTAGTTGAAAAGCGAACTATCTTAGTCATCTTTGTCGATGCGGTAGAAGGAAAAGCAAAATAAACAATCTCATTGAATTTAATTTCTTCCCTCGACAAGTCGATAGCCCTGCAACAGTACTCCTTCCAACTAATAACCAATCAGGCTCATCCGAAACTCTCCATCATCAAGATTATTCACAACTGGTGTCTTTTTCTTCCTTCACAGAAGCAGGACTAGTATTCTGACTAAGACGATAAGATGAAAAGTAGTTAGTCTTCAAACCTGTTACATCGTCAGGCTCATTCTTGGGTCTTTTAGGCTGGTATTGATCTACATCAAAAGGCTCTTCCTTAACCAAACCCTTCTTTTCAATATTCTCCGGTTTCACCTTTGAACCATCACATGAGTCAGGCTCCTTTTTTGGTTCACATTGATCGGATTCCTTAACCAAACCCTTCTTTTCAGTACCCATACAAGTTTCCACCTTTATTCCATCACTTACGTCTGACTCCATTTTATCTTCCTTCTTACCAAGATCCAAATCGGGTTTCACCTCCAAACCATCAAATGATTCAGACACCATCAGCTTGCTTTCATCCACATTCACAAACACCTTTTCAAGACCCAACTCCACCGGTTCCGCCTTCACCACAACCTTCGCCACTTCAGACACCTCTTCCTTTACCAGAGTAGAAACCCTGGCTCCTGTGCTCGTTCGCTTAACAGTTACAGACGGACTGAAGAACTCAGGTGTATCAAGAATGAGTCTAATGGCAGCGTTTGCATCGTTTTTGGAGATTGAAAGTGCTTTGAGAATATCGGAATCTGGTATATCTAGACCCAAAGAAGATCGAATCTTTTTGATTTTTTCAACTTCTTCTATCATATTTGAGGACATTGCTAGAAATGGAGAAGAAGAACCCAAGTCTAGAATATGGAAAGGGTTGACAGAGATTTGAAGATGAGAATGTTTTTGATGAAGAAAGAAAGAGAGAGAGGGAGAGATGAGAATGTGAAGAGGTTTGGCGGGTTTTTTTGTTATATAGAAGTTAAGAGTTTCGGCGGTAAAAATAAAAAGCGGGAAAGCTTTCCCATTTTTTTTTTTTTTGTTCATTGAAGTAAGCAAAGAAAAGCTGTTTGGCGGTAAACTTTCAATGTTTTTAACTGTTTTGGTGGGGTAATTAGTTTTGGCGGTAAAATTTCCTTTTAATCAATCTTAATTTCCTTTTTTTTTTATTCCAACAATCCCAACAAAATTTGGAAGAAAATACGCAAGACAACTAAAGTGGTACTACATACTTTACATAGTACATATGCTTAACAGATTTTGGGATCATGCTAAAGTGCTAAACAAATACAATATATCCTTACCAAATTTTGGTGAGGCACTGACAGTGGGACTGGATACTTGGAGTCTTGGATATATTCAACCTTATACTGCCATGTAGTCTCTTTTGTTACTCGAGAAATATTTACTCACTAGTAACCCAAAAAAAAATGACCTAATCTTTTGCATTCTTTTAAGATCTTCTTTTAACTGCCTTCAACAGTTTTAGTGACCTCTCCAGTATAGACTTTTAATTTAGGAGTAGCTCCACTAGAAACGCAGCTGACCTCAATACTCCATTTCATTTCCACGATGATTCACTCATGCACCTCAATCTGCATTCCCAGTTTATGTACCTTTAGAGGTAGCCCAGTACACAAGGCTTTTGCCACTGCAGGATTTGGGATGGTCAAATACTCCGATGTAGGCAATCTTTTGGCACAATCCAACAAACTTACGGTTCTGCCAATAGTCCAATACCTGGCCTCAATCAACTTTCCATCCTACAGTACAGAATATAAGTTGTTCTACTTGTGTAATCTACCTACAACAAATGTTTTAAGAAACAAGACTGAAGTCTGGTACATAATTTGAAGTTTTACTTGTCCATCCAATTCATCCAACAACATGCAAATCTCCTCACACATGCTATGAGATTTATCAGAAGCTACAAACTCTTCAACATTACCTTCCAATTCAATCCAACTTGATCCGGGACATTTCTTCTCCACTCCTCTTTCTTTCATCGTCGCTCTAACCTTAGCAATCTCATTCCATTTGTTAGCTTCCGCATACAGATTAATTAATAGTAGATAATATCCACTGTTATCTGGTTCCAAAATCATAAGTTTCTCAACTGCGACTTCAGCAATCTCCAAATTTTTATGAACTTTGCACCCACCCAAGATCGCTCCCCATACAATAGAATTTGGTTCCACGGTCATGGTTCTCGTTAACTCCAATGCATCCTCAAGCAAGCCAGCTCTGCTTAGTAGATCAACCACGCATCCATAGTGTTCAATACCTGGATTTATAGCGTAGTCATGGATCATACTTGAAAACCTTTTACGTGCTTCTTCGACCAAACCAGCATGAGTACAAGCGCTAAGGACACTAATGAAGGTAACCCCATTTGGCTTGATACCTTCTCTTTCCATTCTCTTGAACATTGCCAAAGCTTCTAGTCCATGCCCATGAACTGCAAGTCCTTCAATAATAGAATTCCAACAAAATAGATTCTTCTCTCGCAACTTGAAAAACACTGTTAATGATCTCTCTAAACTCCCACATTTTGCATACATATCAATCAAAGCTGACCCTATATAAACATCAAGATCGAATCCATTACACAACACATAGTAATGTACTTCTCTTCCTAATTCAAGAGCTCCCAAATGAGCACAAGCTGAAATAACCGTCGACATGGTTACTTCATCAGGACTTACTCCTATAGCTTTCATCTCCTCAAACACTCCTATAGCTTCTCTAAACAGTTTATTCTGAGCATAACAATTAATCATTGTCGTCCATGTAATCAAATCCTTTACATGCATTTCACTAAACAACGCTGTAGCAGCATCCACATTCCCCAACTTGGCATAACCAGCAATCATTGTATTCCACGTCGCCACATTCCTATCCGGCATCTCTTCAAACAACCTCTGCGCTGAGCCCATATCCCCAGCGCGTACATAACTCGATAACATAGTAGTCCACGCAAACACATCTCTATCAGGCATTTCTTCAAACACCTTCACACATTCAACAATCTTATTCAAATTTGAATAAAAATCAATCAATCCAGTCTGTACAAATACATGTGATCCAAATCCATTCTTCCAAATGTGACATTGAACCGATTCACCAAAACCCAACGACGACACTAAAGTACAAGCTTTAATCAAAGACGAGAAAGTAAAACTACTTGGACACAACCTATCATTCAACATTAGTACATAAAACTCCATAGCTCTAATGGGTAAACAACACTGAACAAATCCTCTAATCATTGCATTGTATACAAACACATTAGGGAACTCAATCTGTCCAAATGCTAACGTTGCTAAATCCATTTGACGAAATGCCGCAGAGAAACTAATAAATTGGTTTATCAAGTAACAATCTTGGTTAGCACTGGTTTTTATCATTACTGTGTAAACAGATTCTAAGCCTTTTACATTCAAGCATTTCTGCAGCATGGGTATAAATTTATTGAACATTTTTTCTAAGTTTGAGTGTAGTAAGTGTATTACAGTTTGATGAATGTTTGAGGGTCGACCAAGCGAGCCAACCCTATGAATTTCCACAAATTATGTCGGCCATATGTCTTGATAGCCATACGGCACTCACCAATCGAGGGCGAACGTGGCATATTTAGCCAACCGACCCTTTTAATCTTAAAATGTTGCACCAGGTCTCTATTTATATGAAGCTCTCACTATGTTTGCTTCTAGTCTCAGTAGGTGTGGGATTATTTGTTCACGAATAAAAAGTTATTTTACTACAGTGGGCACATAGAGATTCCCAGGTTCCCTATTTCAATTGTAAAACAAAGATTCCCATATTAAGTAGGTTTCCTTTAAAGAAATTGGCAATTATTTAGGTAGATTAAAGAAATTTTGAGTATCGTACGTCCTTTTCAATCATGCATAATAGAGTGTATGGATTCCTATAGTACTTCATCTATAGCTCTATCTTTTATATGATTTTTGGCAATGCCGTGATGGAGGTCGAATACTTACTGAAAATGACAACTTCTATTAATCAACTACAGCCCCCTTTCATCTACCTTTAACATTGCTGTTGAGTTCCTTTCATGGAAATGAGTTTGTCCGTAGCAGCAGTATATAACTTGAGATCATTAGATGGTTTGTTGTACTTTTAACAAGTCATCACAACAATGAGCCCAGTAAATCAATCGGCCTTATGCTCTGGCCTTGTCTGTCAACTATACTTATTCTTGTCTGAGATTGGGATACCAGAACTCATTTTATCTCTAATTTTCTTCGTAACTATACACTCTCTTAGGCAAAGAAAACACTATGGTTTAGCAGTTTGGCCATTCTTCGGAATGTTACCTTCGTTCTTGTTCCATGGCCTACGAACCAATATTCACGAGTGTAACTCTAATCTGCTCAACCAACATAATGGGACCTACAGATTTCTAGGTCCTTGGTTCAGTAATCTTGACACAGTTGTGACCTCGGACCCTAGTAACGTCGAGTACATCCTCAAGTCCAACTTCTCAAATTTTCCCAAGGGTGAGTTCACTCACTCCAACATGTATGACCTTCTAGGCGATGGAATCTTTAACTCCGATGGTGAGACATGGCGCTACCAAAGGAAAATATCAAGTATAAACTTCCACTCAGCTAAGTTTCTTAAGTTGATGGTCGAGTCATTAGTTGATCTTGTACACTCCCATTTGTTACCAATCTTGGAAAATTTCCATAGATATCATGTTCCCTTCGACTTGCAAGATGTGTTCTTGAGGCTGACATTTGATAATGTGTGTATTATAGCCTTGGTGGTCGACCCTGGTAGCCTTAGGCTTGGTTTGCCAGAAATTCCATTTGCTGAGGCTTTCTAGGATGCAACAGAGGCAACTGCATTTCGCTTCATGACACCAATGTACGTTTGGAAGGCTATGCGTTGTCTTAACTTGGGGTGGGAGAGGAAACTTAGAAAAGCTGTAAGGCAAGTTGATGAGTTTGCTGAGGATGTTATTCGAAAAAGAAAAAAAGAACTTCCGCTGAAGTTTAGTGATGACAGGGAATTAAGTTCAGATCTCCTAACGGTTTTGATGGAATCAAAAGACGACAACAAAAATCCGTTTTCAAATAAGTTCTTGAAAGATATTTGTGTAAATATCATTCTTGCAGGGAGAGACACCTCTGCAGTTGCACTAACTTGGTTCTTCTGGCTTTTATATTTAAATTCAACAGTTGAGGAGCGAATCTATGAAGAAATATGCCATATAATTGGCGAAAGGGACAATCTAAAAATGAGGGAAGCTACGAGTGGTATTGTGTTTCAGCCAGAGGATATTAAAAGGATGGATTATTTGCACGCAGCTTTGTCAGAGGCTTTAAGGTTGTATCCTTCCCTGCCTGGAGATTATAAGGAGGTAAGAATCACTGACACTATGTTCAGATATACTTCCCCTATCTGTGTTTTGCCAGCATCCGGTTGAATAAAACATTCAACAATTCAGAATGCAACCAACTGTTATAACATTAATATTGTCTTCCTCTTGGAACTTAAAACTACGATTTTTAGAAAAGCATATCATACAACTGCAAAAGTTAATATGGTTCAGTAAATTACCAAAAAGTTAATATGGTTCAGTTTACCTGATGGTACTAAAATGAATAAAGGAACGCGAGTTCTTTACTCTATATATGGAATGGGTAGAACAGAAAGCATCTGGGGAAAGGATTGTACAGAGTTTAAGCCAGAGAGATGGTTTCGAGATGGAAAGCTCATAAGCGAGTCTCCATACAAATTCGCAGCCTTTAATGGCGGGCCAAGACTTTGCTTGGGGAAAGATTTTGCGTATTATCAGATGAAATTCACGGCAGCTTCAATCATCCATCGTTATCAAGTGAAGGTTGTAAAGGATCATCCTGTAGCACCCAAGTTATCATTGATCTTGTACATGAAATTTGGACTGAAGGTAACCCTTCGCAGGAGAGGTGTTCCTAGTATTGGTCAGGGTGTTACAGGGTGAAGTCTTCAGCCTAATGGACATGCAAATGTATCTTACTTGTGTGTGCTGTTCTTGGTTTCAAATCTGTTACCAGAGAAATAAAAACAGGCATGTGTCAGTGTGTCACTAGTTCACTAATAGTGTATAAAATCAAGTGGCTGCAGAGAGAAATCCCTGTTTCTGTGTATTATGATTGTTGGCTTTGGGAAAGATAATCCCGCTACCCTACAGGTATGCACTTATGCAGTATTTACTTGGATGTCACTAAAATGGTTTAATATCTCATCAAAATACATATCCTCTCTGTGCGCGCACACACACCAAAATCAGCTAACAATAATGCCTAGTGATTTGAACGTCTAATCTTTTAGGTTAATGCAATACATAGAAGCTCTTAGTTTAACAAACACAGTATCATCAACACTACAATGTCAGCTTTCTATAACGATTCCATATTTCACGATCATTAATTGATCAATTTTATTGGTCACAATGAACACATTCAGGTGGACCAGCTATCTACCGATTCCGTCTATTTGTATTATTAATATAGTTCATTTTCTTTTTTAAAAAAAACTTCCTTATACATCCTAGAAACTGTGAAAACCCCGTCTTTCTCTAACAAGTACTACTTCTGTGAATCAGTGATGAAGGCGTTACAATATCAGACAGTCTAAATCGTCAAATCAGACAATATGCTAACCAGAATAGTAAATGAGGAGTCAGCAAGTAAGACCTTACAAGAAGAAATGTACCATAATTATCCTCTAGTTTTTTTCACAAATTTTAGTACAAAGAATAATTCAATGTGGGACTACACCTTAGCCTACATGCAGTTGAAGGAAAATATTTGGTGAGGGAATAGGAGATAAACGAAGCAGGAAATGTATTCTATCTAAATATTCCTTTATTCTCAGAACCTGGCAAACTCTTGAGCACATCTCTGAGAGCATAGTAATGGTTATCGCACTTGTGATCTGAAATCAAATTGCTTGAAAGAACAATCCGTTCAAAATGTTCACCATGGTCTCTCTCCCAGAGAGAGTAAGATTCCCTAACTTTACTACTGATCGTGCTTCTCTTGCTACTGCTGTCCACATCCCTCTTTAGAAAGTAGAGAGTCCCAGGTACAAACAGCTCCTCAGACATCCTAACTCCATCCTGTTTGCCGGCAGAAGCAGTATCTGTTGGTGTAGAAGCCTGGGAAAAAAGTGACGATTCTTTCTTGCAGGAAACATCTGTTTAACCAAAGCGAGTTTTAGGAGAGTACTCATTGACCTTTTGGTCGTTAATCAATACAAACGCTGATTGAAAGCTTTCGTCCTCAATTACATAAAAATGTGATTAAAAGACACAAAGTGGCAATGATAACGTAGATGATTTTACCAGATATATTTTTGCTACTTCTAAAGTTTGCATAATCAGCAATTTTCCGAGCTGCATCTTGTACCCGAAGAGACAACCTGCTGTGCATTAGTTACAACATCTCTGACGCTTTTCCAGTCTTCCTTTTCCAAAATAGTTTTCCTTAAAATTGAAGGGCAATCACATAAAAATAAGTCTAATGTCAGCAGAACAAGATTTAAATAACCAAAATCAATGATGTAACAAGCATGTCATGGCAAGTAGAGAAGCATTTTCAAAAAGAGAATATAATAAAATCAAATGGGAGAATGAAACAGAAGAAAAAAAAATCCAATGACTCATAAGAAGGCGACAATAAGAAGGAATGCTTCATTGCAAGTTCAAAGAGACAAATGGAAGCCTTTGCACATATAATATTGAAGCTCATCTCAAGATGAGACCTTCAGAAGATGCCTTAAAGTTCAAAAAGACAAGATCTATGGTTTTAAAATTATGAAAGTTCGCAATCAAGAAAAAAAAGGTTATATAGTTCATGTTGGCTGCAGTACAGAAACACATCGACTTAAACTTCTGAAACATACTAGGTAACCATTTCCGAAAGTAGACAGGCTAATCTCAAACTTACCAATCACTTTCAAGAATTTCATTCCTCAACCTTCTTAGGGAAGCAACACTTAATCTGGGAATTATATCATCCTGCAAGAGAAGAAAAGCATGGAATGAACTAGAGTTGAACTACAAATCTCAGTATATTCTGGAAGGAAAGGTCTAATGACTCCTCAAGTAACTAGAGCGGCCAAAAAGACCAACTCACCTGCAATACTAATGTGGACACATAACTGGAGCAGCCTTCGGCAAGTTCTTTAGAGACACAAGGTGGAGTTCCAATGCCCACAGCTGAAACAATATCCGGACTAAATCCCAATTCCTCCTGTGACCGTTTCCGAAGCATTATAGCAAGTAATGAAGCTGCAGCACCTCCAAGAGAATGCCCAACTAGTCTCAACCTATATCCCTGTAAATCAATTAGGTTTACCACGGCACAATGAAGATGTTCAAGCATTCAAATCTTGACAAAGGAAATAATGTCTCACCAACCTCATGTTTCTCCAAGCATTTCCTTATGGTTCCAATTTCATGATTGAGAAACCACCGAGCAGCTTCAGCTGTACCAAAATGAGTTGAATAGCCTTCAAATGTGACTTCACGGTCACTTGAAGAAACAATGTCAGTAATAAGATCATACACAGTGTGGGTTCCACGGATTCCAAGAATGACGAGTTTGTTACGGGTATCAATGCCTATATAATATCCAGGTCTCATTACACTAGACTCTTTTATGAATTTCAAAACATTCTGTTCTCGAAGCATGCTCCTTCTAGCCAGACCAGTTGCATTTTCTCTGTAAGCCCCTTTATGAGCTCAGTATGATAGATGAGGTCTTCCACCTATTTTAGTAAAACATCAGGTCATAGGAGACATGAGAATTAATAACTACTATCTTGATTAGTATAGACTATAGAGTTTATGCAATTACTATAGAATCAGACGAGATCTTGACGCCCTTAACATCCTCTACTTTATCACCAGATGCTCGTCTAAGAAAAACGAGATACAAACCAACAGTAATATCACTTAAGCTCCAATCTTGTATCCCAACTTTACTCCGTTGAATGCTTGCAATAATCTCGGAAACAGATCGAGTACTTGTTGGTATTTTGCTTCCATCGCCATTCCCTTGGAAATGTACATAAAGTCAGTCTTTAATCTTTATGCCGCTGTGCAACAATCTGTACAAACTATTTAAAATAGTGATTAACTAACCTGCTGGTAAAGCCCATTTATACAACTGCAAAGCCGGTTCAAGGGCTTTAGTGAGCCAAGCAAGTTCTAAATTCCATTTGTTATCGCTCAAATCGTCTTCTTTACTCATACCTTCATCATTATTTTTATCTTTAAAACCATCGGATGCTTCTATTTTATCTGCTTTCGACCAATAATGGGATTCATAACGAGTAATAACATACACCTCTTGTCTTTTTAACAAGCATATACTATAATCTGCACATAAAAAATGTAGCAGGTGTAAAAAAAATGACTAGAAAAGAAAATATATAATGTAAAATGAATACCGATTGTTTTACCTATGTGGTGAAATAAGCGTTTCATTGATCGATGAGACATTTTGTAGGGTGGTTACTTGTTTGTTGTTGTTGTTGGGCACATGGTACAAGTTTAGTGTTAGCTCTGATGATTGTTACTAATGTGAGTTACCGGGTGGTAATGATGTAGTGATGTTGTAGACGAGTTGGGAGAAGGGGGAGTGAATGAAACTTTTTAGGGATGGATTTACTGGCCACGTGCTTGTTAGAAATGTGGAGCATGGTTCGAAATGTCACGATACCTCACAAATATCTCTGACCAAATGTAAGGAATCGCCTCGATATTTCTGCAGACTCGGTAAGTGTTCTGCCGATGGTTTTGGGCTTTAGAGTTGAGACTTCTAGAGCCAACGATTTCGTTGGACTCGCGCATTGCAACAGCCGACAAAGTAACTGAATAACAAGAAAATAGTCTATAGGATCTATTTTATGGCTAAAGCCTAAAACAACTCTAGAGGGCACCCTTTTTTTTTTTTTTTTTTGTAACTCACAAAGATAAATTTTAACATTAATTAATCCACAAACCACAATTTCAATTTTAGTAACTCTCAAGGACAAAATAAGTTGGCCCAACATTTTTACTTTTTTAAAAATACTAGATTTATCCCTCCGTGTTATTATAGAAATAAAACTTATCAATTTTTATCTTTTTTTTTTTAAATACTAACAAACTTTTTTATACCACTTATTGAATTACAATTAGAATCCAAATAAGTCATGCTACCTATCAATTTCGAGGGACGGGTTTAAAGACTTAACAAAAACTGATATGTATCACGGTTTGCATACTAATTGGTAGGTTATGGATAGGTGGGGGTCAATGTCAAGTGCAATTGTATTTGAAACCGTTATTATTGTTGTTATTGCTTCCAAATATTTTCAAGTTAGGCAATAATGTATATAGGCAATATTGGCAATTATTGCATAAACCTAACACATATATAATGGGTTGTACAGACAAATCGTATCACCTAGCTTTCAATACTCCTACTTTCACTTTGTAATTAGGGTTTGTAGTCACTATCATTCCATCATTAATAAAATTTATACTTTTCTTCATCTTTTAGCGTTATGTTTCATTTATATTATTGCTCTGGTGATAATCCGATGATCATAAATACGAAGTGATGATATTTACCTTTATATATAACACCGTTTCAAAAGTGATATAAAATGTTACGACATCACTTTCATACATCAATTAAAAAGTGATGTTAAAAACACTAACTTTTAACGTCACCACTATTAACATCACTTTCGAAAGTAGTGTGATATAGTTTTAACATCACTTTTTCAATGATGTAATTAATAGTTTAATACAACTTTTATGTTGTAGTGAGGCTAAATCCCATTGGGGAGAGTAAAAATGTAGCCTTAGTAAGGACTTCATTGCTTAGGGCTTCAAGTTTGATTATTTCACTACTCTAGAGATAGAGAGTGTTAGAATTAGACTAGAGATCTAATTGTGAGTTCACTAAATACTAAAGAGTTTATAACTATTTAGTACCACAAACTTTATTTATTTTTTCCCTAAATGGTACCCCAAACTTTTTTTTCTCGCCTATTAGTACCACATACTCTCAATTTGCTTCAATTTAGTACCGTAGTTCACGTGCGGTCTCAATTTGTTTGATTTCCATAACGGTGAGTTCACGTGTTTCTTCATGAGCTCGGCTGCTCTAATTTCTTCATGTCTCAATTTAGCATTTGAGTTTTGCTCTAATTTATAATGAAAAAACAAATGGATTTCTTCGTGTAAACATAAACATGATAAATTGAGAGGCCTTAAAAATATTGAAAGTGTAACATTGAGTATCTAGAACACAATTTGGATATCAATCAGTTAGAGATTTAATTGATTACTCAGTATCGAGCTCAACCGATTTTCAAACTAAAAAATTTAAACAACAACAAACTTTTTGTTCTTGGCCTCTTTTAATTTTTTTTTTATAGTAGGAATAACAGGGAAAATGAAGAGTACACTACAAAGTTCAAAATTATGTCACTCAATCTATTATTCCAAAAGTTTTCAATGAATTATGAGTTTATTTTTGTTTTTTATTTTTGTAATGGAGAACAGCTATTTTAAAATTAATTTGAGAAAAATTAGGTGATGTTAGGAAAAATATTGGAGAAAAATTAGCTATGTTAGGAAAAAAAAAAAAAAAAAAAAATTTACATTGGTCCATAATTTAGAATGCTTTCTGGACCTATATTAGGCCGGACACACCCTTGGGGGATAAGGCTTGAAAGCCAACATACAATTTTGCAACCCGACCAGCTTCAAAAGTATTTCACTCTGTCATCCAGGCATCCATCACAATTATGTGCAATAATAAAATAACACGTAGTGATAAAGTATACCATCAAGTCAGTAACCATCACTACCGAATCAAAGCACCAGTTGGAGAGAGAAAGATAGATAAGTTTGCTTCATCAAACCTATTTATATTCCCCAATTCAAAAAACCTCACTGATCTGAATGTACCATATCAAGGCATGGAAGAATACGAAATTCTTCTAATGTAGAATTTTGTTAATCCTGTGTTGACAAACTGCCTGGCTATTACTTAAGTTTAAAGTAGATTTTTCATGTTTCAGTTTATGAGGAATTAAGGGAAGAGGAGGGAGGGGGAGGAAATGCTCGGATAGAGCAGCCGGTGAAGGTAATTATATGTTGGCTTGTTATAGTGTTTCCTATACTCCCCTACATAATTAACAAAAAGCATATCATCATACCATGCATAGCATCATATCCATCCCCACTCCCCCTCTATATAATTTTCTTTTTCTTTTGATACCATGTTCTGGACACTCTTCTAATGTAGCAATTAAAGGTATGACAATATCTCCAAATAAGGAATACTCCATTTTAAATTAGGAAAGTTCCATTCACCTAACCCTGGCCCTGGCAGATCTTGAATAATAAAGGACCAAACAGATTAAGTTCATATATGTTCAAAATTTTGTCTCCTTCTAAAGACTTAGGGTAGTAATCTCATTGAAAGAAGATATCTAATATCAGTCCAATTTAATGTCATTAGCTACGATGTTCCTGACAGTGTGCACTTTTTTTTTTTGAGGACTTTTTCCGCGTTGAATTTCTGCCAAAAGAAAAAATGAGAAGAACATCCTCCACATTTCCTTCCAAGCTAAATATATTCCCAAAGCAAGATGGATCGGCATATTCCCTATCGGTTTCCCCTCAAGAGGTCTACAAATCCTTCCATTCTTGTAATTGATAAATGACACATTGGCATATGGTAGAGATCATTGGCAAATTTTAAGAGTGATACCGGAAAATATAAAATATAAAATAAATGTAATTGTTCATTCTAGACCATGTCAATAGAGTTTGAGATGTGTTAAACTTATCAACAGTTAAAATTCTTATAGAATTTGATCATTTTTTTTTATCTGTGGTTAAATAGAGTTTGTCAAAGCAATTTATATGTGATTGCTAAACATGATGAATATTTTGGATATCCATTCAAGCAAACGACACGAAGCATTTCCTTTTATTTTATTCATTTATTTTTTTTATTTTAATTATTGAATGCAGTATGACATATTTATTAAAACAAATAAAAATGTGAATAGAATAATAAATTTCTACATTTAGATAGTTTTTGTACATCACATCTATCGAATAATTGACAAAAGCTTCTTGTATGTGAGAAAGAACTGTGGCATATTGTGATCCTACTCCATCATGTGTTTTACTCAATTTTGCCTCTTTTCAAAATTACAACATAGGCAATTTCTTTAATCTTTGAGTAATTAGCCCTTGCCTCACTATTCTCAGTTTACCTGTTGATAAGCACTTAAAAGTGTAGTTTAAATCCCTTAATAATATTCTTATAATGACCCAGAATTTTACCTAAGAACAATCCAGTCATTTCACATGCATGTTAGTTCAGTGCTACTCTAGGTAATTCACATTACTATATGACGAGGTTTAACATGGGGGTGTTCTGTTTCCACGGATGGCTTCTAGAAAAAGTGGAGGATAAGGGGAAAAAAAAAGAAAGAGAAAAAAGATCACACTCTTCTCTCTTTGGGGGTTTCGAAGTAATATCTTTCGGGTTTGAATCCCCCAAAATCCGTCTCTCTCTTGCTCTCGGAAATAGGGAATCTTTTTACGTCATTAATTTGTTTTTCTTAGAACTTTCGTCTCTGCGGTTTTTCATTTCTTTTTCCGACAATTTTCCCCATCAAACTCTTTTTTTGATATCTTGATATTTGATTCTTGAATTTTGTTCACCTTGTTATTGTTATTGGATTTTATATTGAAGAAGAATTGGAACTCCTGAATTCCCCGATCTTGGGAAACATTGTAGCGTTGATATTGCAAACAGATTGATTCTTGCCTTTCACTTGCGATCGTTGCTACCAGTGATTAAGGACAAAGGAGGGAGGACCACTTCACTACATCCGAAAAATTGGTCCAAAGCTCGACGTTAGGTATCATTTGACTTCCCTTCTATCTATTTGGTTATATTTTCATATGTAAATCATGACATCATATCTTTTTCTTGTTGGTCATTTTGTTTCCTAGTAGAATTCATGATGTAGTTGTTGATCTTTGAATCACACTAAATGCCTCGTAAACATTTATCTTTTTTGTGTGTTAAATATGTTGGGGATTACACCAATATCAATCGGTTCCCCCACTACACAGATAACTTGTATGAACACACTTCAACTCGGACAAAATCTAAATATCAACTACAACCTATACTAACATGCCCAACTCACTAAACAACTATCAACAACATATAATAATGTAAAAGCGGTTAAACAACAAACCACAACACAAAGATTTACCGTGGTTCGGCCAATGATGCCTACTTCCACAAGAGCCAGTTCTTAATAAAATGGGAAGGAAGATTACAATCTCTCCTTTCAGTCTCTCACCTTACTAGATCACTCTTATCTCTTTACAGGGTTGTATCTCTGTAAAGGTTCTCTCTTTGTTTTAGTCTGGATTCCAATCCTTCTGACTTGTTTGGTTCTGTTAGGTTAGGTTTTCCAAAACCTTGATTTTTGGTTTTTATCTCCAAAAACCAAATTCGCATGAATCTTGTAGCAAGGGCCCATTTAAAAATAGAACTGGGCGCTGGCCTTCACTCTGGCCTTGAAGTCGGCGAAGACCTGACACTTGGCGCTGGCACTTTGAGCTGCGAATTATGTTACCTTTATGTTCTTGGAGCTCGGCGCTTGGCTTCTTCGATCGCCTCGATGTCGATGTCGAAGTTTGCGTTTACGTCGGCTCGGTTTCTCTCCTCATGTGAGGGATAACTCCAACAATCTCCCCTCGAGCGATTGGGGGGCTACCTCCATGCAATTTCCAAATCAGCGGGGAGGAGTGTCGCCATTCGGCAATAGCCACAACAAACATCAAACTTACCTTCGGTAAGACTTTGGTCATCATATCCGACCCGTTCTTGTCGGTATGGATCTTCTCGATACACAAATGCTTGTCTTCGAAAGTACTTCTCTAATCCAATGATAACGCATTATGTATGTGCTTGGATCTAGAATGAAAACTTCGGATTCTTGCTCAAGTGGATGGCGCTCGACCGCATCACATAGAACTACAACCGCTGTTTTACCTTTAGCCCTAGTGGTTCGTCGAAGAACCTCTTCATCCATAGCAACTCTTTGCAACACTTTCGATTGGCTGCAATATACTCAAACTTCGTAGTGGAGAGGGCAACACACTTTTTGCAACTTTGATTGCCAGAAACTGCTCCCCAGAAAAGTAACCGGATAACCGGAGGTGGACTTCATCAGTCAACATCACCGCCATGTCCGCATCGGTGTAGCCTTCAAGTAAGGGCTTACTTCCACCAAAGCACAAACATGATTTGGAAGTGCCTTTGAGATATCTCAATATCCACTTAACACCTTCCCAATGCTCTTTACCCGGTTTTGAAATCGCTTACCACCCCAACGGCGAAAAGCAATGTCCCGGTCTAGTACACACCATGGCATACATCAAAGCGCCAGCTGCGGATGCATAAAGGAATCTTTTCCATCGACTCTGCTCATGCTCACCCTTAGGACACATCTCTTTGGTCATGCGGAACTGGCCACCAAGCGGACAACCGACCGGGCCGGATGATCCATGTTGAATCTCTTCAACACCTACCAATGTAGCTTTCTTGAGAAAGCCACAACTTTCCACTCTTTTCGTCACGAGTGATCCGGTGATCCCAGTATCTGCTTTGCTTGACCCAAATCCTTCATCTCAAAGGACTTACTCAAGTCTTTCTTCAGCTTGGATATCTTGTTGATGTTTGGGCCAACTATCAACATATCATCCACATACAAAGAATAAGCACAATGAAATCTCCATCCGGAAATCTCTCGAACAAGCGACAATGATCGGAGCGGACTTCTTGTATCCTTGCTTCACCATAAAGGAGTCAAACTTTATGTACCCATCGTCTCGGTGCTTGCTTCAACCCATACAAGCTCTTTATCGGCTTGCATACTAGGTGCTCCTTGCCTTTGACCTCAAACCCCTGCGGGTGGTCCATGTAGACATCTTCTTCAAGGTCTCCATGAAGAAAAGCTGCCTTAACATCTAGTTGCTCAACCTCTAGGTTCATACTTGCTGGCCATACCCAATACCACCCGGATAGAAGTCATCTTCACTACAGAGAGAAAATCTCATCAAAGTCAATTCCTTTCCTTTGGACCGAATCCCTTCACAACAAGGCGAAGCTTTGTGCCTTGGGTGAGGATTGTTCTCCTCATGCTTGACTTTGTATATCCACTTATTCTTGAGAACTTTTCTCCCCGTGGGTTTCTCAACTAACTTCATAAGTGTGATTCTTATGCAAAGAATCCATCTCGTCATGCATGGCCTTCAACCACTTTTCTTTGTCGTACCTTCAAGTGCCTCTTGATAGTACATAGGTTCTCCACCATCCGATAGTAGTATGCGCATTATGTGGTGGATACTGGTTGAAGCTATTCTCCCTCTGTCGGACCTCCTTGCCCCATCTGGCGGTGCCTCGGGGAGGATACACTTCTGCTTGCTCTCGGTGGTGGTTCATGCATCCCATCGCATCTTCTATACCAATAGGTTCTATCCCATCATGAGCAATAAGATTCTCATCATGAGCTTCAAACTCATGGTTCTCTGCATTCTCAATGCCTACGCGACGTTCCACGGTAGGAACCCTGGTTCGAATCAACAAGATCATTGGTGAAAGCCAGCTTCTTCTCCCTCCTCAAAGTCTGCTATGGTTTGGTCTTCTAAGAACACAACATCTCGACTTCGGATTACCTTCTTGTTAATCGGATCATAGAGTTTGTAACCAAACTTTTCATCTCCATAACCGAGAAAAATGCACCGCTTGGCTTTGTCATCAAGCTTGGATCTCATCATCCCGGAATATGCACAAATGCCCGCACCCAAATACCCTCAAGTATCCATAATCAACATCTCTCGCCGACCATACTCTCTCGGATAATCACTATTCGGAGGCTTTCTTTGGTGACGAGGTTGATCACATGCACTACCAGATGCGCATTGCTTCTACCCGGTAGCTTCTAGGTAGCTTAGAGTGAGATAGCATGCATCTTATCCTCTCTACAATGGTACGGTTCATTCTCTCGCTATTCCATTCATTTGCGGTGTCTGGGAAGCGGTGCGCTCATGACGAATCCCATGACTCGGCAATACTCTTCAAATGGCCCAATGTACTCACCCCATTATCGGCGAATACACTTCAACAACTTCCCAGTCTCTCTTTCCACCATGCTGTGGAATTTCTCAAACACGCCAAGTACTTCATCCTTGGTCTTCAGACTATAGACCCATATCTTTCTTGACGCATCATCAATGAATGTCAAGAAGTACGAAGCTCCCTGGTGGGACTTCACTCTCATAGGACCACATAAAGTCTGTGTGCACTAGTTCAAGGGCGATTGTCCTTTTACGTGAGGCGACGGGAATCTTTGGAAAGACACCCTGTGTTGCTTTCCTACCAAACAATGAGTACATGTACTTAAATGTGTACCTTTAATGTCTGGCATGGCCTTTTGCTTAGCAAGAACTTCCATCCCTTTTATGCCCATGTGACACAGTCTCTTGTGCCACAGTTCAGATGAAGCTTCTTCTTCGCGCGATTCTTCACGCTTTACACAAACTAGCCTGTGTTTTGTAAAGAGAGCAAGTTTTCTTTCCTCTGGCTGCTACAATGGAACCTCTGCTCAGTTTCCATACCCCGTTACCAAACGAGTTTACAAAGCCATCATCATCTAATTTCCCAGCCGAAATTAGGCTTAACCGTATGTCAGGGACATGTCTTACATCCTTGAGTGTCAAGGTGTAGCCGACATTGGTTTCTACATGAACATCTCCAATGCCTATAATCTTCGAGACGCCACTTTTACCCATCCTCACTTCACCATATTCACCACAACTGTAGGTAGTGAAGAATCCCCTGGGCGGTGTGACGTGATAGGATGCTCCTGTATCTATCACCCACTCGTATCGACACATGTATTTTCTCGACAAAGACACACCACAATCGACACAATTCCCACTAGGTCATCGACTAGTGCGGTGAGATATCTCTGCGTGTTTCCGTTCCTCACGCACCATGTCTTCATGTACACGGTTATTCTTCTCATCCCTCTTGATTGTTCTCGCGACTCATATCCGGAAGTGGCCTTTGGTGGCACAATAGTAACATTGCCTCTACGCCTTAGGAGTTCTAGCTTCACCCCTAGATTTATACGTCATCACCTCTAGAGCGAGATGGTTTTTACGCTTCGACCTCTCCCCGTTTCTCGTGAAAAGGACCTCTCGAAGTTAGAAGAGCTGCTGCTTGCACTCCTTCTAGTCTCCTCATTCAACAAAGGCGTGGTAGCCATCTCCATGGTAACAATTCCATCCTTGGCGCTCCATGTAGAAACCGCTAATGTCTCCCAACTTTCGGGTAGAGAGCCTAATAGAAACAAAGCCTCAACTTCGTCTCCCAAATTGATCTTCATCAAGTGCATCCGATTGATGATATACGTACTTCATTAAGATGTTCGGACATTGAAGAACTTCTTGGTACTTCGTTGGTTCGCAAACTTCTTAACGACTAGCACTTTGTTTCCACCCGACTTCCTCTCATAAAGGTCTTCGAAGTTTCTTCCATAGACCGAAGGGTCGTAGTCTCTTAGGCCACATGGTGAAAGACACCATCGTCTATCCATTGTCGAATGTACCCAATAGCTTTTCTCGTCAAGCTTTTTCCTTTTTCGAAATTTCATCGATCTTTTTACGGTTTTACTCCCTCATTCTCAATGGGAAGTGCCAAGTCCTTGCAGTAAAGCAAGTCTTCCATCTTGGCTTTCCAGATGGTGTAGTTCTTCCTATTCAGACTCATCATACGAGTGTTCACGGAATGGTCCATCTCTACAAGTTATTTAACCTCAAATCTTCTCTCAGGAATTTCGTCAAACACCTTCTGACAAAGATTCGGATAACACCCTAGGCTATTCGAACCAAGGCTCTGATACCACTTGTTGGGGATTACACCAATATCAATCGGTTCCCCCACTACACAGATAACTTGTATGAACACACTTCAACTCCAGACAAAATCTAAATATCAACTACAACCTATACTAACATGCCCAACTCACTAAACAACTATCAACAACATATAATAATGTAAAGCAGTTAAACAAACAAACCACAACACAAAGATTTTACCGTGGTTCGCCAATGATGCCTACTTCCACAAGAGCAGTTCTTAATAAAATGGGAAGGAAGATTACAATCTCTCCTTTCGGTCTCTCTCACCTTACTAGATCACTCTTATCTCTTTACGGGGGTTGTATCTCGTCAAAGGTTCTCTCTTTGTTTTTAGTCCGGATTCCAATCCTTCCGACTTGTTTGGTTACGTTAGGTTAGGTTTTCCAAAACCTTGATTTTTGGTTTTTTATCTCCAAAACCAAATTCGCGGGAATCTTGTAGCAAGGGCCCACGAAAATAGACTGAGCTGGCGCTAGCCTCTCGAGCCGAAGTGAAGACCAAGACTGACACTGAAGCGCTGGCTTTGCCACTTGAAGTTGGTCGCCCTATGTTCTTGGAGCTCTGGCGGTGGCGCCCTCTTCTGGCCTGGCCTCGACTTCGGATGTCGAGTTTGCCGTTTACGTCCATCTCAGTTTCTCTCCTCATGTGAGGGATAACTCCAACAAAATAGTCATTTCTATGCAGGGTTATCATATATTCACAAGCCAGGCCACGCGTAATTTATTGTTTATTTTCTCGCGTAATTATATTTTGGCTAGTTTAAATAAAAATAAGTTAATATTGAGAGATTTGTTCGTTGCTTGGGAATTCGGGGAAAAACTCGAATAAGTAGAAGTGGAGTGATATACTAGGTAGAATACCAATTCAAGGTTGAGAATCGGTTGATTAGTGGACGTTACCTAATTAGAACATTAGTGAGGAACCCATGCCGCCTTCCTAATCGGAATGGCTTAATCCATTCCCATAGAACCTTACACCCCAATAGGAGAACTACGATTGGCTTGATCCCTAAATGGATCGTGGGTGACCACCCGCTCGGCGCTTCCATAGGAAAACCCCTACCCCTTTGAGAAAGGAAATCGAATGTTTAATATTCTTTATTGTTGTTGAAGTTGGGCACGAGGAATATATAATTGTACATGTTATGCATTGATATATTGAATTATATTGAATGTTAACGTTTTCTTGAGATTATGTTAATTGATGCACTTACGAAGATTTAATAAGAAAAACGGTAAGTGGTATTAAGCGACTAAAGGTATGTGTTAACCTTGTCTTTTGTTTTCAATTTCATTTCAAGTTGATTATTATATATAGACTACATTATCTAAAGTTGAAGCGTTGAAGTATCTTCACAGGGACAAACAAGCTCACGTAAAACAGGAAAAGGGTGTATGTGTTCACTAAGAAATTTTTAACGTAAAGTGTACTCTGATCGTCCTTAAGAATGAATCCATATTAGAATGCATCCATTAGTTAGAAACTATGACATGGATTAACGTTCAATTGTGAAAGACCGATCTGGGGTATGAGATTGGTTTCGGGGTGCTGTAGCTACTTGATTTAACTGGCATTTGTCGAGATTGGTTTCGGTGCCACGAATCAATATCTTTAGTAGTTGGGTTTATGGTTGAGGTTTTTATATTATAAATGGAAGTATATTATTTGATTTTCAGGTTATGACAGGTTGTAAATTTATGGAATCTTAGAAATACAGAGGAAACTCTGTCGAAATTTTGTTAGAATGCGATGTTCATGGGGGGTTTTATATTTTAGTTTTAGTTTGGACTCGTGTGAGTTAAACCTGTTCACGTCTTGGTTTATTAGACGGTTGAATATTTTGATCGAGCTTAATTATCTGAATATTCAATTGTCTGAAAAATCAGGGCGCTATAATTCTATTTAGGCCAATTATGTTTATAATAAATAAGAGTTAGTAATGTTTATGTATTTTTGTGTATTTTGGTCTTGAATTTTGTTTATGTGCTTAAAGATGTCATTTTGCATGGAAAACGAGTCAAGATGATTGCTAAAAGAGTTCTATGTTTAAAGTCCAAGAATCAAGAAGAAAAAGCTTTTTCAAGTCCAATCAAAGCTGGGAAGTCAAAGTCAATTCGGGTAGAAAAAGAACAGAAAAGTTAACAGAACTTCAAATGGGCGTATCTTTGGACTCGGGACTCGGAATTGGGCATAGTTTATGTCAAAACGACCGGCTCAGAATAAGATTTTCAAAGGATCTAGCCTTGCCCCAATAAGAGTGGTTAAAGTGGATGAAAAGGGTACTGAAATAATTTCCAACAAAATTGGCCCTTTTAGACTTGACCTAATGGACTTTGGGCTCACATTAGAGGCCTAAAGTCTAGCCTCCAGGCCCATCCACGAAAATGTAACCCTAACCCTCTCCTATATAAAGAGGGTTAAGGCTAAACAAAACTTGGTTACTCCTCTCTTTAGTTTAGTTTAGGTTTAGGTTAATTAGTTTTAGTTTGTAGCTTCCATTATAATCTTTTAATAAAAACTTTAGTTTATTCAATTCAATTGTCTTTTATATTATGTCTTTAGTTTATTATTTAGTTAGTATGATTCCAATGAAACAATATTAAACCTCCATTAGAGGGGGTTTATGAAGTCACGTGAGGATGATTGTTAGTAATTTGGTTGTTGTTTAGAATAGAGTTTCAAGTTTAATTCTTATGATTGTTTAGAGATAAAAGTCATAAGAGTTAGGGTTTAGAGCCACTATCAAAGATATTTGTAGTGGAGTTAAACTCTCATGCTAGTGGAACCTTGATCCGAGACAACTTGGTCTTCACTATGGATCAAACAATCGATTCAATGACTAAACTTATAGTCAATCAAATCATGTGGTGGATTAACCATCTCTAATTCCTTCTCATATCATCATAAATCATTGTTTTAGCATCTTAGTTTACTGTTTTCATAGCATAGATTACTCTCTCATTAGTGAAGTAGTTTAGTTAGTCTAAATTCGTATTAAGTACGTGTAAGTAAGAGTGGAGAACACGATTGTTCCTATATACCAACATGTTTAGAGAGTATTATAATAACTTGATATGCATGATTTAGTATTGTAGAAATACTGTTTTTATCTTATTAAATACATACTTATCACCAGTGGTTTTCACAAAGAGGAAACCCGAGGCGTTTCCTACAAATGCCAACATATGTATATTTTGGCCATTCCATATAAACAGGGGCCCCGAGGACAGTTCATATACACAGCAACCCATTTGGGGCCCGAAAGTTGGCCAAATATTAGGGCCCCATGGTTGAAAGCAGTTGTGGTCAATTACTTTTTTTCGGCCCAAAAACTTTTAGCAAACAAATATCTCATGTTCTTTTTCGCCCAACATTGGTTCTAAATTTGGCCCAAACATAAATCATTAAACATCGATACTAAACCTGCATGAGAGGCTTGTTCTCCATGACTCCACTTCTCCTCTCAATCTCTCGTCTCTGCAATTCTCTAAGGTCTTTCCGGTTCTCCAACTTGCACTCTATGGTCTCCATTCCTCTCTCTTTTGTTGATACAGGTTATCATCCAGATCTGCAGAAAAGAAGTTTTTCAAAGCTAAAGTTGATCAAATCTTACCTTCGATCGAGCATGTATCAAGAAAGATTGAATGGATTAACTATGTTATCTATTGAAAAGTCTTTAGTAGAAAAACTTGATTATGAAGACAATTAGTGATTTTGCAGCTAGAAATATAAGAAGACTAGCTTTTCAGTAGTGCTTAGTTTTTGTAATTGAATTTTGGTGTGAATTTATTGATGTTAAGCACACATTTGATTCTCAGAAGAATCTGAAGGAATTTGGACTTAATTTGTGATCAAATATGAAAAAAAATTGGCTTATGTATTTTTCATCATTTATCGGTAGAGGCCACACTTTAGGATCTCGCCTAGGGCCCCCCAAAACTCAAGGCCGCCCCTGCATATAAATTTCATGCCGTGCTCTCTTCTTGACTGAAGCTAAATTTTCACACCCCGGCTATTGATGGTTCTAGCCGTTGGACATTTCACTCTTCTGGTTGACTTAATTAATCTACGAATTTCTGTCCCAACTATATATAGATAGAGTCATCCTGATTGATTGTGCTAGCTTTTTCATTTGTTTCTCTTCCTAAGCATGTTTCTAGCAGAATTACGACTTCTGTTACTAAATATGAACAAAACGTGATAGAATCCTTCCATGAATTGACTGTAGTCTGACTTTTTGTTGAATAGGTTAGCTAGATGATTCAATATGACTGGTGTTTTAGTCTGGGAGAGGGCACTGAAGCAGTAAATTTTTTGTTTTGATGCAACATAGGTTCCAGCGGAAAATGGTTGTACAAATGATGCTCATGATGGGACCCACTAGGATGATTGAAGCCCGAGGGAAGTAAGAATGTTGAGGCTGCAATAGCTTCAATGATTAGAATGAAGCGAGTGTTCTAACAATCCCACTAGGACGATGAAATTGGCGCGATTTTATAAACGAGAGGGATATAATACCACTTGATGTTGGTTCTTCAATATGGAGGGTCTCAATGAAGATGAGTATAGGGATCTTGGCTTACTGCAAAGATTGCAAAACAACAAAGGATTATGCAACGATATGTTTGTGAGGATGAAGCAGATGATGATGACGACGAAGAGGAGGAAGAAAAGAAGGTTGTATGGAGTGGAAAGAAGGACAGCTATTAGGGTGCTGAGAATATTAATTATGAGATAAACTCAAGCGATGAAGAGCTTCCTGCAGAGGAGGAAGCGGAGGTGCTAAGAGTTCAAAAAGAGAAGGCAAAATCATACTCATTGGAAGACTTTGGCCAAGACGACAGTGACCAAGAGGAGAGTGATTCTGATGAGGAAAAGGCCCAAGAGGGTATCTTGCCTAAAACTAGAAGCAGATCGAAACGCCTTAAAGAAAAAGGAGCTGAAGATGACACAGGCATAGCTTATGAGGTCAAGAAAGACCTGAATGCGTTGTCGAGAGAAGAACAAATGGATGTTGTGTATAGGACACAGTAGAGACACAGCCTCTGACCCAAAAGAGGCAGAGGCACGAGCTATCTGAGGAGGACTAGACCTGACTCGACATTTGCAGATCCGATGTCTCGCCATTTTGACGGACTGCAAAAATTGTTGGAAAAGAGGAGAACAAGCTTATCTTGGGGAGCTACCTCAATAGCGCATGATATTTATGCTTGTATCTCATTGTTGGATGACTGTCATTTT